>NC_141685.1:111860770-112460770 GCF_964263255.1 Lissotriton vulgaris | reverse complement strand
CTGCTTTTATTTACCACTTGTTTTAAGGAGGTGGTAGATATATGCATGTGGTTGGTTGGGGAAGATAGGTGAAGCAGGGGAGGGAAGGGGAAAGCATTTTCTAACAGAGGGAGTAAGATAAATTGTATTTACATGATTAACAAAAATCTTACAATTACTACATTCTTAAAGAAAACACACCACTTTAAAATACAGACCAATAATTTTAAAATTTCAAAAAAATCCAAATTAGTTTGATTAAATAACATAAACACAATTTATAGACATTACATCAGACCGTCATCTTTCCAGGACTTAATATAAATTGTGTCAATTAATATTTCTGTAATGGGCACCTCACAAGTATTCAACTTCTTTTTAACAAGTATTAAAAATGTAGTAAAATTGGCGTTCATTTTAATAACAGTTGGTCTAAAACAAACTACCATGACATGTCTGCAGGTACGAACACCTCTGCCAATGAAGCAGTTTTTCAAATATCGTTTTCTTTCCGCCGTCATTACTGCACATATACAACAAAATGCAAAATACGTTCATCCCATAGGTTGCATGGGCTGCACATAGTCGGCTTAGATATTCTCAACCAGGGCACTAAATGTTTTAAGCCGGGTAAGTTGCCGGATCGTGCTTTCATAAAGGTGTTTTTGGTTGTAGAGACCGTGGTATTTCTAAATATGGTTGGACCTTAAGACTTGTACATTCCTGGACCAACATGCATGCGTGGGATCTCCTAATAAACAGTCCTTTGACTTTTAAAAGTGACAAATATTTAACTGATTTGTTAATTATTTTCTTAAACTTTGTACTGTTAAAGACGTTTCCCAGATCTCAGCAATTGACAATTCTTCAAGATATTTACAGGACAAATGTTGCATTCCTTTCCACAAAAATGTGCACATTGGGGTATTGATATTAGTTTTGATTTGTCTCCGGGTCTTAACGTACTGACCCATTCTTGCATATTGTTGATTACAAAAGCCAAATTCCAGCCTTATCTGAGCAGGTGATACGTTAAGTGGAAGCCGAAACAGATGCTTAAATGTATTTGTAATAGCATTATTTAATAATGCTGAATCCAAACCACGAGTATTTCACTTCCATATAAGGCTCGGGAGCAATTTTGCTTTTATTACTTTTATTAATGGGGTATAAGTTGGGCCTCCCAAGAAGCTATAAAGTAGGCGAAAAGCCCCTTGTAGACTTTGGGCTGTTTCCTTCATCTCCATTTTATGGTATGAAAAAGATCCTTTCTCGTCAAACAGTATCCCAAGATATTTATGAAGTTGAACGTTTTCTATCTCCCGCTTTTGGTGGTACCATTTGTATTGACTGCCCTTCCGATTCTTGGTACTGACTTCCATTACTTTTGTTTTTGTTTCATTTATTGTCATTTTGTTCTCAATTGAATACATTGATGTTTTGTTTGTTAATTGCTGCAGTCCTACCCTTGTTTGGCTTAGCAGGACGACATCATCAGCGTATAATAAGTTTGATATTTGTTTCTCAGCCTGCTTTGGTGAGTCTGCTAACACATTGTTCATTGCAAGGGTAAAGTCTGATAAAAACAGATTAAATAAATATGGAGCTAAAACACACCCTTGCTTTAGGCCTCGAGTTTTTAAAATTTTCCTAGAAATTTTTTGAGCCATTCCCTCTTGTCCAGGTATCAGTATATAACAATTGCATTGCATTTAAAAGGCTGGAGCTAGTGCCATAACGATCCAGTTTCCTCCATAAAATCTGCCTATTTACGCAGTCAAAGGCAGCTTTAAAATCAACGAAACATAAATATAATGGCTGTTTTCTTGTTTTGTATTTTTCCATTAAAATTCCCAGTGTTAACACGTTTGTTGTTGTACCTTGACTATGTACAAACCCGATTAGTTCGGTGGAACTAAATGGTTTTCATTATCCCAATCAATTAACTCCTTAAGTCGAACCAATGCAACTAATTTAGCTTCAATATCTTGTAGCGTAATTAATCTGTAATTGGATGGGAGGGATCAGTCCCCACTTTTATATATAGGAGAAATTATAGATCCCTTCCATGTCTTGGGGACTTCTTGGGAGTGAAGTAGTGTGGCTCACTGGTTAGAGGCGGCAGACCCGAGAGCAGAGGACGGCCCGGGACCAGGGTTCGATTCCCGGCGCGGCAGGTTTCTGGACCAGGGTCAGCGGACTCGATAATTCTCTCGCCTTGGTGCCCACTCTGATCAGCGATCACACTCGGCAACTCTGGGCATTAGCTTGCCTCATCTTCACTAACGGCCCCACCAGACCGCCGGGGATGCCTGGTCTCACCCTGGAGAGACCCATTAAGGGACCATCTCTCAGGGAAGCCAGGAAGGGTTTCGCAGCGGTCGAAGCGCCTTGGGACCCTACGGGTAAGTAGTGCGCTATATAAATGCCTATACATTTACATACATTTACATTCTTGATTGGAGAGCATAACTAAATACTGGTGTTAGATAGCTCGACCAATATGATGCTTTCTCCTTATACAACACAGCTGGAATCCCATGTGGGCGGGGGGCACCATTGGATCTCTGATTCTTTATTAATTTACATACTTGGTTTTCTGTTACCTCTGTTCAGTTATTATTATTTTCTCCTCCTATTCCATTTATAGCCCAATCAGTAGAATTCATAGCCATGTTAGGAGTAGGATTCAAATTCACATCTATGAACGATACCCATTCAGATTCAGTTACTGTTGATGAAGTAGATTTCCTATTAGATCTACTCAGTTTGTTTACTAGAATCCAAAAGGCTCTAGAATTACTCCTTTTGCAAGCATATAGAGCTTTTGCCCACAACAATTGCTTTTCTTGCATTTTGTCCTTCCAGACCATTTTCCTTACTCCTGTATTTATCTTTTTAAGTTTTACTCTGTAAATTAAATTAACTGGGAACTTTTTTACCAATCTCAGGATTCTGTTACGTTCTTTTTTTTAGTTGATGGCTTTCAAACGAAATTTTCACCAATGAATATGCTGTTTTTTTCCTCCACTGACCTTTATTAGCATATTATTGAGATTGAATCCGCGTCTGGTTGTTAGCAGCGTGGACATGCAGAGGTGGCAATGTGGAAATATCTATTTATCTTATCAGGCGAGAGATACGCCCTCTGGAAGATAAACGTCTGTATAAGTTTGAATCTTGAGTTTCTTGGTATGTGCCTGGAGCTTGCTAACACAGCATCCCATTCCTTATCAGTCCATGGCCGACATCTATCTGTTTCCCAACTAACACGAAGTCGCAACATGGGCTTGAGTGTGTGCATGAGGAGCGCTTCCACTAACCAGTGCACCACACGGGAGCCTTCCCCCATTACATGCAGGTATTGAAGTAGCAAGTGTGTCTGTGGTGCCACCGTTAAGTCCCCCTAGACAGCTGATAGTGCTTTCAGAAGGGAGGCGTGTAAAAGGAATTGACCTGCCGGCAACTCAGCGTCTTCAGGTAGTGTCGCAAACGGCAATAGCCCACTGTCGCTGTAAAGATCACCCAGCGTGGTCAAACCTGCAGCGTGCCAGATCATCAGAGCTGTTTCTGATGTACCCAGCCTGCCACGTCGCGTACCGAGCAGTGGAAATATAGGGGCATATGGGAGGGTCGCATGGGTGATATATAAGCTTCTCCTATAACATTGTATTGCCAATCCGAGATGTAGTTGTTTTGGCCTTGGAAGTTTTGCAACGGGGTGAAACAGATGGCAGATCTGAGAGTGGGTCCAGGGCCGTGCCATGTCCGCCGTGTCCTCCAGATTCTGACCAGCAAGCCATTTTGTTGCCCATTGGAGTTGGGCAGCCAAATAATACAGTTCCATATTAGGGACAGCCAGTCCTCCCCAACCAGTGTGAGCATGCAATTTACACAGAGCCACTCGTGGCCTCCCGTTATTCCATATGAAATCCCGGAGGAGCTATTCTAACTCTCGATAGCTTGGGCGGAACATAGAGCGGGAGATTTGAAAAATAAATCAGCAGCTTAGGCAACACAATCATTTTCAACAGCGCATTACGACTCATAACGTTTAGGGAAAGTGTCTTCCAGAAGCGCATCTGATCCCGTAGTGCCGAGATTGCTCTCATCAGATTACCCTCAAACAGGTCGGCAGGCATCCGATATACAAAGATCCCAAGGTATCTAAACGTGGTGGGGTACCATGTGAGAGGTGAGCCATTTAAGATCACAGCTTTCTCTGCTGTGGCAGCGCTGAAGGGACACATCTCTGACTTGGTCCAGTTAACCCGGAGTACAGACATTTCCTCAAAAGGTCTCAGTATATCTGCAATGGACGTCGCGATCGCAGTGATATCCCGAAGATATAATAATAGGTCATCCGCGTACAGGGAAATAGTATGTAGCCCATCCCCTAACGGAATGCCTCATGCCTCCCCATCTCCTCGGAGCATCACCACCAGTGGCTCCATTGCTAGGGAGAATAGCAACGGGAACAAGGGACAGCCCTGGTGTGTCCCACGCTGATTGGGTCCGTGATCAACCTACCGATGCGGACTCGGACATTGGGGCGTTGATACAATAGGCAAACCATATTTAAAAAGTGATCTCCCAGTTCAAATTTGCCTAAGACTGCTGCCAGATAAGGCCATTCCAGAGAGTCAGAGGCTTTCTCCAGGTCAAGAACTAAGCAACCCGACCTAGGCCAACTATGCGTTGCATAATGCTGTATTCTAAAAAATCTACGAATATTAAGAGAAGTGCACCGGGCTGGAACAAACCCGTTTTGGTCAGAGTGTACCAATGTTTTCACTACGGGAGATAGACGCCTTGCCAATAGTGATGCAAAAACTTTGTAGTCAGTGTTGAGGAGTGCTAATGGGCGATAAGAGCACTATCTTCCAATTTAACCTTTTAATGGCACACAGCAGCACACACAGAGGTCAAGTGTACTTACCCGAAACGCGTTTGGCGAAACATGACAATATTGCAAGCTAAGAGGATGGTGTTTTAATCTGCAGTCTGCCCAATAAAAGGATAAACCAATGTCGTGTGTGGCTCCTTCACTTTTGAGCACCTTCATATGGAATATATATGGCCTGCTCCGGCCAGAAAGGCGTCCCACTGCAAACATGCAGGTCCGTGCATAGAAACTTGAAAGGTGCGTGTGGAACAGCGTGTCCGTTTGGGGTGAGGCGAAAAATAATGCAGAGCTTAACATCACCTACAAAAGCTGCTTAATGAACTTTTCTAACAATTTAATTTTGAGAAGTATAAGCGGCATTCACTATGGTTGTGATATGGCTGAACTGCACGAACCACAATGCTTAGCGCGCATACGCACATTGGGGCGTGACTTTAAAAATCAAACTCGAGTGCGACAACAGTTGTTGCCATTCTTCCATGCTGCCAGTGTTTGGCGAAACATGGACAATATTGCAAACTAAGAGGGTGATGTTTTAATCTGCAGAATGCCCAATAATGGTGTCAGTCAGGCCCCTGTAATGTAACGAAGGCTGTTTTTAAAATTACAACTTTGGCATCAAATTAGTGCACAGAGACAGACACTACAGGGCTGCCTGCTTATCTAGAAAGCCACTTTTGGGTAGTTTGGGTGTTGAGGGTTTGGATGTTGATGAATGTTTGTGGTAGCGGTGTTAGACGCTTTCCATGATGCTGTTTGTGCTAACCCAGGAGTGGTGCAAGTTCACAAGGACTTCACAGATGGTCTCCCCTGGGACTGGTGCTTAAGTGCTGAGGTGTTTGGGTTTGCTCGAGTGGCGGCAGAGCTAGCTGTGGCTCTGGGTATGGTTGTGAGACCCGATTCTTTTGTTCTACTTGGTAAGCCGAGACCGTGCTTGTTGAATATTCAACCAGTGTGAGTGGTGAGATCCGCATTGCTGGTCTGCCTGAAGTTGTGATGCTGCCGACAGTAGCGTGTCTGCTAAAAGCGATGGCGTGACTGGTGGATCTATGAAGCCAAATAAGAGAAAGATATCTTCCGACACCGCAGTCTTCGTGACTGAGACCAGTAACACTGAAGACTCTTGAGACTCACTGCAGTAATTTCTCCTTTCAGAGCGTTATTGCTGCAGATGGAGTGAAGCCCAGAAGTAAGCACATTACTAAGGTACCAACAAAGTTTAATATTTTTCATTTGTTTTAACTGTTCCTCTTTTGCAGCATTTGGAAATGCATTTTCTAGTTGTGATGCTTTTTGTTTAGTTTTTTCTTGTAGGCTGTTACCTTTGGTTTAAAGGGAACGATGCTGTAGTGTGTGACCTTAATGCTGCAGTTTGCATTTCATTACAATCATTTGCTTACCCTGGAGAATCTCCAGGGTGTATGAGGTTTGCTGTTTCAGAGTTCTTTCTTCACCTTCTGGGCAGTTGTCGCTCTGTGATGATCTGTGGTCCTGTTTCTCTGCTCTTCTTGTAGTAGCACCTATCAGAGCTTCATCCTCCCGCCAACGATAATAAGATGCTAGGCATCACCCAGCACACAACACAGCCTATGATGGGCTACGTCTATCTGCTCAGCGCAGTTAGAGCGAGGGTAAAGTTCTCCGGACCCATCAGGCTGTGAATGTAACCTAAGGGCTTAAAATGAAATGAAGAGCTTACCTCCTTCCTGAGTGGCTCCAGACTGCTGTGTGCAGACCAGATAGCTGGCAGCTCCCTGGAGTATGTATGTATAAATCAGATTATGTTGGAAGTAACCTGCAATATAGTGGCAGGCAGCACCCTGCCGTAGAGTAGGATTTCTCAAAGTGTTTTATTTCCTGGCACATTAATGGAGATTGTCTTTTAACTGGCAGAAGAACAACACTGACCATACATTTCCTGGCACCGTCTTTAAAATGACGTACACATTAGGAATGGCATTTTGTTCTGCTGGAATAATAGCACAAGTTATCTTGCACTCTGCTATAATGTTGCACAGATCTTTGGCTGCAATGCGTTCCATGTTTCATTCAAACATGCTTTCTACAGGGCGCATACATGATTTGCTGCTGTAGAGAAATAATGCTCCTGTGTACTGTGGCAGACTCAGAAATATTGAAAAATTTCATGATTTCTCTTTCAGCACTTTATAGTAAAACCTTTCATTTTTTGACTTAATCATTTGGCAGAAACATAACTTAGTACCATTAAAATAGTTGTGATGGGAACATTCATGTGGGGTTAGGACTGGCTCGACCAGAGTGCTTGCTGACTTGGAGGAGTATGGAGTTGACCACCTTGCCTGGCCTGGAGTGGAACCAAGCCAGCGATGCTTTGCTGCAGGCTCATTTGCCCTGATAGCTGGTCAACAGTTTGAGGAGGAGGAGGTGAAGAGCTGGCTGAGTGTGCCATGAGGCTGGCAGTTCAGTACATCCCTGAGAAGTGAGCTTTGAGTCGATGTAGTGTTCCTCTTATACCACGTGCAATTCATCCTCTCCAAAGCCTCAAGAATTCCTGGGTGTGAAGGGCGGCTGATTCTGATTGGGTGCTTGATAGTTTTCCAGAAACTCATGTTCTTGATTGTTCATGTTTGTCAGTAGTTAATTAAATACGCCCTGGGGTTTTATCTCTTTAGTGACACAAGCTGCAATAAACGTTTCTTTGTTGTTGCAAAAAAATATGAACGGCCTACGAGCCTCTGTCTGTCAAAGAATGGAAGGGCTGGGGAACTGTCATTCATCTCACTGCTAAGCAGAGCCGTGTCATCCTTCACCCTCACTCAGGCCTCTGATTTTGGCCACTGGGACTTTAGAGCCCATCCTTTTAATGAGAAAAACAAAACTACAAGTCCCATAAGCAATAGTGGTGGAAGGTGTCTGTCACGCATGACCTGGGACAACATCTGATTCAGCACATCCAGTTCCATTTTTTAAGTATTTGACACAATATTGAATTTATAACCTTTGTTTTTTATGGTCATGAGTCACCAGAATACTAAAAACGTGTCTTTTATTTTCAAGGTCAAATAAGTAATGGTCACTTGGAAGCTCTGTTCATTCTTCAGTATTTGTCATTGATCTCCACGTGTGGCTGGTTTGGGTCTGCCCCCTGCATCTTTCCTGATAACTCGCACAGGTAAGGAGCTTGTAGCAGCAACATGATAACCCCATACTCGTCTGTAAGAAGTGCGCTCTGAGGCAGGTATCCGATCATTTTTGTGAAACGAGCAAGCGCCAATATCTGCTATGTACATTTGTTAAAATAAAACAGTCAAATCACAGAATATTGTTCCGCAGGTTCAGTATCAGCAACATTATCTGTAACTGAACGCAGACACCCTAGGAAGCATGTGCTCTTATGGCAAGTTGCGTTCACTCACCTGAAGGTGACATGCTTCATCATTGGGCTATACTCCTCACCAGGCCGGCGCTACAATGCCTGGCGGGCACCACAAGAGGGCACTTTGTTGGAATCTTTTATTTAGTACTCCGGATGAGCATAGTAGGACAGAGGATCTTGTGTCATAAGATGTGAGATTGGTGAAAGTCTGAATATAAGATCAACTATCGACCAGTTGCCACAATATAGTTAATGTGATCTTCCTGGTCCATGTTGAGATTAAAAACAGTGGCAGAGAAATTGAGGAACTAATGGCCCCTATCACTGTGTGAAAGTGTCGATCACCTATGGACCTGCTGGTAAGCTGGGGTCTATACTTCAGGCCAACTTATTCATGCTATGTGTAGTCATGGAGCAATCTGTTGGCATTTCATCAGGACCAAATATGGGAAAATGGGTAAATGTGACCTAATCTTCTCCACAGCGTGAGGAGCTCTGTAACTCAAAGCCTTGCACCGTGCATAGGTGATAAGGTGCCTATTACCATCTTACCACCACAGGTGAGCGCTGTCTAACAGAGTGCACTAGATACGGTAACCACCCTAAAATTCAGGACATATTGACTTATCCAATAGCGAGGACGCCCCATCAGAGGGCAACTGGTTTGAAAAGCACATGCTTCCTAGGGTGTTCAGTTAGAGATAATGTCTGTGGGACTGAACCTCCAGAACAGTATACTGTGAGTTGATTTATATGAAGAATGTGTATACTGGACTGTCATTTTCCTCGTCATCTCTTGTGATATGTAAAATAAAACAGAACACACCAGGAGGCCAACAAATCTATCACACATTAAATGCAAAAATAGCAAAAGGCCAAGCAAACTAACAAGTGACAATTGTCTTTGCAATGGACGAGAGCATCCACCCTAAAGCAAGTTGGAGTAAATGGTGCTAATGCTACACACTGTATTTTTATGCACTTTTCTCCTAATACAAGTCAATGAAACATGAACACGTGATAGAAACAGTTACTGAAACAACACGAATGAGTTGGAGGCAGGATCTTCTCTCGCAGGGAATGTGAGGAGTCCGTGAGGTGCAGATAAAAGATACACAGACAAGCTGCAGAATTAACTGTTTCTGGAAATAACACTTCTGTTTCAATTTACTACAAGATGCAGGAAAGTGTTCAGATGGACATCACTAAATAAAATGGTTCTGGTCCCTAATAGAATCATGTAACTTTGCAGGCGTATTAAGGCGATCAGACACATCAAATTAATATAAGAATATTGTAATTTGGTAATGTAATATATCAATGCACGTTGTGGCATTAAGAAACCAGTATATCTAGTTATGCTTTCTCAATTCCTTCTTCCTAGAGGCCACCACTGCTGCTATCCAGCTGTATTCAGCAGTGCCTCCTGTGACCTGGAATCCTGTATTTAATCAATACCAAAGGTCGTCAATGCTTCTAGCCAACTCCGGTCACTGGTGCCACTCGCACCCCCACCACCCTTGGGCCTGTTATTCTTTTAGTCAGCTCCAGTCAGTAGTGGCCCCTTGAACCTGTATGTAAGCCTACTAGCCAGCTGCTGTTAGTACTGGCCCCTGGGACCTGTTATCGTTCTAGCCAGCTTGAGTCATTAGTAGCACCTTGGGACTAGTGATCATACTAACCAGCTTCAGTCAGTATTGGCTCCCTGAGACCTATTATCCTGCTAAGTAACTCCAGTCAGTAGTGACCCCTGTACCTTAAATCCTGCAAATATTCAAAAACAGAGGTCAACTCTACTGCCAACCAGTTCCAGTCAATATTGACATGCATTGTTACCCTGCCTGTAATGAATACCAGAGGCCAGCGTTGTTGCTAGCCAGCTCCAGTCACCAGTGCCCGTCACATATTATCCTCAATAGGATCAATGCCCAAGGCCAGTGCAGCTGCTGGCCTGCCCTAGTCAATAGGGAGATTTTAACTATCACCTAGAACTGTTAGACAACCTAGACTCCTCCAAACTACTAGACACCCTGGAGGCGTACAGGTTTAGTCAAATAGTCACAGGATCGACTCACAAGGCAGGCCATACTTTAGATGGCATTTTCACCAACAATCCCAACCTTAAGTTCCGAGACATAAGGCCTTTGACTTGGACGGATCACAAGGATATCTATTTTACTCTCAGAACCACAAATCCGGGCCGAGAGCCTGTGACGAAGCCTGGTAAAATCAAGGTTCGAGGTTGGAAAAAGGTGCAGGGCAGTGTTTTTGAGACCGCTCTGAATATGGGCCCTGACCTACCCTTATCTGATATTGACGCCGCGCCCTCTGCATTCAACGAATGGATTGATAGGGCAGCTAAACAGGTAGCCCCTGTGAAAGAGATAGCCTTAAGGAAGCCAAGGATATCTTCTCCTTGGTATAGTCCTCAGCTTAAGGCTCTAAAGGTTGAATGTATAAGAGCGGAAAGCCGGTGGAGACAAGATTATAGTGAGAGTAGCAAAATAATGTACAATCTTGCATTGCAGAAATATAAAAATGAGATCATCTCTGCAAAAGAGCATTATTTTTCCACCAAAATTAGAAATGCGGCCGATAGTAGTAAAGAACTTTTTAAAGTAGTTAACTCTTTGGCAAAACCTCAGCAGAACAATGCTTTTAAGGCTGATCAGGAGATATGTAACAATCTGGCCCTTTTCTTTCAAAATACAGTACAGATGATATATGATGATCTTCTAAAAGCTCAGGGACTCCAGTATACTATCATACGCAATGCAGAGGATGCCTGGCCGGCGACGCAATGTAAACTCTCCTGTTTCCCTGAACTGGTAAACAAGGAGGTGCAAGAGCTGCTCCTCTCTATAAAATCAGGTTCTCCAAGTGACCCATGCCCCCCTGCCATCATGCATCTAGCCCCTAAGAAGATTTGCGAAAAGTTGACGCCCCTTATCAACCAAGCACTGACAACGGGATTATATCCGGCTCGGTGGAAACAAGCGGCCATTAGGCCCTTACTAAAAAAAAAAAAACTAAACCCAGAGGTTTTAAAGAACTACCGCCCGATTACCGATGGTAGCGAAGGTCATTGAGAAATCAATGAACAAATTGCTGGGTGATTATTTAAATGCTAACAAGCTATTAGACCCTACTCAACATGGTTTTCGCGCCTGCCATTCCACTGAATCGGCTTTTATTGTTGCAACTAAGAAAATTCGATGGGTTGTCGACGAAGGGGGTAGAGCAGCCCTCATACTCCTAGACCTACGGCTGCATTTGACACCGTGAATCACACGGTGTTAGTGCAACAGCTGAAGGATCTGGGGTTGTGGACACTGCCCTTTCCCTGCTCACCTCCTTCTTGGAGGGGTCCAAATGTGTGACCTCCAATCCCCGCTGCATAAGTCCTGGTCAGTGTGGCCAAAGCCACTCTGCTATGTGTAATGGCTGTGTTGAAAGATTTAACAAGACCATGAAGGGCATGATCGGTGGACTTCCTGAAAAACTCAAAAGAAGATGGGATGTCTTACTTCCATGCCCACTTTTTGCCTATTGGAAGGGCCATAGATGGGAGTGGGGGTCCTCCCTATTTTAGCTTCTGTTTGGGTTTCCTGTCAGGACCTCTGTGCCGTGTGAAGGAGGGATTGGAGAAACCTCTTGTTGAACCTTAGCAAGATATAGTGGACTATGTGCTTGGCTTTTGCTCCAGGATGTCTGAGTACATGGAAAAAGCAAGCAAAAACGTTGCGGCCAGCCTAGCTGCAGAAGCTCTGGTAATGCCAAAAGGCTGCTATGGTTGAGTTCCAGCCAGGACAGATGCTGTGGGTTTTGGGCCTGTGGCTCCTAGGGCTCTTCTATGTAAGTGGAGTGGCCCCTACCCTGTCCTAGAAAGAAAAGGGGCGGTCACCTACCTGGTAGATTCTGGCTCTGACAGGAACCCCGAGAGGGTCGTCCAAGTCAACCGCCTTACACCCAACTATGACATGGCCGATGTGACCTTGCTCATGGTTACAGATGATCAGGAAGCAAAGAGTGAACTTGCCCCTGACCTGTCCGACAATCCGAAAGATGGGTCGGTGGAAGGTGTAGTCTTGTCAGAAACCCTACCTGCCCATCAGGAGACTGATTGCAGGCAAGTCCTAAACCAGTTTGCTGAGCTCTTCCTTTTGACCTCTCGCCAGACTAGCCGGTGTATCCAGGATGTAGACGCTGATGAAAGACTACCTGTCGAGAATAAAACATACAGGCAGACTGAACATGTGAAAGAGAGCATCAAAGCTGAAGTAAGCATGATGCTGGAATTGGGAGTTCTAAAGCCTTCCGAGAGCCCCTGGGCCTGCCCAGTTGTCTTAATCCCCAAGCCTCATAGCCAGGATGGTAAGAAAGAAATGAGGTTTTGTGTGGACTATTGGGGCATGAATGCTGTGACCAAAAGCGATGAATACCAAACTCCATGGGCAGATGAACTTATTGACAGGTTGGGAGCAGCCAAGTATCTGAGTATGTTCGATCTCACATCAGAGTACTGGCAGATAGGACTGACGACTGCAGGAACAAAAGAAATATCTGCATTTTCAACCCCAGATGGGTATTATCAGTTCACTGTAATGCCCTTTGGTTTAAAAAATGCACCTGCCACTTTTCAAAGGTTGGTGAACTAAGCCCTTGCTGGATTGGAATCTTTGAGTGCAGCATTTCTACACACTATTGCTGTCTTTAGCTCCACCTGGCAGGAGCACCTGATCCACCTTAGGAAAGTACCAGAGGCTCTGAGAAGTGCAGGCCTCATTATCAAGGCATGCAAGTGTCAGATAGGGCAGGGAAAGGTTGTATACTTGGGTCACCTTGTGAGTGGAGACCAGGTTCAACCCTAACAACCCAAGATCTAAACCATTCTGGACTGGGTGGCTTCAACTACCCAGACTCAAGTGAGGGTCTTCCTTGGCTTCCCTGGTACTATAGGAGGTTTGTGAGGGATTATGGCACCATTGTGGCACCCCTCACCGAACTGACTTCCAGAAGAATGCCGACAAATAGTGAACTTGACTGTGAGCTGTCTAAAGGCTCTTGACACGCTGAAGGAAGCGATGTGCTCTACAGCTGTTCTGAAAGCTGCGGATTATGTCAAGCAATTCATTGTGCAGACTGATGCCTCGGAACATGGTATAGGAGCAGTGCTATCCCAAAAACATGACCACGGTCATGATCAGCCACTGGCTTTCATCAGTAGAAGGCTAATCCCAGGGAACAGCGTTGAACTGCCATTTAGATGGACCCCTTTGCTGTGGTTTGGTCCTTTGAGAAGTTTAGGTCAAACCTCTTTGGCTCTCACTTCCTAGCTCAAACCGACCACAGGCCTCTCCGATGGTTAATGCAAATGAAGGGTGGAAATCCCAATTGGCTAAAGTAGTCCATCTCCCTACAGGGAATAGACTTTGAAGTGAAACAGAGACCTGGGAGTGCCAATGCAGATGGACTTTCCAGGTTGTCCCATTTAGACGATGTTAAATGTTACGCTATGTTAAAAATACTTATAAAGCGCGCGCACACCACAAGGTTTCATGGCGCTGTGGACAAGGGAGTCCTGCCGCTAAGTGATTCATTCATAAGCCTGGCGAAAGAGCCAGGTTTTTAAGAGTTTCCATAATTGAGGATATGATATCATCGATCTAATGTCCTGAGGGAGAGAATTCCAAAATTGAGGGGCCATGACCGCAAATCTTAGTCCCCCCAATTTCAGCGTTTAAAGGACGAAGTAGCTAGGGGATTCAAATGGGAAGACCTAAGATCTCGAGTGTGGATATATCTCTGGACCCGAGTAGATACAGACAATGGGCAGTTGCCACTTTAATAACTTGTCCAAGTCATTAGATATGGTACAAACTCCAGCCAATCAGGCTACTTCACCCTCTGGAACCTTCTCCTCAGAGGCTCAGGCTCTCAGATTTTCTACTGCACGTCGTGTGAAGGAAGTCTCCCTGAGCTCTGCTCAGTACCACTACCTTTTCCCTTCAGAAACTCTTCCGAATATCTTCACTGCTTTGTCTACTACAAAGAGGTCACTCATCCGACACTGTGAGTCTTGTGGGAAACTCCGGCTTCATTCCGAAGACCCCCACAAAAAGTGTATCTACTGCCTCCACCCTGAACATCAGGTGAGAGATTGTAAAATCTGCAGGACTTTTCTTCAAAAGACTTTAAGAGACAGAGAGGGAGGTCAACTTCTGTGGTTACAGAAACTCAAGACCAAGGATAATCCCTTATCAGATGTTGAGAGTGATTCCTCTCTCGGAACTGTCATCTCGAGGGCTAGTGAGGCGGAGATGGTATCTGCTAAGGTTAAGATGCTCAAGAAACACCACACCTCTACTCATGAAGGCCAGACTTCCTCCTCAAAAAGGGCTCCTGCTCCTTCTAAGGGACTACTTATGCCCTCTACGCCTCCGAGATCTGCCTCTAAGTCTCAGACGTCTTAGTCTATTCCTGCAACAAATTTGCCTAAAAAATGAGTTCCTCATCAACAATGACTTCCGTCGCCACTTCTACTACGACGACTTTCACCTTCTCTTCTCCTCAACCTACAATGATTATGTCATCAGCGTCCTCTCCGTCGACGTTTGTCATGGTGTCGGTGAAGCCTCGCTCATCTGCCACCTCCCTCACTTCGTCGTTGACATAAAAGAGGTCTGTCTTCTGTCAGTCATCGACGGATGCCTCCTCGCTGACGAGACGGTCGATGGCTCTCAAGGCTCCACCTGCTTCGTCAACGGTTGCCTCGTCGACGGTTGCCTCGTTGACAGCACAGACGCCTTTCCTTACGGAACTTCAACCACGCTCTTCATCGTCGACCGCTGAGTTGTCAGCGGCATCCTTGATTCCACCTTCAGCTTTGATGTCTCTAGTCCCCTTGAAATCTTCAGCAACACTTTTGCCGCCTTCAGGAACGACGGATGTTTCCCTACTTCAACGTAGGAGCTCTTCTTGCCAATTCAACCATCTCCAAATCTTTCTGTGGAGCTTTTTGACTATGGGGCTAATGAGAAGGTTTCGGAAGAGGATGACCGGTTCTGTGATGCTCGTAGTCCTTCCGAGCTTCTCATCAAATGCCAAGATATTGATGATGACCAAGGATATGATTATTACCCTGAGCCTAATACTCAACCACCACTTGATAATCCAACTGTGCAGATGCCCATGTCTCTCATCTCTAATTTGCAACATGTGCTTGAGGCCTACTACTGCCGATTTCCTCCCTCGGAGTCGGCCTCATCTGTCCCACAGATGCCTCTTCCTCTGCCTTCATCGATCATCAGGCCGCTCCCTCCATGGCATTGATGTCTCATCACCCGGAGGACCCACACACAACTGACGATGACATCGAAGAAGGGGAGTGGGTGATAGATCCCTCCTTACTGAGTCGGACAATTATTAAATTCAGACTCCGTCACCTACTGACAAAACTGAAGAGCCGACCTGGCACACATCCCTGTGTGCCATTCCCATGAACACTGCTAGAGGGATGTCTTACACATATCTCAGGCAGTGAGTTAAAGTTTGCAGGTTTATATATTGCAGCTCATCACCTGTGAGGGTTTACAGACGTTGTCTATGGGCACCGGAAGATACAGTGATTGCCCAGAATCACAGGATGTTGCGCTGAAGCAGAGACTCGAACCCGGATTCCAAGTTCCCGAGTCGGCAGCTCTGGCTGCTGCGCCACATCCTCTCCCCCCCCTCTGAGGGCATATCTGCATGAAATGCCCCTGATGCCCCTGCAATATCCTAGTCGAATCATGGATATTGTAAGTGACCAGGGAAGTCATAGTACGTACATAGGCTGGACACTCGTCATTATGAGTTCGCAGCTACATGATGGCTTCACTGAAATAAGTGATGTTTGGCACCAAGCATCTCAACATAATAAACTTGCGCTGATTCCAGTGTAGATTTTATTACAAATTGCACACAGAGGGCCCCTTAGAGGGGTCCCCTGAAACCTACCAATCCTTAGTGTGGTCATTGACTGGCCCGAGCCAGCCTGCTACCACCAGAGTGTGTTCTGACCTCAAGGGAGAGTGCCTGCGCACTCTGAGACTGAGAACAATGCCTTTCCTGGGTGGAGGTGTTCACGTCTCCCCCTAGACAGGAAGAGACATCCGTGGAGGGGAGCTTCAGAGGTCTTGCGTCCTTTGTAATGTGACCCCAGCCTCTCCTGTTCGAAGGAGCTGGCCTCCATCCTGTCCTCACCCCCTTTTTGGCGGCAGGACAGGCCGGAAACCTTGGATAGAATAGGAGATGAGCCCCCCTCTGCCAACTACACCCCTCGGGTGCTGGAGGCTAGGTCAAGTACACTTTTCAGTGCCCACCATCTTGAAGATGATGGGACTTATCCACTTAGGGCTAGGACTGTATCCTCCTCTCACAGAAGGTGGGCATGTTAGAGGGCGTAGACACCCCATGCAAAGGGTCCATTGGACACTACCTGTCACTCTCTTTTAACACCCTTAAATCTAGTTTTTAGGTGGCATCACCAGTCCATGAATTTCAGTTACGGACGACCTAAGAAGAGCCAGGCACTACCGATCTGCACCAGCAGAGAAGGTTGCAGAGAACTACTGTACACAGGTGTTCCAGGACCTTTTGTCTAAAGTAAAACCTTGGGGGCGTGGCTAAGATGGCGGCTTGAGCGGACGTGTTTCACGTGGCTCCCCTGCCCTAACCCCGAAAATCCTGAGTAATAGCTGGGAAACCCCCCTGAAATTCCTCCACGCCGCTGCGACAGGGCTGGGCCACGAAGCAACGCACTTTTTGCCGACTTCTGCAACGGCGGCGGGTGCCTTCACACCGTAGAAGCCGAGACCTGCGGGACCGGCGCAATGGCGGCGCCGAACTGCCCAGCGGAGCCCGCCGCCTGACGATGATCCGCTGGAGTGGGATCCTGCCTTGCCGGGGACCTTAAGGGGCAACTCGACCGCCTGCGCAGCGGGAGGCCAAACCTGGGCGATCGACTGGTCCGACGGGCCCGAGCACCACCTACGGCCCCGGCCGGCCTCCACTACCTGAGGCCCCGGCGTTGGGCCTAGCCTGGACATCTGCGGGACTCGACCCCAGGTGAGTGCCAAACTGGAGCCCCACACGCAGCATCCCTGGGTGGACGGAGCCCACAGATTGCACCAATGCAAGGACCCGCGCCCAGACACAGACGAGGGGTCCGGACCCGGAGGGCCTAGTCCCACACACCAGCTAGCGGCCCTCCCGGCGGATAGGCGCCAATTGAGACCCCGGCGCCGGGCCTAGTCGGGAGGCGGGAGAACATAGCCGGCCAGGCGGCCTCCAGCTGTACCCGAGCGCACAGACGGGCCTACACCTGTACACTGGCATTGCACCACTGGCGCCTACGGCTGGCAGTGACTCCCGGCCCAGCGACGCCCGGATGGGCTATCGGACCCGGTCCTGATGAAGTCGGGCCCACACTTCCGAGGCCCCCCAGCTCAGGTCAGTGCAGCGGCGCCTTGGCGCACCCCCAATACCGCCGGAGGCATGGCCTTGGGAGCTTGACCCTAAGCAGCCCAAAGCAGCGTATTGAGAGCGGTTGACCGGACCTCGGAGCCTGCGGCCTCGGACCCACACAGCGGCAATCACAGGGAATAAGCTCAGGGCGCCTAAGCTAACTACACCTTGCCGAGGTCCCTGCCATCGCTGAGCTGAGCCAAGCCTTACCGGTGTCCCGCTGCCACTGGGCTGACCCTGTCGGACTTGGCCCGACTGCGCAAGGAATAAAAGACTAGACCTAGACACCCGGAGAGGCCTACACCATAGGAGAGGGGGACACGCAAGCACCGATAGAACCACCCCACCGGCCCCCATTGCCTGCAGCCGCACTCAGCACCCCAAGGAACACCGGACTGGGCGGTGAGTGGAAGATACCTCGGGCCCTAACCCGCTGCACAACACCATCCTGGACTGGCTGACGTAGTCCCCCCCAAAGCGTCACCTCTGCACCCACTTGCACCCAGCTTCACTCACTGAGACTCTGGGAAACTCTTTGCCTTTGGAGCCCTCCTGATCCACCCCGGTGACTGTGGTTTTGGCAAACACAAGTCGCAGAGCAGGCCGCACAATACCGGAAATGCTAGCCAAGACTGCCACGAAAGGAGATAAGGCCCGCACACCTCCATCGCCTACCACTCAGGCCACCGCTACACCGCAGGATGACGGTAGCGCCCCAATCACGAAGGCGTTCCTGGAAACTCTATTCAATACCCTGCGGGACGACTTTACGGCCCTGAAACAGGATCTGGCCGGGGAACAACGAGAATTGCGCAGAGACGTGGACAGCCTGGGTGAACGGGTGGAGGCAGTGGAGACCACAGACCAAGCTCGCAGCCAAGAAGTTGAATTCTTGCGGCAAGAGGTGCTCCAGCTCCGAGAAGAACAGGTAGACCTTCAGGCGCACGTTGAGGACCTCGAAAACCGTTCCCGGAGGAACAACATCCACGTGCGGGGAATTCCATTAAAAGCCGAGGGGAACAGCGTGACATGCTACCTACAAGAGCTCTTCAGGGAGATCCTTGGGGAACCAGCCGACTTTGAGGTCCGCATTGACCGAGCACACAGAGTGGGGCCGAACAGACGGGGCCCTGCCCCTCCACCAGACGTTCTGGCCTTCCTCCCTGATTTCCCGCTGAAAGAACGTAACCTGAGGGAGGCACGCCAGAAGCAGCATCTCACCTTCCGAGGCCACTTGGTGGCCTTATTTCAGGACCTTTCGGCCATCACACTACAGAAACGGAAATCCTTCCGAACTGTCACAACCTTTTCCAAGAGAAAGGGATACCATATTCATGGGGCCATCCTTTTCGAATAATCTTCAAGTGGCAGGGTGCCCTACACCAGATGAGATCCTTCGTTGACACCTGTACGTTGCTGGGCCTCGACGCTGAGGAGGAGGAGCCGCCTGGGGGACTGTCGCAGAGGCGGCGAGGCGGGGGTCCCTCCTCATCGCAAGCTGATGGATGGCAGCAAGTAAGGAGACGACGCCACCCTAAGAAAGGCCTCAAACCAGACCCTGAAACAGTAGCCCAGGAACAGGCTGCTGCTATCCAGGAGGTGGTCAAGGACACGACGAGCCCGGACTGACGGAATGAGGTTTGGGGGTTGATTTAATGCATCAAATTCACAGAAGGGGGGACCGGGGAGCCATGGGAGCTAATGGTGCCGCGCTCCTCTACATTGAACCTTCATTTACTGACTCTACAGGCCTGTCTGACTCTGGATAGGCCTGGGACTATTACTCAAATTTGGGACTCACAAGTTGAGGTTGGGGGGGGAGAGGGCGGAGCAGGCAGTTGGGGAGAGGTTAGGGGGTTCTCTCTGGCTATTGGAGGTAGCAGCGTTGGGAAGTTGGGGTTAGGGTGGGATCCAGGGGTGTTGTGGGGTGGGGGTGTTGGGGGGTAGGGGGTGGGGCGGGCCCTCCTTGTCCAAGCCCATTTTATTTTGAAGTTCCAAGTCCTGTTCGGCGGGACACGCTACTTGGCACAGGCCACTCTAACCAGTTAGAATGTCCCGCCCACTGACTATTCTTCCCTCAATGTAAGAGGGCTCAATAACCCCATTAAGTGCCAAGTGATACTCTCCCTCCTGGAATATACTGCAGCCGATATATGCCTTCTACAGGAGACGCATCTGCTGCCAAAGGACCACCACCGCCTTAAATCCCGAGCCTTCCCCTTGCAGTTTTTCTCCTCAGCAGCTAAGAAAGTGGCAGGAGTAGCAATATTGGTGTCCAGGTCCTTTCCCGGTCAGGCCCTACAGAAGGAAGCAGAGCTCAAGGGTAGGCTGCTAGTACACCGCTTTCTGATGGGGGGGGGACGCATTCCTAATAGGTTCCATATACGCACCTAATGAGGGCCAGGAGAAATTTCTTCACGCAGCACTAGAGTCAGCCACCGCCAACACGCACCCACACCTGCTCCTAGGCGGAGATCTCAACATAGTGTTCCACAACACAGCTGACCGCTCTCACCAGCGATACGGGCAAGTAGGGTGTTAGGAATCGAGCTAGTCCTATCTCTGTGACCATGCCTTGCCATCACATGACCAGCTATAGGTGGATAAATAACCAGTCCTACCTTTAGCTCATTGCTCGATATTGCCAGTGTTTGGATTCCCTTCCTGGTTGTTGGTTGCTGGAGGCTGCAGAGCTGATCTTTCCTCTCTGTGGTCCTTTCCCTTGTTGCTGACCTGTACCCTCTCACGGGCTCGTGAGGAGGGTTATTTCTGCTTTTAGCTTCGTTCTTGTCCCTTCCCCGTCTTTCTTTCCCTTCCTAGGTAATTAGCGGTATCCTGGTATCCCTCCCTTTTTTCCTCTTTCTTTTTCTTGTCACTTGTTTATTGTTTTCGAGTGAACCGGGGGCTCCCGGTTACTCCAGCGTGCTTGCCTGCAGAACGCTGTAGTGCTGAGACTCGCCGCTACATCTAGCGCGCCCCGAACTCAGTACTATCCGCCTCGTTATTTGCGGAAGTGACGTTTCGGGTCACTCCGCGGCGGTTTCGATTTACATTAGCGCTGCTCGGAAAGCGCAACGGAGGGTTCCCTGCTCACTGCCCCTTCGGATATATGATTTCTTCTAACGGGGTTTTTTTGGTAGTGGCTGTTTGCCTCCCCTGACCTTTTTCCCCGTATCTACTAATTTCAGTACCAGTGTCATGGCCCATGCTCCCTCATTGCTACTGCTATAGTCACTCAGCAGACACAAGCAAACAACGTTTATTATTTTACGTTACCCAGCATCTTTACGAGGCCAAGCCTGCCAGAGACATAGGTGGGAGGGGCTATATGGTGGACAAGGCATGGTCATTGGGGGTTGATTGTATTGGTGCCCAGTGTATGTGATAAGTGTTGTTTTTCCCTACTTGTGCTGCAGGTGCAGAAGCGTAAAGAACGAGGGAGCAGTGTCCTGGTACCTACAAGGGTGGTAGACTTGGTGTCTCCTTCACATAACCACCCTCTTTTCTAGTCCATAGGTGCACCCACAGTGTTTTTCCTGTGGGTGTCCAGTGGGCAGGAGAAGGGGACTGGTGCATGCTACGTCCCTGCAGTGTTTGGGCCGGTTGGGGATTTAACATAGGGGCACTCTCTGAGGCAGCTCGCACACACCTGGCTGACCTGGGTTTGACAGATTTATGGAGACACCTTCATCCTCAAACCACGGCATGCACTTACTACTCGGCAGCTCATAAGACATACGCGAGACTTGATTATTTTTTATGCTCCACACAGCTGGTCCTCCGCGCACAAGATGTCGACATCCTACCGACCTCACTATCGGGCCATTCCCCGATGCTGGCATCCTTTCTCTTCCCGAGCCCACCAGGCCCGCAACGGCACTGGCGCCTTCGGGACAATCTGCTCCAGAGCCCTCCTAACGTTAAACAGATAGAGTCCGCCATCTCTCAATTCCTCACTCATAACAATAATGAAGACAATACCAAAGCCACCCAATGGGCTGCGCTTAAAGCAGTTCTTAGGGGAGAATTTATCTCCATAGCCTCGGCCAACAATAAGGAACGGGCTCAGAAATGGGCTGAAATAGCCCAGCGGGTTAAGGAGCAGGAGCAGATGCATCAACGCACGGGGGCGGCGCGAGCGTGGCGCCAACTCTGCGTAGAGAGGAAGCTGTTGGCGGCCCTAGACCAGGATGTGGCAGAATACACCGCACTACGTCTTCGGCACGCTTACTACACCAGAGGGAACAGATGTGGGAAATTACTAGCGAGCAAGCTACGAGAGCAGTGCCAAAGGCAGGGTATCCGCACGCTTAGGACAGATCAGGGAGAGCAGATCACGGATGATGCGGCCATTGCCGCGACATTCGCTGACTCGGCAGATGCACCCGATATGCTAGCGAGCCAGGGATACCTGGACGGAGTGTCTCTCCCAGCGTTGAACGAGGCACAGGCGGAGCTCCTGGATCGGCCCATCGGATTGGAGGTGGTGATAAAAGCGATATCCCGCCTCAAACTAGGGAAATCACCGGGCCCTGACGTCTACCCAGCGGCCGTCTATAAGGCACTCTGCCATCAGGTGGCCCCGATTCTGCGAGACCTCTTCAACACCTTTGATCAAGCAGGGGCGATCCCGGGGGATTTGTTGGAGGCGGCGATATCAGTTATACCCAAACCAGGCCGTGACCCTACCCGATGTAGCTCTTATAGGCCGATTTCCCTCCTGAATATTGACCTTAAGCTCTACACAGGCATTCTCGCAAATAGACTGGCACCATATATGCAGTAACTAGTGGAGCCTGACCAGGCAGGCTTTATACCCCAGCGCCAGACCAGTGACAACACCAAACGAGTCCTTCATCTCATAGAGGCAGGATCTCGGGCACGGCCGGACTGCATGCTGCTCACGATCGATGCAGAAAAGGCCTTCGATAGGGTACATTGGCCCTATCTAGAGCTCGTACTGCGGCGATTTGGTCTGGGAGAGACGCTCTGTAACCGCATATTCAACTGCTATCACCATCCTAACGCTACGGTTCGAGTCAACGGCCACACATCCCCGAGATTCCCGATAGGCAGAGGCACCAGACAAGGGTGCCCCCTTTCCCCGATCCTATTTGCGCTCTATATGGAGCCGCTGGCGCAGCGGATCAGGCACCACGACCTCATCAAAGGGATCAAATTTGGCGAGGACATTCACAAGATTAGCCTATATGCTGATGACGTCCTGCTTTCTCTGACCGAACCGATGCAATCCCTTAGGGCCCTTTTTATTGAGCTCCATGCCTTCGGAGCGGCATCAGGTTTTAAAGTCAACATTGAGAAATCAGAGGCCTTAAACATATCCCTATCTGCGGAAGTGCTCGCCGACACCAAAGGAGAATTTGACCTGAAATGGTCCGACTCCACGATCCCGTATCTGGGAGTCCTCTTGGGCTCGACCCTGCAAGCTACCACGGAGGCGAGCTATACCAGGCTCCGCTCCCGTTTCACCGACGAACTCAGGAGGTGGAAGCGGCATTCACTTTCCTGGTTGGGTCGGATAGCGGACGTCAAAATAACCCTGTTGCCACTGTTTCTGTATGTGTTCCAGACACTCCCGCTGCGCCCCCCCAGTGGGATGGCTTCAACGAGCACAGACAGATCTGGCACGTTTCATATGGAACGGCCGCCGTCCATGATTTAAACACACGATCGCAGCGCTTCCCCCTGAACACGGAGGTGTGGGGGTTCCTGATCTCACTCTGTATTTCCAAGCAACACAACTCCGCACCTTGGTTGAATGGCATCAGCTAGAGTCAGGCAAAACCTGGCTCTTCCAAGACCATGCGGTGGCAGCTAAGCCTCTTCAGGGCATCCCGTTTCTGCCTAAGGGACATAGACCACCTAACCTCTATGCGTCCCACATCACGAGCACAGTCGTGGAGATATGGGACAAGGTGGCGGTCCGGCATGAACTGACCTCATTCCCCTCACCGATGACCCTGCTCTTTGATAACCCCGACTTTACTCCGGGCCTGGACCCCAGGGCATTCACGGATTAGAGACGCACTCCCTGCAGGGAACTGGGACACATGTTTGATTTAAATGGGATCCTACCCTTTCAGAAAGTAAAAGAGGATTATGGCATTACGGGAGAGGATCGTCTGCCCTACCTACAGGTACGTCATTGGGCCTTACAACCCACGGTCAGACCTGGTGCACAACGCTTCCTCACCGCATACGAGAAGTGGCTCCTGACGCGCTCCTCAGATAAGAAACTGATCTCAGACTTATACCAACAACTCCTCCTCACCAACAAATTCACACACAACGCGGGGAGGGTCCGGTGGGAGAGAGACTTAGGAAGGCAGCTCACACACAAGGAGTGGGGGGGGTACATATCACAGGGCCAGACACTCAGCTTACCACACAGGCCTCACAGAAACTCATACTAAGGTAGTCACCTATTGGTACCACACACCAGAACGTCTACACCAATGGGACTCCTGTGTTAGTGACCGGTGCTGGAGGGGCTGTGGAGAACAGGGCACATTGGAGCACCTACTATGGAGCTGCGACTGCTTGCAGCCCTACTGGAAATCCATTCTAGATGAGATAGACTCCCACCTGACACTCAACTTCCCAGATTCCCAGCATATGTCTTGCTCGGCCTCCCTAACACGCTAATGTACCCATTGAAGTCCAGGAGAGGGCGACTCATAGCAATAGCATTGGGGGCAGCTGTACAGAGCATTGTGGCACACTGGCGGTCTGCTCAACCGCCCCCGCACACTGGCTGGCTACACAGACTCTGGACAATATTGGGGATGGAAAAGTTATCTCTAGCAAAGACGGGACAGAGCGAAGAGTTTGCGAATCTTTGGCGGCCGTTCCTGACTCTGCTTACTGGCGAATTCAGGGAACTAAGTTGCCCCGTTACTTGCGCTTACTGCGACAGGCTGACACCCCAATTGAGGAAGTAGACGCCTGGCCACGGAAGCGCGAGTCCATACCCAGGGTTTAACATACATCCCCATGCCCGAGATGGAGGACTATCTCCCTGCACTTGGTTTTTCTTTTTCCTTTTTATGGCTTTGCCTTACTGGACAAGGAGGGGACGAGGGAGGGAGTGGGAGGGGGCAGAAATCGAGACCCAAGCTTCCCATGACAGGGGCCCTGTTCCTGGGACGCCGCTTGTATTTCTTTTGCATTCCAAATGAAAGAAGCTCCCTGTTTGTGGCTAAGTACTGATATACCAATTGACAACTGTGGTCTCTTTGTTTTTTCTGTTCTGATGAAAATAATAAAAGATTTAAACCATAAAGTAAAACCTGGATCCCCTATGGACTGCTGCCCACTACACGTCCTAAAAGAAGCCTTCACCGGCCTCCCGGGTCCAGCCCGCTCTCTTCTGAATGAGTCCCTAGTCCAGGGTTGTGTACCTAAGGCCTTTAAAGAGGCAATTGTGGTTCCCCTTCTGAAGAAATATGGGGCAGACCCCAGATCCTGTTGAATTACCGCCCATTCTCCTTGCTGCCGTACTTTGCATAGGTACTGGAGGCTCATGTGGTAATGTAATGTAATGTACACTTGTATAGCTCAGCTGTCACCCAAAGGGTATCCCGGAGCTTAAAGATTACCAACAAGCAGGGACAGAGCAGAATTGTCCAAGATCACTTATCTGGGGAAAAGTATAGTTTTCAGTTCCTTCCTGAGCCGAGACAGGGCATTCAGTTGCCTCAGTTCCAGGGGAAGATCATTCCACAGCCTGGCTGCTGTAAAGCTGAAAGATCTTCCACCCATTCAAACCTTTTTTGCTCGGGGGACATAGACCAGATTCGCAGAGGAAGAGTGCAGGGATCTGGCGGTGGCATACCATACAAATTTTCTTTGTACGATTTTAGGCCCAGTTTTGTGTACAACCCTGTGGACAATACAGAGTGCCTTAAAGTGTACTCTCTGTACAACATGCAGCCAGTGGAGATCTTTTAAGGCCAAAGAGGCCGAGGCTCCACGTGGCCGGGTCAATGCCAATTTAGCCACCATAGTCTGTATTCTTTGTAAGTTCTTTAACAAGGAGCCTGGAGAACCCAGTAGGAGTGCATTACAATAGTCTATTCTGCTCAGGACAATACTCCGTACCACTAAAGGTCTAGCAGAAGTGGGTGGCGAAGTGCCTGTCCAATTTTATTGAACAATCCAACTATCGCGACTCACATTAAGCTGGGTTTCGGCCTGCCCACTCAATGGAGACCGTAATTCTGGCGTTATTGGACTCCCTGCGAGAGAAGGCTGACAGGGGTACTCCTCAGGCCCTGGTGCTGTTTTTGACACAGTCGACCATGGTATCTTGGTGGATCGTGTCAAATAGGCTGGCATTCAAGGCTCATCCCTTAGCTGGATTAGCTCCTTTCTAGAGGATCGCTCCCAAGCAGTCTAGAGCGAGAGTCCACCATGAGCGGACCTAGTCTGGACTCCTCAACGTTACCAGCAGCCTCTGCAAGGAGACCCTCTCAACCTTGACGTGCTCTGGTATGCCTTTTCTGACACCAAAAGGCACCCTTGCAACCATCCGTTCTGGGCTTTGGTGAAGAGGACAAAGGGTGTTGCTACGTTTCCGATCGGGAATCCAAAAGGTACGATCAGTTTGGAAAGAAATTGTTCTCCTCTCTGAGTTTGAGGCTGTGGTCTGTCAACACCACCTGCCTTTTGGGGCTTTACACCCACTCTCTGTGGGATACGGTTGCGTACGTGCTGCCACAGTGTCCGGAGGAGGCCTGGACACGGCTCGCCCAATCCCCGGTGGGTGGGCAGGATGCAGCACGGTACTCCATCAGGTGTGGACTCGCGGACTCGCTGGGCAGGGCGATTTCCATGACGGTGGCGATTCGTCGCCACGCCTGGCTGAGGTCTGCCAATTTCTGGATAGAGGTCCAGGCCACGCTCATGGACATGCCCTACGATGGCCGTTGCCTCTTTGGTGACAAAGCGGATAGTGCGGTAGAGCATTTCAAGGACTCCAGGGCGAAGGCCAAGTCCTTGGGCCTAGGCCAGCAAACTTCCGCTTTTCGTACCTTTTGTGGCCAAGGAAGTGGCGCAATACACATCCAGCCAGCCACAGGCCGCAGAACCAACCTCAACGCTTTCGTGGACGTGGTAACCGCTGTGGCGGTGCAGGGGGACAATGGCAGGGTCAGTCCACATCCACTCCCGCAGCATCTGCCTCAAAGCCTTCCTAGTCCGGCATTTCAGGCCCATTCGACGCAAGTGGGAGGGCAGGGTTCGCCATCACCTCCTCCACTGGTGTACCATCACATCGGACAGGTGGGTGCTGCAAATCGTCCGAAGGGGCTACTCCCTCTCCTTCGAGGCGACCCCTCCAGCCATGCCACAGCAGTACCACCGCATGTCGAGGGATCACTTGCAACTTCTGCAAGAGGAAGTTATGGTCCTCTTGGCCAAGGGGGCTGTCGAGCTCATTCCTGGGCCAGAAGTAGGGTGTGGTTGTTATTCCCACTACTTTCTGGTTCCCAAGAAGGACAAAGGAGGCCTACGCACTCTCTTGGACCTACGGAACGTCAACAGCTTCCTCGGGAAGGAGAAGATCAAGATGCTGACATTGGCTCAGGTATTAGCTGCCCTAGGCCCTGGAGACTGGATGGTGGCGTTGGAGTTGCAGGACGCTTATTTCCATTTCCCCGTCCTGCCGACCCACCGGCGCTACCTGCAGTTCACGGTAGGCCACGAGCACTTTTAGTTTACAGTGCTTTCCTTCGGCCTTAGCAGCGCCCCTCGGGTGTTCACAAAAGTGATGCCGGTGGTCGCAGCTCATCTGCGCAGATCAGGGGTTCCAGTCTTCCCTATCTCGACGACTGGTTGTTGAAGGCGGGCAAGTCCCAGACAGTCGTCTCCCACCTTCAGACTACGGCCGACCTCCTGCACCTGCTGGGGTTCTCCATCAACGTACCGAAGTCACACCTGTGCCCCTCTCAGAAGCTCCTCTACATCGGAGCGGTTCTGGACTTGGCGCAGTTTCGGGTTTATCCTCCTGAACAGCGGGTTCGGGATATTCAGGCTCTGATTACGATCTTTCAGCCTTTAACCCGGGTCTCGGTCAGGTTGATGCTGCGGCTGCAGGGGCTGATAGCCTCCTGCATCCTACTGGTGCATCACGCCAGGTGGCGGATGCAGGCTCTGCAGTGGGACCTGAAGTTTCAGTGGGCACAGCATCAGGGCAACCTGTCTGACCACGTCCTGATCTCGGAGGGCACTGCGAGACAGTTGCAGTGGAGGCTCACGGACCGCGATTGGGTCAGCGGCAGATCCCTCTCCCTTCTTCAACCGGAGCACGTAGTGGTGACGGATGCATCCCTCCTGGGATGGGCGGGCCACATGGGAGAGGAGGAGATCAGATGCCTCTGGTCTCCACCGGAGCCCCGGCTCCATTCAACCTTCTGGAGCTGTGGGCGATCCGGCTTGCACTGAAGGCATTCCTTTCCTATGTCCGGGGTAGTGTAGTGCAGGTGTTCACGGACAACAGCACCGCCATGTGGTACTACAACAAACAGGGCAGGGTGGGGTCGTGGACCCTTTGTCAGGAGGCTCTGCGCCTCTGGAAATGGCTGGAATGCCAGGGCATCACCCTAGTGGGTCAACACCTGGCAGGTTCCCTTAACGCCAGGGTGGACAAACTCAGCCGTCGGTGCATGATGGATCACAAATGTCGTCTGAACTCGGACGTAGCGCAAGGTCTCTTTCGGCAGTGGGGAGAGCTTTGGTTAGATCTATTCGCCACTGAAGAGAACACGCAATGTTATCCGTCCTGCGTGTTGAAATTTCCAAGGCGGTACTCGCTCTGAGACGCTTTTCGTCGTGAGTGGTGCTGTGGTCTGTTATACGCCTTACCACCTATACCACTTCTGCCCAGAGTGCTGAAGAAGATCAGGCGAGACCGAGCCCAAGTCATCCTTGTGGCTCCGGACTGGGCACGAAGATACTGGTATCCCGAGCTACTCAGCATGTCAGTCGATCCCCCAATTTATCTGCTTCTTCAGGAGGACCTTCTGTCGCAGCAGCAGGGGACGGTCCTCCACCCGAACCTGTTCAGTCTCCACCTACATGCGTGGAGATTGAGCGGCGACAGTTGAGGCCATTTGACTTGATTCCTGAAGTCTGTAATGTGATTCTGGCAGCCAGGCGTCGCTCCACAAAATCAGTATACGCCTGCAGGTGGAACAATTTTGTGGTTTGGTGCACAGTAAAGGCTGTGGATCTACTTTCCGCCCCCTTTCATAGGTTCTCCTCTTCCTTCTTTCTCTTGCCCAACAGGGCTCTGCTCTGGGCTCTATCAAAGGCTATCTCTCGGCCTTTTCAGCTTTCAAGTCCCTAGTTGTAAATAGGTTCTTGAAAGGCATTACTCACATGTTCCCTCCTGTTCCTTTCGTGATGCCTCAGTGGGACTTAACCCTTGTTCTAACCTATTTCATCTGCGCTCCTTTCGAGCCACTTCACAATTGCTCTCTTCATCTTCTGACTCTTAAGACTGCATTCCTGGTTGCCATCACCTCTGCCAGGAGAATGAGTGAGCTCCAGGCTCTATCTTCTAAGCCTCCTTTCCTCTCTGTCCATCCGGACAAAGTTGTGTTGAGAACTCGTCCTTCTTTCCTGCCCAAGGTGGTTGCAGCCTTTCATATCGGGCAGTCTATCAGCTTGCCCACCTTCTTTCCGCCTCCGCATCCCTCGAAAGAGGAAGAGAGGTTCCTCCATCTGTACCCAAAACGTGCTCTCTCGTTCTTTCTAGAACGCACACGCCAGTTCTGGGTGGACGACCAGCTCTTTGTTGGTTACGTGGGCGCTAAGAAGGGACGGGCGGTGCACAAGCGAACCATGTCACGGTGAGTCGGGAGTCCTTGGCGAAAAAGGAGCCTCCTGTTGGGCTGAGGGCCCATTCCACTCGGTCCACGGCGGCTACTACTGCCTTGGTCGGGGAGTACCCTTACAGGACATGTCAGGCAGCTACTTGGTACTCACTGCACACGATTGCTAAGCACTACTTCCTGGACAGCCAAGTCCGGAGAGATGGCTTTTTCGGCCGTTCTGTTCTCCGGGACTTTCTGGTGTGATATTGGTTCGCAGACCCACCACCGGGCTTGGTATTGCTGGGGTATCTATTCTAAGGTAAAGAATCTAACACTAACCTGTTTCTTTCAGATGCACAAGTTACTTACCTTTGGTAACGATATATTTGTAAGAAACAGTAGTTAGTGTTAGATTCCTTACCGCCCCACCCATCCTCCCCGTTCTGCCAACGAATATCTAGGGTTAAGGACATTCCTTTCAGGGCCCTAGTTTTATGGTACCAGTGTCGGTTTCTATCATGGCTCTGCATTCCTGGCACGGAAAGCTATGTACAGAACTGACGTCAGCGCGCGAGGGCGGCGTCTAAGTACTCCGACGTCATCCCGGCAATCACGATGCCAATGACGGATGCAGAGCTGCAGACGATGCCTAGCGACGCGCAGGGGTACTGCTGACGAAAACTTTCCGGATCCAGCCTGACGCCTGGGGATATTCTAAGGTAAGGAATCTAACACTGACTACTGTTTCTTACAGATATATCGTTACCGAAGGTAATTAACTTGTGCTTTTGTACTTGACTCTCAAGTTAGCGAGGGCAAGCAGTCACATAATTCTCAGCTTTGAAATGACGGCTGCTTGAACTCAGAGCTCAACAATAGATCAACAGACTCGATTGAATAAATGACCTGCACGCTGCTTATATTGCCAAGACACATGTACTTTTTAAAATTCTTTTTATTGAACTAGTGCTCAATCGATGGTGTTGACACCGAAAATGCGGTGCACATTAGTGAGAGTGCTAAGACCAAAAATGCAAAGTCTGCAAATATGGAGTGAGTAACATAGCTTGGCTTGTCCTGATACTCCCTGGCCAAATCCCACTACATAAAACTAGATCGCAAAGATGGTACATATTTAACTTTCACTACTTCATGGCGCGTCACATGGCCCGGTAGCTCTACCATCTCTCCCATATCTTTTACCATTTACAAGGGCAGCCCCTACTGAGATACACCCTGTGTCCACCCGTTGACACCAATCAAGATCTACTTCCCAATCCTCCACCCTGGGGGGGGGGAGAGCTGGCTCCCCAACCGCTGCAATATTACGCGTGCCACCCACCGAAGCCAGGGCCAGTCATATTCTGCTAAAGCTATGCCATGTCACCTCACTCATGATATTCAGGAGGTGCCATTTGACCCCCATGGGGATCGCTAGTCCCATGACCTGGGACATTATTCTCATGATCTCTACCCAGTAGCATTGAATTACCGGACATTTCCACATCACATTAAAAAAGCCCCCCCCCCTCACATTCCCTTACACAGAGAGGTGGCCGCCCACCCTATTCGGTGCAACAAAGCTCTGGAGTAGTAGGTCCTATGTAGGATCTGTAGTTAAATTAGACCAAAACGAGTTCTAATTGCCACCTCCCTGGCACCCTGAATGGCCTCAACCCGATCGCCATCGCCAAGTGTGCCTACATCCCTCTGCCACACAGCTCTCCTCGCCCCCAAGGGATCCAGAGAACTGTAGATCAACTTCCTATAGATGGTTGAGATTGCTTTTTCAGTCAGGGGATTAGTTAGCAGCTGGTCCTCCAGTGGGGATGCATCAAGCAACTGCCCCCCTTCCCGGATCTGACTTTGCAGAACGTGATCCACCTGCAAATGTCAGAACCGTTTTAGTCACCTAATTTATGCTTTTGTTGTATGATCGTGAAGGACACAAGTGCCTGTCCCCTCCACACATCGCCCGGCCGTTCTAAGCTAATCAATCCCCATTTTGTGAAGCGCTGTAATCCTCCCACTGCACTTAAGAGATCACCATCATACAGTGGAGTCAATTCAGTCAGCTTACCTTTTCAGCCTAAACACTTGGTAGCCTCTTTCCACACCCTTACCACTGTTTGGGTATGGGTAGGTAGGGTGCCCTCAAGTTTTCTTCGATAGAGCACCGGGGTGGGGTAACCTCTCTTGCCCATGGCCAATCTATCTACCCGGTAAGCAGGATCCTTACGGTCCGCAAAAACCCAGTTGTTGACTGCCATCAGCTGCGTGGCCCAGTAATACTTGAGAATGCTCCGGACCGCCAGTCCACCTTAATAAACTCCCCTCTGCACCTTACTCAGTGCCGAGCGCCACCATCCCACAACAGCAGCCAAAGTTCTCAGACTACCTTTTGAAAGAAAATCTCTGGAGGGATCTTAAAGCACATTTTTTGCATGATGTACTAGAGGCCCTGGAGGGTCATCACTTTAAATAGGGCGACCCGGCCCAGTAAGGAGAGCGGGAGTGCCCACTAGTGTGGGGGATCCCTGCGAAGCCGATCTAATTTCGGGAGCATGTTCCTGCCTGTGGCCCTCTTGTAATGAACACAACCAAATATTTAAAGCCATGTAGTGCCACCCGAACTGTGCACCTAGAGTGCAGCCGCAGTGTGGTATTCAAATAAAAGCAGTAAGAGACTGACACAGAATTCTGAAATATCAAAGGACAGTTTATTACATTCATATGAGGTGAGGCTGCGTCGCCCAAAAGCCATGGCAAATGAATGAGGCAGTCTGAGGAATTCAGAAGGCTGACGCCTTATATACATTTCAGACTTACACAGTAAGCATACATGAAAAGGGGCAGTCTTGGCTCCTGTGAGCACACAAAGAATACCTAATATGGACATATAGTTTCTCTTTGTTGAACCAAGTGGGAGGAGCTAACAGTTTCAGAACGTAGTGAACACATTCCTATGTAAAACTAATCAGTAACAGCTGCAGACTCTACCAGGCATTTCTGAGCATGCGTGGAAGTGGAGGAGGCTAAATATATCCTGTTACTAGGCAGACTTCAGGCGCAGCTAAAAGGAAAGTAGGACAAAGCACATAGTGAGCACATGGCAGCACATGGTAGCCAAGATGGCCTCCAGAAACTAAAATGGCTTCCAAAAAGCGGATAAGATAACTTCTAAATGCGAGATGTTTTCTGCTAACGCTAACCCATTTTTACCAATTTACAACAGTTGCCCGTTTTAGCGTTTGCTGAAGACATTCATATGATCTAGTAGGAACATGGAGAACAGGTGCTCATTAATTTGCATACAATTTCCTAATTCATTTCTAAATAAGCAGTGTCCATCCTAATCATTTCAGCAAGGGTATGACCAGGAATACTAAAGAACGGGACATTATGTCATAAACATGCATACTAACAGTAGGGGAAAGTAATGACCACTATTACAGAGAAAAATAACATTTTCACAACCCTAAGCAATAGCAAATACTACTCTAAAATACTGCAGGCAAGATAATAAAAATTAATTCCACAACACCCAGTATCGTAACTGTTCAGGAATCGCTTATATGTTCACGACTTAGCCCAGAGTCCATCCCAAGTCCCTCTGGCAGACTATTATTGTTCATCGAATCTTCCATCACCACATGGACCTCTTCATTTCAGGCCTTCCATAGAAATGTCTCAGCATCCGTTGGAGTGCCCCTTTTGGCAAACACTCATAGTTCAGTTGAAAGTCTCAATGTCTCAAAGGCAGTGCACCAGTGTCTCTCATCTGCGGCAGACACTACAAATGATGTGCTCTTCGTGATCAAGGGCACAAAGCATCTCGTGCAGAAACAACTTTAGCAAAATCAGCAGCACTTTCATATTCCAACACTCCTTGTTCAGTGTCAGAGGACGCTCAAGCTGCGCTTTCATGGGCACCAGAATGTAGTGCCTCTTTGCCAATCTCGAATTCTCCATTTCACTGTTCTTCCGGCAGACAAAAGGGGTAAAGGGAACGATGTTGCCAAACTCAAGCAAAGACTCAGGCCAATACTCAGACAAAAGGGCTCAAGGGGCTCAGGCCAAAACTTAGGCCAAGGGCTCAGGGGCTGTACACTGCCAGAGGTTGCCAGTACATAACAGGTACCTTTGCCCTTTTCTGAATTTTTTTCATTCTGTTGCAAAATCAAAGAAGCTCCTTTTCTTCTGTCGTAGAATGCTAGCCAATAAGACAAACAAAGAACTTGGAAATACCATTGATGGCGTGCAGATTCCTTACTGGGTGCTGGGACTATAGACCAAAACTTCCTGCTTTTATCTATGGCTGTCAAGGATAGGAATTCGAATTCATCTTTGTCATTCGTTCTGCAGGTGTCACTCTCCCTTTGACTCTGTAATATCCTGCAGAACCTAGTGATATAAGAGATGTGACACAATTGTTAGTTTCCTTCAATTTAGCACAAAAAACAATTCAATACTTAACAAGGGGACTGCAAAACAGTTTGTCTGCAATGTTCAAGAGAGTGGTCATACGCCATGGGACTATCATAATCTAAAATACACTATCATTCTCATAGAAGGCAAAAAAATGACTCTAGCCTCTTCAATTGGGTATCCATATGAGAGCATGTCTTCTATCATCTAAGGGTAGATAATTACATAAACATTCTATCTGAATGGAAGTCCTTACATATAGGGGCATCATCTAATGGGCTAAACATTTTCCTAAATGAGTAAGTCTAAATGTTCTAAAAAAAAAAAACCCTCATCGTAGAACAGCTCAAAAGCAAAATCACATAACAGATGATCAGGGGCATTCAGACAAAGGCTAATTTATCAAAATGGGGAGACAGAAGAACAAGAGCTATATACTTCTAATATTTCCATTATTAAAACACATGTGGTCTATCAAATATTAAACAGCCGAAAAAAGAACTGAGAACCTAATTAGAATGGGCATTATTTCTCACATTTCAAGCATGAACATACAGTGTCTCCCATTGAGATGAAAAAACTTTTCACACTATTATTAAGTCGGTTAACCAGTCTATCACGAAGTTGACAGTCAGACTGGAAAGCATCAAAAATATAGGCCTAAAGAAAAGTCTTAAAGAGAAAGAAACAGTCTGGTCAGGTCATACTAAAGGGAATTATACATAATGTGGTGGTTCCTATTACATCTCTGCAGTCTGGGCACAATGCAACGTCTGGGGAGAAGCGCTACACCATACACAGTAATCTCAGCTAATGGTCCAGTTCCTTCTTCAAGGGAAAAATGAAAAATTTAGAGACATGAAAAATTTAGGTCACCTTTTAACAAGAGCCACGAATCTATAATTGCATCCTTAGGTCCAATCAAGGATATGTATATAAATCTAGGCCTGCCTGTTCCTTAAGGGAGAAGAGCAGTATCTGTATTGTGGCTTCTTGTATATCTCTTTTATTTTACTTCAATACTATTATGTCCAAATTTTAACATTCACTGGTGAGGCGATGTATTTTCATGATCACAGTATGCAAATATCATGTCTGTGAAATTTAGTATGAACGAAAATATTAACCACGTGGTGTTCAATGACACATACCGTCATACATGTCCCTTCACAACACGGGCAAACTTGTAATAATATCAAAAAGCAGCTAATAGAACAAAACAACATCATGATCAAACCATCAAATATACATGCAGTATAGTAAGCGCAAAAAGCATAGACAAAGCACAATAGCACTTGTAATCAAGCAGAAACACATGCATTCATGCACCCCAAAACCCAAAATACAGGCCTGCTTAATTTGTCAGAAACGAAATCAAAATCAAATTGTACCAAACTTACGCTTTAATTTACTCACACCCCGCTTTTGCCAGGTGATCACCAGTTGCTGGTTATCAAAACTGGCAAATAAACCTTACCGTGTCACTGGTGACACATAGTGAACAGCAAGAACGATTCATAAGGAAAAAATATAAAATCATGAAAAAAACACACAAACATTTCATGTCAAAGAAGTCATAATAAAACCCATCTCATTGCAACATACTACTAACACAGCGCATAACAAAGTAAATCTCAACTGTTAACCAACCACCCTTCTTTTAAAACGTTCTAACCCACTTTAATATTGCCTGTCCAAAAATAAAGCTCTTTCACAGACACACTGTGTCCCGTGCACCAGCCTTCCCTTGCGGCCCCTCTAGACCCTTGGCCCCAAGGCCCTGGGAGCCTGCGGCCCCTCATGGCCCTGGGAGCCTGCGGCCCTTCATGGTCCCCCCTCTCCCCAAAGCCCCTGAGGGCCTGCTGTTTCCCTTTCTTCAAGGCTGGTCAAGAATGCACTTCTCAAAAACAAAAGCCTCGTGCAACCCATCTAATGTGCAAGCTTGAATTTTCTGTGAGACAGAGAAGCTTGCACCAAGCAGTCATTGCTCCATCTGTCTTCACTTACTCCTAAACCCCCTTCTCACTGACCTTAAGGTCACACCCTGCCAGGCGAACCGTGCGGTCCTTTCAGGCCCCAGATCCTATTCCCTCACTCAAACTGACAAAGCCAGAAACCCTTCCCCACTCATTCTAAGCTACAAAATCAATCCTGTTGAAAACCACATGTTATATAAATGACTTCTTTTAGGGATAAAATACATTTAGTCCTATATTATAAAAGCATTTAATGTGAACAAGTTGCAGAACATAATAACATAGCATACCAGCATTATATTAAATGTTTGCTACCACCCTATGCAATGGTACTCATTATCAACCCTACAAAGATAAAAGACAAAATAGGCCCTGCCAAAAAGGTAGAACCTTCAACCCTGATATTAACCATAAACCTCTGCACTGGGCACAGTGGCTCACTGAGCTATGAAGAACAACCTCAAATAATAACAACCCACAAATTTGTAATATACACAAATATGCATTTTCTGAAAGCCAGAAACACTGCAAGGCTATGGAAAATGACAAGAGTGCTATGTAAAAAGTCCATTTTAACTGAATTTCGACTTTTGACTTTGGGGCACTTAAAAACGAAAATCCTGCAGTTGCATTACATATTAATCAACCCCAGAATGTGCTTTACAATTTACAAAGAGCAAACATGAAGCATCTCGCATGTAATGGCTTAAAAAAAAATGAGCCCTCACGCCTGCGCCAAGTAAAACCCTAACATGCAAATGTCCGAATTATGCAGTCACACAGTACTTTAATCAAATTTTAATTTTAGGAGGTCATAGTATGAGTATTAAGCTTTATAAATATCTAAAAACGATTTTGAAAAACACATATATTTTTTTCAAATAATTTTTCCATGTTTAATAATTTTTTTTTAAAATTTTTTTTTCCAAACCCAGTCTGAATTGCTAAATCCACATTTAAAAAACCAAATTGCATCTTTTGCCTATCAGTTTAGATGCAGTCATGTATGAGCCTACCCACAAAAGCCTAACTTAGAACAAGACAGATTTTCGCGCCAGAATTTAAAAAAAAAGAGGACATTTAAGCAACAACCCAAGAATATAGTTTGAAAAAGTATTAAAAGAAATGAAAACCGCAAGTAAAATGTTTTCCAGTGATACAAAATAATGAACCTTACTTTTGTAACCCTCCAAAACCTTTATTCTGAAATGCTAAATTCAGAGCGTGGGCTAGGCTTCTGGCTGAATAAACATTCCAATGTCATTTTTGGCCTGTAAAAAAAAACAACAGCTGCCGTTCTCAAGGCAGGAAATGGCCTGCACAAAGCTGACCCCAGAACTTTCAGTCTTACTGAAAACAGAAACTGTTCAGAAACGTGTGTGCCACAAGATACATTTAAACGTAGCAAAAATTCACTTTAGTTGAAGTTTTAACATTTTACATGTATGAAAATGCATGTAAGTAAAAAAGCTACAATTTCGTTTTCCCTACCAAACACACAATTTAATTTTGAGGCCTTTCATGTTCCTAGTGAATGTAAATTTTAACTTTATCTAATTTAAGCATTTTAACATTTTGCACATATGCGCCTTTGCTTAGTCTATAAATTAAAAAGCAACATATAGCTATTTTAGCAGGTAACATGGCAAATTACTGCGTTCTTATTTAATTTCCACCTAATATCAATTAATCCAACATTTTCCTTAACAGACTGAAAACATCAAGAAATCCACAATCGCGCATTGAGCTCCTTTCACACAGAAACAGAAACATTTCAAACATGCAGGACACACAATACAGCGCTTAAGGCATGTGTTTCATAAATTCGCGCCAACGCTATTCACAAACAGAAATTACACTAACAGGAACAAAAACCCCACATTTAAACACACATTGAACCCACAGATCAACACATAGGACTGAAACAAAAAACAAGCCACAAACAGATCTTAAACCAAACCAATTGTAAATGCTAGTTGTATGTCATATTTACAAGGAACGTTTGGCAATGATGTTTCAATTCACAATTTTTTTTGACTGGCAGATCACCAAAAATCGCTCTGCATTCCCCATTCATAAAAGTGCACAGAACAAAGGATCCTTATGTGTATTATGTCCATATTTTAGTTCCCTGGGGATACAAAATCACCAAGGAAGAAATATGTTTTCACACCTAAACCTATTTAGGTATCCCTTCTAAGGGAAGCCGGCTCATTTACTTCAAATCACATTATGGTACCTTTCACAAAAGCAACACATTTTAACATGTGAGCTTAACCAAAGACAACAGGCATGCCAAAATAGTGCAACATATACACTGTTATGAAAGGTTGAGGAAATATCCCCGCATGACCTGCCTATATGAGTTGCAACACATACATATCAAATCAAATCATATCAAATCATATTCATATCATATTCTTCAAAGGTCAAACACAATCCAAAGTAGACAAGTCTATCTCAAATTCAAATATGTCAACAAAGGCATCCAAACTTAGAGCAGGCGCCGCAAAATTACTTTTACCAAACATAAGCTGTCCAAATTCTAACTGCCAAGTTTTATCTAACAGTCTATCTTTTTATGTTACATTTTAATACTCACGCCAAAAGTGTTCTCAGTCAGGGGTGACTTCCTGGGGAGGATCAGAAATCAGGAAGAACAGAAACACACCGAGCCGCAGACACAAGGAATCACAAGATAACTCTGTGCACAGCATACCCTCTTTGCAGAAACCAGTCCCATGCTGCTCAGTAGTTTTCTGCCTCCTGGCAAGATGATCACTCCTTCAGATAGCCACCTCTCTGATGACTCCTGGCTCTGGCTCGCCATTTGTGGTATTAAAAAAAAAGCAGTAAGAGACTGACACAGAATTCTGAAATATCAAAGGACAGTTTATTACATTCATACGAGGTGAGGCTGCGTCGCCCAAAGGCCATGGCAAATGAATGAGGCAGTCTGAGGAAGCCAGAAGGCTGACGCCTTATATACATTTCAGACTTACACAGTAAGCATACATGAAAAGGGGCAGTCTTGGCTCCTGTGAGCACACAAAGAATACCTAATATGGACATATAGTTTCTCTTTGTTGAACCAAGTGGGAGGAACTAACAGTTTCAGAACGTAGTGAACACATTCCTATGTAAAACTAATCAGTAACAGCTGCAGACTCTACCAGGCATTTCTGAGCATGCGTGGAAGTGGAGGAGGCTAAATATATCCTGTTACTAGGCAGCCTTCAGGCGCAGCTAAAAGGAAGGTAGGACAAAGCACATAGTGAGCACATGGCAGCACATGGTAGCCAAGATGGCCTCCAGAAACTAAAATGGCTTCCAAAAAGCGGATAAGATAACTTCTAAATGCGAGATGTTTTCTGCTAACGCTAACCCATTTTTACCAATTTACAACAGCAGGGTCCCTGCCTCCAGCAGGAATATTAAGGACTTCTTCCAATTGATCTTATATCCTGAATAATCTCTAAATATGTGTAAAAATGTGTAGGATTCGTTCACTCAAGAAGGCTGATTACGTGTCCTGTAGCAAAACGTCAGTGTAGAGGGAGATTCTCTCATCCCACTCCTGATCAACTGGAGTACCCCATATGAGAGGTCCTGGCGAACCCACACACTTGTGAAGAGTATAGGAGACAAGGAACATCCCTGTCAGACGGCAAAGACTCGGGAAACTGTATTATTGACGCGCATGCACGCTAGAGGGGCCACATACAAGAGCTTGATAGCAGTTCCACTGGTTCAGCAAAGGAATTCCCTGTTGAATTTGGTACTCCATTAAGGTGTCGGGAGATTTAAGCGCCTTCCCTGGTGTGGCATAAAGACCGATTGATCAGGATGATCCACTGTTGAAATTACTGTCCGCAGGCAGATCGCCAGGGCCTACGCAAGGACCTTAGTCTCAAAATTAAGCAGGGAGAAAGGTCAGTTGCTGGTTCGTCCATTTTTGGGATGACCACCACCCCAGACGTTCTTTGGTCCTCTTATTTTCAGGCAGTCTGAAACCTCCTCTGGAGGCATTCCCTGATTTTATCCATCATGCTTTTATATAATTCTAAGGGGAGCTCATCAGGCCCCGTCGCTGGCCTTGTTTGCAAGGCTCCTATTGTCTTATTTATTTAGTCTACAGTCAGGTCTTTGTCTAGTGCGTCTCGGTCCTTATTCGTTAGCATTGGCAGGGTCAGGTCTTTCAGGAAGTCTCTCCCAGTATTTCCGTCCCATTGTTGTCTGTGTCCTCAAGGATTCCGTTCCGTCCTTTGTCTTGTCTCTCTAACCATGCAAGCAACTCATTGGCTTTATCACCGACATCATAGAGACAATGCTGGGTAGCCAGCACACGAGTGCCCTCTATTTTCCATTAGTGCTCTTAATGTGTGCTGTTTCAGTTGATGGTGTAATGGGAGAGAAACTGATTCCCCACGTGCCAAGCGATCCTCCAGGAAAGCACATTCCCTGTTCTGAGCCTCGCACTTCAATTTACGTTCCTTCGGCATTCCCCTAATCAAGGCTTGTGTCTGGCCTCGAATCACTGCCTTGAATTCATCCTATAGCCTGCAAGCTGATTCAACAGGCCACCCGTTCTCCTTAAAATAGAAGTCTGCTCCATCTCTCATACGAGCTTTAAACGTCTTGTCTTTTAAATATCACGGATCAACCCTTGGGGGTAGGATGAAGTCCACAACCGGACCATCGAGTTGCACCTCCACCAGCGAATGGTCTGAGATTCCCCTTGCTATGTGCGTAGCAGCTCTAAAATCAACAGTCTGGGTGAAAGGATGGTGCAGGCATGCCAGACTACCATGTGCAGCAGACAGGTGCGTCCGGTTCTGATCCCCTCTTCCCCTCTAGGGGCATTTAGGAGTATCATGAATATAGTATAGGTGCAGTTCTGTCACTCCAGTCACCCCAATGCGTTTATGCTCTGTCCTAAGCGTCTTACCCTTTCACAGGATGAGGCAGTCTTGTCTGGGTCTTTTTCCTGTTTCCCGGCACTTGAATAGCACGCGCAAACACTCGAGAGAGCAGTGACCCACCAGCAGGCTTTTATGGAGCACTTTTGTCCTGGAGGTAGTGCTGCATTCAGTAGGGCACCCACTCTGTTTTTTCTTTGCAGTTGCCTGAAGATCAGCAGTCCCAAGGTAGCAGTCACACCTGGCCTGTCGGTAAGTGCAGCTCCTCTGGAGGTCCGACCGTCAGCAATTGAGCCCACACTGTGGCTAGCTGGACCACAGGCGTAAGCCAAGACAGGGTGTTCGACACTGGAGTAGGTGTAGTCCCTCATGGGCCTCTGACACAGAGTAGTCTGGAATTCAGCCACTAAAAGCCCAACTCAGGCTTTCCAGGAAGCCAGTAGATTCAGACCCTGTTTTGTTAGGAATTTGGCAAATGCAACCTTGAACGGGCTAGTTGGCAGCACACAATCGTCCAACTGGGCCTCAACAATCAGGTTGTCGTAGCGTACTATTTTCTGCCCTGAACTGTTGGGAGAGTCTTGGGGGTGGAGGTGGGGGGTGTCCCTTAGACTAGCACTGTCACATTGCATTTATCCTCCGCACACAAACGCCCTAAACACGCACTTGATGTTAGCTCAAAGTTTGGGCACATGTATAGAAATGGAGCATTACATGGGTGTGTCAGTAGGACGCCACTACACTGATGCAAATATCTCATCAGGCTATTGATCCTTACAACAGGGTGCATTGCCACCTCCGCTCTAGCTGTTAAACCCAGGACAGTCCTCTGACTCAAATAAGGGCACAATTGGTGTGACCCTCCAGGTCACAGGACCGGTCCAAGACCTCTCATAGTCCCTTGTTAGAAGTTGCACAGTGCTGGAGTGGCAGAAAAATCTAATGTAATTGTTTTTTTTTTTACTTTGTAGTGGATTTACCCCAGTAACGCCCAGTTACAAGTTTGACGCCATGGACTGGGCAGTTGCCACGAGGAACAGATTCTTCTGCCTGTCAAACTACATGCCATTCACTATTTCATAGTGTTTTTCTGCTTTTATTTACCACTTGCATTAAGCAGGTGGTAGATATATGCATGTGGTTGGTTGGGGGTAGATAGGTGAAGCAGGGGATTAAAGGGAAAGCATTTTCTAACAGAGGGAGAAAGGTAAATTGTTATTTGCATGATTAACAAAAATCTTACGATTACTGCACTCTTAAAGGAAACACACCAATTTAAATACAGACCAACAATTTTAAAATTTCAAAAAATCCAGATTAGTTTTCTTAAATAACATAAACACAATTTATAGGCATTACATCAGACCGTCATCTTTCCAGGACTTAATATCAATTGTGTCAATTATTATTTCTGTAATTTATGTGTGATGTCATAAAAATAGTCCTAAATGTTGTCCTTAATTATCTTAGACTTCCAGATTTCCTGTGGGCAACTCACAAGTATCCAACTTCTTTTTAACAAGTATTAAAAATGTAGTAAAATTGGCGTTCAGTTTAATACGCGACGGTCTAAAAAAAACTTCCATGGCATGTCTGCAGGTACGAACAACTCTGCCAATGAAGCAGTTTTTCAAATATCGTTTTCTTTCCGCCATCATTACTACACATACACAATCAAAATGCAAAATACTTTCGTCCCATAGGCTGCATGGGCTGCACATAGTCGGCTTAGATGGTCTCAACCAGGGCACTAAATGTTTTAAGCCAGGTAAGTTGCCGAATCGTGTGTTCATAAAGGTGTTTTTGGTTTGTAGAGACCATGGTATTTCTAAATATGGTTGGACCTTAAGACTCGTATATTCCTGAACCAACATCCATGCGTGGGATCTCCTAATAAACAGTTCTTTGTCTTTTAAAAGTGACTTTTTTTATTTATTTTTATTTTCAAAAACCTTTATTAAGGAATATCAACATGGCAGACACAATACACCGTGCAGAACCGCCGCGCGCGGTAGCAAGATAAATTACAATACAGACATTGAGTTGCAATTGGGTTACGTTTACAGCAATTCAGTAAAACCAGGAATGTCAAAGTCACAGAACCACAGTCCAGGGCTACAGCCTCCCAAGGGGAAGCACGCATAGAAGCACAATAACAGATGAAAGTCTAAAGCAGCAGGGGTGCAGATGGGGAGGTGGGAGAATTCACTAACCAACACCGGCGGCCGCCGCCGACCCAGGGCCGGCGGGGAGCACGGTAGAGGTAGCGCCGCTGGGGTGGGAGTGGGAAAGGAGATAGACGATCAGGGGGGCCCAAATGTCGACAGGGCGGGACCTGGCTGGCATTAAATACCAAAACTCAGAGAAGAGTCTGGCATCGAGAGACATCCTCGAACCAACTCTCGGCCCTAGGAGCAGGCCGCCGACCCCTACACATGGCCACCCTACGTCTGGCGAGTACCAAAAGCATCGAAATCAGGCGGCGGGAAGCATCAGGGCAAAACTTAACAAAGCCAAGAAGGCACAGGGGAGGGTCTGGGCGCACTGCAGCACCGGTGATGTCAGAGACGGTGGAGCACACTGCCTGCCAGAACTCAGAGACCTTGGGGCAGAGCCAAGCTGGGCAAAGTCTGCGGCGGGAGCAGCGCGACGCATACAAGTATCGCCAGGGGTGAGCTCGAACCAGTGGAGCAGCACTGGGGTGCGGTACAGTCTGTGCAAGTACTTGAAGTGGATCAGGCAGAGCCGGTAATTCGGGGACAACTTTTTGGTTTGGTTACAGCAATACAACCAGTCGGCCTCCGAAATGTCAATTCCAAAGTCTGCGCGATCCGATGAGATGGGGGCAGACCCCAAGGACAAAGCGTACAGTTTGGTGACTAACTTGTGCGGCGATGTGGAAGTATGAATGAACTCCAGAGCCGGGAGAGTGGGCTGGGGCTGAGGCAATGTGGAGTACAGTTTCTGGCAAGTGGCACGTAACTGATAAAATAGTAGCGTGTCTGCAACCCCGGATACTCTGGAAGAGTGTAAAAGGAATTCTCCGGGTAAAGATCCGCCACCGTTCTCAGGCCCAAACGCGCCGCGTGTCGGGACATGCTGGAAGACTGGAGTAAAGGGAAATCTGGGTGATCCGAAAGTCAGGCGCACCCATCCCACCGGCAGACATAGGGAGGGTGAGGATATCGTAGGCCTCCCTGGGTTGTTCACCTGCCCAAATACGCAAAATGACTAGAGAGCGAAGTTTGTGAAAGAAATGAGAGGTGAGGGGGATAGGTATGTTCAAGAAGAGATAGAGGAATTTAGGCAGGACCACCATTTTTGGTATGGCGATATAGCCAGCCAAGGATAGCGGCAGTTGGCTCCACGAAGGGATTCTGGATTCAAGCCAATCAACAGCCCGCCCTAAGTTTGACCTCCACAATTCATCCAAATCTGTACTTAACCAGATGCCCGAATAGCGTGTGGGGCCAGATGCCCACACAAATGGAAAGTCCGGTGTGAAGGGGACAGTAGCATCAGTCAGGGAAAATAGGACCGACTTACTCTAGTTCATCTGGATGCTCGAAAGCCCGCCAAAACGTATGATTTCCCGGACCAGGGGGCTAAGGTTTTCCTGGGGGTGGCAGATATATAGGGTGACGTCATCCGCATACATTGAGACCAGGAGAGAGCGGGAAGAGAAACCAATGCCCCTGTGTGTATGGTGCTGCCGTAGCCTGGCAGCCAGGGGCTCCATGGCGATGGCAAAAAGCATGGGCGATAACGTACACCCCAGGCGAGTGCCACGGGCAATGTTGATCGGGTCGGATACCTGACCATTAATGCAGAGACGTGTGGAGGAACTGGTGTAAAGGAGTTTGATATTACACAGAAAGTGAACGCTGAAACCCATACGCGGTAGAATGCTGAACAGGAACGGCCACTCCAACATATCGAATGCCTTGGTGGCGTGGAGCAGTGTGGCCACGGGTGGCAAGTTAGGGTTAATTTGATGCCGGACAGAGAAAATGGTCCGAAGATTATGTGAGGTTGCCCTGCCAGGTATGAAGCCAGATTGATCAGGGAGATTTGGCGAAGATTTTATTATCTATGTTTATTAGGGAAAGAGGACGGGAGGAGGCACGACGGTTGGCAGGCTTGTCAGGTTTAAGAAGCAAATTTATCAATGCTTCGCGCAGGGACTACGGGAATAGCCCGGTGTCGAAAGACTCATTATACATGGCCTCCAGATATGGTTTCAGGATGTCAGCGAATGATTTGTAGAACGAGGCAGGCAGGCGATCCAGGCCAGGGGCGTTATCACTAGGTAAGCTGTTGATGGCAGCCAATATTTGTTCCCTGGAGAATGGCTCAACAAGAAATTTTCGATGGTAATCTTCGAGCCAGACGAGGGCGAAGGACTCAAAATATTGGTCGAACTCCTCCCGTGGCAAGGGAGTGTCGGCACAATAGAGGTGAGAGTAAAAGTCGAGAAAAGGGATTTAATATCTTCCGGAGAAGTGGTCCTGTCCAGGCTCTATCACTGAGAGCAGTTATATAGGAGGCAGCGAGCGGTGGATGTAGGAGGTTAGCAAGGGTACACCCCGGGCGGTCTCCCTCCCCAAAGCGGCGCGCTCGACCCTCTCTACCAAGGAAGGACAGTTCACGGCCGGCTTCATCCGAGAATTCAGTATGCTTTTGGCAAAGCAGCGCCAGCGTCTCAGGGCTGGGGCACGCCACCTGGGGGGCATCAAGCCACGAGTATTTCACTTCCAGATAAGGCTCGGGAGCAATTTTGCTTTTATTACTTTTATTAATGGGGTATAAGTTGGGCCTCCCAAGAAGCTATAAAGTAGGCGAAAAGCCCCTTGTAGACTTTGGGCTGTTTCCTTCATCTCCATTTTATGGTATGAAAAAGATCCTTTCTCCTCATACAGTATCCCAAGATATTTATAACATTGAACTTTTTCTAGCTCTCGCTTTTTGTGTGACCATTTGTATTGACTGCCCTTCCGATTCTTGGTACTGACTACCATTACTTTTGTTTTTGTTTCATTTATTGTCATTTTGTTCTCAATTGAATACATTGATGTTTTGTTTATTAATTGCTGCAGTCCTATCCTTGTTTGGCTTAGCAGGACGACGTCATCAGCGTATAATAAGTTCGATATTTGTTTCTCAGCCTGCTTTGGTGAGTCTGCTAACTCATTGTTCGTTGCAAGGGTAAAGTCTGATAAAAATAGATTAAATAAATATGGAGCTAAAACACACCCTTGCTTTAGGCCTTGAGCTTTTTAATTTTCTTCAAAAGCTTTGAACCAATCCCTAGCCGGACTCTTGTCCAGGTATCAGTATATAACACATGTATTGCATTTAAAAGGCTGGAGCTAATGCCATAACGATCCAGTTTCCTCTATAAAATCTGCCTATTTACGCAGTCAAAGGCAGCTTTAAAATAATGGCTGTTTTCTTGTTTTATATTTTTCCATTAAAATTCCTAGTGTTAACACGTTTGTTGTTGTACCTTGACCGTGTACAACACCTGATTAGTTCGGTGGAATTAAATGGTTTTCATTAGCCCAATCAATTAACTCCTTAAGTAGAACCGATGCAACTAATTTAGCTTCGATATCTTGGAGCGTAATTAATCTGTAATTGGATGGGAGGGACCAGTCCCCACTTTTTTTATATAGGAGAAATTATAGATCCGTTCCTTGCCTCGGGGACTGTTCTTTATTGGAGAGCATGATTAAATACTGGTGTTCGATAGCTCAACCAATATGATGCTTTCTCCTTATACAACACAGCGGGAATCCCAAGTGGGCCGGGGGCACCATTGGATCTCTGATTCTTTATTAATTTACATACTTGGTTTTCTGTTATCTCTGTTCAGATATTATTCTTTTCTCCTCCTATTCTATTTATAGCCCAATCAGTAAAATTCATAGCTAAGTTAGGAGTAGGATTCAAATGCATATCTATAAACGATACCCATTCAGATTCAGTTACTGTTGATGAAGTAGATTTCCTACTAGATCTACTCAGTTTGTTTACTAGAATCCAGAAGCCTCTTGACTTACTCCTTTTGCAAACATATAGAGCTTTTGCCCACAACTATTGCTTTTCTTGCATTTTGTCCTTCCAGACCATTTTCCTTACTCCTGTATTTATCTTTTTAAGTTTTACTTTTTTACCAATCTCAGGATTCTGTTACGTCCTTTTTTTAATTGATGACTTTCAAACTAAATTTTCACCAATGAACATGCTGGGTTTTTCCTCCACTGACCTTTATTAGCATATTATTGAGATTGTGGTAATTAATTGCTTTGTGAAGAGAGACCATTTTTCGACAGCATTTGAATAATCTCCTTGGAAGTGAAAATCCTCAATCGAATCTTTGGTGTTATCTGACCAATAAAGTTTCTTATAATTTACTGTCATTATTTCTCCCGGAAATGTCCTATAGTTTTCAAATCTTAGGCCATTTAGGTTTACCTCAATAATTTGTTGATCGTGGTTGTTTATATATATCCCTCTTTCCGATAAGACAACATTTTATGAAATAGATTCAACGATGCTATAGTACAATCTATTCTAGCACTATGATCCCCTGCTTGAAAAGTCCATGCTTTTGGCGAATCTTGAGGAAATCGCCAATTTTGCACTCTTAGACCTATGGTTTTTAATTCTTATACAAGAGTCTTGCGGATGTTTTCATTCTTTTGTTCCCTCATACCCATTGTCGATGAAAAACTTGGAATTGACCATAAGTAATTTTGCCATTGCATTTCAACATCTCTATCGTAAGACCATAGCATATTCATGTTATAATCACCGGTAATAATAATCTCAGGTTGGGTGTCATTGTCCAGTTGCTGCAATATCATAATTATCAAATTGGTCGCCATTGTTCTTCGTAATTATATACGTTGATTACTACAAGAGATGTAATTATATTTTGTTCCTTGTATCGTATTTTGACAATTAGATAATCCTTTTGACTTGGGACGTCCATTTCACTTTCCATTTTTAGCTCAGTTGATATAAAAATAGCCAAACCCCTACAAGGTCTGCCATAGTTACTTGTTCTCTTAGCTAATGAGTAATAACCCTATACCCTTCCAATCTAAAAAGAACTAAAGCCCAAGTCTCTTGTAAACAAATGATTTGAAAACAGCACAAAGTAGCGAGTTGGTTATTCTGAATCTTTGCTTGAACCCCATTTATATTCCACGAACATAATCTGACCCTTTTATTCATAATTGTTGGCCCCCTTAAAAAAACCTCCGATTGTAGATGTCAGTCCTGCCTGAAATTATGGAGGGCTGCTGTTAGCCAACCTAATTTGATAGTGTCAAATAATAGGTCTACTTTTTTTACCTCTAATAATTTTAAAAGATGCCCGTTGGTCATACCTGTGGGTTTTTTAATATTGAGTATTTCTTATTATTATCGGTTCTCTTTGGTTATGATTTTGTAATTTTGTTGAAACAAAAGGGCTAGGATAGGAAGGTTGCAGGGGAGTTGTTATTTTTATTCCCCAGTCCTGAAAGAGATTATGTTCTTGCATAATAAGGCTGGCGGCAGTAGAAGATGTCCAAATTACTAATGTTAATTTGCGATTATTATTCTTGATGTGTGGAATTCAATTGATTCTATATCGGTACATTTAATTTTCTTTAATGAGGGTACTGGATTTTAATATGTTCCCACGAGTCATGATATCATTATTACCCCTAGATTTATATTCCGGCGTAGAAATTACCTGCACCACTCCTTCTTTTTAATCTGGGTTATTTAATTTAATTTGTTGCAGGCTATTTTCACCTTGAGCATGCTCAATTAATCTTCCATTATGATTATTAACAGTTTGAGACCATGATTGTCGATGTTTATGTAACTGCTTCGTTTCTGTTCCCAGATCTTGTGGTAATTTAATATCCTTCCAGGTTTTTAACAAATCTCTATTCGTTTCATCCCCTCCGATACTCTCACTCTTTGCTCTATTTGTTTCCAATTGTGATGGCTTATTCTCCACCTGCTTATTACATTCCTCCACTTGCAGCATTTCTAAGGACTGAATTTTCCCATACTCTATCATATTTAATAATATCCGCTTGCTTGTTTAGGCATTTATTTTTCATAACTGCATGTTCCGAAATAGAGGGTAAAAGGGTTTTGTTGGAGACATTTCTTTACCCTCACCTTCACAATATGGTATTTGGTCATGGTTGTTTCCAGTGTTCAATCTTACTATATCTGATGCATTTGTATTTTTTTTACACTTTTAGAAGCTTTATTTCTTGCTTTCCATTGTTTTTTCCTCTGACTTTTTGATAGTTAAACTTCCGGAGCTGCGTCTGTCATTGTTGATTGTGTCGAGCATAGGTTTATCACTTCTTGATCTTTTGTTTTATCATCTATTTTATCTTTAACAACAACAGTATTGTCTTTACATTTTATTGTATCTTTGGAGGGGCAGTCGGTCTTGATGGGTTGAATTCCCACATAAGGAAAGTTCCCTTTTACATCGTCAATTATTGTTTATAAAATATCCAGAATGGTAGTTAGTTTGTTAATTAGTGGGGCACAACTACACTCTGCATACGTAGATATTGGCTGAGATTGTGCCCTTACTATTAGATTATTTTGTGTTTTTATCTTCTGCTCAGTTCCGGCAACAGAGGATGCCGTAGCACTCAAGAGATCTATTTGGCACTCCTTTTTGTTGGACTTATATGTTAAAGCTTCCAGAGTTAATTGCGAGGTTTTGAAGAATAAATCCCAAATTGCTCCAGCATTCCCACTGCTGGTACCTGAGTACCTGGGTTACGGTGTTGCCCATTTATGAATGATAGGTCCTTATACTCCTCTTTTTGTGGTCCTAGAAAATAATGTCTCTCGTCGCAAGAATTAATGAATTGTGGACTACTATTCAAAACGTCTTTTTGATACGGAGTACTCCAACGCTGCAGAGTTTCTGGGTTGCTGTTGTATTCTTCTTTATTAATTTGAAATCCGTTATTTTGATTACATTTCGGCTGGTCCTGTTTTTTAACTGAATTTATTTTAGACAGAGTTAGATCCGATTTCAGTGGGGTATTGGCGTCCTTTATGATTTTCACCCCACTATTTAGTTCATTTGGAGCTTCTTGCTCTCGTTGATTTATTTGTCCTAAATTAGATGGTTCCCCTATCCGGTGAGCTGTTCTGATTTTCACTTGCACTTCTATTGGCATTGGATGCCTAGTTGGTAGTAATTGCTGAGTATCTCCCATTGTTAAATTTGTGCATTTTGCGTCCTCTTGTTGTGAACGACCAGTAAGTGGAATAGTTAACATCTCTCGGTCCGTTATTTCACCCCAATGGTTGACTTGGTCCTTAGTTGAATTTGACATTCGTTAGACTTCAGCTTCAGACTCAGGGTGGCCTGGTTCACTTACTCCTTGATTAGGGGATATAATATTTTTTCTACTCAGTGGTTTAATCGGAGTTTGAAGATCACATTGGTTAGTTAGCAATTTTAGCATAGCACCGGTTGGATCTTTCATAAAATCAAACTTTGACGGCGACTTTCCCAGTTTCCCAAATGTATGGACCTTAGATGATTTAAAGGACTATACGTCACCTGTCTGTTTTATTTTAAACATATCTAATATTAGTGTTTGTTGTATTTTTCTTTTCCTTTTGAAAGGAGGAAAAGGTGGTCGCTCCTTTCCTGACCTCATAATACACCCTCTAAGGTGAAGAAGTCTTGCTCCTTTCAGAGAATCAAACGGGACAGTGACAAGACCAAATGGTGCTTTGATTGGACAAAAACACCTCCTAACACCTCCGAAGGAAAACACCCCCAAACCACACCTCAGTACAGAACCCGCTGGTCCTGCTGGTTACCTATTTAATTAACTAATTAATTAATCAATTGATTAATATCCGATCTCCGGGTAGGGCTGTAGTCTAGGCATGCGGAGTAATTCAGGGGTTGAGGGGTGCTTCAACAGGGTTAAAGTCTATTCTCACTTTCCCCTTTGCATAATTTCTCAGATTTTGTATTACAGACTTATTACAGACTGAAATGGCTCAGCGACTTACGGACCGATCAACCTTAACTACTCGCCACATCCACACACCTCTTGCCACTTGTCACTCACCACTCACTGTTCATTGCTTGTTTGTTGCTATTCATCGCTGTCAAGAGTACAAGGGAGAATGCTGCCAATCGTTCAGGAGCAGAAGCGGGATCCAGAGCCAGTCCACCTACAGACGGCAGATGTAGGCACTTCCCTCCACTCCTCTACTCGGCTCTGCTCTGCTCAATGCTTGGTGTATACGTAAAATCAGGCGGCAGTTCCCTGAGTTCTGAGGAATGATTGAAGCGTGCGATGTCGGACCATAGATGCGTCCATTCCTCATCGGAAACAGGACGGTGAATTAAGTCTTCCCACCTAGACATATACCGGGGGCGTGGGGAAAGCACTGTTTTAAGGAGGAAGCTGTAGATAAATTAGATCACCCCTTTCATTATAGCAGTCTTGGTGAGAAAGGCCTCAAATTTTGTGAGAGGTCGAGTAGCAGCCTCCCGTATCTGAGGTGTGAGGGCCCAGTGCATTTACTGGATATACTGATATCTTTCCGTGTTCTTCAATACAAAGTCCCTTTGACATTGATCAAAAGTAAGGGGATCAAAATTGTGGAACCAATGTATTAGAGCTAAGCAGCCTCCCCTTCTCCAGGCATCAAAGGGTCCCTCATGTTGGGCCAGGGGAAAGCTGGAGGGAAATGGATTGGAGTAAATGGGGATGGAAAAGAAGTCCACCTGTCGTCGCCCGGAATTGAGTCCCATACTTTAAGAGTGGTGCGTGTGGGGCAGCTAAGGTCACCCTGACAGCCGCCTGGAAGAGAAGGGAGGCTCCAGCTATTTCCCTATGGCACTCTCGTCTTTGGAGACTGCTTAGCCTAGAACGTATGGCTGATATTTTCAGGGATGATGATAAGAATTTTGAATTTAAATGGGGCCCCCTTGTCTCATTCCTCTCCCTGGGCCGTCCGTCTGCGGTGTGTCCCTCCACCATCAGAGCCCGCCATCTCTTCCAGTTTTGATCACAATCCCAGTGTCGACCAACCTCTCATTAGTATGAACACACCGCCACCATGGGTGGGGTGAGAAGTGTTTTATTTTGTTGTTTTTTTTCTTTGTTCCTTGTTAGATTCATAATTACTTATCCCATGTTAGGGTGAGTTTTTCCACGCCTTTTGGCTATTCCGCATACAACACCTCGGTGGAGCAACCTGGAGAAATTACCGTTACAGAAGGCTGTTGAATTTTCTTTAGACCTATCTGCTGGCTTAGCAAAGTTGCATGATCTTCTTTATCTCTCTTTCTCAGCTCCTGGGCACTTAGAAGCTGTATCTTTCATTTGGCTTATCTAATAAGAGGAGGAGCTGATTTATATTGATCAATGCACTTTGTCCACCTGTTATAATTCTGTTGAGGCTTTCTGATCCCCTGCGTGGGACCAAGTGATGATGTAATTTTTGCCTGTGGACAGCGGAAAAAAAATGAATAAACAAATTTTTGACATAAATCAAGCGGCAGGCCAAGGCTCCTCTGTGCTCCTGGGTGCCCTGCTGCAGCCGCCGCACGAGCAGCACCAGCAGCCCCTTAGCACCGCGGTGCCGGCAGCGGCCATTCCTGCCTCGTTCGCAGATCCGTAGAACTTAAAGGGCCCTTATAACAGGACGCGGGTGAAGCGGGAACCGGTCACAAAACAAACCCTGGCAGTCGTCCCAGGCTCCGCTCTGCTTGCTCGTCAACTCCTCCTCGGCTCGGCCCCTCGGCTCTAATCGATACGCTCTGCACTCAACACCGTATCACAGGCCGACAACAACTGTGAACACCAACAGAGGGAAGAATTGTGTGTTTCCTCCAGTTAGTGAAAAAAACAGCATAAGTCTTGGCTGCTTCTGCTGCACCCAGAGTCTTATGCGTCTTTTCAGTCTAAGTTTTCTATCTGGAAAAAGATTCTGTCCTGGTTTTCTGCACCCAGTAAATCCAGGTGCAGAAAAACCTAACAACTAATGATCAGGTGGAATAAAATGAACACATGAAAGTCCGCCTTCATTTCATTGCCCTTGATTCACACTCTGGACCATAGTTGAGGGATAGGTCTAGGCATAGTCCTCGCATCATACAATCGATTTGCTTGCGGCAGAGGCCAAAACTCAAGTCAGGATACCAGATACTAGTAGGTGGTCACTCAGGGCAGGGGAAAACACCTGTTGTCCGTGGAGGAGTCATTCCCTTCCCAGAAATCTGCATTACAAATTAATTAATAGTATATATTTTTTTAATATCTGTTTGGTGCCAGTCCATCTGACCTTCATATCTGCCTTTGGGATTCTATGTTGCAACTGCATAGGGTACATGTATCCTTTGTGAGCTTAATAAAATGTTGAAAATTCTACAAAACCTCACTCCTACATGCAAGTACTCTCATGCTACCATTCTACACTCTGCTCTGTCTGAAAAACAGCTCAGCCTATTCAAAATTCTGCATTGATTTGGCTTGTAAATTATATTTTTGGAAATGTACATGTATTAACTATTTAATTTTAATACTATAGGTGATTAAAATTACGGACGAAGAAAGCAAGATTTAGCACTAAGCAACTGAATGTCAGTGCCATAAGAAGGATTATTTTGAAAAACTGAAGGTCATCCAGCATTCTACGTTTAAACAATTTCCAAAAAATCTAAGTGTGGCGAGGAAAGTACTATACCTGTAAGTGAAGTCTCTAATTTTGCATTTCATTAACCCAGAGCAAAGCCATATCTGTGCACACAGCATCAGAAATAATGTAGAAAGACCGCTTCAGCATCCTCATCTGAAACATTATCAGAAAGACAAATTGCCTCAGCATGACAGAATAACGTTCATCTAAAGCACCATGTAATTCTAGAGAGGAAGCACACACTACATAAAAGAAAGCTACAACTAAAGGTTTCTTCTAGATACCATCAAAGAAAAGACGCTGAAAGAAGACTCTGAAGCTGACACGTTAACAACCAAAAGATTGGAAAAGCACCTTTGTTCAACAACCGTTTTAACCAGTTACGCAAGTTTGAGACTATCTGCCTCGGGATATAACACCTTGACCCACTCTGCTCACTCTTGCGAAAACCTTAAAAATTCACCACTTTATTGTGTTAATAACCATCTCAGATTGTTTCCTTTTTATTGTGTACTGTTCTGTAATTCTATGTAAATCGCCTCAACATTATCTGTTGTGCAGGAGTGATATGTAAAACTGTTAAATATAAAAATGGATTAAAGGAGCACCGTTGCGCTATATCTAATGTAAATAAATCTTCATCCTCAGAACTACAAACCTTAACCTTACACCAAACATAGAAAGGGTAGAAGGAACTGATGTTCTGCGACTAATGATCCACAATAGTACTCTGCACGTTCAAACGCCCTCAGTCACTGCCATTACATCAGTGCAAAAAGGTACTTATCAGTTTAATCATTAAATATCAGACTAACACCTTATTATTGAATTGCTAAGAACCTATACAAATAGATTTGAGAAAAACTTCAGTCACAAATTAAGTTGCTGCTGGAGAGGCTATTACCTAAAGACTATTATCTGTTAGAAAAATTTCAACAGGTGTTACAGGACTGCTTCCCGACAATTTTGTTTGCTCAATTCAAGTGTTGAGAAGATTACACACAATTTCTTTTAGAGATAAGTGCTGAACATTATCTAAACAAGCCCGACTCTAAAATCGAGGCAAAATAACCGAAGTTAGGGGAAAAAGTTACCTGTGCCCAAAAAGATACAGCCATAAATCTTATCTCACAGAATTTGACAGAATGCACACAGGGGGAACCCACTCTCAGTGCAAAGTATGCCAAAAAAGTTTCAGGCGTAAATCTTATCTCACTGAACATATGAGAATCCACACTGGGGGAAAACACTCTCCGTGCAAAGTATGCCAAAAAAGTTTCAGGCGTAAATCTTATCTCACTGAGCATATGAGAATCCACACTGGGGAAAAACCTTTTCAGTGCTCTGAATGTCAGAAAAAGTTTAGTATCAAAGCGAGTCTATATCGACATGAATTAACCCACTCTGTGGAAAAACGTTATCAGTGCTCTGAATGCCCAAAAAATTTCAAACTTAAATCACTTATAACTGCACATGTGAGAATCCACACTGGGGAAAAACCTTATCAGTGCTCTGAATGCCAGGAATGTTTCAATAAAAAAAGACATCTCACGCTGCATATAAGAACCCACACTGGGGAAAAACCTTATCAGTGCTCTGAATGCCAGAAATGTTTCAATAAAAAAAGACATCTCACGCTGCATATAAGAACCCACACTGGGGAAAAACCTTATCAGTGCTCTGAATGCCAGAAATGTTTCAATAAAAAAAGACATCTCACGCTGCATATAAGAACCCACACTGGGGAAAAACCTTATCAGTGCTCCGAATGCCCAAAACAATTCCAACTTAAATCACTTCTAACTGCACATGTGAGATTCCACACTGGGGAAAAACCTTTCAGTGACAAAATGAGACTCACTAAACATACAAGGACCCACGCTTGGCTAAAACGTTATCGGTGCACTGAATGCCCAAAACATTTCAAACTTAAATCAATTTTAGCTGCACATGTGAGATTCCACACTGGGGAAAAACCTTATCAGTGCTCTGAATGCCAGAGATGTTTCAGTAACAAAATGAGACTCACTAAACATACAAGGACCCACACTTGGGTAAAACGTTATCGGTGCACTGAATGCAACAAATGTTTCAGTGAAAAAAGCAGTCTCACTCAGCATATAAGAACCCACACTGGGGAAAAACCTTATCAGTGCTCTGAATGCCAGATATGTTTCAGTCAAAAAAGCAAACTCACTGAGCATATAAGAATCCACACTGGGGAAAAACCTTATCAGTGCTCTGAATGCCACAAATGTTTCAGTGAAAAAAGCAGTCTCACTAAGCATGTAAGAATCCACACTGGGGAAAAACCTTATCAGTGCTCTGAATGCCAGATATGTTTCATTCTAAAAAGCAGTCTCACTAAGCATATAAGAATCCACACTGGGGAAAAACCTTATCAGTGCTCCGAATGCGAAAAATGTTTCAGCCAAAAATCCCATCTCACTGACCATGTGAGAATCCACACTGGTGAATAAAATTATCAGTGCTCTAAATGTCAGAAAAGATTCAGAGATAGAGATGGTTACAAGCCCCATAAGAAAACACACCATAAAAATAATTCAGTTCTCCGAATGCCAGAAAAGCATCAATTTTAAACTCAATCTCACTCTACATGAGCAGACGCACACAAGGGAAAAACATTACCAATTTCTGGGAATGCCAGAAATTCCTATTTGATAGGCACAGCCTCACTAACCATAAGCGACTCCATACTGATGAAAAACCTTATGAGTGCTCTGAATGCCCGAAAAGCTGCAGAGAAAAACGCTATTTCACCATAAGAAACTCCACACTGGAGAAAATCCTTATGCCATAAAAGGTTGAATCTGAAAGACAGTGTTATGCTTTATGAGCGATCTCACTCTGGGGAAAAACCTTATGAGTGCTCGAAATGCAAGCAATGTTTTGGGTACAAATTACTTCTCACTTGACATGAGCGAACTCACACGGAGGTGTTCGAATGTCAGATAAGGTTTAGTCTTGAATACAATGTCATTTCACATGAGAGAATTCACACTGGACTGAAGCCATATACAGGAGGGGAAAGCCAGAAACGTTATACTCAGAAAGGAGATATCACTAAACATGAGAAATACATCCACACCAGGTGAAAAGTAAGGCGTATCTTGAGTTGCAGAAAAGCTTCTAACAACCTGATTTTACATGAGAGAGCACATATTGTAGTTGCAATAGGATTCATCAAGAAACTCTTGCAGGATAACTTAGGCTGCCCGCATGCAACCTCCAAAGAAATTTCAGGCCTGGAAATATTTTTAATTGCAACAGAATCCACAATTTGAGTATCTGAAAGTTACAAAACTCTCAAGGTCTTTACTTTACACAGAGAAGTGTTAGTGCTTGCAAAAATCAACTAATTGCCCAAAAAATCACAATAATATTGTCTTAAATTTTACTCCACCCAAAAGGTTTCTACTCACCCTTGTTTTTTAACATATGACTGATATCTATTTTTTCATGATAAGATTAAGCCTATGCGGAGTTCCTCAGTGAGGAACTCCGCAAAGTGACAAAAAAATCTGGCGGTCTATGCGGAGTTCCGCAAGCAGCGGTGTGCGTAAGGGTCATGCAGTTTGTGGTGATTTCATCCCATGTCGGAGGATCATTTGGCCTTTCTCTTCCAGGAAGTTATGGATCTCTTTGTCAAGGGAGCTATCAAACGCATCCCTGTCCCAGAAGTAGGTCGGCGTTGCTACTCCCACTACTTCTTGGTACCCAAGAAGGACAAAGGCCTGCATCCTATCTTTTTCCTCAGGGACATCAACCGCTTCCTCCGAAAGGCGAAGTTCAAGATGTTAACCTTGGCTCATGTCTTGTCTGCCTTCGACCCTGGAGATTTGATGGTAGCGTTGGACTTGCAGGACACTTAATTTCACATCCCCGTCTTGCCTGCCCACCGGCATTACCTACGGTTCACAGTAGGCCACACGCATTTTCAGTTTACCACGCTCCCCTTCGGCCTTACCAGCCCCCCCCCCGGGTGTTCACGGAAGGGATGGCGGTGGTCGCAGCTCATCTGCGCAGATCAGGGGTTCCAGTCTTCCCCTCTCTCGACGACTGGTTGTTGAAGGTGAGCTCGCCCAGGCTGTCGTCTCCCGCCACCAGACTACGACGGACTTCCTGCATTTGCTGGGGTTCTCAGTTAACGTGCTGACGTCGCACCTGATTCCCTCCTATAAGCTCCTTTTCATCAGAGCGGTTCTGGACACAGCACAGTTTTGGGTCTATCCTCCCTGTGAGCAAGTCCAGGATATTCGGGCTATGATACCGATGTTTCAGCCTCCATCCCGGTGTTCTGTGAGAATGACCCTGAGGCTGCTGGGCCTCATGGCCTCCTGCATCCTGCTGCTGCATCATGCCAGATGGCATATACGTGCTCTGCAGTGGGACCTGAAGTTCCAGTGGGCGCAGCACCAAGGGAATCTTTCTGATGACTTTCAGATTTCGGAGGGGACTCCAAGTTAGTTGCAATGGTGGTTCACAAACAAGGATTGGGTCAACGGCAGATCCCTCTCCCTTCCCCAACCTGAGTTCACAGTAGTAATGGATGAGTCACTCCTGGGTTGGGGCAGCCATATGGGAATGGCGGAGATCAAAGACCTCTGGTCTCTGGCGGAGTCCAGGCACCACATCAACCTTCTGGAGCTCCGGGCGATTTGTCTTGCACTGAAGGCATTCCTTCTTTCTGTCAAAGGAAGAGTGGTGCAGGTGTTCACGGACAACACCACCGCCATGTGAGACTGCAACAAACAGGGCAGGGTGGGGTCGTGGACCCTATGTCAAGAGGCTCTTCGCCTTTAGACATGGCTGGAACATCAGGGCATATCTCTGGTGGCTCAACGCCTAACAGGTTCACTGAACGCCAGGACGGACAAACTCAGCCTCCAGTGCATGATGGATCACAAATGGCATCTTCACTCGAAGGTGATGCTAGGTCTCTTTCAGTAGTGGGGAGAGCCTTGGTTAGGTCTATTCGCCACCGAAGAGAACGCTCAATGTCAGCAGTTCTGCGTGTTAGAGTTTCCAAGATGGCTTTCGCTCGGCGACCCTTTTCGTTGCGAGTGGAGTTGGGGCCTCCTGTACCACTTCTGCCAAGATTGCTGAAGAAGATCAAACGCGTTCAGTCCTGGTACCCCGAGCCCTTGAGCATGGTCAACGATCCTATTGTTAACAGATTTTTGAAGTGCATTACTCTTCTCTTTCCTCCTTCTCCTTTCGTAATGCCCTAGTGGGAGTTGAATCTTGTCCTCACTTATCTTATGTTTGCTCCCTTTGAGCGCCTACATAATTGTCCTCTTCGCCTCCTTTGAAGACTGCTTTTTTGCTTGCCATCACCTCTGCTTGCAGGATGGGTGAGCTTCAGGCTTATCTTCCAGACCTCCCTTTCTTGCTGTCCATCCGGACAAAGTAGTCCTCTTTTCTGCCCAAAGTGATTGCATCTTTCCACATAGGTCTGACCATCACATTACCTACCTTCTTCCCACTCTGCTGTGTTTTTCTTTGCCAGGCGCACAACATATAGACTGTTCACACACTTTCTGTAGTATGCTTTGTTCTGGGCAGATAAACTCTAATCCCCACTCTACTTCTATCCTCGTGTTAGTGCAGCCCGATGTAAACAGTAATTGTAATGTATTTAGATTTACATAACACTTACTACCCCATACGAACTTTGAAGCGCTTTTTCGGCGAGTAGCACACTACTCTAGGATCCAAAAATGATTAGTGGTGAATTAGTATAGGGAAATATAAAATGTATTTGAGAGCTGTACATGTTGGTCTGTTAGTTGGGTTAAAGAAGATAGTGGGGGGATAGAAGAGGGAAGGTTTTGCATTTATATAGCGCTAGCTGTGAGAAGTTGGCCTGGTATATGATGCTCACTAGTTCTAGTGATCACCTTGTACCATGCCAAGCAACCCTTATGATGATTGGTTGTAAGTCAACCTTATAGACCAGCTATCCTAGAGGTAGCGTGGACAAAGCAGTCTTAGGCTAAACTCTGTAAAGGCATGTGAAGAAAGCTGTTTTACCATATACAATCCCCTTGAATACCAAATGAAAGGACACCACACAGATATGTATTGAAAATATATATATATTTATTTACTACAAGTAATCCCCTATACTCTTTATGAGCACAGAAGCAAATGCGTTAAAACAAAACACTGTTTACAAAAGTTGCACAATATGGATAGGCCCTAGGGGCCACTCAACTCATATACTAAAATAGTGGTATAAGTATCACTAATCGAAAAGGAAGTAGGCCTAGGGCCTTGGGAATCGCTGGAGCTATGCGGGAGTAGCAGTGATGAAGTCGGGAAAGGCCCGCGGGACTCGGGTGCAGCGCTTAAAGCACACGCATGCACCAATGCAAAGTCAATGGTGCGTAAAAAGTACAAAGTTACTGCAAAGGGAACCTTCCGGATGACCTAGAACCTAGCAACTTGGAACAAAGACACTAGAGGTGTATTGCTACACAGGAGCACTGGAGTGCCAGGTTACCTCACCCACAGGAAGCGGGTGCATATGTCTCAAAGTGTGTCGGGTTTCGTTGCGCTGGTCTATGGAGTCTGTAGATGAAGATGCTGCAGGCGGGTCGTCAAGAAGAGTTCCGGTGGATCCAAGGTTGGATCTGAAGAGGTGAAGACCTGAAAGCAGAGGGGACAATGTTCAAAGCCACTAGCCAGTGACTACCGTGTAACCAGGAGGGAACCAGGCGATGTCGGGTGTAAACAGGTGAAGAAGTGAAGATTGTCTCTGGCGCCACGTGGACACAAAGAGGTCGAGGATGTCCAGGAGTCGATCACGAGCTGTCCTACGAAGGCTCTAGCTGATGGCGGTGTCGGCTTCTTGATCGGAGCAAACAGGCCTTGGCTAATGCAAGCCACGCAGGAAACGATGCAAGCTTCTCACTCGGACCAGCAAGGTCAGAGGGGCTGCTCCTTTTTACAGGAGTGAGGGCCAGTCTGGAGTAACCAGACCAGTGGTGTTAATTTCGGATTTTTTTGCCAAGATGGCCACTAGACAACGGGCCAGATACCGGGATGACGCGTTGAGTGGCAAAATGCAAAAGGGCCCTACACAGATCGTGGAGATGCTGGGGGGCTGATCTTCAGTGCAGATGCTGCTCGGTGGCAGGGCTTCTCAAACCCCAAAGCACAGCGTCGAGGGTGCCTCAGGTGCTGCGCAGTCAGCTCCTCCTGGATCTTCCAAGATGGCCGGTCCCACATCTCTCGGTGCCTCCACGGGTCTCTTCTTTTCAGGGACTGTGGATCGGGCTCTGAGATGTCTGAGAATCCAGGTCTTGTCGGGCTCTGGGCTCGGGCTCTGGCGGGAGGCGGCGGCAAAGCAGACGTCGAGTTGCTAGATGGTGCCTGTATTCACAGGGTGGTCACTCCTTGGCCACAAGGGAGATGCTCTTCAGTCTTCTGTGCAGCAGAATGTCGACGTCCAGTTTTCTTCTTAGTTTCAAGTCGAGTTCTGGATGATCTGAAGTCTTGGGACACAGCTCCTACTCTTATTCCAAACCTATGGGCCGAAATCCTGTCTGGGGTGGTGCTAGCACCTCCCTAGGCAGGAAACTCTTTGTCCAAGCCTCCCTCGCTGGAAGGACTCCCAGCAGCAGGTCAGACTTGTGTCTGTGGTGGCAGCATCCATTTCGTGATGCTGAGGCTCGAGTTAACTTTAACCAGGGTTCAGGTTATGTACATGTCGTGTCCCTCTAGAATGGTGGAATGCTACCCCCGTCGCCAGAATTGGCGAGGGGGTAGTATTCCAATTCGTATGACACCTTACTCGACATGTTTTGATAAACCCAAACCAAAGTTAGCAAGTAACCGCGAGGATTATAATGCACTTAAGAGTATATGGTATGGCAATATCCCGGAACAGCTAAGGGAGTTGTTCCCGACAGCTGCAGACAGGCTCAGCTCGTGCCAGAGCACCATCTCACATGAAACCAAGCACTCAGCCTCCAGGATTGTTAAGGCCTGCCATAGGAGTGACTTATAGGTTACCCTGTGTCCATATATGTTAGATATAGATATACTATATCTAAGTAAGAGGTGATTACACCAACTTACCCCAGCTGAGTGATCAGCCAGTTGTGTCAAATATGGAGGCCAGGGGTGACACAATACATGCTGCAGCCGCTGGTAGGCCTTGGAAACACCTATGCCCTGGGTACCTAGGGTACAATGTTACAGGGGGCAATAAGGTGAACCAGTTCCAATTGGTAATGTACCTAAGGTACATGGAGTCCATTTTCAGGAGAGAGCAATTAGCCTGGGGCCCTGAATAGCAGGATCCCATGCAAACTGAGTCAAAAACCAGCTAAACACCAGGCAAAAAGTTTGGGGGTAACCATAGTCAGGTATCCACCTTCCTACACTTGCTACCCCTGATGAAGTGTTGAAGTGCTTTTCGGCGAGTAGCATGCTACTCCAGATCCCAAAAAGATGAATAGACAGATCAATTATGGTGGGTAGGTTGTTTTATTGCATACACACAACTGTACAAAAATTATTAAAATTCTGTTGTAAAGTTTTATCCAAGAGGCAAGTATAGTCTCTGATAATAATGTATACAATAGTGATAAGTTTTAAGTTTGCTTGCCATCAAGACTGATGCCCTGTAATGTTGATGCAAAGTCATCTGTGCTGGAGTATCTTAGACTCTTGTTGAATTGTACCATCCACCTTGTAGGTACTGCTATTTGTATCAGGTCCACGTTGTAGGCAGACACAAACGCCTAAATTGTGCACTATTTCTATTAGGCATAATTTAAGTGAGCCGATGACAGTATCCACTCTAAAAGCTGTATTAGGGGCTTAGAAGTAGAGTGACATAGAGGGCAATAAACACTACACTAAATCTTTTTTTATTATTAACAGTGCTCATAAGACCATACAATTCAATACGATGTACAAATAGTCCATTGGGGAACAGTTCAGGCATCATCCGGGGATTACACATCCCAGAAACACAAGTGTCTTTCATGAATACAAATTGACTACTCCTCCAAGAACTGCACTGTATTATTGACACGGGCAAAAAGGCAAACAAGCAGTCAGGAGGCGCATTTATGTATACCCCCACCTGACAGGATGGTGACAGACCCCAACCACCTGCAGGGGAAACGTGCCACCTCACTTAATAGATGCCAGACGCTTTACTATGTAAGTAGACTGGTGGTTTACAACTGCGCCTACTTTGGGGCATCACATGTTTTTTTCATCATAATCTGGTGTGCTCCCCCTGTGTGGGATGATAGCACCCACTGAAAACTGCACCGTTGTGTAGTCTGGGACAGTGCACCTTCCATGTAATTCTGAACTGGGCCTTTAAATACAGTACTATTTTGCGTGCCTATTTAATTCAGGTATACAAAGAATGCGGTACTACTTGTATACTAGGGTAGGACAAGGAAGATTGAATTTCTGTGGTGGCAGAAATGTTTTCGTCAAAGTGCTTTATGCCCTAAACACTCTCCCGTACCCTGAACATAATGAGATTACGTAGAATACACCTCTGCGTGCCTAATGCTGCCATTTGTATTTCAAGACCAGTGATTAATGTGGCTTCATCAAGTTTAAAGCCATTAGGCGTTTCCGACCTGTCTGATACTTGCATATGGAAAATATGGGTCATTTGAACCTAAAGATAGATAAACATATTCATAGGTCACGATTTATGTCTGCATCTAATATAAAACTGTAAATTAGGAGAGGTGATAAGTGAGAAGTTAAAGGCAGCCGCTAATCGAGCTGCATTTGTACATAGGCCTTCCTATATTATGATATCTATTCCTGCTTCAGTCTTAATTGTAATGAATACTTTAATACCCAGGCATGAAGTCATCGTCGAGCTGTTTAGATAATCCACCTGTCTCGCCACCTCTTTCCCACTGCATCCTTAACCAGTGGCCTAGCCAGTGTGCCCTGGACCCCAAGGCAAGAAAGGAAATGTGACCTCTGTCGTTTATTTGGACTGTGGAAAACAGCAATAATCATTGTTCTGTGGACCCCTCAGGCCTCTGTTTGAACTGTGACAAACAGCACTTATCAGGGTCCTGCTGCACCAATGGGAAGCTAAGCACCTGCCCTTAAGAGCTTTTATTCTAGCCCCACTGGAGACCCAAAACAGCCAAGTACTGATCATGCAGCCGCCTCTTTTCACTGAAGGGATTTAAGTCGCATGAAAGCAGCATGCGGGAAACAACCATTTTCTGAGGTAAAGTCAACCAACACCTCGTCTGTTCCAAACTGAATCCATTTAAAACCAGGGACGAAAAAACGGTTCATCGTCATCCCTTGCTTTTCAGAAGGGTAAAACAGATTCATCTAACATTACAGTGTACCACATAACAAATTGTGATTCTGTTTACAAATTACAACTAGCATGCATATAGGAGGGGGAGCCTTTGGCCAAAATAGCTTTTTTCCCAACCCATACTTTTAACGCATCTTATACAAAAAATGCTAATTACATTCTCATCCGGAAATAGTCATTAGCGCCTACTCATAACCAAATGTCACTTAGAATTGTCTTTCAATTCAAGCTTTCAAAGGTAAATTGATATAAAAGCAGTATTTAATTTTTTGATATTGTGTACTCTTATCAAAATTTAGAGCATCAATTTTATATGACACACCATAGAAAAAAGGAGTTGTTTATATATACTAAACCTCCAGAAACGTTTGATTAACCAGTTATAAAGTCACGTCTAGCTTAGTTAGTTTATAGTCTTCTTTTTTTTAATAGTAATTATTTCACATTGTTACTGAATATGCATGGCTAAACACTTATAAGGTCCCAAAGGCGAGACCTATTGGCTATGACAATGCTTGTTATTGATTGAGTACATTGAGCGACAGAACCTTTGATTACGTCCTGATGAATGCCGCAAACACCTCTTTGGAGGGTTAATAGGCTGAAACATGTTGACCTCTTATTGACTCTAACAGTGCATATATATTTCTCCCACAGTGTCCTGCTTTTAATCCTGGCCCAGGGGCGTACAAATAATGCAAACCACATACCCTTTAGCAAGTTTTAACTTTCACTCTGCTGCCCCCACTACCCTGAGCTCATTATTGTGGTATTTAGTATACCTTTCTCTATAACAAAATATGCCTGAACTCCTCTCTCTCAGTGAGGGGGTTGTTTCACGGTGCAAGGAGATTCCCAATAAGGAAGCATGCCAACTAAGGTGGGTGAGGGAAATTGTCCTTTTAAATGGATATTTCATCTTAGCTAGGTTTTCATTTGCAACAGTAATCCTCAGAGATCCAAGGGTTTCTTGATTGTGGTAGAAATGCATTTTTACTCCTTCATTGTACGTTCAAGCACAGACCATTGCATGAAATGTTGTGATCTATGTAGGGAAAATACTCTGTGCACTGACAAAATGTGTTAAAATAACTGAAAGTTGATAATCGCATTTAATAACTTCTCATACATGGATTTATCTAGAAGAGAAGTCTGTTAATTCTAGCAGATTTTTGATACCACAAGGTATTAGAAATTTGGGGATCTTTATCTGATATCTTTATCAGTAAATTATCTGAAATTATTGAACATAAACTTTTCCAAGTATTATTTCTAAAGATTAAGGAATTGGTCTTTTCTAAACTAACCCCAGTGTGTATGATTACAATAACCACCTCTCTCAAATGAATATTGTTCTTTGTTTAGTGAGAAAGCTAAATGATCTAGGAGAAACCAGGAACTGCGCGTCAGAATTATTCTTAGGAAGCTTCAAGTTAGAGAGTGAAAACACTTTTTAGAATGCCCCAAAAATTGTGAAATGGGGAACTAACTGGAACAAATATTTACACAACATTACAAAAATTTCAGCAATATAGGAAAAACTGAGGTTCATGTACTAATAATCCATTTGGTAAAAAGTGGTTGCTTGTAGAGTCAGCACACTACTTTGTCTGTGATAGCTTTTAAATAAAGGCATTTTTTAATGCACCCCATTTTACTTTCAGATTCACAAATGTCCCCTTGGATTACTACCTCCTGTTACTGTTTTTCAGTCCACATATGGTTTCAAAGCTCAATACATACCTTAACAATGTATTAAATATTCAGAAGGGAAACTATTAACATTCCCCTTCCAAATTCTGAATTGTTAAGTGGGTTTAGTACATTTCAAAAAGGGGTTTAGCACTTGCAAACTCTGTGCATTACTGAACCAGTGGATTTTTTTAACAATAAAACATGAGGCCATTTTTTTCAATTCCCTCCAAATTAAGTTTGCTAATAATGTTAGTTGGATGATAACCGGTGCATGTACCTATTTAGTGTTAGTGTTGCTTCAGACCAAATAAAAACCATCACACGTAACCCTTACACAATACTTAAAGACAGAATTTCTGACATCCAGCGTTAATGTTTTGTTAAATATAATTGCAAATGTCACTTAAACAGGAAACTAGCTAAAGCAGTCTCTGGACATAAAATAGGATGTAATCATAATCTTTAGATACATTTTCTGAGTTTCAGGAACAATGTGTGTCTTCTGGGTTTACTCTAAACCACTATAATAAACATATTCAATAAACATATTCAATGATTTTAGATTTTAGATTTGATATGTTTGTACTGGTTTCTATTGCAGACAATAATCTAGATTTAGACCAAGGATCAATTCCACCTATGGCTTTTAAAATCTATTTATCAATGATCTCTATTAGTGTTATCGCAACTAAAACTGTACTAGAACTGATCTGAGAGATGGACCTTCAAGTATTATGCTCAGTCAATTTATTGAACAAACTATGGAGTTAAAATCTGAATAGATTAGATCCACAAGCATTGCCTGACCACTGTAGATTACTTATCAGCACATTTTCTCTAAGTACAATTCAGTCATCTTCTATTTTTTGGTGAGCTCGTGCTGGGTCTGTTAGAACTCTTTCAAAAATATGACATTTAAATGTCCAAAAAATCAGGAATTCTAGTTTCAAGCCTCATCCAATGTTAATGAATGCTACACCAAAATATGCCCTTGTGTTCCTACATTTTATTGTGCACCATGATTCAGAAATGGCATGTTTTTGCTTTCGAAGGTAAAATTTTAAATATATTTATTGTTGTTGCCAGCCGAAACATTATCACTAATTGGGAAGATAACAACAAGTGGTTGTGTGATGCTTGCTGGAATGGGAAGTGTTTAATCAAAAAGTGGATGGAATTCAAGTTTAGGAGACAATTTTACAAACGTGTATGGATGCTGTATATATTTCAAACTGTTGATCTCCAAAATGGCCTAAATCAATGAATTGAATTGAAATTCAAGTTTATCATTTGAATCCTATTGTTGGAAAAGATGTGATTTTGAACCCCATGAGGTGGTTCCTTTCCAGAAAGCATTCAGGTTGTAATCATGAGTCAAATAATGCTTAGAAGGACACAATATTCAAATTGAATTCTAATTACATATGAAATGTTCATTGTTCAATATATTTCTCTTAGTATTTTAATGTGAGGACTTTATTGCCTAAGCAAAATAATTAGTATTTGTTTTTCTATATGTAGGAAGCATTACATTAATGAAATCACTGTTTCCTACCTTCTTTGTTTTCTTTCCTGTTCTTTATGAACGTTTCTATTGTTGAACTTTAAGGATTGCCCGAAAGTAGGAATTGTGCTCTACATAACTTTACTGTGTTACAGTATGTTGATTTTTATGTACTACTTTTGTCTCTTATGTGTATGGCAACTGATGTTTTGTTTTGCTTTAATAATCAGCTTATGTTTATTAGGTTTTATTATTCAATAAAATGTTTCAAACACAACAAATGGTAGTTGATATGTATTTACAACTGCAGCATTTTTATTGTATCAATTTATTGTATCAATTTGTATAGAAGAGATGTTCAGTGAAGGCCAAGTGGCGACTCCCGGCTGTCTTGGTTTTAGGAAACAATACTTGCATACAGCAAGTGACCCTGGCTGACACAGTTACTAGATATGGTAATCCTGGCAACATGCCACAGCAGCTGCGATCATTCAACGTAAGGTAACTCCCATTCGAGAGTTGTCTAAAAATTGGATCAATCACCGCGGCTGGTGAACCTTGCAGGTAGCAGGATAAGTTTTTAAAGGAACTATTGCAGGCCCCGTGTAAGTTTAGACATAGGAGAGAACCGCTTGGTACATTTTCACAATTTTCCCCGCTAAGAAACACTTCACTACCCCCACTCCAACATCTGTATGTGTACGGCAATTCCCAGGATGTCTTGATGTATTCTTTACCCAACCTTTTATATGTGCCTGCTGGTATATGTTGTAGGCAATTTTGAAAATAGAAAATTGTAATAGGCAGGGTGATTGTTCCATGTATAATCCATTCCATAACTGGCTTTTCAGCGACAGTAAATGACAATCTTTCCAGTTTTTCAATGCTCAGCACCGTATTGTCTGCTCCCCTTTGTGCCAATTTGATCTGTTTATCAGTGAGATTGAATTCTGAAAACAGTGACGTAGTATTGATTAAACGTCACGGCACATAGCCTGAATGATGATTTAGCAATGTCCAGCCTAATAGCATGATAGAACGTAAATGCAACTGACCATGTTGCAATATGACCAAGTCCTGTTCCATGATGTCTATGGCAGAAGACACTATGCTACATAAAGAATATATCCTGGACCACAGAGTCGTTAACCCATTGTCAACCACAGAGAGAGATTTTTCAAAATTAATACGATTAATTTCTCATATTCGTTCTGCAGTCTCTGCTTGCGTAATTTTCCATGCTTCATTATAAGCAGCAAAGATACCGGCATATATAAAATGTTTATGACGTGATGTTCTTGGTCCTAGCAACAATTCCCTAAGATCAGCGCCATCTTTAAGTAAAGATAAGTGTTGCTTTACATCCTTAAGTATAGATCTATGTATCCAATCAAGGCAAAGTTTCCCTACACTGTATGTTGTTACTATTCCTGGATGCTGTCTTTGAACATATCTTGGTTCTGGCCTAATGAATGTGAACCCCTTTGTTTTATTCAGGAATATATCTTGACAGTTGTTTGTGTCTGTGGGCCAGATCAACCATTTATTCCAATCTGGATCTATTCTGTTGTGATGCAAAATAGTATGTACGTCGACTCTCCCCTCTGAAGTGTTATCACTAACAGGTGTAGGAGTAGGTATAGACGGATTGTTCAAGCTTTTATCTTGGCTAACCCAAGACAAGACATCTGTTGGACAGTGTCAATCAAAAACATAATTTGCTCAGGGATGATGTGTAGGAGAGTAGGGTCTGCTATCCTATGGTCACCCCATTTTTTTTTTTGCTTTTTGCTTCACTGGTTTTCGACTTAATGTGGCTGTGGGCCTGCTAATCAGACCCACAGCCCTGCTGTTCTCTCTCTAAATTCACAACCATGTACTTTAGGTACATCACCAATTGGGATTAGGTCACCTTATGAGCTCCTGTACAGAGTACTATAGGTACCCAGGGCATAGGTGCATCAAAGGCCTGCCAGGGGCTGCAGCATATCTTTTGCCACCCCTGGCTGGCCATCCAAACTGACACAACTGGATGATCACTCAGCTGGGGCAAGGTTGTGTAATCACCCCTTGCTTAGATATAGTATACCTATGTCTAACCTTATATCTGGACACATATACACCTATAAGTCACACCTATGGCCGGCCTTAACAATCCTGGAGGCAGATTGCTTGGGTTTATGTGAGATGGTAGTTAGTCCGGAACAAGGGCAGGGAAGGTAGGGCATCTGTACACTTCAAAGTTATGCCTCTAGAAGTTTCTTCCACTTCAAAGGCACAACTGTGTATGAAAGAAGGACATTGGACGCCACCACTTCAGTACACTTCTGGACCTGGGGACCCTGCCAGGAAGAAGGACTACTGTGCTGCTACAAGGAGTGCCACTATGCTGGACTGATGCTCTATAAGTAACTGCGCCCTGCTTTACTGCTTTACTGACCTGCTGCACTCTTGTCTGGGGAAGAATATCTAGGTCTGCAACTCTAACTTAAGCCCACTACTTTTTAATTTATATATGAGCCCTCTTGCACAAATAGCCAAGGACTCTGGGTTGATAATGTTCTCATATGCTGATGATTCTCAGCTTCTCTTTTCCCTTCCACCAACAGACAATAATGATCCTTCTATCTTGAGAACAGGGCTTACAAAAATTGCTGGATGGATGAAAAATAATTTCTTAAAATTAAACGGTGAAAAAACCGAACTCATAATCCTAGGAAAAAATAAAGAACTCTGGGGACCCCAACACTGGCCCCCAGAAATGGGCTCTCCTCCTACTCCAACTAACCAGGCCCGTAACCTTGGCTTTGTGGTTGATGACACTCTTAGTATGCACCAGCAGGCCATCAAAACATCAGCCACCTGCTTTGTCATCTTGAAGTGGCTAAAGAAAATATGCTGGATGCTACCAGTTCACACTAAAAGAACTGTCATCAACGCCCTTATAACATCTAGATTGGACTATGCCAATGTACTATACTTAGGGGCCAACAAAGCCACAGTCCGCAAACTACAAACTGTGCAGAATGCTGCTGAAAGACTGTTAGGTAAAATTCCTATCCATGCACCCACCACCAAACTCATACGAGAATTACACTGGTTAAAAATTGAGAGCAGAATCAAATTCAAATCATTATGCTTCATGCATAAAATCTCAGCAAACAAAGCTCCTAAATATCTGCTAAATCTGGTGCAACGTTACCACCCATCCAGGACGCTGAGATCTGCAACAGCGAACAAATTTGCTGTGCCTAAAATAAGACTATCACGCATGGGAGGCAGATCCTTTGCCTACCTTGGCCCCTCCCTGTGGAACTCCATGCCACAAGTTCTGCGCTCAGAGGTTAACTACACCAGATTCAGAAAAGCCATAAAAACCTGGCTGTTCAACATCTAAGTCAGCTGTCCAAACTCCCTTCACTGAATCACAAGCGCCGGGAAACCCTTTGTTGGGTAGCTGTTTGCGCTATACAAACTTAACAAATAAATAAATAAACCCAGGACCCCCGAGTGACTCAGTGGGCTAGTCTTTTGGCCTCCTGATCTGAGCCTCAGGGACAAAACAAGCTCCAAAGCAAATCCTGGACCAGTCTTCAGCGCGTTCCTTGCTCCCAAATGATGATTCTCAGACCCTAGATCCTTGATGTGGTTCAGTGGGCTCCTAAAACAAGCTTTTGAACTCTTCATGACTGCAAATGAGCCTATTCGCACTGGAATCCCACTGCTCGCACGGAGCTTCAGCGTGAGCCCCTGCCGCCTATCTCCTTGCACAGCAAGCATCAATCGATCTGGAAGACCACTAACGCAAAGCTCCAGTCCGACCATCTGCAACACCCGGCCTGCTCTTCGTGCCATGTCCACCACCGTCATCGATACTCTCCTTACTCCCTGCAACCCTCTCCAATGGCGCAATAAGGCTATTAATGTGAGACGCTTATTGCGAATTCTGGAGAACTGCCAAGATTTGGCGCTCTCGGCCTTGATTCGCTCGGTAGAGATAGAGAAAGAATTTGATAGTCTGGAATGGTAGTTACTCTTCTAGGTTATGCGCAAGATGGGACTGGGAGCTGAGTTCGTGAGATGGACTTAAATACTATATAACTCAGCGACGCCCCAGATGCGAACGTGGAGGACGGTATTGGCGCCATGTTCAGTGGGACGGGGACGCAGCAGGGTTGTTCGCTTTCTCCTCTGCTGTTCGCATTGGTGGTTGAGCCCCTGGCGGTGCAAGCTAAATCGGGAGGCATTATACCGGGCTGTAGATGCGGGGAGACATGCATTATATCGCTCTACGCAGATGACCTGCTGATATTTCTGGCAGCCCCTAGTGAGGACTTAACGGGGGCAATAGCACTGTTACATGTCTTTGGGGCAGCATCGGAGCTGTGCGTGAACTGGGAGAAGACTAACCTGTTCCCGGTGCGGCGAGCTGTGGGAGCTCCTGATAGACTGAACGGAATAAGATGGGAACCCAGCTGTCTGCCGTATCTGGGAACTAACATTTATCACGAGCAGGCGGACCTTTTGGAGGGTAATGTGAATAGGGCAGTGAGAGGGATCAAAGGGAGCATGGCGTTCTGGAGTACTCTGCCACTCTCAGTGGCAGGAAGAGTAGCGCTTCTGAAAATGGTGGCTCTACCCCGACTATTATATTATTTCCGGACGCTGCCGATTTGGATCCCAGGCTTGGTGTTCAAGACGATTAGAACTATGATAGTGGGATTTCTATGGGAGAGCGGCAGGAGGCGGGTGGCTTTGACCACGATGATGAGGCCTAGAGCAGAGGGGGGATTGGCAGTCCCAGACTTCGAACTGTACAATCTGGCGGCCCAGCTACAGTGGCTCACGCAGGAGGTTGCTCGAGAGTTCAGGGGGCCAGACGGCCCAGAGGACCAATAGTTTCCAAGACATGTTTTATCCTTTGTGATCTTGGGTCAGCAGTTGTGGGTCGATTCATTGACCTATGAGGAGAAAGCGATGAGGGTAAGCTGGAATAGAAGCAGGCGTAGGGTTGGTGGTATTTGCCTGTACGTACCGGAGATACCTCTTGCAATGTGCATGGCCTTCCTGCACGGAGGACACTGGTCGGCACTGGCAGAGTGGGAAGGACTGGGGTTGCAGATGGTCGGGGACCTGTACAAGGAGGGAGCTCTCTTGCCTTATCAGACACTGCAAGACAGATACTGCTTGCCCAGGGGTGACTTCCTGCAGCATGCCTCCCTGGGGTCAGCGATTCAGAAATACTGGGGGGAAGGGCTGCTGGAACTACAAACATCCCTGACATGCCAATATGTAATAATGACTGCAGGGACGATAAAGGCAGTAACGTGCCTGTGTAGGCGAATGGTAGAGGAGGGACTTCAGCCGCTGACTCAGAGGTGGACCTGGGTAAAGATATACCTGAATCGACTTGGGCTAAACTGGTGGAAAGGGCGTGGAAGAGTACGCGGAATGCTAGATTCCAGCTTATCCATTTCTATATCATATAAAGGGCATACAGAGCAGATAAATAAATACTTTAATGTGGATTTGCCATGTTGCAGCAGACTTCCAGCATATGATGTGGAGCAGTCCGCAGCTTGGAACCTACTGGGAAGAGGTGGTTGAGGTCCTCTGCGGGTTGACGGATAGGCAGATGGAACCCACCCTGGGGGCATGCATACTGCACTGGTTTCCTCATACAGTGCGAACTAAGGTAACATGCAAATTCATAGATCAGGGGTTGCTGCTGGCCAAACGGAAACTAACGAGAAAGTGGAAATCCAAGCATGGCCCTAGTGTGGAGCGATGGAAAGTAGAATTCATGAGCTGGGCGGCCAGTGAGAGTATGGTCAGGATCCAACAGGCCAGAAGAGCGAACAACAAAAAGGAGATGGAAACTGCATAGGCATGGGAGGCCCTGGTGGCACTGTTGACATTGCCAGAACTGGACTCGGACTCTGACTCTGTGGAGGCTACGCAGGAAAATGTCAGAGCACACCGAATATAGATAAGCTTGGGGTGGCTGTTGGGGAAAGGAAGCAAGGTCGAGCTTGGCAGGAATTGGGAAACACCACACATGCAATAGGACACTGGCATACCCTGGCATGATGCTGATGATTGAAAATCCTGGTTTTGAATACTTGGAGCACACCGGTAGAAGTGGTTGTGGGGGGGAGAGGCAAATGACTGCGGGAGCACCAAGTTGAGCTCCCTTCATATTGTGGGGTATTCTGGATACTTGCAATGGTGTTGATACTGGTAAAAGGAGTTAAGGCTGGGAAGCTTATTGTGATACTGACTCTGAAACGACTGCAAAGCTCCACAGTGGAAGTTGACTCTATATATAATATATCCAGTAAAGTGCCCCTGCTGATGATGAACCTTGTATGGGGGTTATGTATGGGTTGAAAATCAATAAAATACCGTTAAAAAAATCACTCAGACCACTCATCACTCATACCAATCATCACTCATCACTCATACCAATCATCACTCATCACTCAGGCCAATCCTCACTCATCGCTCATAGCAATCATCACTCATCGCTCAGACCAATCATCAATCATTGCTCATATCAATCATCACTCATCACTCAGACCAATCCTCACTCATCACTCATACCAATCATCACTCATCGTTCAGAACAATCATCACTAATCGCTCAGACCAATCATCACTCATCGCTCATTCCAATCATCACTCATCACTCATACAAATCATCACTCATACCAATCATCACTCATCGCTCATACCAATCATCACTCATCGCTCATTCCAATCATCACTCATCGCTCAGACTAATCATCACTCATTCCACATTCCAATCATCACTCATCGCTCAGACCAATCATCACTCATCGCTCATATCAATCATCACTCATACCATTCATCACTCGTCGCTCGTCGCGGGTATAGCGATCCTCTATAAAGACCACCTGCAATGCCACACAGTACCTATACCCGACTTTCCGGATAGCTTTCAAGCTTTCTATTTCACCATAAAGGAAGTGCAATGCCCTTTTTTCAATGGAATTCTCCTGTATCGACCTCCTGGCCCGAGGACCGACTTCACGCACAACTTCCTCCAGTCCTTGGAACCCTACTTTGGTCGAGAACATTTTTCCATTCTAGGTGATTTTAATTACCATTTAGAACGGCATGATTTATCTGATACTTCATGTCTTACTGAGGCCTTGGCGTCCTGTGGACTCACGCAGCGAGTTAGCGGGGTTACCCATCATGCGGGCCACACACTAGATGGTATTTTCTCTATCGACCATCGTTTGACCATCAAGGATCCGGTGTATCTGTCTTGGTCCGATCACCTTGCGGTCCCTTTTCTTTTGGAATGCCATAGGATGGATAGAAGTAAAATAGGGAAACACTCAGTGGAAACTGCCAGAAATTTTAGAAATATCAGCAATGACTCCTTTGCGCCATGGGCTGTCAGCCTTTCTACTACTGGCATGGACAGTGTTCAGACCGCGGTTGGTCATTTTGAACAGGTTATTACTGAGGCCCTCAATGAACTGGCCCCAGTACAGACCCGCCGCCGAGCCAGAAAAAGACCATCTGCCCCATGGTTTTCTGAATCCCTCAGACTCCTCAGGCAAGAAGTGAGGAGGATGGAGAGGCTCTGGCACTCAGGCTGGGACCTCAAGAACAAGGAAGCTCACAAACTCCTGGTCAGGAAATACAAGGCTGAGATTGTGCAGGCCAAACAAGATCACTTTGTGGCCATGACAACCTCGCTCTCCTCGCCGAAGGAGCTTTTCAGAATCGTTGACTCCTTAGTCAACCTACAAACACCTGACCCTGTTGTACCCACGCAAGATCTATGTGATAAAATTGCTTCCTTCTTTCACACCAAAATACAGGATATCTACCTGGCTCTTGAGGAACAAAGAGCATATATCAGTGGGCCCCCTGCTCGGGTTGAGATGAACATGACCACCACAGATATCTCCCTATTGAGCACCCTGGACTCCTTTCCCCCGCTGGTTTTACAAGATCTGGAGATCTTGCTTAATAAGACCAAATCTGGCTCCCCCCTAGATATTTGCCCACTGAAAATAATTAAGCAGTGTAGGGAAATCTTCCTACCGCCTCTGCTAGAAATCATGAATCTAGCTATGAGAGACGGTGTCTTCCCCTCGGAGTGGAAGAGTGCAGTAGTGAAACCCCTGCTAAAGAAGGCCTCCCTTGATCCGGAGGTCCTAAAAAACTTCCGTCCGATCTCACTGCTCCCAGCCCCTGCGAAGATGCTTGAGGCACATCTAAACAAGCATCTCGCTGCCTTTGTGGAAGACTCGGGCTGTCTGGACTTTTCCCAGCACGGATTCAGGAGGGAACACAGCACTGAGTCGGCCCTCACTATTGTGCTTGATAAGATCCGCACGAAAGTGGATGGGGGCCAGACCACCCTCCTGGTCCTGTTAGATCTAACTGCGGCCTTTGATACCCTCTCCCCCTCAGTACTCACATCTCGTCTGAGGGAAGTGGGGGTGAAGGACGTAGCTCTAGATCTACTGACCTCTTTCCTTGACGGAAGGGAACAAAGAGTCAAGCTGGGGGAGTTCCTATCTCCATCCCAACCGTTGCTTTGTGGGGTCCCGCAAGGGTCGGCTCTTAGTCCGACCCTATTTAACATCTACAAGACCCCACTAGCCAGACTAATTAGAACTTTCGGGATGGAGGTAGTTTCTTATGCAGATGTTCCCATTCAGATGTACCAACTGCCTCCAACTTTAGATCTTGCATGGAGGCGGTTGGTCAGTGGATGATCCAGAACTCACTCAAACTGAATGGGGAGAAGACTGAGGTAATGGTGTTTGGAGGGAAAGAGAACATCTGGTCAGCCAGCTGGTGGCCTGACTCGCTAGGAGTGTGCCCTTCCCCCACGACATCTGCTAAGAATCTTGGGGTGATGATAGACCCTGCCCTGGATATGGGCAGACAGGTTAGTAGAACCATCTCCACCTGTTGGGGCTTAATCCACACCCTGCGAAGAATCAGGAAATATCTCTCTCAGCAATCCAGAAAGCAAATAGCTGTCGCACTTATCGGCTCACGACTGGACTACTGTAATGCGCTGTATGCGGGGCTAAACAGGAGCCTGCTGAAGCGCTTGCAGGTAGTCCAGAATGCCGCAGCCAGATTTGTTCTGGATGTTCCCAGACGCTCCTCTGCCACGTTGGCCAGGAAAGCGCTGCATTGGCTACCGGTAGAGCACCGAGTACGGTTTAAAGTCCTATGCATGACCTATAGAGCCATTGCAAAGAACAGCGACACAGGAATTGGTTCCATCATCTCCCATTACACTCCTGGAAGGGACTTGCGCTCTTCCAGGAAACTGCTCCTGACAGTCCCCCGCATACGAAGAGCCAAGTGGGGTGGCAGGGCTTTCTCCACCCTGGCCCCTAAATGGTGGAATGATCTCCCTCTGGATCTCAGGTCTCTACCCTCCCTACAGAAATTCCGAAGTGCCCTTAAAACTCGCCTCTTCCTGCAAGCCTATGTGTAAGGATGATGTTTCCATTTTTTAGATGTTATTGTTAGGCGCCTTGATACCTGCGGGTTATTGTTTTGCGCATTATACATTTTTATCAAATCAAATCAAATCAATTCCAATCATCACTCATGGCTCAGACCAATCATTGCTCATACTAATCATCACTCATCACTTATACCAATCATCACTCATACCAATCCTCACTCATCGCTCATACCAATCATCACTCATCGCTCAGACCAATCATCACTCATTCCACATTCCAATCATCACTCATCGCTCAGACCAATCATCACTCATCGCTCATATCAATCATCACACATACCATTCATCACTCATACCAATCATCAATTATCGCTCATACCAGTCATCACTCATCGCTCAGACCAATCCTCACTCATTGCTCATATCAATCATCACTCATACCATTTCTCACTCAGCGCTCATACCAATCATCACTAATCACTCATACCAATCATCACTCATCGCTCAGACCAATCAACACTCATCGCTCGGACCAATCCTCACTCAGCGCTCATACCAATCATCAATCATCGCTCATACCAATCATCAATCATCGCACATAGCATTCATCACTCAGCGTTCATACCAATCATCACTCAGCTCTCAGACCAATCATGACTCATCACTCATACCAATCATCACTCATCGCTCATACCAATCATCAATCATCGCTCATACCAATCATCAATCATCGCTCATACCAATCATCACTCAGCGCTCATACCAATCATCACTCATCGCTCATACCATTCATCACTCAGCGCTCATACCAATCATCACTCAGCCCTCATACCAATCATCAATCATCTCTCATACCATTCATCACTCAGCCCTCATACCAATCATCAATCATCGCTCATACCAATCATCAATCATCGCACATAGCATTCATCACTCAGCGTTCATACCAATCATCAATCATCGCTCAGACCAATCATCAATCATCGCTCAGACCAATCATCAATCATCGCTTATACCAATCATCACTCAGCACTCATACCAATCATCACTCAGCGCTCATACCAATCATCACTCTTCGCTCATACCAATCATCAATCATCGCTCATACCAATCATCACTCGTCGCTCAGACCAATCATCACTCATCGCTCATACCAATCATCACTCAGCGCTCATACCAATCATCAATCGTCGCTCAGACCAATCAGCAATCATCGCTCATACTAATCATCACTCATCGCTCATACCAATCATCAATCATCGCTCAGACCAATCATGACTCAACACTCATCTCATACCAATCATCACTCATCACTCATACCAGTCATCAATCATCGCTCAGACCAATCAGCAATCATCGCTCATACTAATCATCACTCATCGCTCATACCAATCATCAATCATCGCTCAGACCAATCATCAATCATCGCTCAGACCAATCATCAATCATCGCTCATACCAATCATCACTCAGCACTCATACCAATCATCACTCAGCGCTCATACCAATCATCACTCTTCGCTCATACCAATCATCAATCATCGCTCATACCAATCATCACTCGTCGCTCAGACCAATCATCACTCATCGCTCATACCAATCATCACTCAGCGCTCATACTAATCATCAATCATCGCTCATACCAATCATCAATCATCGCACACAGCATTCATAACTCAGCATTCATACCAATCATCACTCAGCTCTCAGACCAATCATGATTCATCACTCATACCAATCATCACTCATCGCTCATACCAATTATCAATCATCGCTCAGACCAATCATCAATCATCGCTCATACCAATCACCACTCAGCGCTCATACCAATCATCACTCATCGCTTATACCATTCATCACTCAGCGCTCATACCAATCATCACTCAGCCCTCATACCAATCATCAATCATCGCTCATACCATTCATCACTCAGCCCTCATACCAATCATCAATCATCGCCCATACCATTCATCACTCAGCGCTCATACCATTCATCACTCAGCCCTCATACCAATCATCAATCATCGCTCATACCAATCATCAATCATCGCACATAGCATTCATCACTCAGCGTTCATACCAATCATCACTCAGCTCTCAGACCAATCATGACTCATCACTCATACCAATCATCACTCATCGCTCATACCAATCATCAATCATCGCTCATACCAATCATCAATCATCGCTCATACCAATCATCACTCAGCGCTCATACCAATCATCACTCATCGCTCATACCATTCATCACTCAGCGCTCATACCAATCATCACTCAGCCCTCATACCAATCATCAATAATCTCTCATACCATTCATCACTCAGCCCTCATACCAATCATCAATCATCGCTCATACCAATCATCAATCATCGCACATAGCATTCATCACTCAGCGTTCATACCAATCATCACTCAGCTCTCAGACCAATCATGACTCAACACTCATCTCATACCAATCATCACTCATCACTCATACCAGTCATCAATCATCGCTCAGACCAATCAGCAATCATCGCTCATACTAATCATCACTCATCGCTCATACCAATCATCAATCATCGCTCAGACCAATCATCAATCATCGCTCAGACCAATCATCAATCATCGCTCATACCAATCATCACTCAGCACTCATACCAATCATCACTCAGCGCTCATACCAATCATCACTCTTCGCTCATACCAATCATCAATCATCGCTCATACAAATCATCACTCGTCGCTCAGACCAATCATCACTCATCGCTCATACCAATCATCACTCAGCGCTCATACCAATCATCAATCATCGCTCATACCAATCATCAATCATCGCACATAGCATTCATCACTCAGCATTCATACCAATCATCACTCAGCTCTCAGACCAATCATGATTCATCACTCATACCAATCATCACTCATCGCTCATACCAATCATCAATCATCGCTCAGACCAATCATCAATCATCGCTCATACCAATCACCACTCAGCGCTCATACCAATCATCACTCATCGCTTATACCATTCATCACTCAGCGCTCATACCAATCATCACTCAGCCCTCATACCAATCATCAATCATTGCTCATACCATTCATCACTCAGCCCTCATACCAATCATCAATCATCGCTCATACCATTCATCACTCAGCGCTCATACCAATCCTCATTCATCGCTCATACCAATCATCAATCATCGCACATAGCATTCATCACTCAGCGTTCATACCAATCATCACTCAGCTCTCAAACCAATCATGACTCATCACTCATACCAATCATCACTCATCACTCATACCAGTCATCAATCATCGCTCAGACCAATCATCAATCATCGCTCATACTAATCATCACTCATCGCTCATACCAATCATCACTCGTCACTCATACCAATCATCACTCATACCAATCCTCACTCATCGCTCATACCAATCATCACTCATCGCTCAGACCAATCATCACTCATTCCACATTCCAATCATCACTCATCGCTCAGACCAATCATCACTCATCGCTCATATCAATCATCACACATACCATTCATCACTCATACCAATCATCAATTATCGCTCATACCAGTCATCACTCATCGCTCAGACCAATCCTCACTCATTGCTCATATCAATCATCACTCATACCATTTCTCACTCAGCGCTCATACCAATCATCACTAATCACTCATACCAATCATCACTCATCGCTCAGACCAATCAACACTCATCGCTCGGACCAATCCTCACTCAGCGCTCATACCAATCATCAATCATCGCTCATACCAATCATCAATCATCGCACATAGCATTCATCACTCAGCGTTCATACCAATCATCACTCAGCTCTCAGACCAATCATGACTCATCACTCATACCAATCATCACTCATCGCTCATACCAATCATCAATCATCGCTCATACCAATCATCAATCATCGCTCATACCAATCATCACTCAGCGCTCATACCAATCATCACTCATCGCTCATACCATTCATCACTCAGCGCTCATACCAATCATCACTCAGCCCTCATACCAATCATCAATCATCTCTCATACCATTCATCACTCAGCCCTCATACCAATCATCAATCATCGCTCATACCAATCATCAATCATCGCACATAGCATTCATCACTCAGCGTTCATACCAATCATCAATCATCGCTCAGACCAATCATCAATCATCGCTCAGACCAATCATCAATCATCGCTTATACCAATCATCACTCAGCACTCATACCAATCATCACTCAGCGCTCATACCAATCATCACTCTTCGCTCATACCAATCATCAATCATCGCTCATACCAATCATCACTCGTCGCTCAGACCAATCATCACTCATCGCTCATACCAATCATCACTCAGCGCTCATACCAATCATCAATCGTCGCTCAGACCAATCAGCAATCATCGCTCATACTAATCATCACTCATCGCTCATACCAATCATCAATCATCGCTCAGACCAATCATGACTCAACACTCATCTCATACCAATCATCACTCATCACTCATACCAGTCATCAATCATCGCTCAGACCAATCAGCAATCATCGCTCATACTAATCATCACTCATCGCTCATACCAATCATCAATCATCGCTCAGACCAATCATCAATCATCGCTCAGACCAATCATCAATCATCGCTCATACCAATCATCACTCAGCACTCATACCAATCATCACTCAGCGCTCATACCAATCATCACTCTTCGCTCATACCAATCATCAATCATCGCTCATACCAATCATCACTCGTCGCTCAGACCAATCATCACTCATCGCTCATACCAATCATCACTCAGCGCTCATACTAATCATCAATCATCGCTCATACCAATCATCAATCATCGCACACAGCATTCATAACTCAGCATTCATACCAATCATCACTCAGCTCTCAGACCAATCATGATTCATCACTCATACCAATCATCACTCATCGCTCATACCAATTATCAATCATCGCTCAGACCAATCATCAATCATCGCTCATACCAATCACCACTCAGCGCTCATACCAATCATCACTCATCGCTTATACCATTCATCACTCAGCGCTCATACCAATCATCACTCAGCCCTCATACCAATCATCAATCATCGCTCATACCATTCATCACTCAGCCCTCATACCAATCATCAATCATCGCCCATACCATTCATCACTCAGCGCTCATACCATTCATCACTCAGCCCTCATACCAATCATCAATCATCGCTCATACCAATCATCAATCATCGCACATAGCATTCATCACTCAGCGTTCATACCAATCATCACTCAGCTCTCAGACCAATCATGACTCATCACTCATACCAATCATCACTCATCGCTCATACCAATCATCAATCATCGCTCATACCAATCATCAATCATCGCTCATACCAATCATCACTCAGCGCTCATACCAATCATCACTCATCGCTCATACCATTCATCACTCAGCGCTCATACCAATCATCACTCAGCCCTCATACCAATCATCAATAATCTCTCATACCATTCATCACTCAGCCCTCATACCAATCATCAATCATCGCTCATACCAATCATCAATCATCGCACATAGCATTCATCACTCAGCGTTCATACCAATCATCACTCAGCTCTCAGACCAATCATGACTCAACACTCATCTCATACCAATCATCACTCATCACTCATACCAGTCATCAATCATCGCTCAGACCAATCAGCAATCATCGCTCATACTAATCATCACTCATCGCTCATACCAATCATCAATCATCGCTCAGACCAATCATCAATCATCGCTCAGACCAATCATCAATCATCGCTCATACCAATCATCACTCAGCACTCATACCAATCATCACTCAGCGCTCATACCAATCATCACTCTTCGCTCATACCAATCATCAATCATCGCTCATACAAATCATCACTCGTCGCTCAGACCAATCATCACTCATCGCTCATACCAATCATCACTCAGCGCTCATACCAATCATCAATCATCGCTCATACCAATCATCAATCATCGCACATAGCATTCATCACTCAGCATTCATACCAATCATCACTCAGCTCTCAGACCAATCATGATTCATCACTCATACCAATCATCACTCATCGCTCATACCAATCATCAATCATCGCTCAGACCAATCATCAATCATCGCTCATACCAATCACCACTCAGCGCTCATACCAATCATCACTCATCGCTTATACCATTCATCACTCAGCGCTCATACCAATCATCACTCAGCCCTCATACCAATCATCAATCATTGCTCATACCATTCATCACTCAGCCCTCATACCAATCATCAATCATCGCTCATACCATTCATCACTCAGCGCTCATACCAATCCTCATTCATCGCTCATACCAATCATCAATCATCGCACATAGCATTCATCACTCAGCGTTCATACCAATCATCACTCAGCTCTCAAACCAATCATGACTCATCACTCATACCAATCATCACTCATCACTCATACCAGTCATCAATCATCGCTCAGACCAATCATCAATCATCGCTCATACTAATCATCACTCATCGCTCATACCAATCATCACTCGTCACTCATACCAATCATCACTCATACCAATCATCACTCATCGCTCATACCAATCATCACTCATCGCTCATTCCAATCATCACTCATCGCTCAGACTAATCATCACTCATTCCACATTCCAATCATCACTCATCGCTCAGACCAATCATCACTCATCGCTCATATCAATCATCACTCATACCATTCATCACTCGTCGCTCATTCCAATCATCACTCATGGCTCAGACCAATCATCGCTCATACTAATCATCACTCATCGCTCATTCCAATCATCACTCATCACTTATACCAATCATCACTCGTACCAATCCTCACTCATCGCTCATACCAATAATTACTCATCGCTCAGACCAATCATCACTCATTCCACATTCCAATCATCACTCATCGCTCAGAACAATCATCACTCATCGCTCATATCAATCATCACACATACCATTCATCACTCAGCGCTCATACCAATCATCAATTATCGCTCATACCAATCATCACTCATCGCTCAGACCAATCCTCACTCATCGCTCATATCAATCATCACTCATACCATTCATCACTCAGCGCTCATACCAATCATCAATTATCGCTCATACCAATCATCACTCATCGCTCAGACCAATCCTCACTCATCGCTCATATCAATCATCACTCATACCATTCATCACTCAGCGCTCATACCAATCATCACTAATCACCCATACCAATCATCACTCATCGCTCAGACCAATCAACACTCATCGCTCGGACCAATCCTCACTCAGCGCTCATACCAATCATCAATCATCGCTCTTACCAATCATCAATCATCGCACATAGCATTCATTACTCAGCGTTCATACCAATCATCTCTCAGCTCTCAGACCAATCATGATTCATCACTCATAGCAATCATCACTCATCGGTCATACCAATCATCAATCATCGCTCAGACCAATCATCAATCATTGCTCATACCAATCATCACTCAGCGTCATACCAATCATCACTCATCGCTCATACCATTCATCACTCAGCGCTCATACCAATCATCACTCAGCCCTCATACCAATCATCAATCATCGCTCATACCATTCATCACTCAGCCCTCATACCAATCATCAATCATCGCTCATACCATTCATCACTCAGCGCTCATACCATTCATCACTCAGCCCTCATACCAATCATCAATCATCGCTCATACCAATCATCAATCATCGCACATAGCATTCATCACTCAGCGTTCATACCAATCATCACTCAGCTCTCAGACCAATCATGACTCATCACTCATACCAATCATCACTCATCGCTCACACCAATCATCAATCATCGCTCATACCAATCATCAATCATCGCTCATACCAATCATCACTCAGCGCTCATACCAATCATCACTCATCGCTCATACCATTCATCACTCAGCGCTCATACCAATCATCACTCAGCCCTCATACCAATCATCAATCATCTCTCATACCATTCATCACTCAGCCCTCATACCAATCATCAATCATCGCTCATACCAATCATCAATCATCGCACATAGCATTCATCACTCAGCGTTCATACCAATCATCACTCAGCTCTCAGACCAATCAAGACTCAACACTCATCTCATACCAATCATCACTCATCACTCATACCAGTCATCAATCATCGCTCAGACCAATCAGCAATCATCGCTCATACTAATCATCACTCATCGCTCATACCAATCATCAATCATCGCTCAGACCAATCATCAATCATCGCTCAGACCAATCATCAATCATCGCTCATACCAATCATCACTCAGCACTCATACCAATCATCACTCAGCGCTCATACCAATCATCACTCGTCGCTCAGACCAATCATCACTCATCGCTCATACCAATCATCACTCAGCGCTCATACCAATCATCAATCATCACTCATACCAATCATCAATCATCGCACATAGCATTCATCACTCAGCGTTCATACCAATCATCACTCAGCCCTCATACCAATCATCAATCATCGCTCATACCATTCATCACTCAGCCCTCATACCAATCATCAATCATCGCTCATACCATTCATCACTCAGCGCTCATACCAATCATCATTCATCGCTCATACCAATCATCAATCATCGCACATAGCATTCATCACTCAGCGTTCATACCAATCATCACTCAGCTCTCAAACCAATCATGACTCATCACTCATACCAATCATCACTCATCACTCATACCAGTCATCAATCATCGCTCAGACCAATCATCAATCATCGCTCATACTAATCATCACTCATCGCTCATACCAATCATCACTCAGCACTCATACCAATCATCACTCAGCGCTCATACCAATCATCACTCTTCGCTCATACTAATCATCAATCATCGCTCATACCAATCATCACTCATCGCTCAGACCAATCATCACTCATCGCTCGTACCAATCATCACTCAGCTCTCATACCAATCATCAATCATCGCTCATACCAATCATTACTCATCGCTCAGACCAATCATCACTCATCGCTCATACCAATCATCACTCTTCGCTCATACCAATCATCACCCATCGCTCATACCAATCATCAATCATCGCTCAGACCAATCATCAATCATCGCTCATACCAATTATCACTCATCGCTCAGACCAATCATCAATCATTGCTCAGACCAATCATCACTCATCGCTCAGACCAATCATCACTCATCGCTCAGACCAATCATCACTCATCGCTCATACCAATCATCACTCATCGCTCAGACCAATCATCACTCATCGCTCATACCAATCATCACTCAGCTCTCATACCAATCATCAATCATCGCTCATACCAATCATTACTCATCGCTCAGACCAATCATCACTCATCGCTCATACCAATCAACACTCTTCGCTCATACCAATCATCACCCATCGCTCATACCAATCATCAATCATCGCTCAGACCAATCATCAATCATCGCTCATACCAATTATCACTCATCGCTCAGACCAATCATCAATCATCGCTCAGACCAATCATCACTCATCGCTCAGACCAATCATCACTCATCGCTCAGACCAATCATCACTCATCGTTCAGACCAATCATCACTAATCGTTCAGACCAATCATCACTCATCGTTCAGACCAATCATCACTCAGCGCTCATACCAATCATCTCTCATCACTCATACCAATCATCAATCATGGCTCAGACAAATGACTCATCACTCATACCACCCATAACTCATCGCTCAGATCAATCATCAATCATCGTTCAGACCAATTATCACTCATCGCTCATACCAATCATCACTCATCGCTCATACCAATCTTCACTCATCGCTCATACCAATCATCACTCATCGCCCATACCAATCCTCACTCATCGCTCATTCCAATCATCACTCATCGCTCATACCAATCATCAATCATCGCTCAGACCAATCATCACTCATCGTTCATACCAATCATCACTCATCGCTCAGACCAATCATCACTCAGCTCTCATACCAATCATCACGCAGAGCTCATACCAATCATCATTCATCGCTCATACCAATCATCACTCAGCACTCATACCAATCATCACTCAGCGCTCATACCAATCATCACTCTTCGCTCATACTAATCATCAATCATCGCTCATACCAATCATCACTCATCGCTCAGACCAATCATCACTCATCGCTCGTACCAATCATCACTCAGCTCTCATACCAATCATCAATCATCGCTCATACCAATCATTACTCATCGCTCAGACCAATCATCACTCATCGCTCATACCAATCATCACTCTTCGCTCATACCAATCATCACCCATCGCTCATACCAATCATCAATCATCGCTCAGACCAATCATCTATCATCGCTCATACCAATTATCACTCATCGTTCAGACCAATCATCAATCATTGCTCAGACCAATCATCACTCATCGCTCAGACCAATCATCACTCATCGCTCAGACCAATCATCACTCATCGCTCATACCAATCATCACTCATCGCTCAGACCAATCATCACTCATCGCTCATACCAATCATCACTCAGCTCTCATACCAATCATCAATCATCGCTCATACCAATCATTACTCATCGCTCAGACCAATCATCACTCATCGCTCATACCAATCATCACTCTTCGCTCATACCAATCATCACCCATCGCTCATACCAATCATCAATCATCGCTCAGACCAATCATCAATCATCGCTCATACCAATTATCACTCATCGCTCAGACCAATCATCAATCATCGCTCAGACCAATCATCACTCATCGCTCAGACCAATCATCACTCATCGCTCAGACCAAACATCACTCATCGTTCAGACCAATCATCACTAATCGTTCAGACCAATCATCACTCATCATTCAGACCAATCATCACTCAGCGCTCATACCAATCATCTCTCATCACTCATACCAATCATCAATCATGGCTCAGACAAATGACTCATCACTCATACCACCCATAACTCATCGCTCAGATCAATCATCAATCATCGTTCAGACCAATTATCACTCATCGCTCATACCAATCATCACTCATCGCTCATACCAATCTTCACTCATCGCTCATACCAATCATCACTCATCGCCCATACCAATCCTCACTCATCGCTCATTCCAATCATCACTCATCGCTCATACCAATCATCAATCATCGCTCAGACCAATCATCACTCATCGTTCATACCAATCATCACTCATCGCTCAGACCAATCATCACTCAGCTCTCATACCAATCATCACGCAGAGCTCATACCAATCATCATTCATCGCTCATACCAATCATCAATCATCCCTTATACCAATCATCACTCCGCTCTCATACCAATCATCACTCAGCTCTCATAACAATCATGACTTATCACTCTGATCAATCATCACTCATCGCTCAGACCAATCATCACTCATCGCTCAGACCAATCATCACTCATCGTTCAGACCAATCATCACTTATCGTTCAGACCAATCATCGCTTATCGTTCAGACCAATCATCACTCATCGTTCAGACCAATCATCACTCAGCGCTCAAACCATTCACTCATCGCTCATACCAACCATAACTCATCGCTCAGACCAATCATCATTCAGACCAATCATCACTAATCGCTCAGACCAATCATCACTCATTGCTCAGACCAATCATCACTCATACCAATCATCACTCATCGTTCAGACCAATCATCACTCAGCGCTCATACAAATCATCAATCATCGCTCAGACCAATCACTCATCGCTCATACCAACCATAACTCATCGCTCAGACCAATCATCGTTTAGACCAATCATCACTAATCGCTCAGACCAATCATCACTCATTGCTCAGACCAATCATCACTCATACCAATCATCACTCATCGTTCAGACCAATCATCACTCAGCGCTCATACAAATCATCAATCATCGCTCAGACCAATCACTCATCGCTCATACCAACCATAACTCATCGCTCAGACCAATCATCGTTTAGACCAATCATCACTTATCGCTCAAACCAATCATCACTCATCGCTCAGAACAATCATCACTCATCGCTCATACCAATCATCACTCATCGCTCACATACCTTCATACGTGCTTTCTCAAAATAACCAATACCACCAGGGATAGTTTACTCATGTGTCTCCTGTGTTGCTGCTACGCTGTGAATCAGTGGCAGCGCTATAATAGAACAAAGTCTAAGAGGATACAAGCGTAGCCACTGACGTCTCAGTCTCAGCGCCCTCATCCACCCTGACAAATAGCAGATGCAACTGAGAACTCCTGACCGAACCGCTTTACCAATTTACACAACGTATAGTTCCTTTGCTCTCACACCGCTGACAGCATGCACCAGGCTCCCAGGCCAGAACGTCACAAGAACGAGCACAATCAGATGGTGAAATGTACTCAGGGGCTAATCAGAGTGAAAAAAAGAGTACATTTATGCCCAAGTGTTAGTTTATCCTGGTGAATCGAGCCCATAATATCTGCTCTTTCCCCAGCAGTTGTGTAAACAGTGAAGTTTTCTTGAAATTCGACCACTGGCCAGATTGTGCATAAGTCCTATGTGTAACCAGTAGCTGGGTGAATAGTAATGCTTCTTTGCCGTCTGCGCGTCCGCCATCCAGATAGGATTCAATATCTGCCCCTTAGCCAGCGTTTATTATTGATAAGGAGCAGGTCCACAGTGCAGACTCTTGTGATAGCCAGCAGCCAGGTAAATTGTGAAGTTCTTTGCAGTTTCCACTGCCTCTGGCTAAGCCATGCATAACTTCTTATATTTCGCAGGCAGCTGGGTAAAAACTTACATGTGTTTGCTGTTTGCACAGTGCTGGTAAATAATGAAGCTTGTTTGCTATTTGAAGAGCCACCAGTATAAGTGTAAATAATCTCTGCTGTTCGTACAGTAGGCAGATGAATACCAGAGAGGAAATTAAATACATACCACTTATAGACAAGCATTGAAAATGCAACAGGTCTTGCCTTTGATTAAGTTAAAGCCATTTGCTTTGCTAATGGAACAGTATAGCAAAACAAATGGCTTTAACTTAACCTCATAAGTGCTGCGCCTAGTCCAACGGCCAACGGCACCACTACTTCGGGAGTGCTGCCGTCGGCCGTTGGACGTTCGAACCTCACCTGCGCAATGGAATGTTCAGCACTGGAGCTGGACGTTCCATAGCTGCTAAGGTGTTAATGAAAGGCGAGACCTATGGTATTTTTAATGCTTGTTCTTTCTATGTTTTAGGTGAGGTTATTTTACTAAGACTTGGTTTTTCATTTCCGTGGGCGGTGACATGTGATGTAAGCGGCTTGTTTACGGGTGTCAGGCTCAATCGTATTGGGAGGATAGCTGAGTGCGGTGCGTGATTATTTTTCTGGAGCTAGTTAGTTTATCCGCGTGCCTCAGAAGTGCTGTCCTACAAGAGTAAACAAAACTAAAAGGAACCACGAACATGCAGAAATTAAGCCTACACCGCATAAAATCAAAACGCTTATGACAGACTACGTTTGCCAGTAAAAAGGTGAAAGTATGTCAAAGCTTAGATTAACTATTCAGAGGGTTGTGGCTGCAGAGTGCAGATGTAACAAAGACACGACACCCACCTGGGTCTCTCCTTGGTTATATCAGGCTATAACCACCAAGCATACTGGAATTATGCGGCAGTGAAGGGAAACTTATGTGGCACGGTTGAGTAAATTATGCAGCAGGAAAAGACAAATTATGCGGCGCATTTTGTGACCGTATTACTTCATTATTTTATCATTTTTACACCTGTTAACACTGCGTGGCCATTGGTTGCACATCAATATTACCAGTCTAACACCCAAATATATAGCAATAAGCAACATAAAGGTGACCAGTGAAGCTTTGCAAGGATCCTTCCACTGCGTAGTAGCTCGTACTGCTAGGTTTATAGGAACTTTTGAACCATTTGAGCTCAAACTTTAATTTGCAGGGGATGGAATATATGGCAAATGCAGCAAATCTATAACTGTGGAAAACACGTCTTCATGTTCAAGGTCAAAATGTGCAGAAAGGACTTATAGAGCGAACGCATATTGAACCTCCACTCGAGGGCACGAAAGGCACTTTTTGAGGAGGTCTTAGGTCTGGATGGAACAGTCCTGGAACCTCGCAGTAGGGTAAGTGCACCTCAAACGTGACAGGAGCCACATTCCACAGGCAGATTGTACCTTTCCAGACTGGGCCTTATGGAGAGATAATCAACACTTCTATTGAGACTGAACAGGGTGGGAGTCTCGAGATGCTCACCGCAGCCTGGCGGCCATCTCCAGCACAGTATCACCGCTACAGAGAAGAAGACAAACCCCACTGGAGCTAGGTGGCCAGAGCGCCTTTCAAAAGTGCCCGGTTTGGGAAATATTTTGGGTCATTGTGCACAGAAGGAGTTGTAGTGATGCTCCTGCATAGTGTCTTTTAACGCCTACGCTGGCAGCAACACTCTGGCACAAGCTGGTACTGTGCCCCGCTGCCCTGTCACTTTCTATTTCCGGTCACCTCCTGACAGGAACTTCTAACAGAAATGATTTTTTTTCAAGTACATGGTAATTGTAATCTTAAAGTAAAATCGGTGGAAGTTGGTGGGAGAACATGATGGTGGCTGGTCAGTTTGGAGCAGCTTTGCGTCTGCATTAATGTAGCATGTCAAACTTCTAATTAGATACTGCGGCGCCTATGGTGGCCACCCTACTGCACCAGAGATTGGAGCGTCAACTTAAGTTTACATGGATGGAGACTGTTGCATGTTTTTACTTAAAAGGTTGGAATCTATGTTCCTACATAATTAAATTGGCTATAGAGATAAGACAGTACTGTGCGGCATGAGAAAGTTGTTTTTGTAGCGGAACGAGCTGGCTACAAAAATTTTAAACGTAATAAAAGTACACTTTTCTCAAAATGCTTCCTATAAAGACTTCGTTCTTTGTAGGAAGCACCATTTATGAGAGCACAGTTACAGCAGACAGATGTGGAAATATTGAAACGGCTGATTTAGATCACACTGAGACGGTTTCACAGAAGCTCGTGGTCAACTGGTGAAGTAGCAGACTGATTACTTAGTGGTCAAACCAGGTGCCTGTCACACAACCCTCACACTTCTGGGCAGTCTGCAAGAATAGTGTGCGTGGCTCGTTAATTGAACTTAAGTTGTGAAATGCAATCAATCCCTGTGTATGTATTTTATGTTTATCTTTGCTCAAAGCAAGTGTGCGGATCTTGTGATCAATGTTCAAGTTCAAGTTCAGTAATTTGTATAGCGCACTACTCACCCAAAGGGTCTCAAGGGGCTATAAGGAGGGTGGGTGCATTACTTATCGAATAGCCAGGTTTTTAGCTGCTTTCTAAAGGAGAGATGGTTCTGTGTAAGGCGGAGGTGAGTGGGGAGGGAATTCCAGGTCTTGGCCGCTAAGTAGGAGAAAGATCTTCCTCCCATGGTGGATCTATTGATGCGTGGAATTGCGGCGAGGGCTTGATTAGATGAGCGTAGTTGGCGGGTGGGTGTGTAGAAGGACAGTCGTTTATTGAGGCATTCTGTACCTAGGTCATAGAGGGCCTTGTGTGCGTGGGTGAGGAGACGGAACGTTACTCTCTTGTTGACGGGAAGCCAGTAGAGGTCTTTTAGGTGACTGGAGATGTGGGCTTGACGGGGGATGTCCAGTATGATTCTGGCTGAAGCGTTTTGGATGCGTTGGAGTTTTTTCTGTAGTTTGGCTGTGGTTCCGGCGTAAAGGGTGTTTCCATAATCTAGTCGGCTGGTGACTAGTGCGTGGGTGACTGTTTTTCTTGTTTCGGTGGGGATCCAGCGGAAGATTTTTTGAGCATGCGTAGGATGTTGAAGCATGATGATGAGACAGTGTTGACTTGTCTGGTCATCGAGAGGGAGGAGTCTAAGATGAAGCCCAGGTTACATGTGTGGTCCGTTGGTATGGGTGCTGTGCCCAGGGCCGGTAGCCACCATGAGTCGTCCCATGCAGAGGGGGACGGTCCTAAGATGAGGACTTCCGTTTTGTCAGAATTTAGTTTTAAACGGCTGTTCTTCATCCATTCGGCTACTTCTTTCATTCCTTCGTGTAGATTGGTTTTGGCGGTGTTGGGGTCTTTCGTGAGGGAGAGGATTAGTTGGGTGTCGTCTGCGTAGGAGATGATGTTGAGGTTGTGTTGTCGTGGATGGTTGCGAGGGGACTCATGTACAAGTTGAAGAGGGTGGGACTGAGTGATGATCCTTGTGGTACGCCGCAGATGACTTCGGTGGCATCTGATTTAAATGGGGGGAGGCGGACTCTCTGAGTTCTTCCAGCGAGGAACGAGATGATCCAGTCCAACACTTTTCCTTGTATTCCGACGTTGCTGAGGCGTTATATGAGGGTGTTATGACAGACTGTGTCGAAGGCGGCAGAGAGGTCAAGTAGGATGAGGGCAACTGATTCTCCGCAGTCCAGTAGCACTCGGATGTCATCCGTAGCAGCGATGAGTGCGGTCTCGGTGCTGTGTTTGGCTCGGAAGCCAGACTGTGAGGGGTCGAGTGAATTGTTGGATTCAAGGAAGGCGGCGAGCTGGCTATTGACGGCTTTCTCGATGACTTTGGCCGGTAAGGGGAGGAAAGAGATAGGGCGGTAGTTCTTAAGCTCAGAGGGGTCCGCTGTGGGTTTCTTCAGAAGGGCGCTGAGCTCGGCATGTTTCCAGCTGTCTGGGAAGGTAGCGGAAGTGACGGAGCAGTTAATGACATCGCGGAGATGGGGTGCGATGATGGAGTTTGGTTTGTTGAAGATGTGGTGGGGGCAAGGGTCAGTTGGTGATCCTGAGTGGATTGAGTTCATCAGTCGGATGGTGTCTTTAGTGGTGATTGGGTTCCAGTCGCAAAGGTTGTGAGAGTGCTGTTTTAGTTCTGAGGTGGGTGGATTGGGTTGTTCTTCGGACAGGTTTTTAAAGCTGTTATGTATGTCGGCGATTTTGTTGTGGAAGAAAGAGGATAGAGAGTCGCAGAGGTCTTGGGAGGGAGTGATGTCGTTGGTGCCGGCGGTGGGGTTGGTGAATTCTTTGACGATGTTGAATAGTTCCTTGCTGTTTTGGGCGTTGTTGTCGAGACGATCTTTGAATGCTGATTTCTTGGTGGATCGGATCAATTGGTGGTGATTGCGGGTTGCGTCTTTGAAGGTGGTCAGGTTGTCAGTGGTTGGGTTTTTTCTCCAGGTTTTCTCGAGGGTACGACATAACTTCTTGGATTTCTTAAGGTCATTGTTGAACCAGGGGACCTTTTTGTTAGCTTGTTTGATCAGGTGGTTTTTCAAGGGTGCTAATTCGTCAGCGCTGTGGGTGATCCATTGTGTGAATTTGGTGGCAGCTTGGTTTGGGTCTGATGATAAGGTGGGGGGGGTTTTGGTTAAGCAATGTGAAGAGCTGGTCGGTGGTGATTTTGTTCCAGTTTCTTCGAGGAATAGGTTGTGGTGGGATGTGGGTCATGGTCTTTTTGTAGCTGAAATGAATGCAGCTGTGGTCAGTCCAATGGAGAGCTGTGGTGTGATCAAAGGAGATGTATTTGCTGGATGTGAAGATAGGGTCGAGCGTGTGTCCGGCTAAATGGGTGGGGGTGTCGATAAGTTGTTTGAGTCCGAGATTGGCCATGTTGTCCAGAAGGGTGGTGGTGTTGCTGTTGTTGTTTTTTCCATGTGGAAGCTGAGGTCTCCCAGTAAAATGTAGTTCTCGGAGGTGAGGGCATGTGGGCTGATGAAGTCAGTGATGTCTTCGCTGAATTGTGTGCGGGTACCTGGTGGTCTGTAGATGAGGGTGCCTCTAAGTGTGGTTCTGGGGTCGGAGTGGATCTGGAAGTGAAGGTGTTCGGCGGTCGCGAGGTTATCATCGGAGTTGGTTGAGATTCGGATGGTGTTCTTGTGGACGATGGCGATGCCTCCTCCTGTTTGGTTGATGCGGTCTTTTCGGATGATCTTGTAGGTGTCCGGGATGGCTATGGCGATGTCAGGCGCTGATGAGGCGTTCAACCAGGTTTCTGTAAGGAAGATGACGTCCGGTGAGGTAGTGTTGAGTAGGTCCCAGAGTTCAGTGGCATGTTTGTGGATCGATCGGGTGTTCAGCAGGATACACTTCAGGTGGCTGGAGTCGGAATTGTGTTTGGAGGGGGAGGATTTGGCATGGGTCCTGATGCAGGCAAACTTGCAGGAGTGGCAGGCGAATGGTCCGTGGGTGTGTCCTGGGGTAGCTACACAGCATTGTGGGATGCGTCCGGGGTTAAGGGCAAGGAGAGTAGCGGCGTCCTATGTTATGCGGGAGGAGTGGGTTTTGCGAGGACCAGGGGGTCTGGCGCTGGGCGCGGGCCAGGCGCGGACGGGCGTAGACGGGCTTACCTTTGGCGCACCTTCGGTACGCATGGGGCGCGACCGCTGCGCGTAAATGCATCTGTCATATGCGGAAAGTGGAGGGGAGGGGCGAGGGAGGAGCAGCTGGGAGGCGGGGTGGAGAGTCGGGAGGGAAGGCAAAACAACAACAACAATCTAAACAAAATGGCAGAAAGCCAAAAGCGATACCGGGTTGGGGAACAAAAAGTGTGAAAACGCGATGAAAAAGACACAATCCCATGTGCAGTCTGCTCCCCCCTGGCCTGGTCACATCTGCCGCTGGGGATGGGGAGTGCAGGGATCTCGCAGGAGGGGGGCTCTATGGTCCTACTCACTCCAGACACTTAAGAGCCCCACACCCCCGGGTTGTAAAGAGGCCGGGAGGGGCGAGTCGCTGCCGTGCTCCGTTTGACTCATCCTCCCTCCAGAGACTCAAGAGCCGTGCCCCCTGGGCTGTGCCCTCATAGCCTGCACCCCCTTCTCTATCCCCTAGCCCTGCCTCTGTCTGCCGGCCTCCGAGCCGCAGCTCTGCGCTCTGAGTGCTGAGCCCCTCCAGGCCAGGGGTGGCTGCTGAGGATTCCAGGAGGACCCGCTGCCTCTGACACTTCCTTCCATCTCCTCCAGCCTAGACTGACAGCCAAAGCCCAGACTGACAAACACAGCCCAGACTGACAACCACAGCCCAGACTGACAACCACGGCCCAGACAGAGGCTTGATTTAAACGTGGCCTCACCCTTTGTAAAATGGCACAAGAACTGTAACAGTGCCTCAGCTGTTTAAGGCGAGGAATGAGTGCAGTTTTGATTCCCCTGATATCCAGGCCACGACGCGCAGCTCAGTGATCTCCTTACCCTCGAAGACAACGGTCGCCATTGCATAGAACAGAGCAATCCGCTGAAGAGCGTGAGTATAAACAGCAGCGTCGCACTGCCCAACAGCTAGCTACAAGCTGAGGAGTACAAGTAAAACAAGCGCGAGCCAACCACGAGTTTACTTTCACATCACGCAGACTGTCACATCTAAACCCCCAGGTCTTTACCGGCGCCAATGCTTGTTTCCCATATAAGACCCTGTCTCCATGGACTGCGAGTGTCTTAATAAAAATCACCCATGTCTGTGTCTTTACAGGCACCAATGCTTGTTTCCCATATGAGACCCTGTCATGGACTGTGAGCGTTTTAGAGAAACACCCATGTCTGTGTCTTTGCAGGCGCCAATGCTTGTTTCCCATACAAGATCCTGTCATGGACTCTTGAGTGTCCACCCACGTCTGTGTCTTTACAGGCGCCAATGCTTGTTTCCCGTACAAGATTCTGTCATGGACTCTGAGTGTCCACCCACGTCTGGGTCTTATCAGGCGCCAATGCTTGTTTCCCTTACAAGATCCTGTCATGGACTCCGAGTGTCCACCCACGTCTGTGTCTTATCAGGCGCCAATGCTTGTTTCCCATACGAGATCCTGTCATGGACTCCGAGTGTCCACCCACGTCTGTGTCTTTACAGGCGCCAATGCTTGTTTCCCATACGAGATCCTGTCATGGACTCTGAGTGTCCACCCACGTCTGTGTCTTTACAGGCGCCAATGCTTGTTTCCCATTCGAGATCCTGTCATGGACTCTGAGTGTCCACCCACGTCTGTGTCTTTGCAGGCGCCAGTGCTTGTTTTCCTTACAAGATCCTGTCATGGACTCTGAGTGTCCACCCATGTTTGTGTCTTTGCAGGCGCCAATGCTTGTTTCCCATATGAGACCCTGTCATGGACTGTGAGTGAAACAACCATGTCTGTGTCTTTGCAGGCGCCAACGCTTGTTGCTCTGCTGGAGCCTGGTTACAGCGGTTCCGTCAGCGGCCACCAGAGGGCGCTCCTCACCTGCTGATGAAACCCACTGATCTGCACATTGGATGTAAGGAGAACAGTTTCCTCTTCCGGGTCAGCAGCGGCAGAGACAGCACCAGCAGCGGAGGTGACATCACTTCCTGTCTCTCCTTGTGTGCAGCCTGCTGCAGAGGAGGAAGGAACCTCATCTGTCTGTGCAGTTACCTTCATCTACAGACCCCCCCTCAGGCCCCAGATCTCCCCCTGCCCCACCACGGCCCCTCAGGTGGGGGAGGGAGCCTGGACACATCTGCACAGTTCTCTGCTCAGGTAGGAGATTCTGCTGTGTTTGTAGAAATAGACTGTATAATCCTGGAGGGAATCTCTTCAGGAGCCGGGCTGAGCTGGGCTCTTCTATCTGGGGGCCCCTGGGGCTGAGCTGGGCCCTTCTATCCGGGGTCCCTGGGGCTGAGCTGGGATCTTCTATCCGGGAGCCCCTGGGTCTGATCCCGGCCTTTCTATCCGGGGGCCCCTGGGGCAGAGCTGAGCTCTTCTATCTGGGGGCCCTGGGGCTGAGCTGGGCTCTTCTATCAGGGGACCCCGGGGCTGAGATGGGCTCTTCTATCCGGGGCCCCTGGGGTTGAGCTGGGCTCTTCTATCTGGGGACCTCTGGGGCTGTGCTGGGCTCTTCTATCCGGGAGCCCTGGGGTTGACCTGGGCTCTTCTATCTGGGGGCCGCTGGGGCTGTGCTGGGCTCTTCTATCCAGGGGCCCTGGGGCTGAGCTTGGCTCTTCTATCCGGGGCCCCTGGGGCTGAGCTGGGATCTTCTATCCGGGGGGGCCCTGGTGCTGAGCTGGGCCCTTCTATCCTGGGCCCCTGGGGCTGAGCTTGGCTTTTCTATCCGGGGCCCCTGGGGCTGAGCTGGGCTCTTCTATCCGAGGGGGGCCTTGGGGCTGAGCTGGGCTCTTCTATCCGGGGGGCCTTGGGGCTGAGCTGGGCTCTTCTATCCGGGGGCCCTTGGGGCTGAGCTGGGCTCTTCTATCCAGGGGCCCCTGGGGCTGAGTTGGGCTCTTCTATCCGGGGGCCCGTGGGGCTGAGTTGGGCTCTTCTATCCGGGGGCCCTGGGACCTGATCTGGGCTCTTCTATCAGGGGGCCCTGGGGCTGAGCTGGGCTCTACTATCCGGGCCCCTGGGGCTGAGCTGGGCTCTTCTATCTTGGGGCCCTGGGGCTGAGCTGGGCTCTTCTATCCGAGGGCCTCTGGGGCTGAGCTGGGCTCTTCTATCCGGGGGCTCTTGGGGCTGAGTTGGGCTCTTCTATCCGGGGCCCCTGGGGCTGAGCTGGGCTCTTCTATCCGGGGCCCCTGGGGCTGAGTTGGGCTCTTCTATCCGGGGGCCCTTGGGGCTGAGTTGGGCTCTTCTATCCGGGGGCCCTGGGACCTGATCTGGGCTCTTCTATCAGGGGGCCCCTTGGGCTGAGCTGGGCTCTACTATCCGGGCCCCTGGGGCTGAGCTGGGCTCTTCTAACTTGGGGCCCTGGGGCTGAGCTGGGCTCTTCTATCCGAGGGCCCCTGGGGCTGAGCTGAGCTCTTCTATCTGAGGGCCCTGGGGCTGAGCTGGGCTCTTCTATCAGGGGACCCCTGGGGCTGAGATGGGCTCTTCTATCCGGGCCCCTGGGGTTGAGCTGGGCTCTTCTATCTGGGGATCTCTGTGGCTGTGCTGGGCTCTTCTATCCAGGAGCCCTGGGGTTGACCTGGGCTCTTCTATATGGGGGCCGCTGGGGCTGTGCTGGGCTCTTCTATCCAGGGGCCCCTGGGGCTGAGCTTGGCTCTTCTATCCGGGGCCTCTGGGGCTGAGCTGGGCTCTTCTATCTGGGGGGGCCTGGTGCTGAGCTGGGCCCTTCTATGCTGGGCCCCTGGGGCTGTGCTGGGCTCTTCTATCCAGGGGCCCCTGGGGCTGAGCTTGACTTTTCTATCCGGGGCCCCTGGGGCTGAGCTGTGCTCTTCTATCCGGGGGGCCTTGGGGCTGAGCTGGGCTCTTCTATCCAGGGGGGCCTTGGGCTGAGCTGGGCTCTTCTATCCGGGGGCCCTTAGGGCTAAGCTGGGCTCTTCTATCCGGGGGCCCTTGGGGCTAAGCTGGGCTCTTCTATCCGGGGGCCCTTGGGGCTGAGCTGGGCTCTTCTATCCGGGGCCCCTGGGGCTGAGCTGGGCTCTTCTATCCGGGGACCCTTGGGACTGAGTTGGGCTCTTCTATCCGGGGGCCCTGGGACCTGAGCTGGGCTCTTCTATCCGAGGGCCCCTGGGGCTGAGCTGGGCTCTTCTATCCGGGGGCCCCTGGGGCTGAGTTGGGCTCTTCTATCCGGGGCCCCTGGGGCTGAGCTGGGCTCTTCTATCCGGGGCCCCTGGGGCTGAGCTGGGCTCGTCAATCCGGGAGCCCCTGGGTCTGATCCCGGCCCTTCTATCCGGGGGCCCCTGGGGCTGAGCTGAGCTATTCTATCTGGGGGCCCTGGGGCTGAGCTTGACTTTTCTATCCGGGGCCCCTGGGGCTGAGCTGTGCTCTTCTATCCGGGGGGCCTTGGGGCTGAGCTGGGCTCTTCTATCCAGGGGGGCCTTGGGCTGAGCTGGGCTCTTCTATCCGGGGGCCCTTGGGGCTAAGCTGGGCTCTTCTATCCGGGGGCCCTTGGGGCTAAGCTGGGCTCTTCTATCCGGGGGCCCTTGGGGCTGAGCTGGGCTCTTCTATCCGGGGCCCCTGGGGCTGAGCTGGGCTCTTCTATCCGGGGACCCTTGGGACTGAGTTGGGCTCTTCTATCCGGGGGCCCTGGGACCTGAGCTGGGCTCTTCTATCCGAGGGCCCCTGGGGCTGAGCTGGGCTCTTCTATCCGGGGGCCCCTGGGGCTGAGTTGGGCTCTTCTATCCGGGGCCCCTGGGGCTGAGCTGGGCTCTTCTATCCGGGGCCCCTGGGGCTGAGCTGGGCTCGTCAATCCGGGAGCCCCTGGGTCTGATCCCGGCCCTTCTATCCGGGGGCCCCTGGGGCTGAGCTGAGCTATTCTATCTGGGGGCCCTGGGGCTGAGCTGGGCTCTTCTATCAGGGGACCCCGGGGCTGAGATGGGCTCTTCTATCCGGGGCCCCTGGGGTTGAGCTGGGCTCTTCTATCTGGGGATCTCTGGGGCTGTGCTGTGCTCTTCTATCCGGGAGCCCTGGGGTTGACCTGGGCTCTTCTATCCGGGGCCCCTGGGGCTGAGCTGGGCTCTTCTATCCGGGGGCCCTTGGGGCTGAGTTGGGCTCTTCTATCCGGGGGCCCTGGGACCTGAGCTGGGCTCTTCTGTCTGGGGGCCCCTGGGGCTGAGCTGGCCTCTACTATCCGGGGCCCCTGGGGCTGAGCTGGGCTCTTCTATCTGGGGGCCCTGGGGCTGAGCTGGGCTTTTCTATACGGGGGCCCCTGGGGCTGAGCTGGGCTCTTCTATCCAAGGGCCCCTGGGGCTGAGCTGGGCTTTTCTATCCGGGGGCCCTTGGGGCTGAGTTGGGCTCTTTCATTTCGGGGCCCTTGGGGCTGAGCTTGGCTCTTCTATCCGGGGCCCCTGGGGCTGAGCTGGGCTCTTCTATCCGGGGGCCCTTGGGGCTGAGTTGGGCTCTTCTATCCTGGGGCCCTGGGGCTGAGCTGGGCTCTACTATCCGGGGCCCCTGGGGCTGAGCTGGGCTCTACTATCCGGGGCCCCTTGGGCTGAGCTGGGCTCTTCTATTTGGGGGCCCTTGGGCTGAGCTGGGCTCTTCTATCCGGGGGCCCCTGGGGCTGAGCTGGGCTCTTCTATCTGGGGGCCCTGGGGCTGAGCTGGGCTCTTCTATCCGGGGACCCTGGGGCTGAGCTGGGCTCTTTTATCCGGGGGCCCCTGGGGCTGAGCTGGGCTCTTTTATCCAGGGGCCCCTGTGGGCTGAGCTGGGCTCTTCTATTCGCTGCATCTTAGTGCACTATGAGGAATCTATGCACTGGAGCTGCCCGTGCAGGTAAGGCTGATGGGGCGGGCGGGGTGAGGAGGGAGTCAACAGCCGACGATGAAGGAAAATTAAAATTAAAAAAAAAGAAAACCGCTTACCTTATGCTTGCTTATTTTGAATGGGTTTCCTTTTTGAATCTCTGGTACCTTTGAAATGCCTTTGTGCTAAATTGACATTTCACACGGAAGGATGAATCTGACACTATTAAATTCCTCTGTGGGTAGGATATTAGGACTTTGTGGTATATTTTGTGTATAGTGCATAAATTGTTAAATGCCGAGAGTCAGATCATACTCAAATGTTACATCAACTCCACTTAAAGATGCAGGCCATTGCGTCATCATCTGTTGTGGCCAGCAATGTCACTATACACTCCGCGCTGGTCATGTGTCGTTCCGCGCCATCATCTGTTGTGGCCAGTATTATTACTATACACTCCACCCTGGTAGGTTGTCGTTCCGCGTCATCATGTGTTGCTGCCAGTATTATGACTATACATTCCACCCTGGTTGGGTGTCGTTTTGCGTCATCCTCTGTTGTGACCAGTATTGTCACTATACACTCCGCCCTGGTCGGGTGTCGTTCCGCGTCATCATGTGTTGCTGCCAGTAATATTACTATGGTCGGGTGTCGTTCCGCGTCATCATATGTTGCTGCCAGTATTATTACTATGGTCGGGTGTCGTTCTGCGTCATCATCTGTTGCTGCTGGTATTATCACTGTACACTCCGCCCTGGTAGGGTGTTGTTCCGCGTCATCATCTGTTGTGTAAATGTTGTCAATGTAAGATGGCGCCTCTGCATCTTTCTGTAAGAGCTCCATAATTGATGCTGCAAATAAACCAGGACTATTCTTACAGCCACTGGCAATCATGTATAACAGAACTGAGAAAGAGCTTAGACATTCCCTCTCAGGCGCTATATTTTGTCTGAAAAGTCCATTGTACAGCTTATGAGAGTGTGTGTGACTTTAATCTAAAACTATTCTGTATGTTCAATCAGGTTTTAAAACTGGAAAAAGAGGATTATTCAATGTACAACTACAAGGCATTGTAATGGCGTGATCTTCAGCTGACCGCAGATAGCTTTAATGGTGTGTTTGCTTCTGGCTTCGGAGGATATTGAGCCTGTGTTTGGGGCTCAGCAATGACCTGTAGAATAGATTCTTTATCCCACCCTTCTTGGATTCCATACAGCCCTGGAGCCTACTTTAAAGCTCACTCACAGGCATTATTTTCCCTCAGGTCCCCGGGTTTGTATTCTAATAGCATTGCTTCTCATTCTTTTTGGACCAAGAGGAGTGGACGGACCGAATCAGAACAAGACACTGAGGTTAGTGTAAAGAAGGAAGAGAAAGGTTGAACTCTATTACTCATATCAAAAAGAAAGAAAGGAACTTGATTAACTAAAGAAAATGCCATGCAAACTACGGATACTTCTGCAGAACAGGACTTGGGTGATGGCGCTGGTGGACAGCCCAGCTGAAATGAAAATACGGTCTGTCAAATTGTATCCACCTTGGCTGGACTTCTGAGTTGATGGAAATTCAGTCCTTCTATTTTTGTTAGTCTTTTTATAGGGTGCAGCCTTCTACTCATTTGTTCTTGCCTTAGTACATCGGGTAGTACCGCCCATGACGGCGTGCCATGGGTAGTACGGTTGATACTTCATCTCCTTCTAGATCGAGGGAGGGTGCAGCCTTCTACTCATTTGTACTTTCCTTAGTACATCAGGTAGTACCGCCCATGACAGCGTGCCATGGGTAGTACGGTTGATACTTCATCTCCTTCTAGATCGAGGGAGGGTGCAGCCTTCTACTCATTTGTTCTTGCCTTAGTACATCGGGTAGTACCGCCCATGACGGCGTGCCATGGGTAGTACGGTTGATACTTCATCTCATTCTAGATCGAGGGAGGGTGCAGCCTTCTACTCATTTGTTCTTGCCTTAGTTCATCAGGTAGTACCGCCCATGACGGCGTGCCATGGGTAGTACGGTTGATACTTCATCTCATTCTAGATCGAGGGAGGGTGCAGCCTTCTACTCATTTGTTCTTGCCTTAGTTCATCAGGTAGTACCGCCCATGACGGCGTGCCATGGGTAGTACGGTTGATACTTCATCTCATTCTAGATCGAGGGAGGGTGCAGCCTTCTACTCATTTGTTCTTGCCTTAGTTCATCAGGTAGTACCGCCCATGACGGCGTGCCATGGGTAGTACGGTTGATACTTCATCTCATTCTAGATCGAGGGAGGGTGCAGCCTTCTACTCATTTGTTCTTGCCTTAGTTCATCAGGTAGTACCGCCCATGACGGCGTGCCATGGGTAGTACGGTTGATACTTCATCTCATTCTAGATCTAGGGAGGGTGCAGCCTTGTGCTCATTTGTACTTTCCTTAGTACATCGGGTAGTACCGCCCATGACGGCTTGCCATGGGTAGTACGGTTGATACTTGATCTCATTCCTAAATCTAGGGAGGGTGCAGCCTAGTACTCATTTGTTCTTGCCTTAGTACATCGGGTAGTACCGCCCATGACGGTGTGCCATGGGTAGTACGGTTGATACTTGATCTCATTCCTAAATCTAGGGAGGGTGCAGCCTTGTATTCATTTGTTCTTGCCTTAGTACATCGGGTAGTACCGCCCATGACGGTGTGCCATGGGTAGTAGGGTTGATACTTCATCTCATTCCTAGATCTAGGGCTGGTGCAGCCTTGTACTCAATTGTTCTTGCCTTAGTACATCGGGTAGTACCGCCCATGAAGGGGACGTCTCATCGTCACAATGCTGGTCCTCTGGTTAGTGTTGCAAGCTTTCCAGAAGGCAGTTTTGTTGCTTTTTACGGGCACTTTGCTCATAGTGGCGCTTATAGTCTGTGGACTGCTTGTATGGAACCCTGAGTCTGTGGTACAGGTCCCGCTCGACCCGCTCTGCCTGCTTTGTTCTGCAATACATACTGTCTGAGCCACCTATACAGGATACTGTGTGTACCGAGCCAGTACGGTATCAGGTGCCCCCTGCTTTACGGAACTCAGTCGGGCATTCTGAGGTATGTGGGGGCTAAGTGACCAACAAACCAATCTTATGAACTGGACGGGTGAAAGGGTCCACCGGGTCGTGATATGCTTGGGGCTGAGTCAGAACAGCTGCATCTTTGTAGGAGTGGAAAGCGTAGTACCGGCATCTATAGGATCAAAGTTCACCCATGAATTAAGCCTTTCAAAGGCATACACTGCATGTGCATGTACAACAAATGTTACTGCAACCCTGTGCTCAGGGTTGCCTATGTCTTCACAATGTCGTGTAACTTCTGCCCTGTGATTGACTCCTATCAAACCAGGAGCTCCATGTTTAACCCCTTGGCTGTGGGGTGTTTTCCCCCGCTGTGCGGGTGTGAGGGGGGCCGCGCGCGGTGCCGCTGTGCTGTTGACGAGCTGAGCTCGTCATGAGGCACAGCGGAGCAGCCCTCGTGACGAGCTGAGCTCGTCACACCACACCCATTTTTAGAACGTTCAGCACAGCAGGGAAATTATCCCGAGCTCAGTTCGTCATGAAGGTAGCTCAACCGTCCCTCATGACGAGCTGAGCTCGTCACTAGCACACAAGGGGTTAAAGAACCATTTCAACTAATGAAAGATCCAATGTGCAAATACCACAGATTTGTTTGGATTAGTAGTTTTGTGCTGAAAAATTCCCCTAGTGGTCTGCTCTGGAAAAGAAATCTACCTGAAATGTCTGTTGACTGCTCACATTGTCCCCTTAAATGCTGTCCCTTCTCTCTCCCCTCCCCCACGTGCTGAGCACTTTTTTGCTTTTTGGGGTAGCTCGTGCTTAGTGTCCATAAGTTATTTCCACAAAAGGTAACTAAAGCAAATTTGTGCTTTCTTTTTTCTAACACCCTGGGGATTTTAAAAGTACCCAGAATTTGTGGATTCCCTTGCCTGTGACCGAGAAAATAGGCAAAATATAGCCACATGTATAGTTTTTTTTAAAAACTTGAAGAAAATGCTCTGGATAAAAATTTCTATTTTATTTCCTAAAAATGTCATCAACAAACATTTACTGTGCTAAGGTCACCATCCTCCCAACTATTATGGACAAAAACTAATTTTTACCACAGTATCAGTCTATATTTCCTATTTTTTGTTCTCACAGCCCACCGTTTTTAGTTGAAACCAGTGTGATACCCATGGGTGATCCAGGAAGGAAGAGAAACCCTTTTTTTGCAATGTGCCTAGCTGTGGATTTTGAACCCCAGCTCAGCCAGCACCCAGGCAAACTTAGCAAATTAGCACCTTTTTGAAAACTAGACATTCAGGGGTACCCAGGATGGGGTGACTTGCATGGGTCTCACCAGGTTGTTTTACTCAGAATCCCTTACAACTTCAAATGTTAACTAACAAAACATGTAATCCTCACATTTCTGTGATGGAAAGTTCTGCAGTTTGAGGGGAGCCAAACACCTCCTTCTACCCAGCATTCCCCCAAGGCTCCTGACAAAAATGGTACCTCGGTTGTGTGGGTGGGGCTAGTGCCCACAACTGGAAATGGCCCAAAACCCAACATGAATACATTGCATTTATTCACTCAAAACAGACCCATTTTGCTGTAAAGTGGTTAGCTGTAGATTTTGGGGCCTAGCTCCGCATGTACCTAGGGAATCCTAGATACCGAGGGGTATCCAGGGTGGGGTGACTTGGTCAATTGGAGTCCCCTCACAAGGGCTCCCATTAACCTTGGTGTGATCCGTTTCTGCCTTGGGCACTAGGCCGAGCCACGCAGGAGACACACCGCTTTATCAGCACAAGTAGGGTAACGCTGGGTGCTAGGAATTGTGTGGATTCCTCCAGATTCAAGATACTTCTATCACAGAAATTTAATGAAAATGCGTAATTTCAGGCAAAGCATTTTGGGTAAGAAAACCTTATAGGATCCATGCAAGATACACCACCCTGGAATTCCCTTGCTGTCTAGTTTTCAAATGTTTCTTTGGTATGTTGGTTTCATGGATGGCACCACAGCTGAGCCTCAAATACCACAGCTAACCCTATTGCTTATCTATCAACGTAGAGCTTTAGGGCATTTTGTGTCATGGTTTCTTGACCCACCCAGACACGTGGGATACCGTTCTTATCGGGGGACATGTGGGAACTCATGGTGGTTGGAAATTGTGGTTTCCCATGGACTTTTCCAGGCGCCTGCCTACCCATCCCTAAAAGTGCAGCCGTTCACCATTGCAAGTGGGATAATATTGGGAGTTAGCCACACTCTTCTGGCCCATATGTAAAAACGACACCGGAAAGGATCAGATGTCCTCCCGCTTGCCATTGGGATGGGACGCTTCAGTCCGCAGTGGAGCAGAAAGACTGTTGAGCCTTTTGGGGTGAAGGTGTGGCCTGATGTTAGGATGGCCAGTCCCAGGCCATTATTTTATTAAAAATATATATTCCTGTCATACATTGGGCTTTCTACACCCCCCGAGGCAAATTGGGGCAAAACTGTCTGCCCCTAGTTGGGGGGGAGGGGGGTGAGGCAGAAAGGCTTGTGTGTGCCATTTGGGGTGGGGTTGTGACTAATGCTAGTGTGCAAGACCTGCAACACGTTATTTTATCCTAATAGGAAAATCCCAGGCATAAGATGGACTTTCTACCTCTATATATCCACATATCTGGGGGAACCTTCTTAATTGGTACACACCTCGTACCTGCCCCATGGGAGCAGAAAGACACTATTGCCCCATACGGGGCAGGGTATGGCTCCATGCAAGGGTAGGCCGCCTCCTTCCTTTTGTTTGTTTTGAATTGCCTGGTGTTTCGTGGGCCTTCTGCCCCTGGGGGCAGATAATTGGGGGTGAATACCCCTATCATCCCACCATGGGGGGAGCAGAAAGTAATTTAGGCTGTGGGATGGCAGAGAGCAGCGGCTCAAGCCTCGGGGTGGCAGAAAGCCCACATGGTATGGTATGGGTGGTAATCACCTTCATCTGACCCCCCAGGCAGGGCAAAATGATTTGCAGCTTTTTTTGGGGCGGGGCCAGGCGGGGCTTCCCCCACCCCATAACATTTGATTTTTTTCAAAACGTTTCCTGTTCTCTTCTGCCCCCCTCAGTAGGTAGTTTGGGGGTAATCACCCCCATTGCTCCCCCCAGACGGTGCAGAAAAACTCATGCTGTCGTTTTCTGGGTGATGGCTTGGCCATTCCAATTGTGGGCAGCCCCCAACCCTGCAAAAAAAATGCTCATTTTCCCTGGTGTCTAGTGGAATTTCTGCCCTCCTGGGTGAGCATATTGAGATAATTGCCTCCATCTGCCTGAGGGGCAGAAAAACTGATGCCACATGTTTAGGTCTCGCCTGAGCCAGTGCATGCGCTGTCCGGCGAGACATTTAGAAAGAGGCTTTTCGAAGTGCTGCCAAAGTGGCCACCAGCTGGTGCTTACTCACACAGGCGCACGCGGGCCACTCTCTGCCGTCTTATTTTCTTGGTTACCTAGGTTTCGCGCGATCGCGATCAGTTTCACTTTCACGGCCATGCAGCCGTGTCACTTTCACGGCCGCGCGGCCAATGCGTGTTGTTTTAGCATATGGAATCCAAGGTGGTATTCTCAATCACGTGATCGATTGTGTTGCTCGGGTTCACAGAAGCGTGATATCTTTACTTTCTGGTAATACCTATAACGTAGAAACATCAGAATATTACTTCGGATGTGTCTAGATAATCCTAGCTGGTCGGGATAGGCATTGACGGGCATTACAAAATACAGGATTCCTTCTAACTTTAGATCACCATCGTCACTTCAATATGGTGCTCCTGGTTGCTTTATCTATCATTTGACATTTTACATTGTTCAGGATAACATAGGCCTTTGACCCCACACTCTGACGGTACATATGACAAGGAAAATATGGCGCGTCTTTTCAGACACATACCACAGGACATATTCGTTTACCCACAATACTTGGGTGAGGGCGTTCAGGATTGATGTTGAATGATACTGTTTAAAGGGGAGGACCTTAGAATACTGGCAGCTGGTGAGAGCTTTGGGTTTTTGAACATTTGGTTACGATTGCCTTAATGGAATATTCCAGAATGTATTATCTTTAATAGTGATCTGACGCTTTAAGGAAGTGGTACCATCTGCTTTACTATGTGTAAGGGCGGTAGGGTGATTTTGCATATTGGTGTTAAGGGGGAACTTAACTGCGTACCATCATGACGATTTATTTTTGATAAGTAGAATACACTGTTGGGTTGAGATGATGTTGCTGCTTAATACTTTAATTTAATATTTAGATCTTTTCGTAAAATTCATAGCCATGCAGGAGACCGTGGTAATATGGGCTGTTGTCTTGTGGACTCTTTATCCTACTTTATGTGTTTCCAAATATGTTCGGTATTTATAAGTAGTCAGAAGATGGGGTATGACTATTCGAATGATGGTCCGTTTGCCAGTTCCTTTTCTCCATCTCACTCACAACATGGGGTGTTTTCACATGACTGAACTGCAGGTCTCTTTCTTGTTTAGGTCCTGAGCAGGGATGTGATTTGGGCCACTTATACCATCTATGGACGGGATGAATAACACCCTGTGATATGATGACTGCCACCAATCACATAATATAAATATTGTGACTAAGGTGAGAATGTAGAAAAAGCAGCCAATCTCTAACGAATAACAAGGCTGCTTCGGCGCAAGACGCCTTTAATTCTTTCTGTTAGTTACCAAAATAAAGAGGCAGGCGCTGGAAACTGGAAGGCAAGAACAGGTTTATTGCTCCAGAGGAGAACACATCAATTCGGACACACGGAATGTCTTCAGGAGGTGTTCTAACAACTTCTCCGCTGCTCAGTCAGTTTATTGGTGGTCAAACATCCTAGGAATTCCCGCCCCCAGCAGGTTCTCACACAGTCCCAACAGTTATCATCCCCCATCCAGATCTAACAAATGATCGATATCTTGCAGCTGGACATTCCGACAGGATCTGTAAATGCGTGGGATCGGTCAGATCTAAGGGTTTGCCCTAGTGATTAGATCAGGCGCTTCTGTTCATACAACAAGTCCTGCCGTGTGGGGGGCAATAAACTATGTCTGCAAGGGTTGGTTTAGTGCTTGGGACCGGATCGAGTGTCCAGGTGCGGTTAGGAGGTTATCAGAAGGGCTCGCTCATGTGCGGAGGATGAAAGAACAAACGGGTGTAGGGCGGGAGTGGCTCCGGGGCTTTGCCACGAGGACAAGGTTTTACGACCTCAGTATGTTTGATCATGCTAAGTCAGGGCCTTGGGGACGGTTGCGAGTTCAGGGTGAATCGTAGATGACTCGCAAAGCATGAGATGGCCGCAATGCTTTAAATGGGTGCCGCTTACACGCATGCAGTGGCTCTTGTTAAGCAAGATGGCCCTGGCAATGTTCATGTCTGCCGATTATATTTCAACAAGAACTGCCTATTAACTACAATATCTATATATGATCTATAGTGGCTATAATTCTACACCAGTGCCTTGGACTTCCCCCTTACTCTCTTTATTACAGACAATTTAGTGGAGTGTAATTGTCTTTCGAAGAAAGTGAATACTTCCCAAACAGGTTGCCCTTATGTTTTACTCTCTCATTGTCTACATTTGAATTTAGTTGTGAACTGTACACCATCTTATGGTGAATTAGGATGTTGTATGTAATGTTATATATTTTTAATATCCGTATATGGGTTAAAGTACCTTGTATATAATTTTGAAGAATTGGGGAGCTCCATTGGATTCATTATGACTCTATTTACATGTAACCTTTGGGTTGCTTATTGGTAAACGACCTACGTTGTAATTTGTGTGTGGTGTATTATGTGCCAATCACTTGTGATTTAGGATGTGATCTCTATGAGATACATAGAGACCCCAAAGTGTTGTTTGTGCTTTTATACGTAGGTTTGTAATGTCATTGTATATGTTTTTATATGCAGTGATGTTTATTGTCTTTTATGGGATTGTTTCAGCCTTGATGAAGGAAAGAGAGGTGGGCTGCTCGCATGCACCACTTGCGGGCTTGTTTTTTTGGTTATAGATTTGTGATTACTTGTTTTTTTTTCTCTGGCTGCAGCGTTGTCCTGTTATGTTGCAACATAGTATCGAGTTCTATTATCCGCTCACTGCCACACACCGCTTCCTGGTTGGTAGCTCTAACTCATGGCTTCTGCAGGTTACTTAAGCAATCATGATTGCTTGTTAAAATTGCGTGGCTGGGCGAACTCTTATTCAGCTGAGTCGCGGCATCTATTACCACTTTAAGAGTAGAAAGAACTCATCCGTAACTTTACATTGAACGGCACAATAGAAACTGCTATTTCACCTTTTAGTATACCTTGAACTAGAACCTGAGGATTTCAGTTTGCCTTCAAGATCATTTCTTTTAAAGTGTCTGCTTGACTGGATTCTCTTTCGTTCAGAACAATCTTGCTTTCCTGTACCCACCTGAACACTGCCCTGTCGTTAAATGCTCAGGATATTTAACAGCTCTGTTGTGAAGCATGTAATGTATTTCTGAACGCGCTGCATTCTAATAATGGCTATTTCATCCTTTCCTTTTCATAAATCTCCTCCAAAATGTTTGAGGAAATTAACTATATATGAGCATTATTAGCAAAGCCAATAGGTCTCGCCTTTGAGACTATTGGCTCTGTACTCGACTTTTGTTCCTGCTGTACAGCATGGCATTGACAACTTTGGCAATGGTATGCTGCTGCATAGGAGGGTGGCTGGTGTGCAGCCTGGCTACTATAAGACCATGATGCATCCAGCATGCACTCTTAACAAAAGTCAGACTGCAAAGCATCCAGCCCGCTGTACAGCATGGCTGCAAAACCTTGCTAAGAGGTCTCACCACCATCACCTGTCAGCAGCACAACACACTGACTACAAGCATTGGCGTAGCCAATAGTTCTCGCCTTCGGGACCTTATAAGTGCTTAGCCATGCAACAGTTAATGTTGTGCCACCAACGACATTATGCTGGATAACTTAATACTTATAAGGTCCCAAAAGCGAGACCTATTGGCTATGCCAGTGCTTGTTTAGGTTAGGAGCATGGTCATGCCCATCGTGTGCTTCCACCATCCCAAATTTTCTTTCCCCCCTCCTAGTGTCTAGTGGGCTATCTGACCCCCCCATTAGGGGGAAGATCGGGGGTAATCGCCCCATCCGCTCCTTATGGGGGAGAAATATCAAGATATTTGGGGGTCGTAGGGGAGCACAATCTCTTGCTTAATGGGCCGCTCCCAATGTCCCTGGGGTCTAGTCGATGTATCCCTGCTTGGGTGTCGCTCTCCTGTGGCGATCCCAAGGTGGGGTCCACTGGTCAGAGGTATCAGTGGAAAGGGGAGCTTCTCTACTTTCTAACTACACCTCTCCTGAAGCAATCAGTGCTCAGCAGGGAGGAGGAAGAGGTGAGGTGCAGTGTCCAGGGTGCCTGACTCTGGACTGCGGGGTTCATGGTTCGATCCCTGGTGCCGGCGGCAGATCAGCCCAGCACCATGTGACTCTGGGCAGTAGCTCGCTTAATCTTCCCAACGGCCCCCAGGACACCACTTTGGAGGTAGCTGTACACTTTACAAATACTGGTATTTCATTTCATTTTCATATGCACCTTCTCCCCAAGCAGTGATGCAGTGAAAGTAAAGTGAGCCCATCGGCTTGTTTTACTTTCACTTTGCTGTAATGACGTGATTGTGATGTAAAATTCACAAACTAGCATATGAATTCTGTTGCACACCTACTTAAACTTAATATATATCTAAATCAAACCACTAATATATATATTATATGACCTATTTGTTGTAGTATAAAACGTATGCGTAGTATGTTATGTTTTGCTGATTTATAGAGTGCACTATCATCCAGGAAGCTAGTCTGGAGATGGGCAGGGGTGAGTCTAGTCGAGCCTGGGGCCTCGTGGGACTACTCCAAAAGACAGGTCTTCAGCCTCTTGTGAATTCAAGAAGTGAGGAGGAGGCTCTTCTGTGCAGTGTCGGGTCGTTTCATGCTTTAGGAGAAATGTACGAGAAGGCTCGACTGCTGGATCTAGTCTTTCGTATGCGTGGGATGTCTGCAAGTAGGAGTGCGGTTGGACTGGGGTCTCTGGAAGGTTTGTGAAAGCAGACTCGATTGTTGAGGTTTGCTGGGAAAGTGTTGTGTAGCGCCTTGAAAGTGTGGGTGAGGAGTTTGAATCGTGATAGTTTGTGTATGGGGAGTCAGTGAAGCTCCTTTAGGTGTGGGGAGTCAGTAGAGTTCCTTCAGGTGTGGTGAGTCACTGGAGCTCCTACAGGTAGGGTGAGTCAGTGGAGCTCCTTCAGGTGTGGTGAGTCACTGGAGCTCCTTCATTTGTGGTGGGTCAGTGGAGCTCCTTCAGGTCTGAAGAGTCAGTGGAGCTGCTTCAGGTGTGAGTCAGTGGAGCTCCTTCAGGTGTGGAGAGTCAGTGGAGCTCCTTCAGGTGTGGTGAGTCAGTGGAGCTCCTTCAGGTGTGGTGAGTCACTGGAGCTCCTTCAGGTGTGGAGAGTCAGGGAGCTCCTTCAGGTGTGGTGAGTCAGTGGAGCTACTTCAGGTGTGGTGGGTCAGTGGAGCTCCTTCAGGTCTGGAGAGTCAGTGGAGCTGCTTCAGGTGTGAGTCAGTGGAGCTCCTTCAGGTCTGGAGAGTCAGTGGAGCTGCTTCAGGCGTGAGTCAGTGGAGCTCCTTCAGGTGTGGTGAGTCAGTGGAGCTACTTCAGGTGTGGTGGGTCAGTGGAGCTCCTTCAGGTCTGGAGAGTCAGTGGAGCTGCTTCAGGTGTGAGTCAGTGGAGCTCCTTCAGGTGTGGTGAGTCAATGGAGCTCCTTCAGATGTGAGTCAGTGGAGCTGCTTCAGGTGTGGTGAGTCAGTGGAGCTCCTTCAGATGTGAGTCAGTGGAGCTCCTGTATGTGTGGTGAGTCAGTGGAGTTCCTTCATGTGTGGGGAGTCAGTGAAGCTCCTTCAGATGTGAATCAGTGGAGCTGCTTCGGGTGTGGTGAGTCAGTGAAGCTCCTTCAGGTGTGGTGAGTCAGTGGAGCTCCTTCAGATGTGAGTCAGTGGAGCTGCTTCAGGTGTGGTGAGTCAGTGGAGCTCCTTCGGGTGTGGTAAGTCACTGGAGCTCCTTCATGTTTGGTGGGTCAGTGGAGCTCCTTCAGGTCTGGAAAGTCAGTGGAGCTGCTTCAGGTGTGAGTCAGTGGAGCTCCTTCAGGTGTGATGAGTCACTGGAGCTCTTTCACGTGTGGAGAGTCAGTGGAGCTCCTGCAGGTGTGGAGAGTCAGTGGAGCTACTTCAGGTGTGGTGGGTCAGTGGAGCTCCTTCAGGTCTAGAGAGTCAGTGGAGCTGCTTCAGGTGTGAGTCAGTGGAGCTCCTTCAGGTCTGGAGAGTCAGTGGAGCTGCTTCAGGTGTGAGTCAGTGGAGCTCCTTCAGGTGTGGTGAGTCAGTGGAGCTACTTCAGGTGTGGTGGGTCAGTGGAGCTCCTTCAGGTCTGGAGAGTCAGTGGAGCTGCTTCAGGTGTGAGTCAGTGGAGCTGCTTCAGGTGTGGTGAGTCAATGGAGCCCTTTCAGATGTGAGTAAGTGGAGATGCTTCAGGTGTGGTGAGTCAGTGAAGCTACTTCAGGTGTGGTGATTCAGTGGAGCTCCTTCAGATGTGAGTCAGTGGAGCTGCTTCAGGTGTGGTGAGTCAGTGGAGCTCCTTCAGATGTGAGTCAGTGGAGCTCCTTTATGTGTGGTGAGTCAGTGGAGCTCCTTCACGTGTGGAGAGTCAGTGGAGCTCCTTCAGATGTAATGTAATGTAAGGCGTTTTTCTATAGCGCTTGGTTACCAGAAGGCATCCCAGCGCTGCGATAGAGTCAGACTCGAGAGGGGAAAGGAGACAGGGGTATCATTTCGGGAAAATGGAATGTTTTCCGTGTCTTCCGGAAGCGCCTATGGCCAGGTTCCGCACGCAGCTTCAGTGGAAGGGAGTTCCATAGCAAGGCCGCGTTCACAGAGAAGCGGCGGCCTCCTGCGCGTGCTTTCTTGACTCTCGGCACTGTCGCCAGGAACCGCTTGTCGGAACGCAGGGGTCTATTAGGTTTGTAGGGCGTGACTAGGCTTCTCATAATCGGGGGTCCTTTGCCTTGCATGAGTTTGTGGGTAATGCATAGGAATTTGAACATAATCCTCTCCCGTTCGGGGAGCCAGTGGAGCGATTTAAGAGCAGGTTTAGCTGAAGTCCTAAGGGAGATACCCATTAAGAGCCTAGCTGCGGCGTTTTGGATTTGTTGAAGCTTATTGATAGTAGCTTCAGGGGCTCCTAAGAAAATCGTGTTACTAAAATCTAGTCTAGAGAGAACTAGACCTTGTATCAGTAGCTTCCTGGAATGCTGCGGGAGGAGAGGAAGGATTTTCCGGGCAGACCGGAGTAGACTGAAGCAGGTGCCTGCTGTCTTTTTCGCTTGTGTTTCGCGCGAGAGGTCCTGCTCCAACCAGACCCCTAAGCTTTTAATTTCTTTTTTTAGGGTGGGTGGGTCCCCTTCACAAGCAGGCCAGATGGAAGAGGGCATTGAGGCCGACTTGTGGCCTAGAACATGATTTCCGTTTTTGACCCGTTTAACTCATGTGAGGAGTCACACATCCAGGCATATATCTTCGTCAGGCATAGATGGAAACTGTCAGGGCATTGATCGAATTGGGAGAGTGAAACAACCAGTTGAGTGTCGTCGGCGTAACTTACTATTTTGATCCCAAACGGGGCAACCACGTCCTCCAGGGGAGCCATGTACACATTAAACAATGTGGGGCTTAAGGACGAGCCCTGGGGCACCCCACACTGGAGGGGTATTAGGGCAGATCGTGAGTTGCCTTCCCAGACTTGAAAGGTACGGTTGGAAAGATAAGATGTTAACCAGGTCAAGGCGGACCCCCGTATTCCTGCCTCGGCCAGGCGCTGAATAAGGATACGGTGATTCACCGTATCGAAGGCTGCACTGATCCTCCTGAATCCAGGATGCGCCTTGCCTCCTCGATGACAGAGAGGAGGGCCGTATCAGTGCCCTGGCCTGGGCGGAATCCGGTTTGAGAGTTACGCAGCCGATCGTTGGACTCTAGAAAGTGGGAAAGTTGGTAGTTCACCACTTTTTCTGTGATCTTGCTGAGTCCAGGTAGTAATGAAATTGGTCTGAAATTAGCAAGCTCCAGAGGATCGAGGTGCGGTTTCTTTAGAAGGCCCTTCACAATGGCCCCTTTCCAACTGGGCGGGACAATGCCCTTGGAAAGAGAGGTGTTGATGAGCTCCGTTGCCGGGGTAGTGGCTATCTGTTTAAGGGACCGCATAGGGACTGGGTCGCTGGGGGAGCCGCTTTTGATGCCGGATAAGAAATTTCCTCTACCGAAACATGATTGAAGGCATTGAGCTGGGGGTCTGTGTCCGGGGGCAGATTGTCGGTAAAGGCAGGGCTCTCCATTTGGGGTAGAGTGGATACAATATTTTTAATTTTGTGATGTTTTAGGCTCGGCCTGCCAGGTAAGGGTAATAAGAAAATGGTCTGACCAAGGGAGAGGGAAAGGGGGGCTGGCCTGAAGTGACCTAATGTTAGTGAGTACCGGGTCAAGAAGGTGACCTTTATTTTGTGTGGCACCTGTGTTCACAAGATAAATCTCATATGATGTGAGATCAAGCAGAAGGTCAGTCGCCACTTTGTCTAAGGGGTCATTAAAATGGAGATTAAAATCACCTAGGATGGTGAAATTGGGAGAAGAAGAGGCCAAAACGGTAACAGCTTCCAGGAGAGAACTAATAAAGTGACTGGGGTTCCCTGGAGGGCGATAGACTAAGAGGCCTGTGAAGGACATGGTAGGAGATAGTTGAAAATGGAAGTGGCAATTTTCGGATTCCGAAATGGTCTTTATACAGTATGGCCAAGCCACCCCCTTTACCAGAGGGTCTGATCTGTGAGTGGATGAGATACCCAGGGGGGAGAGCGCGAACAATGTCGGCCTCGGAGTTGGAAGTTAACCATGTTTCGGTAAGAAACAAGATGTCTAGGTTATGGTCTTGTAACAAAAAATTAATCTCCAGAGAGTGCTTGGGAAGGGACCTACAATTCAACAGGGCCATCCGCAGGTTAGTAGTGGTTGGAGGGTTAGTACGTGGGCCCCGTGAGTCTAGACTACAGAGATCGCAGTGCGTATAAGTATGAAGTTGAAGTTTGAAGTTTAAAATACTTATAGAGCGCTCTGTGGCCAAGCGGCTTCCTGGCGCTGGGGGATTGAGTCAATACCAACAGAGCGAAACACCTGGGAGTGATTAAGACGGAAAAGCTAAAGAGAACAAATGTGTTTTGAGGGCCTTGCGGAAGGGTTGGTAAGCAGGAATAGACCTAATGGTCAGGGGGAGACTATTCCAGAAGCGGGGGGCAAGGATGGAAAATCTAGTACCACCCACTCTGGACTTACGAAAGCGGGGAACGGTTAAGAGTGCCTGGGTGGAAGAACGGAGATTACGGGAGGGAAGGTAGTGAGTGATCAAGAAGTTGATGAAAATAGGGGCCGTACAAGCACGGGCCATGTAAACAATGCAACCCATCTTGAAGAGGGTCCTCTACAGGATGGGAAGCCAATAGAGGGATCTCAGTAAGGGGGTAGTGTGACTGAATTTTGGAAGCCTGTAAATAAGGGGGGGGGGGCGGCATGGTTCTGGACGGACTGGAGGCACCGCAACTCGTAGGCAGGAATGCCCAGTATCCTCTTGCTTAAGCACATAGTGACAGCGTGTATTCCTCAGGGGTCTCAGTAAGAGGAGGTCACTCCGAGAATAAGAGACGAGGCCGTCGGCTGAAACGGGCATAGGTTCTAGCCCTGAGCCCGGCAGTGCCTGGACGAGCCCAGACGGGCTTGCCTCTGGCGCGCCATTGGCGCGGCCACTGCGCGGACGGGAAGTGCGATTCATTTTATAGTGCTCGGACCCCAAATCAGCCTTTGCACTAGAGCGCTGTCCTGCCCCTCACACAAGATGGCGCCCACTGTCTGCGCCTGGGGAGGAGAGGAGTATGATCCTATCGAGCCCGTAAATCGGCTCGAGGAAGAAGGCAGGGGTCACAGGAGGGGAGCACAGTATAGAGGTAAATGCATTTAAAAAGGGGTTGTAAGTGCAAAAAAAAGCTTGAAGTGATTTGTTAAAAAGCAGCAAAAATCAAAAAGTTAGCAGCAACAGTACAAGTAAAACGCCTAGCTCCCGGCTTCCGCCTCAGGAGCACTAAAGCTATCAAGGTGTGGTGAGTCAGTGGAGCTCCTTCAGGTGTGGTGAATCAGTGGAGCTGCTTCGGGTGTGGTGAGTCAGTGGAGCTCCTTCAGATGTGGTGAGTCAGTGGAGCTCCTTCAGATGTGAATCAGTGGAGCTGCTTCAGGTGTGGTGAGTCAGTGAAGCTCCTTCAGGTGTGGTGAGTCAGTGGAACTCCTTCAGATGTGAATCAGTGGAGCTGCTTCGGGTGTGGTGAGTCAGTGGAGCTCCTTCAGATGTGGTGAGTCAGTGGAGCTCCTTCAGAGGTGGTGAGTCAGTGGAGCTCCTTCAGGTGTGGTGAGTCAGTGGAGCTGCTTCAGGTGTGGTGAGTCAGTGGAGCTGCTTCAGGTGTGGTGAGTCAGTGGAGCTCTTTCAGATGTGAGTCAGGGGAGCTGCTTCAGGTGTGGTGAGTCAGTGGAGCGGCTTCAGGTGTCGTGAGTCAGTGAAGCTCCTTCAGGTGTGGTGAGTCAGTGGAGCTGCTTCAGGTGTGGTGAGTCAGTGGAGCTCCTTCAGGTGTGGTGAGTCAGTGGATCTCCTTCAGGTGTGGTGAGTCAGTGGAGCTCCTTCAGGCGTTGTGAGTCCGTGTAGCTCCTTCAGGTGTGGTGAGTCAGTGGAGCTCCTTCAGGTGTGGTGAGTCAGTGGATCTTCAGGTGTGGTGAGTCAGTGGAGCTGCTTCCGATGTGGTGAGTCACTGGAGCTCCCTAAGGTGTGGTAAGTCACTGGAGCTCCTTCAAGTGTGGTGAGTCACTGGAGCCCCTTTAGGTGTGGTGAGTCAGTGGAGCTCCTTCAGGTGTGGTGAGTCAGTGGAGCTGCTTCAGGTGTGGTGCGTCAGTGGAGCTCCTTCAGATGTGAGTCAGTGGAGCTCCTTCAGGTGTGGTGAGTCAGTGGAGCTCCTTCAGGTGTGGTGAGTCAGTGGAGCTCCTTCAGTTGTGAGTCAGTGGAGCTCCTTCAGATGTGGTGAGTCAGTGGAGCTCCTTCAGATGTGAGTCAGTGGAGCTCCTTTAGGTGCGGTGAGTCAGTGAAGCTCCTTCAGGTGTGGTGAGTCAGTGGAGCTCCTTTAGGTGTGGTGAGTCAGTGGAGCTGCTTCAGGTGTTGTGAGTCAGTGGAGCACCTTCAGATGTGGTGAGTCAATGGAGCTCCTTCAGGTGTGGCGAGTCAGTGGAGCTGCTTCAGGTGTGGTGAGTCAGTGGATCTCCTTCAGATGCGGTGAGTCAGTGGAGCTCCTTCAAGTGTGGTAAGTGATTGCAGCTCCTTTAGGTGTGGTGAGTCAGTGGACCTCCTTTAGGTATGGTGAGTCAGTGGAGCTCCTTTAGGTGTGGTGAGTCAGTGGAGCTGCTTCAGTGTGGTGAGTCAGTGGAGCTGCTTCAGGTGTGTCGAGTCAGTGGAGCTTCTTTAAGTGTGGTGAGTAAGTGGAGCTCCTTTAGGTTTGGTGTCTTGTGTGCGGCGTGGGAGGTTGATAGTGATTCTGCTGCTGAGTTCTGAATAGTCTGCTGCTTTCTGGTGACTTTTATTGCTGACTCCAGGATTGATGGTGTTCCCGTAGTCCAGCTTCCTTTTGCCGGGGTCTGTGGGATTTTTTTCAGGGTGCTGATTGGGCGGCATTTGACAATCTTCCACAGCATCAGGGACTGGAAGCATGATGTAGTAATGTGGTCGAAACTGATAGTGATATTTCAGTAGTATTTATTGTTCAAGTTACATGTCCAAAGGTTCAGCCCCACCAGGAGCAGCCAGCATGCTGCTCAGCCCGTCTCAACTGTGGTTTCCAGACACCATCATTCTTTATTACATCATGCTTACAGAGGTCACTGGTGGAGCGATGGATGACATAAACTACAATACAGCTAGGATACAACACATAAGGTGGTGACTGTGCTGACTTGGGCGGTCATGATGCGTTTGCTGTCTATGACGATGTCAAGGTTCTTGGCATGGGCAGGGGATGTTGGTCTTATTTCTGGTGGCCATCAGGTGTCGTCCCACTGTGAAGTACCCTTCCCAAAGATCACAATTTAAGTCTTATCAGTGTTCAGTTTTAGGCAGTTATCATTCGATCGGTGGGCAATTCCGGTCATGCAGGAATTGAACTGGATCCGGGTAGTGGGCGTCTCGACCATTAGAGCAGTGCAGGAGAGGACGTTGATGCTATGAGAGCAGATGATTCTGGCTAGAGGGATCAGTGATGCATTTCAGAGGGTCGGGCTCAAGGAAAATTCTTGTGGAACTCCGCAGGTGAAGTCGGGGGCATCCACGGTGTAGGGTGCCAGGCTGACTGACTTGGTTCTTCCAGTCAGGAAGAAGCAGATCCATCAGAGTGCGTCTCATTGGATTCTGATCTCCTGGAGGTGGTCGATGAGTATGGGGTGGGAGACTGTCTCAAACTCTGCAGAGAGGACGCCTTGTCTCTTGTGTCCAGAGTCATGCGGATGTCATTCATGGCGGTGTTGTGGACAGTTTTCATGCCGTGGTTGGGTCTGAGACCAGACTGAGAGGTGTGGTGAGGCGCTGGTGGTCATTGAGGTATTTAACAAGGTGTCAGGTGATCCTTTTCTCTAAGACCTTAGCCGGGAATGGTAGCAGGGAGATTGGCGAGCATTGGGGGGTCTGCATTGTGTATTTCTATCAGGCCGGTTCTACCTCGGGTCTATATGAAAATCGAGAGATCCACCTTCAGGCACCGCCAACTCTGAATGCTGTATTAGTGCAGAGCATTGGAGTGGCCAGGCAAGGGAAATGGGTTCAGGGGATAGGAACAGCGGGGAAGGAGATTTGAAAAAGAGAACACTCATAATATTCAGATGGAGCTTGAGTTTTGACTTCCCCGTAAAACATCCTCTGCTTTTGAAGGATTATATTTTTACCCGGAATGGTGAACTCTCTCTCTCTCTATTCTGCTTTTTCGAGGGTTTCAGTGTCTATACAGGAGTCTTTAATAGTAGGCTGTCAGATAAAAGGGATTAGGGAAACTCACTTGTTCAACGCTAACCTTTTAACACCTTAGCTCCATTGCATTCTAACACTGCTGCAGACATACATACTAGAAAGATTTCCATTAAACATTTCTCTCTCCCTCTCTCTCTTTTTAAATTGTTCAACACCCCAGGTTAAGCCACCTGGGTAGATAGTAAGAGTTATATGAACTGAACAATAATATTCATGAATCGTGTTCTTTGCTCTTCAATCAAACTGTTTTGTCTCTATGGAGCTGCCTTCCCTGGAATTGTTTCAACTAATAAGGGTCTTTACTGGTAGCTCAAGAAATCAGGTTACATTTAGTCTATTCCTTCGAGTTAGAACCAAAACTATGATGAGGCTTGAAACACTAAAAAGTTCGGCCAACTCAGCCCTTACCAGGGGTTTCACTCTCTCCCAAGTGGAGGCCGGACTCAGCCCTTACCAGGGGTTTCACTCTCTCCCGAGTGGAGGCCGGACTAAGCCCTTACCAGGGGTTTCACTCTCTCCCGAGTAGAGGCCGGACTCAGCCCTTACCAGGGGTTTCACTCTCTCTCGAGTGGAGGCCGGACTCAGCCTTTACCAGGGGTTTCACTCTCTCCCGAGTGGAGGCCAGACTGAGCCCTTACGAGGGGATTCACTCTCTCCCAAGTGGAGGCCGGATCTCTGGCAGGGCGAGTGTACTCACCACCAAAGCGCTCGGCTGAATAAACGTTGGCCAACAAACTCCGTCAACACAACGGAGAGATCCAGATTAGCGCGGGAGCCCAGGAAGAAAGCTGTTCCTCTGATCAATTCCTGAAACAGTGAGCGCGTGATTCTGGGCAGGGCCAGTTTTATACACTAGCCCCACCCAAGAGGACCAGCGCTTATAGCTTCTCAGATTGAGTGCGCTGACGCGCCCTTGTTTATGGAACTAAAATACGGAAATATTAGTTCCCATACTGAATCATAGAATCGCAGCGGGCAATATTGATTGCTATTGCATTGCATGCAACCCCAGTACAGGCAGCGGTCCAAGGCGGCAAACACAGGCAAGATTAGTTCTCGCTTTGAATCACAGCAGGCAATGTTATTCACAGTTTGCATTAAATGAAAAGACCAATACAGGCAGGTGTTCAAGGCAGTAATAACAGACAATATTTGTTCTCTCATTAATTTACAGCAGCACTCTTGATCGCATATTGCAAGACATGTAGGCACCATTTCTGGCAGGGGTCAAGGTGTTACATGACAGAGTGGAATTTGCATTAGGACCACCATTTGGTGGTCTCTACAAGCTGCAGAGGGGTTTTCCACAAGGTAATTGTACTTTGCTTGAGTATCCCTGAGGTAGGAAAGGGATCTTCCCACGTGCAGGCCATAGACCACTGGAGTTCGCGGAAGAGGTGAAGTTGCTGTGATTTTGTTGCTCCTGCGAGGGGATGATCGAGTTGGAAAAAGCCGCTGGTGAGGTGAAATCCTTCACAATGGTGAAGATTTCTTTGCTTCTGTTGTTGCTACTGTCATTAAGGTCTGCCAGAGTCGAATATTTTGTGATCTGGATCATTTTGTGGTAGCGTCTCAAAGGGAATTTGAACTTTCTTCTCTCTATATTGTCCTGAAGCAGTCTGCATTTGCACTCTAGTTCTTTGCAGTGATGTTTCATCAGTCTGAGTGCCTCTGTGTACCAGCTGGCTTGGAGTCTAGAACTTTCTGTATTGCAGTGTTTGAGGGGTGCCATGGAGTTGGCAAAGGAGGTGATCCAATTGTTGAAATTCTCAATGGCTTTGAGGATGCTGTTGCTATGTTCAGGTTGGTGGGTGTTGAGCGTAGTGGTGCGTTTGTGTTGGGCTGGAATGCTGAACTTAAAGATTGCTTGGTGAGTCCCGGAGAGTTGTGTGGGCTCCTCCACTTTGATGTTGTCTAAGTAAGGTGGTGAATATGTGGTTCAGGTGGTTCAGGAGGTGTCCGGCGACCTTGGTAGGCCCCTTTGCACTTCTGGTGAGACCCATGTTTCCAAGGTCTTTGACGAGTGCTTTCGAATTGCAGTTGGCTTGGCCTTACAGATGGAACTCACTGTGTCTGAGTAGAATGTGATTGCTAACGTCCAGGGTAAGTGGTGTGACAATGTCTGTGATGGAGTCAGTGAAGTTAGTGCACGGACCGGGCGGTCTGCTGATGAGAATGCCGCTTAGGGTGAGGTTGAGTTTGAATAACAGGTTTTCTATTATGGAGGTGACGTATCTGTGGATGTGGTGCTGCTGATGGAGTTCTTGTGGGCAGTTCCACCTCTGGTCTTATCTTACACCTGGGGAGGGGGTGGGGGGGGAGTGGCTGTGGTGATGTCTGGTGCAGATGAAGAATTCAGCCAGATTTCCATGAGGAAAAGTAGGTCAAGGTGTTGTTGAACAGAAGTTCCCAGATCTCTGTGGCGTGATTGGTGAATGAGCCGATGTTGATGATTATGCATGCGAGTAGGTAGTGTTATGTCTAGTTGGAGGACTGTGTGACTGTATGAGAGTGGAGTGTTGGGTGATGTTAGTGCAGTAAGTGCATGAAAACGTACAGGAAGCGCATGAGAATGGTTCACTGACAAAAAGTCGACCCTCCAAATATCGTCCTACAAAAATATTGTGGCATAATTATCAATGTACTACATAAGATTGGTCTACGACACAAAATTATCTCAAAACTAATAGTCCGCTACAACTCTCCCAACGCCCGGTTCTGTATCAACGGTCAACTCACACCCCCAATTTGGGTATACAGGCGCACCAGACAGATTCCCACTCTCCCCTCTACTTTTTATCTTAGCAGTGGAACATCTAGCTATTGTGATACGCCAGTCAGCAGAAATGATGGGCATTCCATTTGGAGGCTACGACCAAAAAGTATCACTGTTTGAAGGCAATCTCATACTCTCACTCACTACTCCTGCCACCTCTATTCTGGCATTAACCTCACTCCCTCACTATTTCGAACTAGCCTCAGGCTTTAAGATTAATATGACTGTTAGAACTGGGGGTCTCTAGTTGGCAATGGTGTACACCTTTGACCAAATAGGGACCCTTGCTTCTAAGTCAGGACAAGGGGATTACACTCCTAGATAACCCCTACTCACCCCCTTGGTAGCTTGGCACGAGCAGACAGGCTTTTCTCAGAGGCAGTGTGTTAAGCATTTGTGAATATACACAGCAATACAGTGAAAACACTACAGATGGGCACAACACAGGTTTTATGAAATAAGTATTCTTTATATAGACTTAACACAAGATCACAAACAACAAAAATCAACAATACTGTAATTAAAGTTGACTTAAAGATGATAAAAAGTTGCTTAGTTCAAATTGATGATAAATGCGACAAAGTTCTCAACAAAGTACCTGGATGCGTCACACAAAACAAACAAAAGACTTGCAGAGTGGGAGATGAGTCGGTTCCGTGAACCGGGTGAAAGGATGCGTCGTGCCTCAATGCTTGCGCAGAGTAGGGGATGCGTCATGATCCTTACCGGTGTGGGGATGATGCATACATTCTCAGCCTGCGGGCCCGTTGTGATGCGCAAGGTGGCTCCTCGATGCGATGCGATGATCCGGATGCGATGCGGGAAGATGGTGCCCTTGATGCAATAATGCAATGACGAAGCGTTTACGCCCTGGCAGCCTTGCGACGACTCTGTACTTTGGAGCCGCAACAGGCCCTTTGACACGCTCCTCCAGTGATGCGATGGCGACTCTCTCGATGGCGTCATGCTTCTCCGGTGATGCGACAGCAGGCAGCTTTGATGAACACATGCTTCCTGGGAGATGCGGCGGCGGCACGCTTCTCCGGCGATGCGATGATTTCAGCTACGGCGGCGACACGCTTCCTCTCGATGTGTCGTGCTTCCAGCTCCCAGCGACACGCTAATGCCTGTAGATAGAATTCCCAGCAAGGAAATTCACAGGGGGAGCTGGTAGTGAAGACTTTTGTCCCTGAGACTTCAGCAGGAGGCAAACACAAGTTCAAGCCCTTGGAAGATGATGAAAGTCCTTAAAAAGTTCCTTCTTCTTACCTTGGGAATGAAGGAACCACTGCAAGCCAACCCAGCAAACAGCACACTCGCAGAGAGGCAGTCAAAAACTCCTGCAGCTTCCCTGCTTCTTCTCCTTGGCAAAAGGTTTCTTGTTCCCAGAAGTGATCTAAAGTTCTTGGATCTGAGTCCCAATATTTATACCCCAAAATCCTTTGTTCTCTGAAGGCAGAGAGGCCTCTTCCTGGTCCAAACCAGTTCCTGAGCACTTTGTTCACAGGACTCCTTTTTTCCTTTCACAGTCCAGGGCAGAAACATCAGACGCCCCACAGGAGGTGGAGCCGGCAGACGGCTTGGAGCACTTTGTTGACAGGATTCCTTCTCTCCTTTCACAGTGTAGGGCAGAGGCATCAGACAAACCACGGGAGGTGGAGCCAGCATTGTAAAGGGAAGGCCCAGCCCTATTCAAGTCCCAGGTGCAACACCTACCTCCCATCTAGATGCAGATATCTCTATTCACCACTGGGCTGCCCCAGCCTGTCTCCTGGAATCCCCCAGCCCTCTCACTCACAACTCCAGATAAGGAATACACAACCTAGCAGAGGCAGTCCTGGACAGTTAGGCAAGAAAATACCTACTTCCTAAAAATTATGTTTTCAAACACAGAATGCTAAAACCAACTTTACTAAAAGATGTATTTTATCATTCTGAGTTCAGGCATATTAAATGTGAATGTCTACCATGTTCCCTGAGTCAGTTAGGATTATAAGATGTAATATTCTAACTGCCCATTTGGGCCTATGGAGAAAAGGTAGCCTTGCAATAGTAAAAAATGAAAATGGCTGTAATTCACTATTAGGACATGCTACAAACACCAAGGCTTGTCCTACCTTATACTTACAATGCACCCTGCCCATGGGCCTACCTTAGGGGTATCGGATATGAAGAAAAGGGAAGGTTTAGGGACGAGCAAGTGGGTGCACTTGCCAAGTCGACATGGCAGTCACAGACTGCACACAGGCCATGCAATGGCAGGCCTGAGACACACTTTACAAGCAGCTCCTGTGGGTGGCACAACCAGTGCTGTAAGCCCACCAGCAGCATTTGATTTACAAGCCCTGGGCACACATGGTGCACTGTACTAGGGTCTGACAAGTAAATCAAATAACCCAATCATGGAATCACAAAAACGGAGGAGGCAATCAGTAAAAAATGGAAGGGAGACTCACGCCAATGATGCCAAGTCTAACAATGACCAAGTCCCGTGCTCTAAATCTTACCTTCCCTGCTCCAGAGATACAAAAACTTCAATCTCTCACCCCTTTGCATTGGTCGGGAAACTCAACCCGTTACCTAGGCCTTAACTTGACCTGTCCCTCTCCTCCTGGACACAGGACAACTGGCCGACTTGCAGACAAGAAGTCTGGGAAGAACTACACCACTGGAAAAAACTCACGACCTCCTGGATGGGTCGCCTCAACGCGGTCAAAATTATAATCCTGCCTAAAATACTCCACCTCTTTTCAATCCCTGCCCACATCCATCCCTCAGGTAGACATTCAAAGCCTCCAACGTGACTTAACCTCTTTCTTATGGGGCAAAGATCGCCCCCGGTTTTTGAACAAATTGCTTATGCTTCTCCGGGATCGTGGCGGCCTCGCTTGCCCTGGCATCTCATCTTCGATATAGATCTGAATGGGTGGTTAGCAAGAGCGAAAAGCACTGGTTCCACATGGATCGGACAGTTGCATGCAGGCCCCTGTGGGACCTGGCTTGACCCTCTAGAATGGCGCAACCCTGTAGCGCATACATACCAACCCCCACGAAAACAGTCCTTGAAATCGGAGATAAGATTGCGATCCCCAGAAGCCTGACATCCTTCCCCTCCCCCAACACACCTATTACCCCAAACCCCATGTTCTTGCTTTACAACTACATGCATTTCCATCCTGGAGCCAGGGAGGAGAATGCCGCATCATCCAGGACCTCTTCAAGGGTGACACTTTCAAGTCAAGTCAAGTCAAGTCAAAGGATTTATATAGCGCACTACATACCCATAGGGTTTCAAGGCGCTTAGGAAGGGGAGGAGAATTATTTGTCAAAAATCCACGTTTTAAGTTGCTTTCTGAATGCTAGGTGGTTCTGGGTAAGGCGAAGGTAAGCGGGGAGAGAGTTCCAAGTTTTAGCAGCCAGGTATGAAAAGGATCTACCTCCCATGGTGGTCTTGTTGATGCGAGGTACAGTGGCGAGGGCTTGGCTGGAGGAACGTAGATGGCGGGAGGGGGTGTAGAAGGACAGTCGTGAGTTGAGGCATTCTGGACCGATGTCGTAGAGTGATTTGTGTGCGTGGGTAAGCAGTCGGAAAGTGATCCTCTTATTGACGGGTAGCCAGTGGAGGTCTTTAAGGTGACCAGAGATGTGATCGTTGCGTGGGATGTCTAATATGAGTCTGGCCGAGGCGTTTTGGATTCGTTGGAGTTTCTTCTGGAGTTTTGCGGTAGTACCTGCGTAGAGGGTGTTACCGTAGTCCAGTCGGCTCGTGACCAGAGCGTGGGTGACTGTTTTCCTTGTATCGGAGGGGATCCAGCGAAATGTTTTTCTGAGCATGCGAAGAATGTTGAAGCAGGAAGAGGATACGGCGTTGACTTGTCTGTTCATTGAGAGTGAAGAATCCAGGATGATGCCTAGGTTCCGTGCGTGGTCTGTCGGGATGGGTGCTTTTCCGAGGGCTTCCGGCCACCAGGAGTCGTCCCATGCAGAGGGGGATGTACCTAAGATGAGGACTTCTGTTTTATCTGAGTTTAGTTTCAGACGGCTTTGTTTCATCCATTCGGCAACTTCTTTCATTCCTTCGTGTAGGTTGGTTTTGGCGGTGCTGGGGTCATTGGTGAGGGAGAGGATCAGTTGAGTGTCATCCGCGTACGAGATGATGTTGAGGTTGTGATGGCGTGCGATGGCCGCGAGGGGGCTCATGTATACGTTGAAGAGGGTGGGACTGAGTGATGATCCTTGTGGTACGCCGCAGATGACTTCAGAGGCCTTGGATTTGAATGGTGGAAGGCGGACTCTCTGGGTTCTTCCGGTGAGGAACGAGGTGATCCATTCAAGTGCTTTTCCTTGGATTCCGATGTTTCTGAGGCGCTGTAGAAGGGTGCTGTGGCAGACTGTGTCGAAGGCTGCGGAGAGGTCGAGGAGGATGAGGGCGACTGTGTCTCCATTGTCCAGTAGAGTTCGAATGTCGTCTGTTGCTGCGATGAGGGCGGTCTCAGTGCTGTGTTTTGCTCGGAAGCCAGATTGTGAGGGGTCGAGGGATTTGTTGGTTTCGAGGAAGGCGGCGAGCTGGTTGTTGACGGCTTTCTCGATGACTTTGGCCGGGAATGGGAGAAGCGAGATGGGGCGATAATTTTTGAGTTCGGTGGGGTCCGCTGTGGGTTTTTTCAGAAGGGCGGTGAGTTCAGCGTGTTTCCAGTCTTCCGGGAAGGTGGCGGAGTTGAAGGAGCAGTTGATGACGTCTCGGAGGTGCGGTGCTATGACGGAGTCTGCTTTGTTGAAGATGTGGTGAGGACATGGGTCTGTGGGGGATCCTGAGTGGATGGAATTCATCAGGCGGATGGTGTCCTCAGTGGAGATTGGGTTCCAGTCGTTAAGGGTGTTCACGGGGGGAAGATGATCAGCAAATGGTAGGGTGGGTTGGTTTCCGGGTTGGTTGTCAAAGCTGTTGTGGATGTCTGCAATCTTGTTGTGGAAGAATGAGGCTAGGGAGTCGCAGAGGGTTTGAGAGGGGGTGATGTCGTTGGAGTTGGCCGAGGGATTGGAAAATTCTTTGACGATGTTGAAAAGTTCCTTGCTGTTGTGGGCGTTGTTGTCAAGTCGATCCTTGAATGCTGTTTTCTTGGCTTTTCGGATTAGTTGGTGGTGAGTGCGGGTGGCGTTTTTGAAGGCGTCCTTGGTGCTGGTGGTTGGGTCTTTTTTCCAGGCCTTTTCAAGGGAGCGGCAGAGTTTCTTGGACTTCTTGAGATCATCATTGAACCATGGGGCCTTCTTGCTGCCAGGTTTGTTTTGACGTTTTTTCAGTGGTGCTAAGGTGTCGGCGGTGTTGGATAACCATAGGGTGAGGTTGGCAGCGGCTTCGTTAGCGTTAGAAGAGAGGGCTGGGGTGTTTTGAAGGAGCGATGCGGAGATTTGGTCCGTGGTGATTTTGTTCCAGTTCCTTTGTAGGGTAGGTTGGAGGTGGATGCTGGGTTTTGGTTTGTTGTAGGTGAAGTGAACGCAGCTGTGGTCAGTCCAGAGGAGGTCCGTAGTGTGGCTGAAGGAGACATGGTTGCTGGATGTGAAGATGGGGTCGAGTGTGTGACCTGCGATGTGGGTGGGGGAAGTGACTAGTTGTTTAAGTCCGAGGTTGGCGAGGTTGTCCACGAGGGTGGCGGTGTTGCGGTCGTTGATCCTTTCGAGGTGAAAGTTGAGGTCTCCCAGAAGGATGTAGTCTTTGGAGGGGAGCGCGTGTGGGGTGATGAAGTCCGAGATGTCTTCACTGAATTTTGCGCGGGGTCCTGGTGGTCTGTAGAGGAGGGTGCCTCTGAGTGTGGTTTTGGGGTCGATGTGGATCTGGAAGTGAAGGTGTTCGGAGTTGGCGAGGTTGGCGTCCGAGCTGGTTGATATGCGGATTGATTTCTTATGGACGATAGCGATTCCTCCTCCTGTGTGGCTGGTACGGTCCTTGCGTGTGATCTTATAGTCTTCAGGGATGGCAATGGTGATGTCTGGGGCGGAGGACGCGTTCATCCATGTTTCCGTTAGGAAGGCGACGTCTGGAGAGATGGTGTCCAGTAGGTTCCATAGGTCAATGGCGTGCCTGTGCACCGAGCGGGTGTTGAGGAGGATGCATTGTAGTTGGTTGGGGTCGGGAATCTGTGGTGTGGTCGTAGCGGAGATGTTGGCGGTGCCGCTGAATTTGCAGGAGAAGCAGGAGAAAGGTCCATGGGTTTGGCCAGGGGCGGCTTGGACGCAGTTGGGAGCGCGACCGGGGTTAAGGGCTAGGAGGGTTGCGGCCTCGTAGGTAATGCGGGGGGGCAGGGAAGGACGGGGGCCAGGGGGTCTGGCGCTGGGCGCGGTCCAGGCGCGGACGGGCGTAGACGGGCTTACCTTTGGCGCACCTTCGGCGTGGCCGTAGCGCGTGGACGCTGCGCGTTGGTGCATCTGACATAAGTGGAGAGGTGGAGGGGGCGGAGCGTGGGAGGGGGAGCAACCCTTCCATGTTACTGAAGCCAATGGACTACAGTATTACCAACTTCACCACTGGTTGCCCACTCCCAAATACACTTTAGAAGACACTAGCCCCTCACCCCTATGAGACCCTTTTCCGAAGCCTTGAGGGCACCCACGGCCTAATATCCCGTACATATAAGGTTCTACAACACTCACAATCCAGTCACCTCCACACCTATCCAAAGCAATGGGTAGCTGACACTGGGGAAGAGGTGTCCCCACAAAACTGGGAACAACTATGGCGTGATATCCCCAGAATCTACAGGAACATTCCCCAATGGGAAGCAGCATACAAACGAATGACTCGCTTGTACTATACCCTTGCACGACTACAGAAAATGCTACTTACCCTCTCCCCCCTCTGCTGGAGATGCCAAACAGCGACAGGGGACTTTATCCGTATCTGGTGGTTATATCCGCTCTAAACGATGTTTTGGAAAGAGGTCCTAAGTCACATCAAGGACACGGTGGTATTCCATATACCAACCCCCCCCCTGGTGATTTTACTGGGTATAAGACCAACTCAACTCAAAGCCATGGCACATTCCGATTGCCGCCGAATCGTGCAGATGCTAAGAGCAGCAAGACAATCCATTGCCCTCCTATGGAAGACAACGTCTCCCCCTCCGATCTCTGCATGCTTCTTGCGCCCATTGTCACATGGTCCATAAGGACATTGTTGTTTTTTTCTAACTTAGCATGAGCACGTTGAAGCCCACCTGCTGCTTTGCGCACTTTACTACATGTCGGTATTTTTGCAATATTTTTATAGCTGCTTTCACACGAGCACTCAACGCTGTTTTCATTCTCTGCATGTTCCTGGGATTTGACTGAACATTATGAGAGAGGGCGAACAACAATGCTCCTTGTTATTTTGTTCTAGCCAGACCGTAGCCCTTTGACAAAACATACAGATGCAGCTGGTATTTGGACAGCGTACTTGGATTTTTAGTAGGATACACAAATAGGTGACAGACACTTGGACACTTGGAGAGGGACCTTTCCAGAAAAAGAGTGAGACAGCACCTATGATTTAGATCTACCATCTATAGGCTAAGGTATGGGGTCTGATGACAAAGCCCAGAGATCTTCTTTTATATAATGATACTTCTTCTTAGCAAGGGGAGGGAGGTTAGGCGCTATAGGCTTTTCTCTATTGTCTTTTCATGATGACATCTCCCTTCATGATATATGGACTATTTGCTATGCTGACTGTACTATGCATTTTTCTGCTTGTTGTGGCATGTATGCTGCATGTTAGGGCACGTTAGGTAAAATAAATATTTTAAACTGTTCCATGTCTCTGTCAGATCTTATTGTGGACAAGTACAAGAGTGCGTGCGAAAGGTTGTGCCTCGTTACCGTGATTCTTGAGAGATATGGGAGTGTTGTGTTCTGGGGTGTCTAATCATTTGTTTCTCCATGAGTGAGTAGGAGGGCAAGTGAGACACTATAGCTAGTCAGTCCTGGGCTCGTGGGTACTAAGGTGATAGGAAGTCCCAGTCCCTACACACCAAGGTCCCATATTCCTGTGCATAGTTCTGTATTTCTGTAGAATCCCTGCCACATGGCGCCACCAACATTTGGTCTGGTATTTATTCACGAGACCCCTGAGTATTTCTTGTGCTCGCCAAAAATCCCCTCTCACCGGTTTCTGGAGACGTCTGTGGTGTGAGGGCTTAGCCTCCTATATTTGTATTTTATAGGTCTGTCAAGCTTGAAGTTTAAAAAGCTTTTTACTCTCTCTCAACCCGGTTTTGCGCTTCCGTTCTTTCAGTTTATCCTTTTCCATTTTTATTATGGCAGTCGCTATTGCGGCACCTAACCACGCAGTGGTCACGGCATTCGTGAATCAACGTGGAGTTCCCAATGCAGGGCTAACATTATTTCTGTTGTTGAGGCGGGCGCGGCTCACTACTTTTAGGTCTTTTACTCTTGGGTTACATTTCCGGCAGTGGATGGGAATGATAATTTGTTTCATGAATATACAGCATCCGCAGTACCGCAGGCTTTTTGCCCTTATGCATTGCTTGAAGTTCCGTTGACGGACTTGGAGCATACCATCTTGTTTAATAGTGCCCTTCCTCACCCTGTTTTTGTGGTCTGTTTAGGCCCCTTATCAGTCGATGGAGCCACTTGGCCAATTTTGGCAGGTTTTGCACTGCATCCAAATTATCTTAAAATTACACTCACTGAGCTACATCAGTTACATACAACGCTGATTTATATACACAGAAGTTTGATTCAGTTTATGTCGCGTGCGATTCAAGTGGCCCCGGCAGGACATGGTGGTGGTCTTGTTATTAGTCCGTCATGATTAATTCAGTGATGGGAAAATGTCCTCAAAACCGTGATGACTTTCCATTTTGGCTTGCACAACAATTTGAACAACTTGAAGCTGTCTTTCCACATACTACTCCTGTAGAAAAACACAGGATCCTCATAATGAGTTGACCGAGTGGTTTGATTCCTGCTTTAGGTGACGGCATCACCTGAGGGATGGTGTTTGTGTCCAGCCCTGGATTTGGGGATGAAGTTAGTGGGAATGTTCCCTATTGTCTCCGATATGACTCTGACCAACATTAAAGGTGAGGCAGTTTGCTTGCAGGTACACCAACGCCTAGCGGCGGTGGCCGATGTGGGTCAGCAACGGCAGTTGCCGATTATCATAGCAGATGTAGTTACATCTTTAGGTTGGAATAGCTTAGGCATTCATCCATTTAGTCAACCACCAATTAAGTCCCCTCCTGATAAGGAGGGTTGTCCAGTCTTTCCTAAAAAGGCTTGGAACAGAAATCAGTGACAGCATCAACAGAAGTCTAGTTCCCGTGGAGGTTTGCCTCCACCTGATGCTTCTAAACGTAGATATGATTTGCATGACCATTCTAAAATTAAGACACCTGAGAGATTCCAGGTTCCTGATCCTCGTCTCCTTGTTCCTTTCAGGAATCTTCGGATCAACAATTCGATGGAGGATGACAACAGGATAGCTGAGAAGGCAAGTGTGCGCAAGCAAGAGGCGACTAGCAGCGCCAGTTTTATCTGAAAGTCAAGCCGGGGGAACCACCTAAATATCATGCCACATTTCAGAAGAAAAATTGTTTCTGCTTTGACTGCAAAGTATGCCTCAGATGCTGAGAACCCTGCTCCTCGACAGGAGTTTGGCACTATCCCTTCTTGACAGTGCGGCGGAGGTTACCATAGTGCGCCAGACACTCCACCAGCATCTGGAGGCGAAAGCAACTGATACTTTCATTACCGTAGAAACAGCTGACACTTGAGTTGGCCCTCCTTATAGACTTTATTAAATGATTCTCCAAATTGAAGGTAATATTAAACACCCGATTAAAGCAGTATTTTGGGAGAATCTCACTACTTCCTATGATATTTTGTTGGCGAAGGTTGATTGGCCTCCCCCTTTTATCGTAGCTTCCTCCAGAGGGGAAGGTGTTATTCTACCAAGTTTTTCACAATATGTTCCTGATGACAATAAAAAGGCTTATGCCTCGCAGTTGGCTTTGTCATTGTCCCCAGCATTATATCGCAATAAGGCAGGTTGGGACTAGAGTTCTCCGGTTCATGTGATTCCTTTGTGTTCCACACCTCAGCCCTAACCACACTATCCAATCAAAAGAGATGCTAAAGTGTCCATAAGTGACATCTTGACGTAATTGGAATACCAGGGTGTGATTGAACCCTGTGTTTCATTGATGTATAATCCTCTTTATTCCGATATTGACACCGAACTGTTCATATCGCATACTTTTAGATTACGGACATTTAAACAGTCACGTTCGTACCTTTGCAGTCCAGAACACACATAGCTCTGCGTCAGTGAATAACATTGTTTGAAAAAAGAACAAAAACATTTTGGATATTGCCAACAGTTTTTACTGCCACTCTTTGGCTCCTGAGAGCCGTGATTTGACCACATTCAGTGCGTTGGGCAATCAGCATTGATACGCGAGATTACCTATGAGATGTAAGAATAGCCCTAGTGTGTTTGCGGCACGTATAGTGTCCCTTTTGCATGAGATCGACCCTGATGCCTTCTCATACGTCGATGACATATACTTGACGGATGATGAATTAGAGCTGCATCTCTTGCGTGTGGACCACATTATCGCACATTTTGCAAACTCTGGCTACAAATTCAATTTTACTAAGTCTCACACCGCCTTCTTGGCGGTTCTTTTTCTTGGCAAAAAATCAACAATGAAGGTAGGGGGTTGGCCCCCCACTTTCTGGAGAAATGTGCTCAATTGCAACCTCCATCTACATCTTTGCTGTTTTTTTTATTTCGGGAGGACATACATTCCAGATTATGCTCAGTGTATCAAACCGGTGTACTCATTGATACAACCTTCTTTTTCGGCTTCCAGTGGGCTTCCGGAACATCCCACAATTCTTCAGTCTCTGCAGTCTGATCTGCTTGCGACCAACTTCTTGTTAACACAAGACAATTCTACAAATTTGGTCAAAAGAATTGTACATGGGGCGTAAGGCTTTACTTACTTGACGTTCAATGGAGGGGACACCGTCCCCATTGCTTATAAATCGCATTTGTATACTACATCTGTGATGCGTTTCTCTTCTACAGAAATTCTTTTGACAGCAGTACAGATGACGATTCTGAAAGAACACTCTCTGGCTCAGGGTAAACGCATTTTCATGGTTTCATCGGTTCCTGCTTTAGAAGCAGTTACAAAGGCTATTGTCCTGAATTCAAAAGCCTCGCATCCTCGTTGGCTACAATGGGCTACTTCTTTGACTTCGGCTGATGTCAACTTTATCTTTGATCCTTCTTTACAGATGCCGGAGTTTTTGCAGTATGAACATGTTCATCCAGCTTCTTTATCAATACTCCCTCTTGATCAGTACAAATGCATTATTTAAACTGATGGAGCAGCACAGCCCGCCGTTGGTTCTAAACATGCTTATACAGCAGCCTGCGCAATTGTGGCAGGAAACATTGTTGATGGTGAAATCCTCCTTGGTGCACACACAGTCTTTTGGTGATTACACGGCTCAATTGATGGAGCTACCTGCTTGGGTTTTAGCTCTTGAGTTTGCTGACCCTGAGGTTCCAACACTTTTAGTGTGCGATTCGTTTTACTGTGTACAATCCTTCAATGACAACTTATTCTTCTAGACACAAAATGATTTTCGTGATTCTAAAGGTAGCACCATTAAGCATAAAACGCTTTGGGTTAAAGTGCCTGCTCTTAAGGAGCGCTTTCCACCCAGACATATTATCCATATATTGGGGCCATCAACGTGTGGGAGCACATGCTGGTGGTAATTCAATAGACACAGAATTGATGGATGGAATGCAGAACAAATTAAAACATTCACCCCCAGTCAAGAGATCTGAGCCTCATGCGAACAGTCCAGCCTGAACTGCCAAGCCAGGTCCTCCCTGGACCGGAAACAAGCATCCTAGAACCGGTTTCGGGGTTTCACCCCTCTTCAGCCAGGATAGCTTGATTCCAGTGGCACAGTGAGCCCAGGACACACATTTGGGCATACCTGGCACACTTAGGGCAAGAAAGCAAAAGATACAAAATTGATGGACAGAATGCAGAACAATTCAAAACATTCACCCCCAGTCAAGAGATCTGGGTTAAATCCATCATTCTTTTGCTCACCATGCCACCCCAGTTTAGACCTGGCCATTTGCAAATCAGTCTTGACTCTGTGCCTCATGGGAACAGTCCAGCCTGAACTGCCAAGCCAGGTCCTCCCTGGACCAGAAACAAGCATCCTAGGACCAGTTTCAGGGTTTCACCCCTCTTCAGCCAGAATAGCTTGATTCCAGTGGCACAGTGAGCCCAGGACACACATCTGGGCATACCTGGCACACTTAGGGCGAGAAAGCAAAAGATACAAATTTGATGGACGGAATGCCGAACAATTCAAAACATTCACCCCCAGTCAAGAGATCTGGGTTGAATCCATCATTCTTTTTCTCATCATGCAATCCCGGTTTAGACCTGGCCATATGCAAATCAGTCTTGACCCTGTGCCTCATGGGAAGAGTCCAGCATGAACTGCCAAGCCAGGTCCTCCCTGGGCCGGAAACAAACATCCTAGGACCGGTTTCTGGGTTTCACCCCTCTTCAGCCAGGATAGCTTGATTCCAGTAGCACAGTGAGCCCAGGACCCACGTCTGGACATACCTGGCACACTTAGGGTGGGAAAGCAAAAGACACACAATTGATGGACAGAATGCAGAATAAATCAAAACATTCACCTCTCGTCAAGAGATCTGGGATAAATTGTTAATTCTTTTGCTCACCATGCAACCCCGGTTTAGACTTGGCCATATGCAAATCAGTCTTGACCCTGTGCTTCATGGGAACAGTCCAGCCTGAACTGCCAAGCCAGGTCCTCCTCCCTGGACTGGAAACAAGCATCCTAGGACCAGTTTCGGGGATTCACCCCTCATCAGCCAGGATAGCTTGATTCCAGTGGCACATTGAGCCCAGGACCCACGTTGATAATTCAATGGCTGAGGGGGCAGCCAAATCTGCAGTAGCCACTTGTTCAGTAGCAGCAGTCATTAGGTCTTTGACTAAAATTGATGATGGTATTTTGGTGGCTATAGCTGAGACGAAGGAGGGAACAGAGTTTCCCCAAGGTTTCCCTTCATGCCATATCACTTGTCTTCCGATCAAGTCTCATTTGCAACTATTCTGTCAGTTGAGAAGCGACTGATTCCCAACGAGGACCACAGACTTTCTTTGATCATTGCCGCTCATGAAGGCGTGACTTCTGCCCATGCCGGAGTTACTGCGACAATTTCACTTTTACAGCAACGTTTCTGGTGGCTTGGTTGATATAAACAGGCACGTAAATATGTTGTTTCTTGTGATATTTGTCAACAAATTAGGCCTTCTACAGTTATACGTCCACCCTACACTCAACTTTACATCTCTAAGAAGCAGCCATTTGGTTGCATTTATCTTGATCACTGCTGTCCTTTGACGTCTGATACTGCTTTTAAACACATCTTGGTTGCAGTGGATTTGTGCACTCGATTCCTTTGGGTTTGGCCGCAACGCAGTGCTGACACTCAAACTGTTATAAAAGATTTGCGTGTCTTTGTTGGGACATTTTCCTGTTGCACCTTCCATTCTGACCAAGGTCCTGTGTTTGCCTCTAAGGCTTACCGGGATGCAATGAAGTCTCTGTGGGTGTAGGTGAAATTCTTGTGTCCTTATCTGCCTTTTTTTGTCCTTTTTCGAGTTTTATATAGCGCAAACTAGACCGGAGGATTTCAGGTATCAGAGAGCTTTACAAGAGCAGCGGTTTCATTACAGATGGACACATTCATTTATTTTCATTAGGCACAGGGAGATTATGGAATTTGCCTAGAATCACTGGATGTTGAGAGTGGTTGCCGAAACTTAAACCCGGCTCCCCAGCTTCAAGGTCAAACGCTCTAGCCGTAAGGCCACATCCTCTCCCCAATTTATAGCAAGCCAAACATCAACATCCAAAGCCCAACGGAAATCATTTAAACTCTAGGATATCAAATTTAACTGTGGGTTAAAAAGAAGTTAATGTCATCAAACATTCCCCAAGCGCATGTTGCATGCGAAGCGAAATCAAGGAACGTGCACTCAGCTTCTCCGTGTCCTGCACTCTGTCTTGATGCAATTCCTCCACGGGAGCCAGCTCGAAGGAGTTCTCCGCTATTTCAGAAGATCTCTGTGAAAGGCGATGACGCAGCGGGTGGCTTGTTCGTAGGGGAAGTCCTCACGCTGCCATTGCGACGAAAGTAAATGAAAGCCAAGCAATAAGTCTTGTGGGGCATGGCTATTTATGGCCAATCGTTGTGCGTAGGCGGGCATGTTGTAGCAACATGCTAGCAAAGTTGCTTCACCACGAGATTAGCTGCAGCATGCCCCAGTCTCGTGTGTTGCCCTGGGAACCGGGAACAAAGCTGATGCGTGTTTTTCTTTAGTGTGTACCGGTTCTTTTTAAAATAGAACATTCTCTTACAACTGCCATTTGGAGTTTACAAAGTATTTGGCAGCTTGAATTGGCCTAAGAAATGGATGCCCCCAATGTTAAGGAGCAATCATTCTTTTGCTCACCATGCCACCCCAGTTTAGACCTGGCCATATGCAAATCAGTCTTGACTCTGTGCCTCATGGGAACAGTCCAGCCTGAACTGCCAAGCCAGGTCCTCCCTGGACCAGAAACAAGCATCCTACGACCAGTTTCAGGGTTTCACCCCTCTTCAGCCGGAATAGCTTGATTCCAGTGGCACAGTGAGCCCAGGACACACATCTGGGCATACCTGGCACACTTAGGGCGAGAAAGCAAAAGATACAAATTTGATGGACGGAATGCCGAACAATTCAAAACATTCACCCCCAGTCAAGAGATCTGGGTTAAATCCATCATTCTTTTTCTCATCATGCAACCCCGGTTTAGACCTGGCCATATGCAAATCAGTCTTGACCCTTTGCCTCATGGGAACAGTCCAGCATGAACTGCCAAGCCAGGTCCTCCCTGGGCCGGAAACAAACATCCTAGGACCGGTTTCTGGGTTTCACCCCTCTTCAGCCAGGATAGCTTGATTCCAGTAGCACAGTGAGCCCAGGACCCACGTCTGGACATACCTGGCACACTTAGGGTGGGAAAGCAAAAGACACACAATTGATGGACAGAATGCAGAATAAATCAAAGCATTCACCTCTCGTCAAGAGATCTGGGATAAATTGTTAATTCTTTTGCTCACCATGCAACCCCGGTTTAGACTTGGCCATATGCAAATCAGTCTTGACCCTGTGCTTCATGGGAACAGTCCAGCCTGAACTGCCAAGCCAGGTCCTCCTCCCTGGACTGGAAACAAGCATCCTAGGACCAGTTTCGGGGATTCACCCCTCATCAGCCAGGATAGCTTGATTCCAGTGGCACATTGAGCCCAGGACCCACGTTGGTAATTCAATGGCTGAGGGGGCAGCCAAATCTGCAGTAGCCACTTGTTCAGTAGCACCAGTCATTAGGTCTTTGACTAAAATTGATGATGGTATTTTGGTGGCTATAGCTGAGACGAAGGAGGGAACAGAGTTTCCCCAAGGTTTCCCTTCATGCTATACATATCACTTGTGTTCCGATCAAGTCTCATTTGCAACTATTCTGTCAGTTGGGGAGCGACTGATTCCCAACGAGGACCACAGACTTTCTTTGATCTTTGCCGCTCATGAAGGCGTGACTTCTGCCCATGCCGGAGTTACTGCGACAATTTCACTTTTACAGCAACGTTTCTGGTGGCTTGGTTGATATAAACAGGCACGTAAATATGTTGTTTCTTGTGATATTTGTCAACAAATTAGGCCTTCTACTGTTATACGTCCACCCTACACTCAACTTTACATCTCTAAGAAGCAGCCATTTGGTTGCATTTATCTTGATCACTGCTGTCCTTTGACGTCTGATACTGTTTTTAAACACATCTTGGTTGCAGTGGATTCATGCACTCGATTCCTTTGGGTTTGGCCGCAACGCAGTGCTGACACTCAAACTGTTATAAAAGATTTGCGTGTCTTTGTTGGGACATTTTCCTGTTGCACCTTCCATTCTGACCAAGTTCCTGTGTTTGCCTCTAAGGCTTACCGGGATGCAATGAAGTCTCTGTGGGTGTAGGTGAAATTCTTGTGTCCTTATCAGCCTTTTTTTTGTCCTTTTTCGAGTTTTATATAGCGCAAACTAGACCGGAGGATTTCAGGTATCAGAGAGCTTTACAAGAGCAGCGGTTTCATTACAGATGGACACATTCATTTATTTTCATTAGGCACAGGGAGATTATGTAATATGCCTAGAATCACTGGATGTTGAGAGTGGTTGCCGAAACTTAAACCTGGCTCCCCAGCTTCAAGGTCAAACGCTCTAGCCGTAAGGCCACATCCTCTCCCCAATTTATAGCAAGCCAAACAACAACATCCAAAGCCCAACGGAAATCATTTAAACTCTAGGATATCAAATTTAACTGTGGGTTAAAAAGAAGTTAATGTCATCAAACATTCCCCAAGCGCATTTTGCATGCGAAGCGAAATCAAGGAACGTGCACTCAGCTTCTCCGTGTCCTGCACTCTGTCTTGATGCAATTCCTCCACGGGAGCCAGCTCGAAGGAGTTCTCCGCTATTTCAGAAGATCTCCGTGAAAGGCGATGACGCAGCGGGTGGCTTGTTCGTAGGGGAAGACCTCAAGCTGCCATTGCGACGAAAGTAAATGAAAGCCAAGCAATAAGTGTTGTGGGGCATGGCTATTTATGGCCAATCGTTGTGCGTAGGTGGGCATGTTGTAGCAACATGTCTAGCAAAGTTGCTTCACCACGAGATTAGCTGCAGCATGCCCCAGTCTCGTGTGTTGCCCTGGGAACCGGGAACAAAGCTGATGCGTGTTTTTCTTTAGCGTGTACCGGTTCTTTTTAAAATAGAACATTCTCTTACGACTGCCATTTGGAGTTTACAAAGTATTTGGCAGCTTGAATTGGCCTAAGAAATGGATGCCCCCAATGTTAAGGAGCAATGGCAAAGTTAGTTGGTCTAACATACAAGCATTGGTAAAAGCAAACATTCTTTTAAACATACATTGCAACATGGTTAATGTAGAAACCATGGGGATGTCGACAGATGACACAAGCCACCATGGACCCTGTGTGATGTGTCTTCCTGACACTCATGGGTGTCATAATATCTGGGGTGCCTATAACCTGGTACTAGGGACTTATAAGGGTACCCCAGTATCCAATGTGGGGTGTACTTAAGTACTGAACATGACAATTTAGGGAGAAAGCAGATAACATGGGGTCCTGATTAGCAGGATAGCAGTCAGACTAGTCAAATATAGCTTAGCACCAGGAAAAAAGTGGGGTAACCTTAGAAGCAGATCCTACTTTCCTACAGTAAACTATTAAATTGTACTAATAATACATATGTCAATCCCACTCCAATTTATACAACAGTAGACATACTGTTGAACGCAGGGGAGGTAAAATGTACTAGTCCCACTCCACGCAGTGCAACAGTAGAGAAAGTGTTGGATTGAAGAGGGGTAAAATTTACAATTCCCACTCCACTTAGTGCAACTGTAAAGAAAGTGTTGGATTAGGGAGGGGTAAAAGTTACTATTCCCACTCCACTCAGTACAGCTTTAGGAAAAGTATTGAATTGCAGAGGGGTGAAATTTACTATTCCCACTCCAGTCAGTGTAACAGTATGAAAAGTGTTGGTTTGTGGAGGGATAAAATGTACTATAACCACTCCAGTCACTAATTCACTTCAACAAAATAAAATAATTTCAGAAACAGACTAAATAACAAAATAAATGTAAATTTAAAAACTATATATTTTTCAAATAATGAAATATGTATTACAATGTTTAATACATATAAATTACTACAAATATTATTATAATTAAGATACACTATTTATTTCTCTGACCAGGTCCCCAATCTTCGGACCAAGGCAGATCTTGCTGGCATAACCATCACTTCCCCAGTGTTTGTGCGTTTTACTTAGCCGTTCCTTTATAAACGCGAAATTCATTGAGTTCCTGTAAAACAGGCAAACGTTCATTGTTGTCAAATAGTGTTTCAGCCACCACTGTACTGGCACTATCGAGGTCTGGTACCTACATTCTCACACCAAACAGTAGTTCATAAGGAATACAACCACCCTAGGGATTTTACTTGGCATGTTGTTAAGCGCCCTCTGAACAACATTGCTTTTGAGGACTGCTTAAGTCATGGTTTTTCCTCTCAACTACCGAATTTTCCTCAGGATGGTAAGGGAGGAGTACTGCAAGGCCAAACCCAAACCTCCCATGGCTTCTTTGTAAGCCAGAGAGCTAAAGGCCAGACTATAGTCGCAATGTAGTGTGCTATTGAGTATGAGCCAATGAAGACTCACAAATCCTTTATTACAGTTTGAGCATCAGCTGAGCGCTGTGGCCAAACCCACAGGAATCTGGATCATGAATTCACTGCCACCAAGATGTACTTGTAAGCCCCATCTGATTGTAAGGCACCGCAGGGATCCCAATACACACATGCCAAGGGCTTGTCTTAAATCAAACGAGATGTCTCTGCTGGACGTGCCAAGGTGGAGCCCTTCATCTGCTGGCAGATGTTGCATTTAAGGACAAAATCCTTGGTCTGTTTTGATAGACCTGGCCACCAATAGCGGTACTTCAATAATTAAACTGTACCAATAATCCCTGCATGGGAGGAGCTACGACACCAACTAAGATGGCCGCTTAGTCTCCCGGCTCCGCTGACCTCCGTCTTACGCTTCACTATCCTGCTGACAATCCTGCTTTCCTGAACCGGATCCGTGTGGGTGATACGTCCCACACTCCAGTGGTGCAATTCCGGAGTTTTTCCGCCGTCGTGGAGCGAAGATACGTCGAAGAACGTACTGAGGCCTAACCTGCCAGGGAGGCCGGGATCTCAAGTGCTGGCCCTGCCGGGTCCGAGCTGAACAACAACGGGCTGCTGCATGCGGTTGGGCCCGGTCTCCGGTCCTCTTGAACTTTTTCCCGATTGTTTTGCTACCATCAGCTGCCTGGTGCCCTGTAGCGTGTGAGGCGACGAGTGACGCAAGGTACTGTCTTGTGAGGGTCCCCGACCGGGGATCCGGCATCCATAATGCCGAGCCCCCCGTATCGGCGCCTCACCGCATACCACTGCTTGCTGACCGCCGTTCCCTCCTAGCTTATTCCTGCTCCGTTTCACTTTGCCCCGGAGAAGGAGCCTCTCCGTTGGGGTCACCATGCCTGCAGACAGAATAAGTTTAAAGGAGCGGGTTCGATCTGGCCCGTCTTTGTTAACGGTGATGGAGGCACTTATGGCGCTTCAGGGCACTATCAAAGCTCGGACTCATGCCTTGTTGTCTGCGATGGATGAAGTCACAGGCTCGAGACCGGACCCTGACTCGACGCTCGACTCGACGCCAGCCCACTTTGCAATGGATGCTTCGGAGGTGTATTTAGACCCGGCGGTGGAAACAGTGTTTGCCCCTATTGTGTCGGATTTGCCGGACTGGCGTGTGCCTGGACACCCGATTGAACTGTTGGAACCTTCGATCCTGCACCCTTCGGAACATTTATACGTCCCCACTGTGGTATTCTCTACTTTGTACTGTATGCGGTTTTGGACTTTGTTTATCCCCCTCCTCCACCGGTCGTTCAAGATGGCGGATGAGACGAAGCTTGGCCTCGGAGATGGGGAGGGGCGGTGGTGGTACCAGCAATCAACATCTCTGCGCTCCTGTTCTGCCGACTTATGGGACATTGTGTGTAAGGGACTTCCCTTAACTACCGACTTCAGTACATTTGATCGTAGGGGTCAGGGTTGAGATCTTTGTCTGGGCTCATCGAGGTGAATTTATGATTGACGGGATTGCTTCACTGTCCTAACGGATTCCGGGGCAGGGTTGGCTAGGTTGGGGGAAGGAGACCGGGAGTCCGTAGCATTATGCCCTCCTCCGATTTCCCCTCTCGAGTGGGGCTTTCTTACTTTTTTCTTTTTCCCTTTCTTCTATATTTCGGGCTCTGGTTGCTGGGCGACAGGCACGCTGCGTGAGGGGTGGCCGTAGTCATTTGCAGGGGTGCAGGGTGGGGGGGTGGGGGTGGGTGTTTCGTTTTTGTCTTTGTTCTATGGCCTCTTTTTCTTTTTCTCTTCTCTTGCCTTTCTTTCCTTTCTTTTCCGGGTTAGTGTAGTGGGTTCGGCTCTCTTTGCAACCTCATCTCTATACCTGGGCCTAGACCTCTCCCGGGCCCTGGTGCTGGGGGGCGGACAACAAGGACGGTGTGGATATTGATGATGTGCTGTTTATCCTGATGTTGCATGTTTAAACGCCGCTGATTGCTAGGGTAGCAACTTTGGTATGGACGCATCGTTTTCCTGTTCTCCCCCATTCCCATGGTCCGAGACACTATATGATACCTGATCCTTTCTATTTTATATCGAAAATGAAAACCTCCTATCCTGTTACGCATTGAATTGCACTCCCAACCACTGTATTTGGTAATCTGAGCTACTATGATCCCCAGGGACAATTGCTTTGAGACTGACTGTGATAATATGTTGAACTGCTTAGCGGCCAGCCCTGGGGGTTGTAGGCCCGGTTTTGTATATATGTGCAAATGTTAAATAAAGGTTTAAAAAAAAAATAATAATAATAATCCCTGCATGAGCGAACCCAGACCCTACTAGTGGGCTCACTGACTGGTTTTAGCCAGCCTGCCGCCACAGACGAGTTTCTGACCCCTTGGGTGTGGGCCTTTGCTCTCAGGTGTCAGAAACAAATCCTGCCCAGGTAGAGGATTTTTTACACCCCCTCCCACAGAATGACCTACAGATTAGCATTCCAAGGCAGGTCCAAGAGACAACCGCCTTTGGTATGCCAATCTGGATTCCCTCACAGGAGAGGATGCTGACCGCCTTTGACCAGGGCCCATTTGGCACTTGAGCAAGGCAGGAAAATTAGTAGTCAGATAGGCGTGTTCACCTCCAGGCTAGTACCACCCTTCAGGGGGACTACCTGAAATGATCACAACCTTTCAGAGTCTGCCATCTTTGTGATGGCCAACTGAAGAACTCGTGAAAGTAGTGATATTGGGGGTGTAGGACCCCAGGGGTCAATAGCTGAATGGCTATTACCCTAGACTCCACTAACGCCCATAAATCTAGCATTTATGGGAGACCCTTGCATCAGGAGATCAGATCCTGCCGACCTAAAAGAAGACGGACAGACGTGAAGACTCGCAAGAAACAAGAACAGAAGATCCAGCAACTGACTTAGCGGCCACCCTGCTGACCTGTCTGTTATTAGACAGTTGCACCGAAACACAACTTGTCCTGCAGCTGTGATGTCTCCAAACCCTGGGAGAACTGCCAGCACTTCGGCCAAGAACTAGAAACTCCTGTGGAACAGCAGAGCTGCTCCCCTGCACCTTGTATGTACCAAGAAAGAACTGTAAGGCTCCAAGACCGTGAAAACCTGACATTGGAAAGCATCGCTATACCTGAGCCACCTAGCACCTGGGTGAAGTAGGCCGACAGTGCCAACCCAGTCACCAGACCCGATGCCCACCTTGAGTTTCACCTCTGTGGACATATCAATGCCACTTGCGGCCTCTGCTTGCAGACCCCCTCTACCGCGACGCTCCTAGTGACAAAACCTGATGCCTAAAGACACTTCTGCACCCGTTACCCGTTACCCGTGGCCCAAGGAGACGAGGACTGAAGGCTTCTCCATGTCCCGCAGCATTGTGTGGCCTGAGCCCCCCTGTTGGTTTAGCCCGTCTGGCCTCCCAATCCAAACCTGCAGTCTCCTTTCATGCAGACTGATCCCCATAGACTAATATTGGCCACCGGACGCTGTATTTTGCCACTGCACCCTGCTGCCCTAGGGCCACTGGAGGTGACCTGCTGGCGCTGCCTTGGACCTTTCCCCATACTTACCTTAAGTCCAAGAGATTGGTCTCGTAAGTATCATTACTCTACTGTATCCCATACTTGTTTTTCCTCCCGTAAGATAACATTGCAGCTTCTGAAAATGGATGAAGTGTTGAATTTTTAAAATTGAAAGAATTTCTATCTCAAAACGTACTTACCTGATCATATTGATTCTGCCACTTACATATATATAAATTTATTTGTTATTTTTATAAATTGGGGATCTCCTTATTGAGTTGTCTGTATCGTTTATTTATTGTATGTGTATTTTACAGATGTCTAACACTGATCTCTGATAAGCCTAAGGCTGCTCGGCCTCACTACCCCCGAGAAGAGCATCTTGGGATTGCTAGAGCAAACCCTGTCCACTTATAGGAATATGTGGACTCTTTGTACAGCATACCTCTTTTTGGTGTACTATATAAAGATCCAGCTTCCGACACTCCTCTGTTTCTACCTCATAAGCACCTACCTCTGCGCATTCCCTGTTTATTCCTCATAAGCATCTACCTGTGTTTCTCCTCTGTTTGTACCTCATAGGTACCTGCGTGTGCACCTCTTCTGTTTGTACCTCATAAGCAGCTACCTGTGCACCTCTGTTTACTCCTCATAAGAACCTACCTATACACCTCCGTTATTTACATCTTACAACCACCTACTTGTGCACTGCCCGTCTTTGTGCCTCACAAGCAGCTACCTGTGCGCCTCCTCTCTTTATACCTCATAAGCACTTACCTGTGCTCCGCCTCTGTTTATACCTCATAATCACCACAGCCGGGTCTGGTGGCTCAGTGGACTAATGCGTCTACTGCAGGGGCCTGTGTTCGACCTCATGGTCACAGGTTCAAATCCCGGCGGGTCCACTCAGCCTTTCATCCATTTGGGGTCGATAAAATGAGTACCATTGAGTTGGGTAACAACAAACATCTGTTATTTCAGCGCCAAGAGGCCCGCAGTGGTGAACGTGCGCTTTACAAATACTCATGTTATGTTATGTTATGTTATGTTTACCACCTTTACTTATATATCGTAATTACCTAAATATTCGACTCCTTAGTTTATACCTCATAAGCACCTACCTGTGCACCTCCTCCGTCTATAGCTCATAAGCACCTACCTGTGCACGTCATCTGTTTGTACCTTGTGAGCTTCTGCAATGAAGCTTGTAATCCTACACAGACAGCAACGGGCGCATGATTATCAGGCAATTATCTGGCATCTGCTGTGTGAATGCATCAAGTATGTTCCCCCTGATTCAGCTAAAAAATAACCTGTTAAATGAGTACACAGACATTGTGGGCGGGTAATAACAGGGAACCAGTTAAACCTGGATGTAAGAAATGCCTTGAGGTAGAAATGCTATATTCAGTTGCGGATAACGGATACCTCCTCGCGTGCTGCCAAAACCCCGTCCGGCCAAAGAGTAGCCTACTCGGCACAAAAGAGACAACACTAAGTCAGATACCCCTGAAAGGAAGAAAAAAAAAGATGAATATGCAGACATCTGCTGGCTGCACTGATATGTCAGATAAATTATTGGTTGTCATAAAGTCTCAATAATAAGGACTAATTACCTGTTATGATTGAATATTAACTTATAGATCAGTGTTTGTTTGCTTTATCATTTTTTTTTTTTTTGGACATTTATTAAGCGCCTGGTTACGCCACTGGCGTGTCCCCGCGCTATGACAAGTGAAGTGGCTGTCCCCCCTCCTCCCACAAAAGCTTATCTGCTGAAAAGGTGCATTTTAAGTCTTTTTCTGAACTGGACTTCGGAAGGTTCGAGTCGAAGTTCCAGCGGAAGATTGTTCCAGCACTTGGGAGCAAGGTATCTGAAGGATCTACCTCCCATACGAGCTTTGAATATTCTTGGGACTTTTAGCAGCCCGGTCTGAGAGGACCGAAGACTGCGTGCGGGCTCATAGTGGGATACAAGGCTCTGGAGCGGAAGAGGTGCTTTGCCGCTCAGGATGCGGTGACATGTGGCAAGGGCCTTAAACTCCACTCTCCTCCCAATGGGGAGCCAATGGAGGGCCCGTAGAGCTGGTTTAACGGAAGACCTCCTATGGAGTCTAAGAACCAGCCGCGCTGCCGCATTTTGAAGAACCTGCAGGCGGCCCGTAACCCTGCCTGTGGCCCCCAAATAGAGCAGGTTCCCATAATCAAGTCGGGAGGTGACCAGGGCATGCACCAGCGTCTTTCGAGCAGAAATGGGAAGCAGGTCTAGCACCTTCCTGAGGGCTCTCAGAACACTGAAGCATATCCCCGCCACCCGGCCGACCTGTGGGCCAAAAGAGAGGTCCTTATCCAACCACACGCCAAGGTTCCTGGCCTCTCCACCGGGAGCAGGAACCTCCCCCAGACAGGGTGGCCACCACGCCGACGACCACGCAGACGGTGCACCCCCCACCACGAGCACCTCGGTCTTGCTACCGTTCAACTTTAAACAGTTTGCGGACATCCAGGCAGCAAGGTCTTTCATGCAATTCCTGAAGATGTCCGCTGCAAGGCCGGGCGCACGCGATAGGGAAATGACCAACTGCGTGTCATCGGCGTGGGACACCAGGCGAAGACCATATCCCTCCACGATGGCCGCCAGGGGGGAGACGTAGATGTTAAATAGGGTTGGGCTCAGGGACGAACCCTGAGGTACGCCCTGGCCCAACTCAATCTCCCTGGAGTAGCAGTCACCCAATCTGACTTGAAAGCATCTATCAGATAGGAAGGACTTGATCCAGCCATGCGCAGCTCCTGTCACCCCTCCTCCATTCAGACACTGTAGCAAGGTGGAGTGTGCTACAGTGTCGAATGCTGCGCTTAAGTCAAGTAGGATCAATGCCATCGTTTGGCCCTCGTCCACTCCCTGTCTAAGTGCTTCCACCGCCACGAGAAGAGCAGACTCCGTCGAGTGACGGGGGCGGAAGCCAAATTGCGAGTCGTGGAGTAGTGAAGTCGTCTCCACGAACTGCATAAGCTGTATGTTGGCTATTTTTTCCGCCACCTTCGCCATATAGGGCAGGAGGGAAATGGGACGGAGGTTGTCCAGTTTTTCAAAGCTAACGTTGGTCTTCTTTTGCAGAGGAAGTACCACTGCCTGCTTCCAAGCCTTCGGAACCACCTGAGACTCAAAGGAGGTGTCCAGTAACTGACGCACATAGGGCTCTAGTACTGGCAAACTGTCCTTTAGCCGACTAGGAGTGGTCGGATCTCTGGGGGAACCGGATTTTATGGATCCACAGATACGGAGAAGTTCCGTAGTGGAAGGAGTAACAAAAGTGGTAAGTCGTTGTTCCCCTCTCATTCTGGAGGATTCCGAGGGGGAAGCGCCACTATCTGTCCTCTGGGGGAAGGAGTTATAGATGTTGGTGGCCTTGGTTGCGAAGAACTCAGCAATTCGGTTACAGCCCTCCGTGGTGCAGAGTTTCTTAGGCACCGCAGCGGGTTTTCCTATCGCAATAGACTTATAAATAGAGAAAAGCTCCTTGGTGGACTGCTCTGCTTCCTCTATCTTGTTGAGGTAGTACAATGATTTGGCCTTCCTAATCAGCGTGTGATAAGCACGTCTGCAGTCAATGTAAACTGTTTTGGCCTGAGTGGAATAGGCAATCCTCCATTGCCTTTCGGCACGTTTACATGCTGCTTTGGCCGTTCGCAAATCCTCATTGTACCAAGGTGCCGATCTTTGCACTCGGCCCCCCATTTTCGCCATACCCAATGGTGCCACTTGATTCAGGGCTTCCAAGATGCGTTGGTCAAAATTGGAATTAATTTCATCTACCCATCGCCCCCAGGATGACCCTTCTCGGTGAGTGCCAGATTGAATTTGGCTTGGGAGAACGCTGCCCATCTGCGCCTAGGGTGTTTATCAGCGGTGGGTCACTGGGGCGGGGTCCCTGCATTTCGATGGTAAAGGGGACAAGGAAATGGTCAGACCATGGGATGGGAATCGGGGTTTGTGCGTCCACTTGGTTCCAGTTTGCGAAAACTGGGTCCAAAAGGTGGCCCAGCTTATGGGCAGGATGCAATACCTTCTGTTCGAACTGCAAGCTGGCCATCGTGTGGCATAGATCACTCGCCACCCTATCCGTAGAGGTATCTAAATGTAGGTTAAGGTCCCCTAAGACCAGGTATTTGTCCGAGCGTAATGCGGCTTCTGTGACGCCTTCCACTAGCTTTTCAATAAAGGCTGCAGTGGAGCCCGGAGGGCGGTAAATTAGAAGGCCTTTCAGAGTGAAACCGCCATTAATAGATATGGAAAAGGCACCCACCTCACTGTCGTCAATCACAGTGCGATCTAGCTGACATTGATAGTCCTGTCTGGCAACTATGGCTATGCCGCCCCCTCTCCCCCGTATCCTGCCTAGTCTTTGCAGACAGTAACCTTCCGGAATGGCCTCAATGATCTCCGGCATGGAGTCTTGGTCAAGCCACGTTTCCGTGAGGAAAAACAGATCCCATTGTTTCCCAGTAAGAAGGTCATGGATATCAAGAGAGTGTTTGCGTAGGGAGCGTACGTTCAGTAGACCACATACCAAAGTATGCTGGCCTGCGGTTTGTGCCTTACCTATGTTGAAGGTGTAACTACAGTGGCTGCAGCCCACGTTGTTTCCTGCCTCAATGCTGTGAGAGCAAAGTCCACGCAGCTCTCTGCAGAGGAGAAGTAGGTCATCTCGACTCCAGCAGACTTGGTGTAAAGAAGAGGCAGGGGGACTGGCCCTGGGCCGCAGTCGGCCGCGGACGGGCGCAGACGGGCTTAACTCAGGCGCAACTCCGGCGCGCCTTCGTCGCGCCCGCTGCGCTCGTCCGCTGCGCTGCCGACAGCACATCCACCTTATATCCCCCCCAGCGTCCCAACAACTAGAGCGCTGCTGTTCCCTGTCGGAAGTGCCTGGCTCGGACCCTCCACGCCCTCTGCTCAAACGGCGCTAATCACCGGCGTCAGACCGAGGCGGGAGGGAGGGGCGAGTCCAGCACTCCGTTGCCAGGCAGCAGCACCTGTTTGTCCGCCTACCGAGGCTCTGCCGAGCAAGATGCGGAGGACACAGATATTACGCTGTGCAAAGCAGCTATCACAGCCAGGTGAGGAGAAACAGTTGTGAACGTTTAAAAATAATAAAATGCTCACGCGCCACAAAGCATGCGAGCTACACGCAAATGCGCTTAAGTAAAAAGCGGTAGGGACGCTGCCACAGTCCACTTACCACTTATCTGCGCTTACAATGTAAGGGTCGGGCATTACAGTGAACCACTCGTGGTTTTACAGCAAGAGCTGTGGAAGGAGCTGCGGCTTGAAATGCAACAAGGTCTGAACTTTAGATACTTTAGGAAGAACAAAAGAATCTCTTGTGTATGTATTGTGTGCGGCCAGAACCAGGCCCTGCAAGTTGAACTAGTTTTAGGGAGATGGACGGATGTTACAGCAATAAAAATATCTACCTCATCACATGATAATGTTCCAATCTTTCAGATTAGAAGAAACCAGAAATTCTTGAACCATACCCGGCGTGGGCTGAGATGGTGGCAGTGATTACTTAACGAACAGCAAGGTAAAGACAAGAGTTAGTACTTGAGCTGATATATTGTGAACAGGAAAGCACTGAAGTATGTGAATGCAGTTACCTTTCTTATGTACCTCCAGAGGAGTCCACTTTGTTGTACACTTCCTGAAACTAAATAAACTACCGTACACCCTAATCTCTCTTTTTCCACAATCTGTTGTTTAAATGAAATCTTGTCCACGTGCATCTAACTAAAGCTTTACCTCTAGCACGTGGTGCTCCGTGAGTGCCCTTTTTATACTAAGTTACTCTGTGAGCACTGGTAATTCACCTCCTTTTCAGAAGTTAATAAGATATGGCATGTTCAACAGATTGTTTGCTTTAATATCTGTGTATGGTGAAATAATCCTTGCTAAATTTCAAAGATGGTGAAGTTGAGATGTCGTTAAAAGCTAGTTAAATATTGTGTATTCATATTGTGTTACATTTGCATTTCGTAATTTTAAATCTCTTTACATCCAACAGAACACAAGCTTTGAAAGCATGAAATGCTTTTGAATAACAGCTATTGTTCTGTAAATCTACAAATAATAGTCAGAAATAATGAACTACAGTATTCAGGAAAACATCAGCGCAGTCAGAGACGGACAGACCTGAACATAAACTGACAGATTCCGGAAGAGGCTGTGAAGGATAATTCAGTGGACGTAAGAGTCTGAGCTGTGCACCTCCATGTCACAGGACTGAGGAAATGACCTCTAGAAAAGTAAGGCACAACACCACCTTCAGCTGTGATCATGGGATCGATATAACGTGGTTACAGCAGTGCGTTGATTCCTAAAATGATAACAGACCATCATTCAATGCTCTAGGTGTATTGTAAACTCTTCCTGGCTATACCACAGCAACCAGTGTAGAGCACAACAGAGTGGAGACAAACAACTAAAGTGTTAAAGAAAGAGGAGTTCTGCTGTCTAACATTTAGAGCACTGTCCCTATTAAACCAACGGGAAGGATTTATTTTTACCCACAAGTGTCAAAACCTGTTATCCAATCCAAAGACAACATCTCTTGCAAGGAAGCCTGTCTAATATTATGCGTGTGGCAAGTGTTTAGTGGCCATTGTACTTTATTTTTAAATTGGAAATCAAATGTTGTAAATGCCAACAAATGCAGGAAATGTGGGAATAATACAAGTGCTTTATCAACCATGCTGGCCCTTCAGGAAACACAGTCATTGAATGTAGACAAATATATACCCGACCCAGAGACACTAATCAAGAAGGAAGAATCATACACATGCAGCAAAAGCTTTAGTTTCTCATCCATATTAAAGTCTCATCGTCAAACACACACAGGCAAAGAGCTGTTCAGATGCAGTGAATGTGTAAAGAGCTTTAGGCTGTTATCAACCCTAAAAAGACATCAGCGAATGCACACAGGGGAAAAACCATTCGAGTGCAATGAATGTGTGAAGAGTTTTAGTCAATTATCAGATCTCCAAAGACATCAGCGAACGCATACAGGGGAAAAGCCATACCACTGCAGTGAATGTTTGAAGAGTTTTAGTCAGTTATCACATCTCTACAGACATCAGAAAACACACGCAGGGGAAAAAACATACAACTGCAGCGAATGTGAGAAGAGTTTTAGTTGGTTATCACACCTCCAAGTACATCTGCGAACACACACTGGGGAAAAGCCATTCAGGTGCAGTGAATGTGTGAAGAGCTTTAGGCTGTTATCAGATCTCCAAAGACATCAGCGAAAGCACACAGAGGGAAAGTCTTACCATTGCTGTGAATGCGTGAAAAGCTTTAGTCAGTTATCACACCTCTACAAACATCAGAAAACACACACAGGGGAAGAAACATACAACTGCAGCGAATCTGAGAAGGGCTTTAGTTGTTTATCACATCTCCAAGCACATCAGCAAAAACACACAGAAGAAAGGCCATTCAGATGCAGTGAGTGTGTGAAGAGGTTTAGGCTGTTATCAACCCTGAAAAGACATCAGCGAACACACACAGAGGAAAAACCATTCAAGTGCAATGAATGTGTGAAGAGCTTTAGTCAGGTATCAGATCTCCAAAGACATCAACGAATGCACACAGGGGAAAAACCATACCAGTGCAATGAATGTTTGAAGTGCTTTAGTCAGTTATCACACCTCTACAGACATCAGAAAACACACACAGGGGAAAAAACATACAACTGCAGCGAATGTGAGAAGAACTTTAGATGGTTATCACACCTTCAAACACATCAGCGATCACACACTGGGGAAAAGCCTTTCGGGTGTAGTAAATGTGTGAAGAGGTTTAGTCGATCGCCAGACCTACAAAGACATCAGCGAACACACTCTGAGGAAAAACCATACCTTTGCAGTGAATGTGGGAAGAGCTTTAGGCAGTTATCAATCCTACACGGACATCAGCGAACACACACTGGGGAAAAACCATACCATTGCAGTGAATGTGTGAAGAGCTTTAGTCAGTTATCAATCCTACGCGTACATCAGCGAACACACACTGGGGAAAAACCATACCATTGCAGTGAATGTATGAAAAGCTTTAGCCAGTTATCAGCCCTCCAAGTACATCGGCAAACACACACAGGGGAAAAACCATACCACTGCAGTGAATGTGAAAAGAGTTTTGGTCAATTATCAATCTTACAAAGACATCAGCGAACACACACAGGGGAAAAGCCATACCACTGCAATGAATGTGTGAAGAGTTTTAGTCAATTATCAATCCTTCAAGTACATCAGCGAACACACACAGGGTTAAAACCATACCACTGCAGTGAATGTGTGAAGAGCTTTAGACAGTTATCACAGCTCCAAAGACATCAGCGAACACACACAGGGGAAAAGCCATACCATTGCAGCGAATGTGTCAAGAGCTTTAGTCGGTTATCACACCTTCAAGCACATCAGCTAACACACACAGGGTTAAAACCATACCATTGCAGTAAATGTGAAAAAAGCTTTAGTTGGTTATTACACCTCTACAGACATCAGTGAACACACACAGGGGAAAAACCATTCAAGTGCAGTGAATGTGTGAAGTGCTTTAATCAATTATCAGACCTACAAAGACATCAACGAACACACACAGGGGAAAAACCATTCAAGTGCAGTGAATGTTTGAAGAGCTTTAGTCAATTATCAGACCTACAAAGACATCAACGAACACACAGAGGGTAAAAATCATTCAAGTGAAGGGGATGTATGAAGAGCTTTAGTCACTTATCAGAGCAGCAAAGACATCACCGAACACACACAGGAAAAGCTATTCAAATGAAGGGAATGTGCAAAATTCTTTACTCAATTATATGAGCTACAAAAACATCATTGAACATACACTAGGGAAAAACCATACGACTGCAGTGTATGTGTGAAGAGCTTTAGTTGGTTATCACACCCCCAAAGGCATCAACAAACACACACATGGGATAAAACATACAACTCTAGTTAATGTGTGAAGAGCTTTTGTCAATGACCAGCCCTACAGGGATATCTGACAACACACACATGGGAAAACCATACAATTGCAGTAAATGTATGAGAGCTTTAGTTGGTTATTATACCTCCTAAGACATCGGCAAACTAACACAGGGTTAAAATCATACCATTGCAGTAAATGTGTGAAGAGCTTTAGTCAATCTTCAGAGTTCAAAAGACATCAGAAAACACACGCCGGGGAAAACCATTCAAGTCCAGTTAGTAAGAGAAGAGCTTTAGTTGGTTACCAAGCCTACAAAGCCATCAGCAAAGTACAGAAGATGATAAAGTTACAATTATGTGGGGCATTCAAACGCCGGAGGATGTTAAGTAGAAGATAGACACCCCGACTAGCAGAATGGAAGCAACACAGATATTTGTGGAATAATTGTGTCTACTCAGTAATTGATCAATTCATTTCTCTACAGATAAGAAAAATGAAGTTGCAGGAAACACATTAAGACATTAGCAGAGTGCAGACCAAAGAAAATAAATAGTGTTGTTTTTTACTTTGGTAAAGTAGAGTTATAAAGAACAACATCCACACACACCTGTTCATGCTACTTTTAAAATCAACACTATGGACAGGGCTTGGACTAACGAGGGTATTTTCAGCTAACTTTAGGGATTAATTCTAAAACCTATAAACCCAACACACTCGAACTGATTTAACTGGCAGGCACTGGAGAATATTCATAGTTAATTGTGGGCTTTAGGTGCTTTGTGCAACATTGATGGTTCCACTGCTGCAGCCAGAGAACAGAGTCCAAAAACATGAGAAGTGAAAGTAGGACATTGTGATCTGTAACTCTCTGGGTTAATGCATGCAGTGCACATGTACCTCCCAAGACCTGACACGGGAGAAGTGACGCTCATTTCCATCATCACATGCATCTGTAAATGCACCCACTATAGGGGTATTTCCCCAGTGGCATTCAACAGCTGGATCCTTGGGGGATTGGACCGCTCACCACTGACTATGTAAATAATTAATTGTTTGATTAATTGCATGTAAAAATATTTTATGAGTTTCTTATTTACGGAGAATCATTTGACCAAATCCTAACTGTTTCATGGATAGAATTAGTGCTTGATGGCAAAATTATTGATATGAGAAAACGATGTTGAAATGTTTACTTCTAATGAGGTTTCTTAAGGTTTGACGGTTAAGTAAAGATTAAATATTGAGCACTAAATAATTCCAGCTCTTAGAAGCTAGAATCCACAAGTATCGACTCTCTGTTATGCAGTTCGTGCAACCTTGACACTGGGAAAGAAATCTGGATTCAGAAGGAAAGGAGCACAAATTATATTCAGGTTTGTGTTTACAAGCTAAAAGGAACCCTCATTTTATAAACTCTGCTGGTGAATGCACGAACTTAAAAAGCATATGCTGCCTCGTGAGCAAATAGTGAAAGTTTTTGATGCATTTTAGACTTTCTTAGCCCACAAATAAGATAGACCATAGCATTCAGAATCATCAGAAATTTGCTTTTGTGTTGCTGGAGCCACCAAATACAGTGTTCTCATAACCCAGCCTTGTATAGACGAAGGAGATCACCGATAAAATATTCATGTCACAAGACAGAAAAGGAACACCTTTAGTAGCCAAAGATGGTAGAAACTAATGCATTCCACTGAGTTCATTTTAACAAAGTGCCTAGTCCTTGCTGCTGTGCATCATCACAACCATCTTGTAGTGGTAATTTGGGATGAGGTCACTTCCAGAACTTGGAAAGGAAACTGTTACTTCTACTACGGCAGCAGAAGCCAAAAACAAGAGCTGATACAGCAGCAAGCCAAGATACAATTCAGTCAGCGATTGTGATAGCCGGTAATACTCAGCCTGCTACAAATGTGAGTACAAATTCAAACTCAAGTTCAAGTGCAAATAATGAAACTTTACCAGCTGTTCTAACTATGGCTGAAGGGGTACATCAAGCTGCTCCACAGTTAAATAACTTTAATGCAATTACAACAAGTGTTAATGCTGAAAATGCAATGGCTTCTGGTAGTTGTAGGACAGGAGCAATACCGAAAATTCCTGGTATGTTTAGGAGAAAGTCCGCTAACCCTGACGTAATTCAGAAGACTTTAGATAAACAATTAGACGCAGAAGGTCATTCTAAGGTTGCGTCTAGCGATGCTGGGAAAAATAGTGATTCAATACAAAAGGCTTCAACCGCTGCTGATACTCGAGGTGATGATACAGAGTCCTTGGACTCAGCAGGCAACTTCTACTCTATGACCGATCTATCTCAAGCATTGGACTCTGATAATATAGATGAGATGGGACAAAACACTGAGTCGTTGCAGGAGGGTGTAGGTCAAGAAGACCTTAGCATTTCTGAGGGCTCAGATTCAGACCCAGAGGAGTCCCCGAACAGACTTGAGTGGGGGCGAGAGGAAGAAGCTGAGATCATTGATGTTAATTCTGATCCACAAAGATTAAATAGACCTATTTCACCTCAAACGCCTTTAATCTCTGGATCCCATAACTCATCTGATGACTTGCCTGAAATAACATTGGAAGTTTTATATAGAGTAATGCTGCACCACAGAGAGGAGACTAAAACTGAAAATCTTCGAACCCAGGGAGCTGTAAAAAGGCTACAAAATAATCTCAGGAAAGTAATGAAAATCTCTAACGACACAGTTATAAGAGTCACGGAGACGGAGAGCAGGATTTCACAAATGGAAGACTCTATGGCACAACAGAAAACACAGTTGGAATCAATGGTGGGTTTGAAAGAGGAGATTAATTGGAAACTGGTGGATTTGGAAAATAGAGCTCGCCGTAATAATCTCCGAGTCCTGGGTATACCGGAAGGGAAAGAAAATACAAACCCACGACAATTTATGATAGATCTTTTTTCTGCTGCTTTCCCTGAGTTAAGTCAATGGAAATGGGAGACCGAAATTCAAAGGGCGCATAGATTTCCATTTCAAGCAAGGCATGATACAGCCTCAGCCTCTAAACCAAGAGCTATCCTTATTTCACTGAACAATTTTCTTGCAAGAGAAGCTCTTTATGACTTAGCAAGACCTAATAAGAAGCGGAAGGTTCGAGATATTGAGTTTTTTGTTCGACCAGACTACTGTCATACTACGGTGCAATTAAGATGGCAGTTAAGACAACTGATTACAGCATTCCAGGCAAAAGGAGCCCAAGCATTTCTTCTAAATCCGGCCAAGCTTAAGGTTATATACAAAGAACGATCTACTTTTCTTACCTCCGAGGCAGCGGCTAAAGAATTCCTGATGTCTCTTTGAGAAGTTATCGGGAGGAGGAAAAAATCTTTTTTTTTCTAATTAATGAGTAAAGTGCAAGGAAAAGAAGGGAAAGAAAAAAAAGATTTAAAAAAAACAATTGATTATAGCAAATGAAGTAAATAGTAATGAAGGATAAAAGTTTGTTCTGAAATATTCGGATATATTTGAGTTAACTTTGGCTTTAATGATTATGAATGAAGGATAATAATCATGAGTCGAGCAGAACGATGAGAATCACTTAGTGCTCATCACATCATCAATACGAGGGACACTTTGTCCCTTTGCCCTGATAGCACTGAGGGGTGGGGGGGGGGAGGCTCAGGGGGAGCCCAGAGAGGGGTGTGCGGTGGGTGAGGGAAAAAAATGAAGTTGCAAGTAAAAACAGATTGTATATTATTATTTTGGTATTTGTAGTTATACTGCTATGTTTGGATAGGTGGCTTGTCAGAGCGAAGAAATTGAAATCTTATAAGGTGATACATTCATATTTTCTGTTTAAGGTGATGCCCTATGTGTTAAACAAACATTGGTATAAATATTGTCACAAATGGGAAAGTTACGAGTGTGATCTTGGAACATATGTGGTTTAAATAATAAAAAGAAGAGGGGAATAGCGGCACAAATTTTACAATCTATGAAAAATGATATATTATGCATTCAGGAATCACATATAACTTGGAATGACAGACATTTATATAAAGATCTAGGTATGCAGTTAGCGGTATGTACATCTCAAGGCTCTACAACAAAAGGCGTTGCTATTCTATTCAGGAAGGGTCTAGGTATACTAACTCGACATAAAGCGGACAAATATGGTAGATGGGCAATAGCAGAGTTTAAAATTAATAATGTATTATGGGCCATTTGTGCTGTATATGCTCCAAATGTGGATGATCCAGGTATTCTAGATAGTCTAAATCTTGAACTTTCTAACTGGTCTTCATCATTAATACTGTGTGGCGACTTTAATATTCATTTAGATGTGAGTAGAGAGATATCTGATATATCTTGTTATCAGGGAGGTAAAAAAAAATAATTTATGTCATTACGGTCAATGGTATTAGATCATGGTTTAGTTGATGTAGCTTATGAAAAAAAATCTATACTTCCTATGTATACATTCTTCTCCCACCCCCATAAAAAATCTGTTCGATTGGATTATTTTTTTCTTAAAAAATCATTTATTCACGATACAAACTTTGAGTTATTTCCACGCATAATATCTGATCATAATCCAATATTGATTGAAATTAAAACTGATGAAACAATTATCCAACCGAGATCCTGGACTTTTGATCGCAAATTATTACATGATCCTGACTATATAAATACATTGACTTTGTGGATGAAAGAATTTTTTGACATTAATAGAGGTACCGCGTCAACTCAGATTGTCTGGGATACGTTCAAATCAGGGATAAGGGGAGAGACTCTTTCATATACAATTAGAAAACAGAAAATTATGCGTGAAGAGAATGAGAAGGTTTTTCAAAAAATACTATTTTGGGAGAAGGAATTAATCACAGCAATAATACATCAACGACCAATCTTGGACATAGAATCAAGGTTGGCAATTAGTAAATCTATCGGTTATGAATTCTTTGCAGAAAAATCAGCAAAACTGATGGCAAGTTATAGAACCCAGATATATGAGATAGGGGAAAATACAGGGAAAATCTTGGCAAAAAGAATTAGACAAAAAAAAGTATATAATACCATCAATACAATTCAGGATGAAACAGGGCAATTGTATAATAAACAAGAGGAAATTCTGGAAGTTTTTCGTAAGTTTTATCTCAAACTATATACACAAGAGGACGATAATTACTCATCTGATATGTGCCTGAATTTTGCCATGGGAAATCTTTTCCCATCCCTCTCTCAGGATCAAAAATCAGTTTTAGATGCCGCTATCACATGGGAAGAAATCAAAAACGCCTTAAATTCATTAGCAATGGGCAAAGCAACCGGTCCGGATCTTATTCCGTTAGAGTTTTACAGGTCCTTTAGAAAACATATTAAAAATGATATGTTGGCTGTGTTCTTAGAGGCACAGAAAGGTTTACCTCTAGCATCTTGGGCTGAGTCAATAATTATGACGTTTCTAAAAAAAGATAAAGATCCATGTAACCCAGCCTCCTACAGGCCAATATCGCTGATTAATACTGACAGTAAAGTTTATTCAAAAATACTTGCCACAAGACTGTCAAGAATTATTTCAACAATTGTTTCTCGGTGGCAACATGGTTTTATTCCCAATAGAGATACGGCGGACCATATACGCAGAATTATAGCAATGATGGATTGGGCAGAAGCCTCTAACATACCAATAGGAATCACTATGCTAGATGCTGAAAAAGCATTTGATAGAGTAGCATGGCCCTATCTTTGGGATGTGTTATCTATGAAAGGTTTTGGTTCAGGAACAATAAACGCATTTAAGGCATTATATAAAAACCCAGTTTCAGCAATAAAAATAGGCCTTAATAAATCCGCATTATTTCCTATCCAAAGAGGAACACGACAAGGATGCCCATCTTCTCCTCTTCTTTTTGCTATATATATAGATATTTTTCTCAATCAGCTAAATAGGGATGAAAGCACAGTTCCATTACAGTTAGGAGGTACGACATATAGAGCCCTGGCTTACGCTGATGATCTGGTAGTGGTCACTAAAGACACTGAAAGAACGTTTCAGAGGATCGAAGAACTAGCGGGCATATTTGGATCTTTTTCTGGGTATAAACTAAATTTGTCTAAAACGCAAATTTTGTTTATAGGATCAAACCCACCTCCTATTATAAATATAGTTACCGAAGCAGTTTACCTAGGTATCAGATTAACTACACCTACTTCAAAGATACCTAGTATTAATTACACCCCGATTCTTAAAAAGGTTAGCACAACTCTGGAAAGAATAAACCATTTACATTTATCTCTTCATGGTAGAAACAACGTTTTAAAGATGCTTATTTTGCCGAAATTTCTTTACTTATTTAGAACAATTCCCTTGGAATTTCCTTTAAGTTTTTTCCAAGAAATTGAAAGAACCGCAATAAGATTCTTATGGGGCTATAAAGGTATTAGAAGAGCAAATAAGAAGCTGATTATACCGAAAGATAGGGGGGGGGGGTGGGCCGCACCACATTTTCTGTTTTATTATTTAGCAGCCACACTTCAATATATGTTTCCCTTAATTGTAGGTAAAAAAATCCCCACTAAGTGGGCACAATATCCAAATATCTATGAAATGGTAGTAGGTACTGATGCGAATTATCATCTGTTAAAATTCATAGAGCCAAGCTATTATAAAAAAACAAAATTTAAGATATTGGCTGCAGCATATAAAGCTTGGCGAATTATTAAAAAAGTGGTGGGAATTAGAAAAATTACTAGATATACGCCACTAAACTCAAGTCAATGTTTTCCCACTATATTTAGAGACCAGGTGATGAGAAATTGGAATGATAAGGGGATTACCTTTCTCTCTGATTTGTATATTAATAATTCTGAAACATTACTTTCTTTTGCTGAACTACAAAATAACTTTAAAATTCCTTCTAATGATTATTTCAAATTTTTACAGATTCATAGCTTTCTACATTCACCCTCCAATATAGAAAGACAGGATTTAACCCCAATTTTACTTATAGATAGTCTAAATAATAAAAGAAGAATTGGGTTTTATTATAATACTTTAATGACTTATCTTGTGGATGACTTTAACAATCTGAGGGATAAATGGGAAGAGAAATTAGGTACAAAGGATGTATTTTTGGAAGAATCAATCAAACTGGCTACCACTATTTTATTTTCGGGGCGTAATCGAACCCAACATTACATGATTTTGTGTGACCTATATTATACACCGGCAAAAGTTCTGAAATGGGGGAGTATTACTGGAATCAAGTGCAATCGGTGTGAGTTAAGAGGGGCCGATACATTACATATGTTTTATTCGTGTGCAAAACTTGATGGATTAATTTGTGATGTTCAGAAATTTATTGAATACATTCTTTGTAAAAATATTGATATATCACCTGAACTTATATTATTTGGTGTCTCCAAAGATTCAAAAGACATTGAACAAACCAACTTATTATTTATCATGATGGCTGAATTTCGCGCATGCATATCTCAGGATTGGATTAGTCCAGAATCACCATCTTTTTCCACATGGAGGGGACGCCTCTTAGCTAGATATAAACTTGAATCAGCAATATATGCTACCAAGGGAAAAAAAAGGAAACAACTTGGGTTAAAAATCTGGTCACCAATTCAGAAATGGACTGATGAAGTAATGATATAATGAATTTTGTACATCGCGTATTTATGTATTTTCTATTGTTTTGTATTTTGTATTGGCCTACTATATATTCTTTTGTATATGCTGTATAATATGCATGTTAATTTCTTTTCAAGAAGGAATTATGTTATAATCTGTATAAACTTGCAACTCAAATATCAATTAAAAAAAAAGGAATTGCATCCAATAAAAAAAAAAAAAAAAAAGAAAGGAAACTGTTACTTGCTGTTAAATACCAGACTGAGCACAGCACATCTATGCCGCCAGAGTTCTGTCCGTCACTGCATGTTTTGCATTGAAGGTTTTGTGAACCAGTGAGAGTCAAGCGTCTAAAGAGAGATCTCATCTGATGGATGCTTCTACCTGACGCTTCCTCACTTATAGCATAATCCCAGGTGCCAGTCTGGATCAGGAATCTTCAAGGCTATCACATTGCCAGTAGTAGACTCTAGCATTGCATCAGTAGCAAAAGCAGCATCGGATGACATCACCAAAGCATCCCAGCACAAGGTCATCAATTCCCTTTTACCTACTCCTATGGTGCTGGTCCAGCGCTTACTCTCTCAAAGAGTCTTATGTTTTCCCACAGGCATTTTCCAACAAGTGGAGTATTGTGTCTCCTCCCTAGAGATCAGGGTTCAAACCCTGTAGGGACTGGGAAGGACTGAGATCTAGAACAGAGCCCCTCTTCATCTGCCCCTAGTGCCTCGATTCAGACCACGACTACTGGTCTTGTTACTCCTGCCAGAGCAAGCACACGAAGGCCATCAAGGACCATGAGGCGAGGCGCTTCATACGCTGGGCCAGGGACGAAGAGCGCAGTAGACACTGCTTCCAATCACACTACAGGTCAAAATGGAAAATTTCAAGAGACAAACTCTAGCTCTAATGTAACCGGCATTGAAACCAGTAGACTGTACAGTGCCAATCAACCACATCCTGGCCCTGCATTTGCATCAGAGGTATCTATGTTTTGTAGGGGGTTCTATGCAGTAGTAGTTTTTAGTGCTACCCTTTGAGTTAACATCAGCACCTCAAGATTTCAGAGGTGATGGCAGTGGTTTCAATCCATCTCCGAAGGTTGGTCATACCTATTTTCCCAAACCTGAATGATTGGCTAATCAAAGTTGGATCTCCAGAGGCGGTATCTCCCCATCTACAGTCAAGTGTAGCCCTACTGTTTGACCGGGGTTCTGGTCGAATGAGCCGAAATCCCACCCGACGCCCACATATCCAGTTCATAGGGTCAATACTGGACACCACTCTGCTCCAGGCCTTTCCTCCACCTCTGAGGACTGCAATGGTTCCTTCTTTCCAGCACACCGGGAGAGTCACAGTTCTGAAGGTCCTCTGACTCTCAGGTCTGATGGGTCTCTGCATTCTCCTAGTCCTGCATGTTCTTTGGCTCATTTGAACCCTGCAGTGGTGCCTCTATGAGCAGTGGCTACAGAACGGGGGAGACCCGTCTGACTCCATCATAATCTCCCCCAGTGCTGCAGTAGGAGTGGTTTGCCGATTATGAGTGGTGTCCACTATGGGTATTAGCTTAGGATATCTTCACCGGCTGGGGTACTCCTCAGGTGGACTTGTTTACCTTTTTGGAAAATGCTCAATGCCAGCAGATCTGTGCCCCCCAGTATCCCTTCATGGGGTGTTGTGGGACATGTTTCAGTTGAGGTGACACTTTCAAGGGCACTACACATTTCCCCTCATTTCTTGTGTTCTGTGGAAGATGCACTAAGACCCAGTTCTAAGTAATTCTCATCGCCCTAGATTGGCCAAGGGAGTGTGGTATGAAGACCTTCAGCGCTTCTCCAGATGTTCCCTTCTCAAGCTGCCATGGAGACTAGACCTTCTCTCCCAGTCGGAGGGAATGGTGCTGCATCCCAATTTCAGAGGCATTCTCCTTCATGCCTGGAGATCCACAGAGGACATATGAACTCCTTGCAGCTGCCACCGGAGGTGGTAGATATCATCTCATCAGTGCGTCAACCCTCTACCAAGTCCATCATAGGAAAAGGTTACTTACCTCCGGTAACAATATTTCTGGGGTATACTCTATCTACTTGAAGAATTTTTATTGACTCGCCCACCTTCACGTTTGATTGATGTGTTATAGGGAGAGTTAATAAGATCCCAAAATTCATCATCATATTAACTTTCTTTTGGTTCGATGAACCATAAAAGTGCACAGTGCGAACAACATTATACATACATAAAAAGATCATAAAACCAGATCACATACAGATATTAATGTAGATGTAAAAAGAGAAAACAAAAATTCAGTCATAAAATAAAAATTGGCAAATACTACCCCCAACGAAACCCCAATACCAGAGACAAAAACCTCAATAAGAGAGACCTTAGAAAACTACTCCTCTAGTCGTCCAAGTTGTATGTATTATTTCCATTCATTCGGTCTTTGTTTCGGGTTTTAAAAGCTGTAAAAATTCATCAAACATTAAAAGCACATAAGTCAATTATATACACTTTAAGGTCTAAATTTAATTCAAAAGCAAATTAATTAAAAATAAGTCTTAAGATAGAATTAATTACTATCTTGGCCTCCTACACGTCAATATGAATTAGCCATCCTTTATTCTAGGAACCTTTTCCAAATACACCATTTGAAAAAGAGGAATCTACATACTGTGAACACTATTGCATGGTTGAAATTGTATTTCAGTATCTGAGGGCCTCTAGGTGGTTAGACATCCCTTAAGTTCCTGCAGATCTGTACTATCCACATATGTCTAACTCTTTTATATGCTGGACAAAAGTAAAGTACATGTACTTCAGTTTCTTCTGCTGTTCCACAGGAGGGACAATTCCAATCGAATTCCCTCGACCAGGCAGTAGTAAATGTGCGCAGGGGGAACAAGCCATTCCTGAACTGCACATACAACTTCCTGGCTAGTACTGGCTGGATCTCATCTAAGAAAGTCTCATATCATGGATTGGTGAGTGGGGTGAGGGGAGTTGAGGGTGGGGGCAGGGGGGGGGGAGAAATCAAAAAAATAGCAACTTCAGACAAATAAATCAATTTCAAACAATCTTTTTGCCTAGAATACGGGATCATGTGACGGCTAAAGGGAGGAAAGGGATAAATCAGAATAGGAACATGTGGATTGAAACATGTATATATATACTTCACCATGCGGTTAAGTCTAAGTTCAGAATTGCCATATTAAATGGGGAGATTAAAACTTTGTAATTGGAATATTGCAGGCCTGAATGACAGAAACAAAAGGGCACAGCTATATCAACTATTGAAGCAAGATCCAGTTGACATACTGTGCCTGCAAGAAACTCATATAGCAGATTCCGATAAAGACCTCTTGAAGATCCCAGGGTATAATGTGATCGTAGCCACTTCCCAAACAGCTAAAACCAGGGGGGTTGCAACTCTGGCCAAACCACTACTTGGTAATCCTAGACGCAAATTAGCTGACAAACACGGAAGGTGGGCTATAGTACAATTAGAACTGGGTCCCACGATCTGTGCAATTTACGGGTCAAACTTAGATGACCCTACAACATTCAGGGATCTAGATCTAGAACTAGCCTCCTGGCCCTCTCCTCTTATCCTCTGTGGAGATTTTAATATTTCAGTGGGGGCTTATGTTCTTAATCAATTGCCCCTGAACTACAATGGCCGTAAGCCTAAGGTATACAGGGCCATACGCCAATTAATGGATAACCATAATTTGCGAGATGTCTGGGACTTGAAAAAACATCATGATTCTGGTTTCACTTTCTTTTCATACCCCCACAATAAATATGTCCGAAATCGATTACATCATGACCTCCTTGATGGATCCGGAAATATTAGATATAATCAAATCCCCAAGAACAATATTGGACCATAATGCACTTACCCTTATCATCAATCTGCCTAGTCATAATATACCCAAATCGCAATGGACCTTTGACAGAAAGTTACTTGTCAATGCGGAATATATAACCCATATAACATCCTGGGCTCAGGTTTTTTTTGACTGTAATAGATTTAGTGCGTCTAGACTGATTGTATGGGATTGCTTTAAAGCAGCACTAAGGGGTGAAACTATTTCTTTTGTTGCCAAAAGGAAAAAGAGGGAAGATATCAACAACTATGAGCTTAACCTGGAGCTGTCCAAACTCGAAGCTCAACATGCAACCCAGATCCATCAAGGAGACCTAGCCTATGATACTCTTCATAAAATAACAGTTTTGAAAACTGAAATCAACAGTTCATTAATTAGGAAAGCCGCAGAAACATATGAATCAAACAAAAGAAGTCTATATGAATCTGGGGAAAATGTTGGCAGGCAGTTAGCCTTACGTACACGCCAAAAACAATCATACAATAACATAAAAATGATTGAGTACGAGGGTCACCAATATACCTCCGCACAGGACATAATAGGAGTATTCCAGAGGTACTATCAAAAATTATATCAAAATGAAGATCAATACTCTAGCAGAGAATTAAAAACTTTTCTCAACAACTGGCTATTAGAGATAGGCCACAACCCACTGATTGATGAATCAATTAAAGAAGAATTGGATAGGGACATCTCGATTGTAGAACTGGAACGGGCGCTAGCGGAGCTCGCAAATGGCAAAGCCGCAGGTCCCGACAAAATTCCCTTGAACCTCTACAAAATATTAAACAAACAAATATTACCCTACATATTAGATCTTTTTCTAGGGGTCCAATGTAATTCAATACCACCAGAATCTTGGAAGCATACCAATATAGCAATATTTGCTAAAAAAGGCAAACCCCCACATCTCCCATCATCATACAGACCCATTTCTCTTATAAACTCCGACTCCAAATTATATGCCAAGGTCCTAGCTAATCGGTTGAGTCGGGTCATCGAACGTCTTGTCTCCCCGTGGCAACATGGCTTTATCCCGGGGAAGGGTACCACAGATCATACCCGCAGAGCCATTGCCCTTTTTGACATCATGGGCGCCACGGGGGGTAGGATGTCGATGACCCTACTCGATGCCGAAAAGGCATTTGACCGTGTTTCCTGGCAATTTCTGTGGAACATACTGGCGTTGAACAACATCGGGTACAAATTCATCAATGCTATAAAGGCCCTATATGTTGGACCACAGGCTAAACTTAACATATGTGGCTCGCAGTCGGAGTTTATTGAGATACAAAGAGGCACAAGACAGGGCTGTCCCTGTTCCCCGTTATTATTTGCCCTTTATATAAACCCCCTTATTTTAAAACTTCTTTCCTCACCTCTTATTAAACCTGTTACGGTGGATCGATTCTCAACAAAAATTCTGGCCTACGCCGATGACGTGGCTGTTCTAAAACACAAAACCCAACTGAGGCGATTAGCGAAATTGAACTAATTACTTACACTTTTGGTATTTACTCAGGCTATTCCCTTAACAGGGAAAAAACAATGGTCCTATGCACGAATAATACGATATTTGAAAGCCCTTATAAAGTTAAACAAGCCACATACTTAGGGGTCATTATATCCTCCAACGTGAGCGAAATGAATCACCTTAACTATACCCCCCTGAATAAGAAGATTAAAGAAGATCTTAGAAGAGTGGACAACTTACATCTGTCTATTATCGGAATGGCCAACTATCTAAAAATGTACATCTTCCCAACAATACTCTATCTATTTCGAACAATACCGCTCTTGGCCGGCGGTAACTATATAAAGACTCTTGACTCCTCCATGTCTAAATTTATTTGGAGTTACGGTAAAATTAGAAGGGCTCTACCATACTTAACTCTACCATTAGAAAGGGGGGGATTAGCTATCCCTAATTTAACATTATATTTATGGGCAACACTGATCCAACACATGGGCCCTCTGTTAAACTCACGTACTATACGTAATAATGAACATTATTGTATCCCTTCTATCTATGAGCTTAGCCTGGGGACTAAATGTCAGGGGTTATTTCTGAGGCAGGTTGAACCATCTTATTTTAAAAAAATTAAGTTCAAAGTTGTTGTTGATGCCTGGAAGGTCTGGAAATTTACATCAAAACAACTGAAGATCCCAAAGTTCACTAAATATACTCCCTTGTGGGATAGTTCAATTATTCCGGCTTGCCTTAACGATAGTACCTCCCGGAGATGGGCAAATATAGGTATTCAGACAGTGGCAGATTTTTTAAATCCAGTTGGTATTACTACCTTTGAATGGCTTCAACAGAAATATACCATTCCTGCCACTGACTTTCTTAAATATTTTCAAATTTCTACATATATTCGTGACTGCACTCCCAAAATTGAAGTAAACCACTTTCATTTTTTTCTATTGTTGGGAAGCAATCTACCAGTATAGGTATCCTGTATCAAATGCTTATGGAAAATGTCAGAGATGATTTGGAGCGAGTAAAGCAAGCCTGGGCTCTACGGTTGACTAATCCAAATATAGACATTGATCTTTCATTAGCTTTATCATCAAAATTGTTTATTGCCTCCAACCTTAAAGCTCAATATTATAGAGTTATATATGACCTGTATTATACACCAGCCAAATTATTCTCATGGGGCCTGCGAGCTGATGATAATTGCCCAAGATGTAAACAACCTCAAGCAAATTTAATCCATATGTTTGCCGAATGCCCCAAATTAGACCTATTAAAAACGGTGATAATGAAATTTTGGGCCCAGGTTTTTGGACGGAATATAAAAGACTCAGTAACCCTTTATCTGATGGGCCATGACGATTCTCTGGGCCATAGCATCTAGGAGCAAAGATCCATGTTCTTAGCAACTGCAATTTTACGTATCATTCTTGCTGCCCGATGGAAAGATCTGGAGCCACCCACATTTCAGATGTGGCTTGGTCGTTTCCTCGCCACATATAAACAGGAGATTTCAATTTATAATACTAGGGGTAAAAAAACTAGACTTCTTGGGAACCAGATTTGGGCCCCAATTTCTAACTGGTATTCCAATGTGAAGTCGCCTACTCTGATTACTATATCTTGATTTGTTAAGATCATATTGTAGAAAATACGGTATCGAGTATATAATCTTGGATATGTTGATTTTTCTGGTTTGTCTTTTTCTATTTTTTCTAACAGCTGATGTAGATATTGATTAATAGGCATAATTACCCTGCTCTGATTCTTAATATTTCTGAAATATGTTAAATATGTCGGTTAATTTTGTTTTACTATATTGTTTGACTGAATGTTGCTACAAAAAAAAAATAATAAAAAAAAAAGAAAGTCTCATATCTTTACATTTCTTTAATCTGTAGGAAATTCCTTGTCAGAATGACCTCTGTTGGGCCCTTCATAAGAGAGGACAGTCTGGAAGCCCTGTAGCAATCCACAAGTTTCTTCTTGGAAATTGCCAGGAAGGTTGTTAGAGGGTCATCCCATACAAAAACTAGTCCTATACTAGTCAGGGTATCCCTAAGAAGAGAAAATAAGGGTAGGTGTTTTGTCCCTGGATTCCCAGTTCTTTAAGAGCTTGTCTGTATGGGGTTTACTCTGGGGTCGACCAAATTCTCCTCCAGAAGAGAAGTCTTAAGGCAATGGTCTCTGAAATGGGGCACAGTCCTAGATCTAGTTGGAACGGAGTCAGAGGGTGCTAGGGGTAAGCATCAATAAGTCCCCCATGAATTAATTTTCTACCAATACAATGTCTTTAACAAACCCTTGTCCCCATAGCTCTGCCTCATAAGTAATGGCTCCAAGAGATTGGGTTTTGTATATTTCCATGAGGGTTAAGAGGCTTAGAGAATGTAGAACTATAGACCTTAGCCAGGCCACCTGTACTCTGTGCTAGTTTCAACCTCTGATTCCCTATGTGAAAGGCCCAGTCCATGTGCTCATTGATTGTAATCCCCAAATTCTCAAAAATGGCAGCCTTCTGCAGTAGAATTCCATTCAGCACGGGGTTGGTTCTGGTGGAATGCATGGAATTGAAAACCATAAATTTCGTCTTGGCATCGTTAATCTCAAGACCCCGCTCGATGCAAAATGAGTTAAACCCATTGAGTATCCTTTGAAATCCCCATGGGAGATTTTGATAGGAAGAGGGAATCATCAGTGAACATCAGGGTTGGACTTCTGGTAGAACAACACCTGGGAATGTCGTTGTCATTGACCTCATTTAAAGTATCCACCAACCCATTGATGTACAAACAAAACAGCATCAGGGCCAACACACAGCCCTGTTGTACACCCCTAGTTACTGGAAATTGTTCAGAAAGCTCCCCTAGTTTCCCACATCGAACCTGCGCATAGTTCTTCTCATGTATCCTCATGATGATATTACAGAGGTAGGTGGGAACCCCATGTTGGATAGGACAGACCAGAGTTTGATACTCGTAACTAGGTCACAAGCTGATTTTATATCTATGAAGATCAGACACAGACTGCCACCCTCCAGCACCTCTGTTTTCCAGTAGAGGAGTTGAGGCAGAATACATGGTCAATGGTAGAAGTTTGGTTTCTAAAGTCTGCTTGTATAGAGCAAAGAGCATCATTGTCCTTTATGACCTCTGTAGCCATTCTAGAGTGACCCTTGAGACAACCTTCTGTATCACATCTGTGAGGCTAATGCGCCTGTAATTCCCCAATAGAAGGGGGGAACCTTTCTTATACACAGGGATTATTTCAGCTGCACCATATAAGGGCACAGTGCAAGCAACATTATACATACATAAAAAGATCATAAAAATAGATCACATCCGGATATCAATGTACATGTAAAAAGAGAAACAAAAAATCAGTCTAAAATAAAAATTGGCAAATACTGCCCCCAACTAAATCCCAATACCAGAGACAAAAACCCCAATAAGAGAGATCTTAGAAAAACTGCTCCCATAGGGCCCGCTATGTCGTCCAAGTTGTATGTATTTTTTCCATTCAGTCATACTATTTGGTCTTTGTTTCGGGTCTTAAAAACCATAAAAATTAATCAACCATTTAAAGCACATATTTATGTTCATATGCTTGTATAGCGCTCGAACGCCCTTGCGCCTTGGCGCTGAGTGTGTGGACAGGAATGGTGCACCATGCCTGATGGAGGCCTATGCAGATGTAAACAACAAGGGTTTCTAGCTCTTACTGAAAAGCTGTAAGTTGGGTTGGATCTTCATCGGTAGTGGCAGTTTGTTCCAGAGCTTTGCCGCACATTGTGATATTGCCATACCCCCCCATCTTGCACGTCTGGTCTTTGTACATGTACATGTATTTATATAGCGCAAATCACCGACCCGGTTTCTAAGCGCTTGCTTAGGGAACCCGTCCTGGTATTCCCCTGTGAGATACCCCGGCAGGGTATCCACAAGGTGAAAGCCAGGCATCCCGCCGCGAGGGGCCATTGTGGAGATTAAGCAAGCTATTGCCAGAGTCGCAGAGTGTGAACCCATGAATCCAGTAGGCACCGGAGCGAGAATTGTCGAGTCCGTGGACATTTTAGGACTCAAGACCCGCCGAGCCAGGAATTGAACCCTGGTCCCGGGCTGACCTCTGCTTCCAGGTCTGCCTCCTCTAACCAGTGAGCCACACTTCTCCACTCTTTGTGATCTTAATGAGGCCCAGGCTGGCAGATCTGAGGTGGAGGGATATATGGTGGGAACAGTTTTTTGATGTCTTCAGCCCCATCACCATATATTGCCTTGGGCACAAGGCTGAGGCCCTTGAACTCTACGCGCTGCTTGACCGGAAGCCAGTGAAGTGATTTAATTCCGGCAGAGGTTGACTGTCCTCTGGGAATGCCCAGGAGTAGTCTCGCTGCGACATTTTGTAGAAAATGTTGTTTTCTCAGTTGGAATTTGTCAAAGCCCAAAAATAGGGCATTACAATAATATAACTTAGATAGAAAAAGTGCTACCATCACCGTCTTTTGAAGCTCTAAAGAGAAAAAATTTCTCAGAGTTTTTAATAAGAGAAAGGAGGATGAAGTGAGGCTGTTTACCTTGGTGCCAAAATTCAGTTTGTCCTCGAAGATGATCCTTAGGTTCCTGACCTTATTTACCGGGCGGGGCATTCTCCGGCCTCAGTTGGCCACCAGGACCTGCTCCACAGGGGCTGGCCCGGGCAGAATTCCATCACCCCTGTCTTGTCTGTATTAATTTTCAGGAAGCTTTGGCTCATCCAGGTCATAATCTCCGTGAGACAGACATGGAACCTGGCTGCTGTAGTCGCAGGCTGATTGGTGATAGAGATGACTAGTTGTGAGTCATCAACATAAGAGACCAGGACAAAACCATGCTTCCTGATAAGGCTGGCCAGTGGTGTGACGCAGAGGTTGAACATTGTCGGGGAAAGGGGAGACCCCTGTGGAACACCGCATGTGAGATGAAAGCTGTCCGACTTCAGGCCATCCCAGAACAGCCTCTGCTCTCTTTTCCCCAAGGAGGACAGGAGGGCCAAGGTGGCTCCCCCTACCCCTATGTACCTCAGCCGCTGCACCAGAACTGTATGGTTCATGGTGTCAAATGCGGCTGTAAGGTCCCCCCCTTGTCCATCACCCTTCGAATCTCTTCAGTAGCAAGAATTAAGGCAGATTTGGTGGAGTGGCGTGAGCGGAAACTGTGCTGGGAGGTACCCAGCAGACTATTTACATCCAAATAGTCGGTCAGCACTACATTCAATTGTTTTTCCAAGACTTTGGCCACAATTGGTAGGCCAGCAATGGGACGATAATTTTTTGGTTCATTGGGGTCCAGATTGGATTTCTTCAGAAGGAAGGAAATCAATACTTTTTTCCAGATTTCTGGGTAATGGCCAGATTCCAGGACTTGGTTTAAGAGGGTAGTAAGATTGTCGTAAATCTCGTAGGCAACTTGATGCATAATGGAGGAAGGGAAGGGGTGGTAGGGGAACTGGATTTTATGGAAAGCAGTAGTTTTTGTGTTTCCTCGTTGGTTATTGGCTGAAAGCGGGATAATCAACAGTGGGTAGGTCCCATTTGTATTTGTATGTCCTGAGGTGCTGGGGCAGTAAAGAAATCATTGTAAATTCCTTGCACCATGTCTTGAAAATACCCGGCGAGTTTATTGCACAAGGTTTGATTGGGCTTAAAAGCATTTTCCTGTTGTGGCTTAGCTAGCAAGTTAACAAATTTAAACAGTTCCTTTGTGGAGTTGCCGGCCTCCTTTATTTTGGTAGTGAAAAAGAGATTTTTGTGCCAGTGATTGCCTGCTTATATTGAGAAATAACTCAGTTATATGTGGATTTCATAGTGGCGTTGTAATCTTGTCTCCAAAAGCGCTCAGCTCTCCTGTAGTTGGTTCTTAGGCATTTAAGCTCTGGAGTGTACCAGGGTGATGATATCTTGGCTCTTTTTACTGTCACAAGTTGTTTGGGTGCCACCTGATAATGCTGCTGGTAGTAACCAGCCATTGAAACGCAGGGCTGCTACGTTGTTATCTGTTTCTAGTGAATCAGGGAAACGGCCAAGGGCCGACTCAAAGTCACTATCCTTGACTTTATTCCAGCGCCTGATGTGGACCTTCGATGATTTGGCCTGTGTACAGAGATGCGGCTGTGTAACTCTGATGTTAAAATAAATAGCCTTATGATCTGTCCATGGCAAGGCTCACAGGTTGGTCAGAGTAATATCTGGATTGCTTGTGAAAATTCCGACTAATATATGTCCTGCCTGGTGTGTGGGTTCGGTTATGAGCTGGTTAAGGCTAAATGCCTCTAGATTGTCCAGTAGTATGATGGAGTCAGAATTATTTTTAGATTCTAGATGGTAATTAAAGTCCCCAAGGATTGTGAGGAAATGGGGATCAGTAGATGATTCCAGGATCGTCAAGAGGGCATGGGAGAATGCCGCATTGGAACCCGGCGGACGGTAGATTAGTATCCCCTGGAATGACGATAGGTTGTTTAATTGTATGCAGAAATGCAATGCTTCTGCAGGCAGAGCAGAGATTGCCTCCATGTGTACATTTAAATGGTCGCGATAAATGATTGCTATGCCCCCCCTTACTTATCTTCCTATCTTGTGAGAGGAAAGCGTAGCATGCTGGTACAGCAATATTTCAGTCTGGCGCTTATGTGATGTCTATCCAGGTTACGGTCACGAAGACTAAGTCTGGTGTAGTGAGTTGGATTAGTTCTTCTAGCTCATGTTTATGCTTAACTACAGAGCGGGCATTGAGCAAAAGACACTTGGCAGATGCCATTGGTGTTGCCTTAGGGTCATTTATGGTCCTGTGCGTGACTTTTTCCCTGCAGCCATTTTCTCTGTTTCTTTGGTTTACAGGCACATTATCGTCCCACCCTTTTCCTGGCGTGTTTGTAAACATAGGGGTCAAGGAGCCATCAGGGTTAATACAAAAGGAGCAGTCTGTGCAGCGAGCCCCGGCCCCACCCAGGTGCTGAGGGAGTATTTTGTGGGATGTGCACGTGTTTCCTCGCAGTTTGAGCAGTTTTTGCCTACCATATATATATATGGGACCCAGTTCGGCCAGGGGGTTCTGGCGCTGGACGCGCTAAGGGCGCAGACAGGATTGCCTTCGGCGCGCCTAAATATACACCCGTTAAGGTCTGAATTTAATTTAAAAGCTAATTTATTAAAAATAAGCCTTAAGGTAGAATTAATTACTATCTAGTCCCCCTGCACGTAATATCAAAATCAAATGCCATGTCAGCATAAGCCTAGTCTTCTTCACCCGAGAAGCCCTCTTTTCTAGTCAATATAAATTGTCCATCCCTTATTCTAGGAACCTTTTCCTAAAACACCATTTGAAAAAGAGGAATCTAGATACCGCAAATGTTGAAATTGTATTTCTGTATCTGGGGGTCTCCAGGTAGTTGGAGATCCCTAAGTTCCGGCAGATCTGTACTATCCACATATGTCTAACTCTTTTATATGCTGCACAAAGTAAAGTACATGTGCTTCAGTTTCTTCTGCTGTTCCACAGGAGGGACAATTCCGATCGAATTCCCTCAAACAGGCACTAGTAAATGTCCGTAGGGGGAGCAAGTGATGCCTGAACTGCGCATACAACTTCCAGGCTAGTACTGACTGGATCTCATGTAAGAAAGTTTCATATCTTTAAATGTATTTAATCTGTAGGAAATTCATCGTCAGAATAACCTCTGTTGGGCCCTTCCTAAAAGAGGATAGTCTGGAAGCTCTGTAGCAATCCAAAGTGTCTTCTTGGAAATTGCCAGGAAGGTTGTTAGAGGGTCATCCCATAAAGAAACTCAGGGTGTTCCTAAGAGGAGAAAACCAGGGTTGGCTTTTGGCCCCTGGTATGGGATCTGCTCTGGGGTCGACCAGATTCTCCTCCTGAAGAGGAGAAGTCTTAAGGCAAGGGTCTCTGAAATGGGGCACAGCCCTAGATCTGGTTGGAGTGGAGTCAGTGGGTGCTAGGGGGAAGCATCAATAAGTCCCCCATGAATATATTTTCTACCAATACAATGTCTTTACCAAACCTGTGTCCCCATAGCTCTGCCTCATAAGTAATGGCTCCAATGGATTGGGTTTTGTATATTTCCATGAGGGTTAAGAGGCTTAGAGAATGAAGAACTATAAACCTTAGCCAGGCCACCTGTACTCTGCTAGTTTCAACCTCTGATTCCCTATGTGAAAGGCCTAGTCCATGTGCTCATTAATTGTAATCCCCAAATTCTCAAAAATGGCAGCCTTCTGCAGTAGAATTCCATTCAGCACGGGGTTAGTTCTGGTGGAATGCATGGAATTGAAAACCATAAATTTCGTCATGGCAACGTTAATCTCAAGACCCCGCTCAATGCAAAATGAGTTAAACCCATTGAGTATCCTTTGAAATCCCCATGGGAGATTTTGATAGGAAGAGGGAATCATCAGTGAACATCAGGGTTGGAATTGTGGTAGAACAAAACCTGGGAATGTCATTGTCATTGACCTCATTTAAAGTATCCACCAACCCATTGATGTACAAACAAAACAGCATCGGGGCCAACACACAGCCCTGTTGTACACCCCTAGTTACTGGAAATTGTTCAGAAAGCTCCCCTAGTTTCCCACATCGAACCTGTGCATAGTTCTTCTCATGTAGCCTCATGATGATATTACAGAGGTAGGTGGGATCCCCATGTTGGATAGGACAGACCAGAATTTGATACTCGTAACTAGGTCACAAGCTGATTTTATATCTATGAAGATCAGACACAGACTGCCACCCTCCAGCACCTCTGTTTTCCAGTAGAGGAGTTGAGGCAGAATACATGGTCAATGGTAGAAGTTTGGTTTCTAAAGTCTGCTTGTATAGAGCAAAGAGCATCATTATCCTTTATGACCTCTGTAGCCATTCTAGAGGGACCCTTGAGACAACCTTCTGTATCACATCTATGAGGCTAATGCGCCTGTATTTCCCCAATAGAAGGAGGGAACCTTTGTTATACACAGGGATTATTTCAGCTGCACCATATAAGGGCACAGTGCAAGCAACATTATACATACATAAAAAGATCATAAAAATAGATCACATCCGGATATCAATGTACATGTAAAAAGAGAAACAAAAAATCAGTCTAAAATAAAAATTGGCAAATACTGCCCCCAACTAAATCCCAATACCAGAGACAAAAACTCGAATAAGAGAGACCTTAGAAAAACTGCTCCTATAGGGCCCGCTATGTCATCCAAGTTGTATGTATTATTTCCATTCAATCATACTATTTTGTCTTTGTTTTGGGTTTTAAAAACCATAAAAATTAATCAACCATTTAAAGCACATGTTTATGTTCATATGCTTGTATAGCGCTTGAACGCCAGGGCGTCTTGGCGCTGAGTGTGTGGACAGGAATGGTGCACTATGCCTGATGGAGGCCTATGCAGATGTAAACAACAAGGGTTTCAAGCTCTTTCTGAAAAGCTGTAAGTTGGGTTGGATCTTCATCGGTAGTGGCAGTTTTTTCCAGAGCTTTGCCACACATTGTGATATTGCCATAGCCCCCCATCTTGCCCGTCGGGTCTTTGTAATCTTAATGAGGCCCAAGCTGGCAGATCTGAGGGTATGTGGCGGGATATATGGTGGGAACAGTTTTTTGATGTCTTTAGCCCCATCACCATATATTGCCTTGTACACAAGGCTGAGGCACTTGAACTCTACGCGGTGTTTGACTGAAAGCCAGTGGAGTGATTTAATTTCGGCAGAGGTTGACTGTCCTTTGGGAATGCCCAGGAGTAGTCTCGCTGCGGCATTTTGCAGAAAATTTAGTTTTCTGATTTGGATTTTGCCAATGCCCAAAAATAGGGCATTACAATAGTCCAACTTAGATTGTAAAAGTGCTACCATCACCGTCTTTTGAAGCTCTAGAGGGATGTATGGAAAACATTCCTCAGAGTTTTTAATAAGAGAAAGCAGGATGAAGTGAGGCTGTTTACCTTGGTGCCAAAATTCAGTTTGTCATTGAAGATGATCCCTAGGTTCTGACCTTTTTTACCGGGCCGGGGCATTCTCTGGCCTCAGTTGGCCACCAGGATCTGTTCCACAGGGGCTGGCCCGGGCCGAATTCCATCACCTCTGTCTTGTCTGTATTAATTTTCAGGAAGCTATGGCTCATCTGGGTCATAATCTCCTTGAGACAGACATGGAACCTGGCTGCTGTAGTCGCAGGCTGATTGGTGATAGAGATGACTAGTTGTGACTCGAGTCATCAACATAGGAGACCAGGACGAAACCATGCTTCCTGATAAGGTTGGCCAGTGGTGCGACGAAGAGGTTGAACATTGCTGAGGAAAGGGCAGACCCCTGTGGAACACCGCATGGGAGATGAAAGCTGTCTGACTTCAGGCCATCCCAGGACAGCCTCTGCTCTCTTTTCTCCAAGAAGGAGGACAGGAGGGCCAAGGCAGTTGCCCCTACCCCCATGTTCCTCAGACGCTGCACCAGAACTGTATGGTTCACGGTGTCAAACGCAGCTGATAGGTCCCCCCCTCGTCCATCACCCTTCGAATCTCTTCAGTAGCAAGAATTAAGGCGGATTTGGTGGAGTGGCGTGAGCGGAAACCGTGCTGGGAGGTAGCCAGCAGACTATTTACATCCAAATAGTCGGTCAGCACTACATTCAATTGTTTTTTCAGGACTTTGGCCACAATAGGTAGGCCAGCAATGGGACGATCATTTGTTTGTTCATTGGGGTCCAGATTGGATTTCTTCAGAAGGGATGAAATCAATACTTTTTTCCAGATTTCTGGGTAATGGCCAGATTCCAAAACTTGGTTTAAGAGGGGGGTAAGATTGTCGCAAATCTTGTGGGCAACCTGATGCATAATGGAGGAAGGGCAGGGGTCAGTAGGGGAACTGGATTTTATGGAAAGCAAAGGTTTTTGTGTTTCCTCGTTGGTTATTGGTTGAAAGCGGGATAATCTACAGTGGGTAGGTCCCTTTTGTATTTGTATGGCCTGAGGTCCTGTGGCAGTTATGAAATCATTGTAAATTCCTTGCACCTTGTCTTAAAAATACCCGGCGAGTTTATTACACAAGGTTTGATCGGGCTTAAAAGCATTTTCCTGTTGCGGCTTAGCTAGCAAGTTGAAAGATTTAAAAAGTTCCTTTGTGCAGTTGCCAGCCTCCTTTATTTTGGTAGTGAAAACAAGTTTTTTTGTGGGAGTGATTGCCTCCTTATATTGAGAAATAACTAAGTTATATGTGGATTTCGTAGCGGTGTTGTAGTCTTGTCTCCAAAGGCGCTCAGCTCTCCTGTAGTTGGTTCTTAGGCATTTAAGCTCTGGAGTGTACCAGGGTGATGATATCTTGGCTCTTTTTACTGTCACAAGTTGTTTGGGGGCCACCTGATCGGCTGCTGATAGTAACCAGCCATTGAAACGGAGGGCTGCTACGTTGTTATCTGTTTCTAGTGAAGCAGGGAAATGGCCAAAGGCCGACTCAAAGTCACTATCCTTGACTTTATTCCAGCGCCTGATGTGGACCTTCGTTGATTTGGCCGGCATGCAGAGATGCGGCTGCGTAACTCTGATGTTAAACTAAATAGCCTTATGATCTGTCCATGGCAAGGCTCACAGGTTGGTCAGAGTAATATCTGGATTGCTTGTGAGAATTCCGACTAATATATGTCCTGCCTGGTGTGTGGGTTCGGTTATAAGCTGGTTAAGGCTAAATGACTCTAGATTGTCCAGTAGTCTGATGGTGTCAGAATTATTTTTAGATTCTAGATGGTAATTAAAGTCCCAAAGGATTGTGAGGAAATGAGGATCAGTAGATGATACCAGGATCGTCAAGAGGGCATGGGAGAACGCCGCATCGGTACCCGGCGGACAGTAGATTAGTATCCCCTGCAATGAAGATAGGTTGCTTAATTGTATATAGAAATGCAATGCTTCTGCGGGCAGAGCAGAGATTGCCTCCATGTGTACGTTTAAATGGTCGTGATAAATGATCGCTATGCCCCCCCTTACTTATTTCTCTATCTTGTGAGAGGAAAGAATAGCCTGCTGGTAGGGCAATATTCCAGTCTGGCGCAGATGTGATGTCTGTCCAGGTTACGGTCACGAAGACTAAGTCTGCTGTAGTGAGTTGGATTAGATCTTCTAGCTCGTGTTTATGCTTAACTACAGAGCGGGCATTGGGCAAAAGACACTTGGCAGATGCCATTGGTGTTGCCTTAGGGTCATTTATGGTCCTGTGCGTCACTTTTTCCCTGCAGCCATTTTCTCTGTTTCTTTGGTTTACAGGCACATTATCGTCCCACCCTTTTCCTGGCGTGTTTGTAAACATAGGGGTCAAGGAGCCATCAGGGTTAATACAAAAGGAGCCGTCTGTGCAGCGAGCCCCGGCCCCACCCAGGTGCTGAGGGAGTATGTTGTGGGATGTGCACCTGTTTCCTTGCAGTTTGAGCAGTTTTTGCCTACCATATATATGGGACCTAGTTCAGCCAGGTGTTCTGGCACTGGACGCGCTAAGGGCGCAGACAGGATTGCCTTTGGCGCGCCGAAATATACACCCGTTAAGGTCTGAATTGAATTAAAAAGCTAATTTATTAAAAATAAGTCTTAAGGTAGAATTAATTGCTATCTAGTCCCCCTTCACGTAATATCAAAATCAAATGCCATGTCAGCATGAGCCTAGTCTTCCTCATCCGAGAAGCCCTCTTTTCTAGTCAATATAAATTGTCCATCCCTTATTCTAGGAACCTTTTCCTAAAACACCATTTGAAAAAGAGGAATCTAGATACCGCAAATGTTGAAATTGTATTTCTGTATCTGGGGGTCTCCAGGTAGTTAGAGATCCCTAAGTTCCTGCAGATCTGTACTATCCACATATGTCTAACTCTTTTATATGCTGGACAAAGTAAAGTACATGTGCTTCAGTTTCTTTTGCTGTTCCACAGGAGGGACAATTCTGATCGAATTCCCTCAAACAGGCACTAGTAAATGTCCGTAGGGGGAGCAAGTGATGCCTGAACTGCGCATACAACTTCCTGGCTAGTACTGAATTGATCTCATGTAAGAAAGTTTCATATCTTTAAATGTATTTAATTTGTAGGAAATTCCTCCTCAGAATAACCTCTGTTGGGCCCTTCCTAAAAGAGGATAGTCTGGAAGCTCTGTAGCAATCCACAAGTGTCTTCTTGGAAATTGCCAGGTAGGTTGTTAGAGGGTCATCCCATAAAGAAACTCAGGGTGTTCCTAAGATGAGAAAACCAGGGTAGGCTTTTGGCCCCTGGTATGGGATCTGCTCTGGGGTCGACCAGATCCTCCTCCTGAAGAGCAGAAGCCTTAAGGCAATGGTCTCTGAAATGGGGCACAGCCCTAGATCTAGTTGGAGCGGAGTCTGTGGGTGTTAGGGAGAAGAATCACTAAGACCCCAATTAATTTGTTTTCTAACAATACAATGTCTTTACCAAAACTGTGTCCCCTTAGCTCTGCCTCGTAAGTAATGGCTCATTGAGAGTAATCCCCAAATCCTCAAAGATGACAGCCTTCTCCAGTAGGATTCCATTCAGCACGGGGTTGGTTCTGGTGGAATGCATGGTATTGAAAACCATAACGTTCATCTTGGCAACGTTAATCTCAAGACTGCGCTCGATGCAAAATGAGTTAAACCCATTGAGTATCCTTTGAAATCCCCACGGGAGATTTTGTTAGGAGGAAGGAATCATCAGTGAACATCAGGGCTGGAATTTTGGTAGAACAAATCCTTGGAATGTCGTTGTCATTGACCTAATTTAAAGTATCCACCAATCCATTGATGTACATACAAAACAGTGTCGGGGCCAACACACAGCCCTGTTGTACACCCCTAGTTACTGGAAATTGTTCAGAAAGCTCCCCTAGTTTCGCTCATCAAACCTGTGCATAGTTCTTCTCATGTAGCCTCATGATGATATTACAGAGGTAGGTGGGAACCCCATGTTGGATAGAACAGACCAGAGTTTGGTTCTCGTAATTAAGTCAAAAGCTGATTTTAGATCTACGAAGATCAGACACAGACTGCCACCCTCCAGCACCACCGTTCTCCAGTAGAGGAGTTTGAGGCAGAATACCTGGTCAATGTTAGAATTTTGGTTTCTAAAGTCTGCTTGCAAAGAGCTAAGAGCATCATGGTCATTTATCCACTCTATAGCCATTCTAGAGTGACCCTTGAGACAACCTTCTGTATCACATCTATGAGGATAATGCACCTGTAATTCCACAATAGAAGGGGGAACCTTTCTTATACACAGGGATTATTTCAGCAGCAGCCCAGGTCTCCGCGACGGGCATACCACCCAATACAGCATTGAAGATGACTAGCAAGTAGGGGCCCCAGACATCAGGTTCCGAGAGATACACGTCCGCAGGTATCTTATTGATTCCAGGCTCCTTGTGAGGGACCATGCTTGAGATAGCTCTACATACTTCCTCAAGAGAAACCATGGGGAGGTCCTCATTAGCCTTTATACCAACCTGGTTCAAGGCATATGTTTGATGGTCTGCATTGTTCACCATCTCTACCTCAGGGGGATCCTGGACATCATAAAGTGAATGAAAGAGATCATTCCAGGCTTCGGACGCAATGCTAGGCTCTAGATTGTTTCTCCCTTCCCGATTGCCGATGGTGACTATATTCCAGAATGCGCTTGGATCTTTCTGTTTAAGGGCCTGTCTTGGTCTGTTTGGTGGCATCCTTATACATAATTCTACTACGGAGTATCTAGCCATCCGTACCACTTCCATCTCACCCCCACTCACCTGCATACTCATCTATCGTCCCCCCCAATCCCCGCTATCATTTCTCACGGACTTTCTAGAAGTCTTAGCTACAGCTACCGTTAACAATTCTTCCATTTTGCTCTTGGGTGATTTTAATTTTTGGCCCTCCGACCCAGCGGAATGTTCATCTTCCAAAGAATTTTCAGAAATTCTTCACTCTCTTAATTTCATCTCGCATATTCAATCTCCAACTCACATCAAGGGTCATACACTTGACCAGATTTGGTCTCTTAACTGCCCAGTAGAATCCCCTTCTGTATTACCCTGCACTTGGTCTGACCATCATTTGATTTCTTTTTCTCTCCCCATCCACCCCCAGGTCAAACCCCCACTCCCGAAAAACATCTGGATGCGAGCATGGGGCCGAGTGGACCCGGATAGTCTAGTTTCCTTACTTGCCACTTCCCTTCCCTCTCTGGAAAACCTGCCTACTCACTCCCAGATCACTGCCATTGGTCAATGGCTCTCTACAGGTAGTGACTCTGTTGCCCCCCTGAAGCGGGTCACTACCAAACGAGAGAAGGATGCCAATAAGTGGTTCAACCAAGACCTTAAAACCACTAAACTAGCGGTTCGCCGCGCGGAGCGAGCCTGGAGGAAAAATTATTGCCCTTTTTTGCGACTAGAGTTCATCAACATCTTGGCTCTCTACAAAAAAAACATCTTGGAGGCAAAAACCATCTATTTTTCCTCCAAAATACTCGCAGCCGAAAACAAATCGAAGGAAATCTTCTCGATTATCCACAACTTGGCATTCTCGGACAGAACCTCCCTCAAACCTACCCCTTCACTGGATCTCTGTCACTCCCTCAATCACTTCTTTATTCAAAAAATCGCCATTATTAAAGCCAATATCCCCGCCCCTTCCCTTTCTTTTGTGGACCCACAATGCCCTCCCCCTAAGGCACATCTCACTGCCTTTCCACCTCTTACCCAAGAATCTCTGACTGCTATAATTCCACTTGTCAAATCTGGCTCCCCTCTGGATCCCTGCCCGGCCCATATTCTTCGTCACATTATCCTCAGCTGTCCTGACCCCCCTCTCCACGCTCTTAATAGTTCTCTTTCTCAGGGCGTGGTACCTGAATCACTTAAATCTGCCGTCATTGTCCCCATATTGAAAAAACCGGGCGCTGATCCCTCAGTTCCAGCCAATTTCCGTCCCATCTCTCTCCTGCCGTTTCTGGCGAAAGTTCTCGAGCGCCATGTTACTTCTGCCTTGAGCTCTTTCGTGGAGAAGAATGGGGTTCTTGCCCCCCGCCAGGCTGGGTTTCGCCCTGCACACTCTACGGAGTCCGTAGTACTTTCGGTCCTTGACAACCTCAGGGAGGGTATGGATACTAACCAACCGCAGGCCTTAGTCCTCCTCGATCTCTCAGCCGCTTTTGACACGGTGGATCATTCCATCCTGCTCTCCCGTGTCAGGGCGGCGGGGATCGGGGGTACGGCTCTGGTCTGGCTATCCTCCTTCCTGAGGGACCGCACCCAGGCTGTCCGCCTGGGTGACTTCACTGCGGACTTCCGTAATGTTCAGTGCGGGGTTCCCCAAGGCTCCTCCCTTTCCCCCCTCCTATTCAACCTATACATCTCCCCTCTTATTTTTTCACTGCAACAAATGGAGGTCGCCGTATTTAATTATGCGGACGACCTCCAGCTTGTCTTTAACCTCTCTTCTTCCCCTGACTCTGCTCTCAACCTTCAAACCATTATGATCCATATCCGGGACTGGATGAACCACAATCATCTCAAACTCAACCCAGACAAAACAGAGCTGGTGTTGACGGGTGGTTCATCCAGCCCCTGGTCTCCCATCTTTTGGCCCCCTTCCCTTGGTCCTCCGCCTGTCCCCTCAACCTCAGTAAAAACTCTTGGCATCAAGCTCAATTCCCAACTCACTCTTCACTCCCAGGTTAGCTCTGTGGTTTCCTCTTCCTTTCTGGCACTGCGCACCATACGCAAGGTGTCCCGTTTTTTTTCATTTGATGCACTTAAACTGATTACCCTTGCCATGGTCGTATCTCGCCTGGATTACGGCAACGCCCTATATGCAGGTATTCCTGCATATAGTCTTCGGCGGTTGCAGCAGGTCCAAAACCAGGCGGCGCGCCTGGTGTTTAAACTCCCTAAATCCCACCATGTCACTCCCCTTTTGAAATCCCTACATTGGCTCCCGGTCTGTGCCCGTGTCCAGTTCAAGCTTGCTTCTATCACTTTTCAAGCTCGACTGGGCACGGCCCCGGCTTTCATTTCATCTGAAGTTGTCCCCTATGTTCCCGCCAGGGAACTGCGGTCTTCTACCCTATCTCTTCTTGCGGTTCCACGGTTCCGGAGGAAGAAATGGGGAGGCTCTAAGTTCGCGACCCTCGCCCCGATTTTCTGGAACTCACTGCCTCTTGAGCTCAGAGCCTCCACCTCGTACCTATTGTTCCGGAAACAGCTCAAGGCACATCTTTTTGCAAAATTCCTCAACTAACTCCCCCTGCTTCTCCCCTCATGTTTAGCTCTCTGTCAGTCTAGCGCCATGAAACCGCTGTGTACGTGCGCTGTATAAATATTTTTAAATAGAAATAGAAATAATTCTAACACTTCTGAACCAAGTTTTGTCCTTAGATTATATTGCTATTATTAGGATAGATTTTATTTTTCTCCAGTGCACGTTATACCGGGATCGAATAATTTGTTTGTTCTCTCTGGACCTTCCCCTAGCATCAAAAAGGTTCCTCAGTGCAGCTACACAAAATGAGTGGATCGCAGCCACTTCCTTGAACCTGTTTCCTGTATTTGTTGCCTGCATGCAAGCACTCAGGTCTTCCATGGAAGTCCCCATAATGTTGCAAATGATGGTAATAGATATAGGGGACTCCTGTATTTTGACCCAATGGATGCATCTCCGTGATGTTGACAGAAGCAATCTAGCATCGAATGGGTCCTTGTGTTTCCCCTGTATATTCCCATCTTGCACTAGCAGGTATAATACTGAGCCATAATGGTCGCTATCATGGCGTGGTAAAATACCAAAATCTAGTACTGAGTCCACATTTTTGCATCCACTAACACATAATCAATTATGGACATGGACCCGGCCCGATTAAACACAGGGTTGCCACATTTATCTGATGTTGCTTGCCCGTTGAAAGCCATTAGAGGGGTACAGTTGTAGCAGGTATTGCCCACTGCCTAACTTCTTCATCTAAGGACTCGCTCAGTCTAATGCACAGTGGCTCAAAGTGGCAATTAAAGTCACCCCCTATAATCTTGAGGTTGTGCTATGTGAGGGAAAGACAGGAGAATTGATAATTGCTCCACTGGTGGGGATGCTTGACTCCTACTGACTGCTCTTGAGAATACATTAACCAAAACTAGAGTTCTAGCAGAGGTGAATCTCAGCAAAGCACACAGAAGGTCATGGGACCCCATCTCAATCTCCCTTGCTGAGCAACCTAAATAGGTGGCAATTCAGATTGTAAGCCCCCGAGGCTCCACCTCGCACTGCAGGCACAGCAGGTTTGGAAAAGGTCACATAACCTGCTCGCCATAACTCCTCCATTGCCTAGGTTTTCTGGAATAATATTAAATCATATTTGTCTATGAAGGTCCCCCCATTTACTGCAATCTAGCTTGCTCCTAAGACCCGCTGCATTCCAAGATGCAACTTTTATGGTATTTGTGAGAAGTTGGCCTGATATATGATGTTTACAATTCTGGAACCACCTTGTATCAGTCCAAACAATCCCCTTATGGTGTCTGGTTGTAAGTCAACCTTATAGACAAGCTATCTTAATGGTAGCATGGACTAAGCAGCCTTAAAGGCTAAACTCAAGAGGTTGTGCTAAGCGAGCTGTTTTACCAATCACAATCCTGTAATATCAAATGAAAGGACACCACACAAGTATATATTATAAAAATATATGTGTTTATTTCTAAAATAATCCCCAGTACTCTTTATGAGCAAAGGGGCACAAGCGTTAAATCAAAAGCAGAGTATAACATACAAAGTTGCACAATTATGGATGAGGGCGGGTGGCCACTCAAACCATATATTAAGAAAGTGGTATAAGAGATACCAATCGAACAGTGGTAAGGCCTAGGGCCTAGAGAATCGCTGGGAACAGTCAGGACTAGCAATGCTGAAGTCGGGAAAAGCCCGCGGGATTCGGGTGCAGCGCTTAAAGCGCGGCTTGCACCAATGCAATGTCAATGGTGCGTAAAAGTTACACAAAGAGAGTTTAAAGATACTTCCGCTGAACCTAGAAGGACGAAACTTTAGACACAGACCCTAGAGGTGTGTACCAGTGTGGGAACACTGGCGTTGCAATGTTACCTCACCCACAGGAAGCGGGTGCGTAGGGTCGAAGTGGCGTCGGGTTTCGTCACGCAGGCTCTGGGTGCTTGAAGCTGAAGATGCTGCAGGCGATGTGAAGGAGAAGTGTCCGGTGTGATCCAAGGGTGGATCAGAGTCGTAAAGTACCTGAAAGCAGAGGGGACAATGTTCAAAGTGTAATGATTGAAAGCAGCGCAAGAATACGCAGGCGCCACTAACCTGAATCCTATGCCCAGCAGGGACGACTGGATGACAGTCCTCGCCACCTCCCACTGCACGTCACCCAACAATGGGACAATCACCGCTATTGGAGCGCGCACAGCCGGAGGCCGCAAGGAAAAAAGGTGGAGGGATGTGGGTGTCTCAGATCTCTTCGGTTCGGGTTCTAGGTTCAGCGGCTTACTGGGAAGTTCTCCCTGAAGGTGGGTGAGAAGACAGAGAGAGGATAATGTAATTCTGTACTGCCTCAAATAGTCCCACTTCCCCTGTGTTCCGAGACTTACCACTTTCGTGAATGTATACTCCGGGAATGAAGTCTGTCTCATATATATATAGTGAAGGTATGTCTCCCCCGCAGGTGTCGAAAAGTTAACTCACTTTCCAACAAGGATCCGGCAAGGAAATTCAGGTAAATATTACTCTTCACGGTAAGTGTTATAGACAAGGTAATGTTTGTGGAAAGACCCAAAATACACCTTTTGGGTACGTATAGCCTTAGTGTATCTGCAGGTTCAAACAAGTCTGTAGTACTAAGATTCCGATAGAGAATAACTAAGAAGGGTGCAACCTGCACAAGTATCGAATGAGGATTTGAAACGAACGAAAAGAAAAAGGTAGCGGAAGAGAGCGAGCCCGCTCTCCTCGATGTTTCCAAACAAACGCGGGTCTGTTGTACTCACAGGGACGCGTTGGGCATCTGATGATCTGACCATGCTGGCACTTCGTCGTCGCGGCGGGTGTCTGCGGTTCTGACCACGCTGGCACTTCGTCGGCGCGGCGGGTGTCTGCAGCTCTGACCACGCTGGCACTTCGTCGTCGCGGCGGGTGTCTGCACCTCTGACCACGCTGGCACTTCGTCGTCGCGGCGGGTATCAAGTAGGCTAGTCACGGATTCTCCAAGGCAAAACTCCAGATGATCAAACATACAGAGGACGAACCAGGAACAGGATTGACAAGCCCCGTTTTGTTCCAGGGGTGGAGCTTAAGTAAGTTCTTCCCATTGTGCCAGATCCCAGCGCCGCTTGGCCTTCTGGGACTGGTAGTTTTTCCATAGGTGACCTACAACATGATGTCTGCGGCAACCTGCCGCTCTGCCAAGGGTGATCGCTACAGAACCCCCTCTCGAGGACTGCCGTCCCGGCGGTCGTCCTGGCTTACCGGGATAGCGTTCGTGAAAAAGAGCAACCAAATCAGGACAATGCAAGTGATCCATAGGTTCCCATGTGCGGTCTTCGGGGCCGTAGCCTTTCCACTCGACTAAATACTGGACCCGACCCCGTACTGTACGGGAATCCAAGATGGACCCTACTTCATACTCCTCCTGCCCTTCCACTTCCACAGGGCCAGGGCGCTCTGGCAACCGTACACCAGGTAGACAAGGTCGTAGAAGCGATACGTGAAATACCGGATGTATGGACCAAGACACGGGCAAAGAGAGTTTCATGGCCACAGTATTTATCACCTCGCAGATACCATACGGACCGATATATTTAGGTTTTAGTCTGTTCACTCCTTTTAGGTGCAAGTTACGAGTAGAAAGCCAGACTTTATCGCCTACCTTATATTCGGGTTCCTGTGACCTTCGTTTGTCAGCGAAGGTTTTCTGGGCGTCCTGCGCCTTTTTCAAATTGTTCCGAGCTTCTATCAAGATAGCCCGGAGATGAGCGTGGTGTTCATGGATGGCGGGAAATAGAGAATTAACAGGCCACTCAAAGGGAAGCACGTTGGGGTGGAATCCGTTTAGACAGAAAAAAGGAGAACAGCCCAGGGTGGAGTGTACTGCATTATTGTACGCAAATTCTGCCAACCATAAAAGGGTGGTCCAGTCGGTGGCGTTTTGTAAGGTGAAACAGCGAAGGTATTGTTCTAGGGTTTGGTTCAACCGTTCTGTCTTACCATCTGTTTGTGGATGGTAGCTGGACGATAGGCGAGCGTCTATTTGTAGGATGGTACATAGAGCCTTCCAAAATCGAGAGGTGAATTGTGTACCCCGATCTGTTATTACCACACTTGGTAGCCCATGCAGACGTACAATATTTTGCAAGAATACTTTCGCTAATTCTCCGGAGGTAGGCAAACCCGGTAGGGATATGAAGTGTCCCATCTTGGTGAGATGATCTACCACCACTAAGACGACTGTTTGTTTCTCACAGGGAGGCATTTCTACAATAAAATCCATGGACAAGGTATGCCAGGGTTTGGACGGAATAGGTAAAGGATGCAACAATCCCGCTGGTTTAGCATGACAAGATTTTCCTTGCGCACAAACCGCACAGTTTTTTACGTATTCCTTCACATCAGTCCGGATACTGGGCCACCAGAAGGACCGTTCCACATTAGCGATTGTTTTGTATATTCCCATGTGACCTCCCAGTACTGAGTCATGGGCCCATTCCAACACTTTGTTTTGCAGCTCAATTCGGGGAATGTATAAAGCATGGTTATGGTACGCTAAGTGATCCTTTTCACTGCGATGATCTGGATCTTCAAGGACCCATGCAGGTATATCAAAGTCAGTGAGGGCGATTTTGACGTCCTCAAGAAAGTCGTCTGAGGTGATCAATGCAATAGAGGCCTCGGAGTTCTCAATGCCCTGAAGTATAGAAGGGGTTTCAACAGGTCTCAATGTGTCATCCTCCCCCAACCGAGAGAGAGCATCTGCCTTACCATTTCGAGTTCCAGGTCTATATCTGATAACGAAATCGAAGTCGGAAAAGAAAAGGGTCCACCTCAACTGACGAGGCGTCAAGGCCTTTGCTGTTTTCAAAAACAGGAGATTACGATGATCCGTAATGATCTCCACGGTATGCACGGCCCCAAGGTAAGCATGAGCGAATTTTGCGGATCTCGCGTTCGCGAATTTTGCGGATTTGCGGATTCGCAATCCGCAAAATCCGCGAATTCCCGCGAATTTGCGGATTTTTTTTTTTTTTGTGTTCGCCCGTGTTTCTGCCAGTTCGCGAGGGTTTTGTACACTTTCGCAAATTGCGAACTTACCTGTCGGGTCGCAAGTTTCGCGAACTTGTTGTTTCCACGTGTCCAGCCTGTTTGGGACACTCTTCTTCATCACTGCCACTCTCTGTCACCACTGCCACTCTCTGACTACTCATGCCACCCTCTGGCCCACCCATGCCACCCTCTGTTTCATCACCACACCCTCTGGTTGTCCAGTGTACATTATTTTCGGCAAAGCAAAGCACACCTTCCCTGCCTCAAGTGACCTGAATTAATTTGGGGCTGATTAATGTGTCACAGAATATTTTTTTAGCTGGCACCTGCTTCCTTAGTACGCCCTGATTAGTGATCTTTTGCACTTGCTAAGTGCTTTCATTGTTGCAAAATTAGTTACAACACCTGCCCTGCCCCAACTGACAATAATGAATTAGGGGCTGATTAATGGATTTTAACTTCCAGCCTGGCTCCTGCTTGTCTCCCTTAGCTGTAATTCAGGACCTTTGTGGCATATGTGTAACTATTCTGAGGTTCAGAGCAGGGTCACATAATAGTTTCAACTGGCAACTGAACTCTGGAGGGGCCCCTCAGGAAGCACTACAGGAAATGGCTACTAATGATGAGCCTGAACTTTTGAACCTGGTAAGTAGTTACTTTCAGTTTTGCTAAAATCGTATTTCTGCAATTTTGCACTTATTCGCGGGGCGCGAACTCACGCGAACTCACGCGAACAGTGCGAGCAGTGCGAGCAAAATCCGCTGCTCGCGGATTTGCGGATTTTGCGGGAGATTCGCAAATCTCGCGGATTGCGGATTTCCCGAAAATCCGCAAAATCCGCGAGCGGAACGGATTTTCCGCCCATGCCTACCCCAAGGAGGTAATGTCTCCACTCCTCACATGCTCTTTTAATGGCCAGGAGCTCCTTGTCCGTAATGGTATAGTTTATTTCACAAGGAGAGAGCTTCTTTGAATAAAACGCCACTGGATGAAGCTGTCCGGTGGTACGGTGACGCTGTGACAGTATCCCACCAAGAGCGTATTGGGAGGCATCCGTTTCGAGAATGAAAGGCAGCTGAGGGTCTGGATGCCGAAGAATAGGTGCTTTTTCTGCTTCTGCCCCCCATTTGAACAAGACATTTTTCTTCAAGAGGGACGTGATTGGATGTATTATCTTGGAAAAATCCTGAACAAAGCGCCGATAATAATTGGCAAAGCCAAGAAAGCTCTGAACGGATTTGACAGTCTGCGGTGTTTTCCAAGTAAGGATGGCCTCAACCTTTCTCATGTCCATCCTAAATCCTTGTGCATCGATCACATAGCCCAGAAACGCCACCTGTTGGACGTGGAAGAGGCATTTCTCAAGTTTGGCATACAAAGAGTTTCGTTGCAGCCTCTCCAATACTTCCTTGACATGTGTGATGTGCTCTGGGAGAGTGGCAGAATACACCAGAATGTCGTCGATGTAGACGATACAAAAAGACTCCAAACACCCCCGCAACACCTCATCCATGAAGAACTGGAAGGCGGCAGGGGCGTTACATAGGCCAAACGGCATCACTCGATATTCATAGAGGCCAAATTTGGTTCTGAATGCCGTTTTCCACTCATCCCCGGTTTTTACTCTCACAAGATGGTAGGCCCTTCGAAGGTCGAGTTTGGTTAAATACTGTGCCCCTTTGAGTTGGTCCATTAAAACGGGGATCAAAGGCAAGGGATAACGGTTTTTAATTGTCACCCTGTTGATGGCTCGGTAGTCTATACATGGACGCAACTCCTCACAGTCCTTCTTGGGGATGAAAAACATAGGTGAAGACACAGGGGAAGTGGAGTGTCTGATAAACCCAGTGGCCAAATTGTCGTCGATATAGGTTTTTAGATACTGCGTCTCCTTTTCAGTCAAGGCATACACTCTGCTGCAGGGGAGATCTGCACCCGGAACAAGGTCCACACGGCAATCATATGCCCTATGTGGAGGCAGATGAGTAGCTTTTTTCTTATCAAACAAAGAAGCAAATTCGTGGTATTCAGCAGGTAAGACCGTGGCACAGCAGAATCTGTCGACTGAGCAGGCCCCTGCTAAGTAAGAGGCAGGCGAGGGTTCGGAGGAACTGTGGAGAATCTCCCGGTTCTGGCAATGTTCATGGCAATATTTGGATGTCATCCTTACCGTGCGAGTTGACCAGCATACTGAGGGGTCATGTAAGGTAAGCCAGGGCATGCCTAGAATGAGCCGGAATTGAGGGGTATCTATGAGGTCGAATTGGATGTACTCATAGTGATTAACTCCGTATTCCATTAACAATGCAAGGGTGTGCTGCACCACAGGTCCTGACGACAGAATTGTGCCATCTACTGCCTTGACCGTCTCGGGCGTTGTTTTCTTATCGCAGGGGATACCCATTTTAAATGCATAAGCCTGATCAATATAGTTCCCTGTGGCCCCCGAATCCAGCAGGGCGTCAACCTGGAAAGGTTTCTGGTGTTTCACCTGTAGAGACACATTAATATTCATGTGCGCAACTGCGGGGTGAAGGGTGTTAGCTACATAAGGGGAGACCGGAGTGGACGGGAGTCTTGAATCAGAGGTCTCTTTCTGATCCAAGACCTTCAGTTTTCCGACGGCTCCTCCATCCTCAAGGTTGCCTGTGCTCTGGGAAAGGTGTTCTTCCCTGATGTTGAAACCCGAGCTCTACATTCGTTAATAAAATGTCCGCTTTTACCACAATACATGCATAATTTGAGTCTTCTTCTCCGGTCTCTTTCTTCCTTGGTAAGGGGGCCCCGGATTCCTCCTATTTGCATGGGTTCTGGCCCTTCTTGGGGCTTGGCTTTTTCTTCACCCGTTTGTCGAGGTCTGACCAAAGGATAGGAATACCTCGCGTCCCCTCTGCTCCTATCCCCTCTCCGTTCCAACAATCTGTGGTCCAGTTGTACTGCTAAATCAATAAGTTCTTCACACGTAGAGGGCAATTGCACCACCTGTGCTAATACGTCCTTCAATTCCCCCCGAAGGCCCTGATAGAACAGAGAGATCCGTTTCTGAGCCGGCCAGTCTGTCTCTACTATGAGACGATTGAAGGTCGTAATATATGATAATAGATCCTGTGATCCTTGACGTAATGTCATCAACTCCCGGTCTAGTGATAACATGTGGGATTTTCTGTCGAACAGTTTTCGCAATTCAAGACAGAAATCGGCAAAATTGTGTAGTACGGGATCATTCCGTTCCAACAAAGGAATGGTCCAACTGGATGCGTTTCCTCCCATATAGGGCATGACGAAGGCTGTCTTGGATGATTCATCCTGAAAAACTTGGGGCTTACAGAGGAAGTGAAGGCGACATTGGTTTAGGAATGTCTCAAACTTTCTGGGGTCTCCATAAAACCGTTCGGGAGGAGCTAGTGGTATGCCATGGGTCTGCAGTATGTGTACCGTGGGGGCGGCGTCCATAGACGTGGAAGGGGCTGCAAACGTTCCTCCAGGTTGAAATGAAGGAGGAGGGGGCAAGGTAGCAGGCCGAATCAAAGGTTTGGCACTCGGCTCCTTATGGGAAAGATCGGACATTTCTCTGCGCAAGTCCGACACCTCCTTATATAAAACTTGATTCTCGGCACGTGATGTCTGGACCTCGTTTTGTAACTCTGTGAAACTTTCCAACAAGGAGGTGAGGACGGTATTGGTATCCATCGTCCGGGCTAGTTAGCGTTCTTGGGCTTGTCAATCTGTAATGATTGAAAGCAGCGCAAGAATACGCAGGCGCCACTAACCTGAATCCTATGCCCAGCAGGGACGACTGGATGACAGTCCTCGCCACCTCCCACTGCACGTCACCCAACAATGGGACAATCACCGCTATTGGAGCGCGCACAGCCGGAGGCCGCAAGGAAAAAAGGTGGAGGGATGTGGGTGTCTCAGATCTCTTCGGTTCGGGTTCTAGGTTCAGCGGCTTACTGGGAAGTTCTCCCTGAAGGTGGGTGAGAAGACAGAGAGAGGATAATGTAATTCTGTACTGCCTCAAATAGTCCCACTTCCCCTGTGTTCCGAGACTTACCACTTTCGTGAATGTATACTCCGGGAATGAAGTCTGTCTCATATATATATAGTGAAGGTATGTCTCCCCCGCAGGTGTGTTATATCCTGCTCTTCCTCTCTCTTTGTCCCTCCTTAGTGTTAGTGTCTGCTTGTCTATGTCATGTCTCTGTGATGTCATCCAGGATTCTACCTGTTGCTGTTCAAGGGATTTATCAGTTACCTGGAGACTGAGCAGGAAGTTATCTGCTCCCGGTGGGGTTTCTTACCATATTACATTCCTACTTGAATGCTGTACCTGACTATCTAATTCCAAGAATAAATATACTACATGAACATTACAACAAGGACCCATCATCTTTATTTTACTGAATTTAACAAGGTGTCGAAAAGTTAACTCACTTTCCAACAAGGATCCGGCAAGGAAATTCAGGTAAATATTACTCTTCACGGTAAGTGTTATAGACAAGGTAATGTTTGTGGAAAGACCCAAAATACACCTTTTGGGTACGTATAGCCTTAGTGTATCTGCAGGTTCAAACAAGTCTGTAGTACTAAGATTCCGATAGAGAATAACTAAGAAGGGTGCAACCTGCACAAGTATCGAATGAGGATTTGAAACGAACGAAAAGAAAAAGGTAGCGGAAGAGAGCGAGCCCGCTCTCCTCGATGTTTCCAAACAAACGCGGGTCTGTTGTACTCACAGGGACGCGTTGGGCATCTGATGATCTGACCACGCTGGCACTTCGTCGTTGCGGCGGGTGTCTGCGGTTCTGACCACGCTGGCACTTCGTCGTCACGGCGGGTGTCTGCAGCTCTGACCACGCTGGCACTTCGTCGTCGCGGCGGGTGTCTGCAGCTCTGAGCACGCTGGCACTTCGTCGTCGCGGCGGGTATCAAGTAGGCTAGTCACGGATTCTCCAAGGCAAAACTCCAGATGATCAAACATACAGAGGACAAACCAGGAAAAGGATTGACAAGCCCCGTTTTGTTCCAGGGGTGGAGCTTAAGTAAGTTCTTCCCATTGTGCCAGATCCCAGCGCCGCTTGGCCTTCTGGGACTGGTAGTTTTTCCATAGGTGACCTACAACAGGATGTCTGCGGCAACCTGCCGCTCTGCCAAGGGTGATCGCTACAGAAGTCACTGACCAGTGACCACCGTGGAACCAGATTGGAACCAGGCAAAGTCGGGTGCAAACAGGTGATGAGGTGTTGCTTCTCTCTGCAGCCACGTGGACAGGAAGAGGTCAAAGACGTCCAGGAGTCAATCACGAGCTGTCCCACAAAAGCTCTAGCTGATGGCGGTGTCGGCAACTTGATTGGAGAAAACAGGCCTTGGCTAATGCAAGCCACGCAGAAAGTGAAAAAGGCTTATTACTCAGACCAGCAAGGTCAGAGCGGGTGCTCCTTTCTACAGGAGCGAGGGCAAGTCTGGAGCAACCATACCCGCAGTGTAAAATCTAGGTTTCGTCACCAAGATGGCCGCTGACCACGTGGCAAGTGGCCGGGATGGTGCGTCGAGTGGCACAAAGCAAAAGAGCCCCACGCAGATCGTGGAGATGCTGGAGGGCTGATCTTTAGTGCAAATGCTGCTCGGTTGTAGGGCTTCTCAAACCTCAAAGCACAGAGTCGAGGGTGCCTCGGGTATTGCGCAGTCAGCGTCTCGGGGGTCTTCCAAGATGTCCGGTCCCACGTCTCTCGATGCCTCCACGGGTCCCTTCTTTGCAGGGACTGTGGATCAGGCTGTGAGAAGTCTGGGAGCCTGGGTCTTGTCAGGCTGTGCACTCAGGCTCCTGCGGGAGGCGGCCGCAAAGCAGACGTCGAGGTGCTGGATGGTGCCTGTGTTCACAGGGTGGCCCCTCCTAGGCCACAAGGGAGGTGCTCTTCAGTCTTCTATTCATCAGAATGTCAAAGTCCAGTCGTCTTCTTAGTTTAAAGTTGATTCAGGATGATCTGAGTGCTTTGGCACTGCTCTCATTCTTATACAAATCTTGTGGGCTGGATATCCTGCTAGGTCCCCTCCTATGGGTGGGACCCAGGAAGGGGGTGGTTATACCCCTTTCCCTTTGTCCAGGTCGCACTGGAGCTGGGGCTGGTGTGCCCCAGAACCGGTTTGGCCGGATTATGCAAGGGGAAGCCTTGTCTGGTTTCTTTCAAACCTCCCTGCTATAATCCACTATCTCCTGTCTAGGTGGTGTAACACCTCCCTGCGACAGGAAAGCCTTTGTCCAGGCCTCCTCTGCTGAGTTTCGGTCAGCAGCAGGAGGTCAGACATGTGTCTGTGGCAGAAGCATCCATTTTGTGGATCTGAGGCTCTTTTAAAAATCAACCACGTTTTAGCAAAGTAACATGTCGTCTCCCTCTAGAGGGGTGGAATGCTATCCCCGTCGACAGAACTGTCGAGAGGATAGTATTCCAAATCGTATGACACCTTACACAACATGTTTTGATAAAGCCAAACCAAAGTTAACATATAACCGCGAGGATTATAATGCACTTAATAGTATATGGTTTGGCATTATCCCGGAACAGCTAAGGGAATTGGTCCCGACAGCTGCAGACAGGCTCAGCTCATGCTAGAGTCCCATCTCACATTAAATCACACACTCTGCCTCCAGGATTGTTAAGGCCTGCCATAGGAGTGGCTTATAGGTTTATATGTGTCCAGTTAGGTTTAGATATAGGTATACTATATCTAAGCAAGGAGTGATTACACCACCTTGCCTCAGCTGAGTGATCAGCCAGTTGTGTCAATTTTAGATAGCCAGCCAGGGGTGGCAAAAGATATGCTGCAGCCCCTGGTAGGCCTTGGATGCACCTATGCCCTGGGCACCCATAGTGCTCTGTACAGGGGCCGATAAGGTGACCCAAGCCAATCTAGTTATGCACCTAGGGTACATGGAATCCATTTTACAGAGAGAGCAGATAGCTTGGGGCCCTGATTAGCAGGGAACCAGGCCAACTAAGTCGAAAACCAGCTAAACACAAGGCAAAAAAATCTGGGGTAACCATAGTCAGGTAGCCACCTTCCTACAGTATTAGACAAGGTTTGGTGTCTGGCAGAGCCCTACCCGCTTTTGGCTTTCGCTTGTTCACCCTGGGCAGACACCCAATAATAATAATACTAGTAACAACGCTCAAATTTACAAGCCCCTCTGTTGCTCCATCCCTTGGAATCACCCTCCTCCTCCTATCTCCCTTCTTCATATTGGGAAGGCCTTCATTCCAGGGACAGAGTAGCTCCGTGGCTATGGTGTGGCTTCCGTCAGGCCCTGCTCTACCCACGGTGCATCCTGGCCGGGCAATGTTCTTAGCTACTGCCTTGAGCATCAGGCAATCCCAACAACCTCATCTGGTGAAGTTCTTGACTGAAGGTCTCGAGGGCCATGCACTCAGCAGGGTCAGGGAGTCAATCCACCCCTTCTAAGACCTCAAATCTATTGTTTACAGGTGCAGCATCTCACAGGGGTCAGCCATATGAGGGGGATGTTGGGCACAACTGGGAATAGAGGGCAGGGGGCGTCGTGCAGGGTGATGGAGCCTACCCAGGAAACGTCTATAAAAATAGCCCAGTGGGATGATAGACACTGCTGGATTCTGCACCCGCACCAATAGATCTATTAAAAACAAATCCGATGCCTGTTTTGGATCCCTAAAATTGATAACAATGCAGGCCCCAGTTTTGTCTTTACAGCCTTTCCCAATCCTGGAAACCCTCTAGGTTAGAATAATGTCCCCAGCTCTAGTGAGGAGAAAACATCTGTGCCGCGAGAGCCAATGTAGAGATTTGTTTTTTGAGGTTCTTGAGGGATTCTCCCTGGTTGCTATTAAATCCCAGGACTCCGGTTAGTACCGCAACGTAAGGACATGATGCTGAAGGTAGATTAATAACAGGTAGATCCGCACCCCGCTGGTAGAACTATTGGCAGGCATGAGGGCTAGATCCGCTTGGCAACAGGACTGGCAAACCGTTGTTAATGACACCATGTGGAGATACTGCTGCATGAGCATGAAGAGGATATCGCTCAATGGTAGACATAGGTTGATTCATTTTAAATTTCTTCAGAGAGTCTATTACACCCCAGAGCGACTGCATAGATATGGTCTCCGGCACTCGGTAGAATGCAAACGCTGTCACATGCCGGTCGCGGATTTTTTGCACCTGGCGTGGACTTGCCAGGGGATCAGTAACTATTGGAACAAAGTTTATGTAAAATTGAATGAGATCCTCGGTACGGATCTGACCCCAAACCCGGTGTTGGCGCTAATAGAATACTCCAAGCCTCTGCCGGTGGCTGTTAGACGCCTTGCGGACATGGGAATGCTAATGGCCAAACGCGTACTTGCGCTGTGCTGGATGAGAGGACCACTACCCACGGTGAAAAGATGGGAGCATGACATGATGTATTGCTGCACCCAATCGGAGCATTACAGTGAGCTATTACCACCAACCAGTCGTCCGAAGAACTTCTGGGGACTTTACAAATCCCGCCTTCAAATTGGGGAGGCGGATGCAGCGGAGGATGAGGGGAGACTCGAGGTTGAAGTGGCGCTTGGGGATGTGCTGACTGCTGAGGAGGAGTAGTTCTGGACTTGTCGACACAGTTCTGGGCGACGGTCCGGGGGGGGGGGACGGGAATCGAGGCAACCGGTAGATGGCACAGGGTCATTCTTGTTTAGTTCCCTGAGCAGTCCCCGGTTGTTGGGTGGCAGGCGACTGGATCAGGACCCCCCCCCCGTGGAAGGCTGCTAGGCGCAGGAGGGAGACCCATGACCATCGCGGTACTCTTGGGGATATAGATTAGTGCTGTTCTTGCTGTGGGAAGAGGCGTACATTCCTGAATTGACTGGGGACAGATGTGCATGGACGGGGGGAGGGAGGTGTTACTTTAGAGTTTTGTGGTTATGTGCAGACCTACTTAGACGCATAGCTAACGTATATGGTGGAGCATGGTATGGGAAACTACACACACTACTGGACACAGTAAGGCTCTCATAGGGCAGTGAGTACGATCCGCCCTCGTGTATCATTTTGCCGCCGGACCTTCGGGTTGTCGGCTGAAAGGCTGTGTTGTGCCAGATATGACTTGTTGTTTTCCCTTACTAGTCAGAGCGGCCGGCCTCCGGGTTGTAGGCCTGTGCTGTGTACGACATGTGCAATAACTAATAACGGTCTTTGAAACTTAAAAAAAAAAAAAGAACTATTGGCAGGCGGTCTCAATTCGGATTCCTTTGGTCTGTTGACTGAGTTGCTGTTAGACCCTTCCCCTGCACTGGGGTAGCACAGCCCCTCAGACTCAGCAATTGGGATTTGAACAGTCTGGCATCCTGTATCCAAGCGACCAGTTTGCCCCCCACGTCGTGTAAGAGTAGCCTCACCGTACAACTGCTTCAGAAAGTCAAGTTGCATCGAGAGAGGGCTCGGTTATTTGCAAATTATGATTAGGGCTCCCGTTTTTTTGGTATTTATTTTTTCACAATTTACATCTGTGTTGATCCATATTTATCTTTCCGCAATCTCATTGGTATTTATCCATATTTATTTCACTTTTTAATAATATATGGAGTCGTAACATGGTGTATTTCCACATTTATTTTACTGATAAATATGCACTCATACTTTAATGCCTGTTGCGTTTGAGCAAATTAAGCAGTCCTTATAGCAGAACAGTACACCCACATGTAAATATTAGCAATATATAGAAATATATGTTAGCATACGCCTACATTTAAGGAAATCCCATCCTGTTTTTTGACTCCCGTGCTATTTTTGCATTCAGATGTGTGCTTGGAATTCATACAGGGCAGTGTGAAAAGTCACTCACGAAAAGCACAATATTCTGTATTTTTCTGCTTTCAAAAATGAATACAGACAAGAAACACATACAGAAATAAAACCTTTTCTGTTAAAAATGAATCCTTTAATATAAGTGGTCCTTGTAAAACCCCAAACCACTTCCTTCACAATGCATTATATTAAAATAACAAAATAGGTTAAATGTATCGCAGGGGACAAAAACAGTCAACTGAATAGTGATGAGTGCAAACCTAAAAGTCGAACTAGCTGGATTAACATGGGCAGAGCGGCCATTTAAGCTGATTAAGCCACTTCTGGTCAACCAATCACAAGTAATGCTGGACTCAATTGAGGATGCAACAGCAGAACAGTTAGTGAGAGGACTATTATACAACTGACGTTATATCCTTATGGAGATATACATTAGCTAAGAGTAACATTTCAGTTCGATTTTGTTTTACCTGAATTTCAACCACTGATATTTGTGCCCACATACTTATACTTTCTATCCTTCTTACCTTTCTTATTTTTCGTGTGCATATCAACATTAAAAGGTCTCCACATAATCAACCGTATCACCTAGCATGGCTGAGTTTACATATTGATATGATACCATCAATATTCCGATTCTCTTGGAGCTAAATCTCCTGTAGGAGGATAACATGGTCTACATTTAAAAGATTTGCTGAGAAAATGAGTCAAATTAAGTGCAATATAACACGTTGTCAGTCGTCCATGTCGTAATCTCTTTATTGTTCCAATTGTCTCTTCAAGTCAAAGATTGAAGACAATGACACTATTTCAACTCTTCCTTTTCATAATATTCCCACATGTGAATGTACTGTTTACTTCGATACTACCACACCCAACAACCGTTTCACAACAAAAAGGCTTTTTCACGGCTGTTAAATTAGAAACATTTATTGTAATGACAGTTGTTTATGATAAACATTAATTTATCCATACCATAAAACAAATTACTCAACAAATTAAATATTTATTAAGTTTTTTTAAACAATGCTATTGTATTAATTACTCTGAATGATCCCAAAATTAACACCTACATTTTAGTTCATTCTAGAAAATGAGAATGTAATCATGTACAGGGGCATCAGTCATTGATAATACAGATTCACACCACATTTCTATTAATGGTATGTATTGAATTTAGGCATTAATAATACCCGTTCAAAATTACAGATTAATCTGCGGTTTTAGTAAACTTAAAATAATATTTCAAAAGTACTTCTTATAGAACCAATTCACTCCCATTCAACAAATACCTCAAATATAAATAAGTACGTTCATTCAGTATGAACATAGTTTAGGAAAATAAGTCTTTGGTACGTTTTAGAGATCTATAGCATGGTGGAAGTTCAAAATAAATCATAATTCAGTACATTAAAATAAATAATTTTAGATCTATATAACACAGTGCAAGGAGAGCCAGTCAAGTTAAACCATTCTTTTACAAGTATCCAAATTAGCTCCTCTTAAAATATGGCACAGAGAACTGCTGGAATTAACCATTCTTTATTCTTCTCTTGCCTGCCACTTTTTGCACAGAGGCCCTTTTTTCAATGTTGTGTGCCCCTGCTGATGCAATTTCCTTTGATTTCACAAATAGGACAGATTAAAGTTTAAGGAGAGGTTCTGTTACCCGCTGTTAGAAAGTGCAAGCTAACCACCATTGGCCAGTAAGAGATATGTTCCGTCCCATTTCCTCCTAAATAATTATTAGTCAAGTCATCTAAGGCAATATCGACATCTGAAACATGGTCTTCTACCAAATTTCCTGACAAAACATTATGGAAGTTTTCTAGAGACTTGTTTACTGGTCTTATTTAAGGAAGTCATCAAATGTTCACATTTTGTAATTCCCCAGTTATATTTTGCTGTTGAAATGTGTGGGTCTGTTGATTTTTATTTGGTACTGTTGATTCTTATCTAGTAGAACCAGCACTTCTAAAATTCTTTTTAGAGTGCCTTGCATAAGCAATATTACACTCAATGAGGCAGAGGACATTGTTGGATTTATAGTTTCACCTGTTGAGAATAAGGAGGGAGAGATTTATTCACCATAGACTCCACTCATTGCAGCTTAGTGTGGCATCTACAATAATTTCATGTGCTTCGAACATCAGCTTCTACTTCTGTTCTGAAGCCTGAGCCTGTCGAGTCGATGATATCCATACCGTTTTGTCGCCTTAAATCACCACTTGCTTTTGCTGGATTATCTCCTGGGATACTCTGCTGGATTGTCTTTCCATCATTCGCTGAGAAGAAATGCTTGGACACAAAGTTTCTTATGGAACTTGGTAAAGGAGATCTAGTATCTTTCCTCCAGATTCATCTTCCCTATTCACCTGAGAGACTTGTACATCCCGTATACATTGCTTGGGAATTTTTCCTTTTCCCTTAGACTTGATGCAAACCTCATTAGACCTTAATATTTGTGTGGCCATTTGCAATTTCTCCATTTGTCAAACACCTGTTTAAATATCCATAATAATCTACTCTGATAACACTGACGTCTATCACTTGACAGTGGAATGATTATGCCACAGCATTCACAGGGCTACAAGCCGCATCAGAGCCCCCTCTCTTCAAATTTGCCCCACACTCTCCGACAACCACGACCAACCATTCCTGCTTTGAAGCCAATAAGGGTGGCTACTCAACCTAAAAAGCCAATGCATGGTATGGCTGACCGCAAAGTCGGGGATGAGGAAGTCTACATACAAGGGGGACGAGCACATCATCCTCTTCTGTGGCTCTATTGTCTCATATAAACTTTAACTAAAGACCAGCTCTCTTCTGGAGGGTGCAGGCCCCTCTCCTCGATCAGATCTCCACAAGGTATGACAGATGGGTGCACCACCACACTCCTTGCTACACCATATATTTACCTCACCATATTCCCTTAAGTGGGGAATAGCATTGTATGCCAAGAAGACAATCACCAAATCTCCATCTCCGATGGCTATCCGCCATATGCCATGGTGAGACAGCCTATAGGAAACATAGATAGGACCTGAATCCATTCTCATGCTAAACAATGATGTCACATTGCTCATGCCACTGACCAGAGAAGGGCTGATAAACTAGCAGATTACAGCAAACATCACAGTGATTTTCTAGGGATCTCTTTCTTGAACCACCTCAACAAAGACACCAACCAGGTTAATGATAGTGGGCAATGCACTTGAACTCGCATAAGGACACCCCTGGGCATCCCAAAAAACAGCATACTACCTCCCCAAAGCGAGGTCTGAGGTTGGTCACTGTCTATCTCTGCCACTGAGTAGCTGGATCAATACCCCTCCTGCAGCAGACAAGGGGCAAATATAGTACAGGTGGATGAGAGGGAATGACGGGTCCCCTCCTTGGAGATCACAATATCTTGTGTCTTTGCCCCCACAGGCCTCTAGGTCCAGGCACAGGATTCGCACCATTTTGAGCTACAACTGCCAGCGCCTCATGTTATGTGACCGTAAGCCCTACGGCAGAGCAATTGATTCAGTGCAGTGTAGCGGTCCTACAATGAACTTTAACTGAAGCAAGAGATCCTACCATACTAAGAATACATATTTGCATTTCATGAGGTCTTCTCTTCCTGACCATGCCAATTTTCAGCCTTTCTTAGTTGTGATAAATGTTATTCTTTTAGGAAGCCACTCTCAAAATGTCCAAGTATTTCAAGTTCCATCACTTTACTATGCCTAACAATTTTTATACAACTCCTGTTTGTAAGATTACCAATCATAATGTGAGATTGGACATGAAACAAATTTCCAGACTGCACTCATGCTTGGAGAAATTATGTTCCAAAATGTGCTTGACTTATTATGTTGCAATACGCCAGTCACGGAATCCCATAGACTGTCATCGCTGAATCTCCTGGATGTTAAATTCAGTTTGGAGAGATGGTTTCTTCAAAGTTACTAGGTTTCACTTCTTACTGCAGCTTTTATCACATTCTGTGCAGTGGTAGGGTTTCTCAGCAGTATAGATCATCTGATGTGTGAACAGTTTGCTTGTCTGAGTGAAACTTTCTCCAAATTCTGTGCCCAAATAGGGTTTCTCCTCAGTGTGGATTACTCTCACATTTTCCACACTACATCTGCCTTTGACTAAGTAGGTGTCCTCCAATGCTGGAACAGACCTTCCTTTGAGTGAAGTTTTTCCTATAATCTGTAACTTTATTTAGTTTCTCCACTGTATGGATTATTGATATCTTAACAGTGTGCTGTTCAGATTGAAGCATTTTCCACATTCTGTTCACAAAGAGGGTTTTTAGTGTAGATTTTTTGAGGGCTTAACATATTTTTCGTAAGAGTGAATCTTTTCTCACACTTTCTACAATGATATGGTTTCTCACCAGTATGGACTCTGATGCTTCACCAGTTCTCCCCTCTCAATAAATCATTTTCCACATTCTGTACAGTTGTGGGGTTTTCACCAGTATGGATTCTCTGACGTACCAAAAGCTTTTTCTTCAGAGTGAAGCTTCTTCTGCATTCTGTACTTGGAAATGGTTTATCACCAGTATGGATTCTCTGGTGTGACAATAGTGTTCTCTTTACACTGAAGCCTTTTCCACACTCTGTACACTGAAAGGGTTTCTCACCAGTATACATTCTCTGATGTATTAACAAATGGGATCTATGAAGATAGCTTTTCCCACATTCTATACATTGATAGGAATTCTCACCAGTATGGCTTCTCTGGTGTGACAATAGTTTTCTCTTTACACTAAAGCCTTTTCCACACTCTGTACACTGAAATGGTTTCTCACCTGCCTGGTTTCTCTGATGCTGCACCAGGTTCCACTTCGCACTGAAACATTTGTCACTTTCAGCACAGTGGTAGGGGTTCTCACTAGTATGGATTCTCTGATGCCGCTTCAAGGTGTACTTCTCACTGAAGCTTTTGTCACAATGAGCACAGTGGTAGGGTTTCTCGCCAGTATGGATTCTCTGATGGTGCACTAGCTTGTACGTCACACTGAAGCTTCTCCCACATTCTGTACACTGAATGAGTTTTTTACCAGTATGGATTCTCTGGTGTGACAACAGTGTGCTCTTTATACGGAAGCGTTCTCCACATTTGGTACATTGATAGGGATTTTCACCAGTATGGATTCTCTGATGCCGCACCAAGGTGTGCTTTACACTGAAGCTTTTGCCACATTCAGCACAGTGGTACGGTTTCTCACCAGTATGGATTCTCTGATGTGCCAAAAGGCTTCCCTTCTGAGTGAACTTTTTCCCACATTTTGTACACTGAATGGGTTTCTCACCTGTATGGATTCTCTGGTGTGATAACAGTGTGCACTTTATACGGAAGCGTTTTCCACATTCTGTACATTGAATGGGTTTCTCACCAGTATGGATTCTCTGATGCTGCACCAAGGTGTGTTTTACACTGAAGCTCTTGCCACATTCAGCACAGTGGTACGGTTTCTCACCAGTATGAATTCTCTGATGAAAAAGCAGTTAACTTGCTTGAGTGAAATTTTTCCCACATTCTGTACTTTGAAAGGGTTTTTCACCAGTATGGATTCTCTGATGCTGCTTCAAGGTGTGCTTCACACTGAAGCTTCTCCCACATTCGGTTCACTGATAGGGTTTCTCACCAGTATGGATTCCCTGATGAACAAGCAGTGCTTTTGCCCAAGTGAAGCTTTTTCCACATTCTGTACATTGAAAGGGTTTCTCACCAGTATGGATTTTCCGATGCTTCACCAGCCTACGTTGCTCACTGAAGCTTTTTCCACATTCAGTGCAGTTGTAGGGGTTCTCACCAGTATGGATTATCTGATGTATGATTAATGCGCTTGTCAGAGTGAAGTGTTCTCCACATTCTGTGCACCAACAGGGTTTCTCACCAGTGAGGATTCTTTGGTGACTTAACATATTTGTCTTACAAGTGAATCCTGTCCTCATTCAGTACATATAGAATCCATATGGTGAGAAACCCTATGATGTAACAGTGTGCTCTTCACAGCAAAGTGTTTCTCACTGATAAGGTTTCTCACCTCAATTAATTCTCTGATGCTTTTTGTCTCAGTGAAACTTATCCAACGTTTCATACACTGGTATGACATATACTCAGAACAAACATTTTGATGCCTGTGTAACAAAGAGCCCATAGTGCAGCTTTCTCACTGTATGTACACTACGATGTCTCCCATAAAAGGCAACCAATGGTAATTCACCCGATTTTGTTGGTGAGTCAAGCTCTTCTAATCCTCTTTACAATGGTATAGTTTCTCCAGAGTATGGATATTCTGATGCTTGTCCTAATCTGATATTACAATGAAAATTATGTCACACTCTGTGCACAACTATGCTTCAGCCTCGTATGGATCATCTGATGCATGTACAGATATGAGCTCTGAGTGAGACTCTTCTCCGAATCCGTACACAAATATGGTTTCTTTCCAGAACAAAACCTCTGAGGAACATATCAATGCAAGCTCTAAGCAAACATTTCTCACTCCGTAGACTGATGAAGATTATTCATGGTATGGAGCTTCAAACTGTCCCTAAAGAGGAGCTCTGTATGAAGGTCTTGCTTAAGCTAGTTCACTGTTTTTCCCCTGAATGTATTGTATAGCGTGGATGTTTTTGCAGACTCTTCACACGGATACAGTTTTTTCTTCTGGTAATGCTGGTCAGGAGTATTTGGGTGCAGGGGGCTTTTAGGTCTGTTCATCAGCTCCTTGATTCTGTGAATGAGAAACAAATGTCTGTGAGTTTGTCACAGTCAGGTGGCTACAAGACAGAAACGTGGGATGAGGAAGGAGCTACTATAAAGAGGGGAGAGACACTGAGGGAGGAAAGCTGCAGAACATATACTGATGTCTGATGTCACAGTTGAAGCCTAAAAGTAAAATACAGTGTCCTTGCCGGTTAGGAGGAAGCTGCTGACAATCATAATTCCTGATCACAACAGCCCAGTTTCGAGGTACAGCCTCTTTAAGTGTGTACTCCATAGAAAATCTCGAGAGTTTTTCCAAGATTAATATCCGTTCTTTTTAAATTGTGGTACAAAGGACAGAGCTATTTTTCATTGCAGAAAGGTGTCTTTATTATTTTTCATAGAACATGGACAGCCGACACATGTTTCGCCCCCTCTTGGCGATTTGCGCCAGGGCTTTCTCAAGGCTGTAGAAGAAGATGAAATAGATTGTTAAGTTGTGCGATGTGATAGCAGTTGACCCCAAGAGGAACAGAGAAATCACCTAAGGTGCAAGAGTGATTGGGATGATTTATGGTATCATAGCATCAAGGCCTTATCTGCGTTTTCTCGTAGTGGTGAATCGTGAGTCAAGTACAGTGATTGTGACTAGAGTTATACTGAGATAGCGCAAGCTAAAAAGTGCAAGAAAACAGTGAAACAGGTGTGTTTTTTAAAAACGGCAAAGTATTTGAGAGTAGTTTCTCGATGTTCAAATTTCTTTTGGCAACCCAAAAAGTGTCCCAAAAGTACCAGGTCAGAGAAAGAGTGGGTAGACAAAAAGGAAAGAAATCACAGCATAATAAACAGTATACAATAGTAATACCTAATTTTACTTTTCTGGCGTAAAATATTTTGGTTTCCAAATAATTTCAATGTCCAAAATAACGTAAATATAATTTTTCAGGAACAGAGATTCTTCTGTCAATTCAAAAAGGGATTATGAATACATTAGTTTTTGTAACCAAGTCCGATGCTTCCGCATAGCATGTAAAATAAACACTTTTAGCAAATAAGGAGTGCAGACAATACTTTCAGTGTTAGAAGCATATATATATAACGTATTTATAAACTTACATAGCACAGTCCTTGTCACGCGCAAATCGGGTCCCCTAACAATTATAATAACAAAATCTAAAGCGAAGTAGTTAACCTAGATAACACGCCCTTCCGGATCACCTTCCGGTTCACACCCATTAACTACCGTGTGACCGCGGGCGTGGGAACGGCTGGGATTCAACCCGAGAACCGCTTTGACGTTTGGAGGACTAGGAGCAGGGACCGAAGAGGGCATTAGCCTAACAAGTAAGCTTTTCGGGAACGCCGACTAATCGGGCGTGTGTAACTTACTCGCATGCCGGCCCTTATTTTCGGGACGGAAAGTTTACCGCAGTGTTCGCGCTGACTTCCGTATTGTAATGCAAAACTATGCATTTTGTCCCCGTTTATTTAAACCTAAATATACCTGCGTGTTCTTTGTCTCTGCCCCGCAATATAGTAAACGCGATGTAATCTACGATTTGCCTACGTAAACCTTGTGGGCATTAACATTTATTTTGACACAATTAATATGGTGTGAAGGGGAACACACTTAAACTCAATGTGCTCTTTCTTAATCTGTACTATTTGGACGCTACGAGCTGTACAGTCGCCTGCACATTATCGGTTCTTTTTACCACCAGTCGCATCTAGCTGTGTAAAACTGTTTTTTTTTTAAAACAGTGTCTGTACTGAAATGTGGTTAAGCTAAAATCATGTGGCCCTTTTTACGCCGATTTGACAAGAAGATGAAATACTTGTATTATCACGTAAATAATGTCCAACTTTGATAAATAACCAAAGACAGGAACTATCTCTCCTTTTAAATGTAACAAATGTGTGCAGTTTTGCTATTTTTAAACTAAGTGTTCTTGTATATAGAAACTAAGCAAACCCTATAAAATATAGGCTACTCTGTATTTGATTATCTCATATGTACGCTTTATTTTAATGTTACCTCCTCTGGCTACTCACAGCTCGAGCTACCCCCTAATACATGTCCCTCATTTGGCAATCCCTGTTATGAAGGCTTAACAGCCAGGTCCAACTTTTATGAGTAGAGGTGCTATCATGCAGGGTTAGACAAATTTTGATACAGTGAATAAAACAGCAATGCCTACAAAATGTAATAACACAATACAAAGTCTGTGAGCAAATGTGAACCATTCTGATCACTTGTTATCATAGATTTATGCTTCTAACACTGAAAGTATTTTCTGCACTCCTTATTTGCTAAAAGTGTTTATTTTACATGCTATGCGGAAGCATCGGACTTGGTTACAAAAACTAATGTATTCATAATCCCTTTTTGAATTGACAGAAGAATCTCTGTTCCTGAAAAATTATATTTACGTTATTTTGGACATTGAAATTATTTGGAAACCAAAATAATTTACGCCAGAAAATTAAAATTAGGTATTACTATTGTATACTGTTTATTATGCTGTGATTTCTTTCCTTTTTGTCTACCCACTCTTTCTCTGACCTGGTACTTTTGGGACACTTTTTGGGTTGCCAAAAGAAATTTGAACATCGAGAAACTACTCTCAAATACTTTGCTGTTTTTAAAAAACACACCTGTTTCACTGTTTTCTTGTACTTTTTAGCTTGCGCTATCTCAGTGTAACTCTAGTCACAATCACTGTACTTGACTCACGATTCACCACTACCAGAAAACGCAGATAAGGCCTTGATGCTATGATACCATAAATCATCCCAATCACTCTTGCACCTTAGGTGATTTCTCTGTTCCTCTTGGGGTCAACTGCTATCACATCGCACAACTTAACAATCTATTTCATCTTCTTCTACAGCCTTGAGAAAGCCCCGGCGCAAATCGCCAAGAGGGGGCGAAACACGTGTCGGCTGTCCATGTTCTATGAAAAATAATAAAGACACCTTTCTGCAATGAAAAATAGCTCTGTCCTTTGTACCACAATTTAAAAAGAACGGATATTAATCTTGGAAAAACTCTCGAGATTTTCTATGGAGTACACACTCACCATTCCTTAAACCTGCTTTTCTACATGAAGCCCAAGAGGTCCAGAGCTTTGAGTGTGTCTCCATTCATCCACAAACACGGCTTATTTAAGCGTTGTTAATGCCTTGGAATTCTAGGACCTTTGCTACCTTATCCACAGCCTCTTTAGGTCGGTGACCTTTGAACACTACTCTTAATTGGTTTTCAGATCAACTCCAGCACCAGTAATCTCTCCTACATTGACAACTGACTGCAAGGACCAGTTAACCCTGTGAAGGGTTCCTCCATCCACTCAGACCCCAAGCAACAGATGACTAGAAGCACAGTTTGAAGGAAGCCAGGCTCTGATTGACTTTATGAACTACCATTCCATAAAGCAATGAATATTTGATAAATTGTCTGAGCACATTAGCAGTGCTTCAAATCCATCAACTGAGCTATCTCATATCACTCCTAAACCACAATATACTAAGGCAAGTCAGTCCTCTCCGACGCCACCAGAGCTGCTATGTGAGAATATTTCAATAAATTCCCAAAACAACATTTCAAAACCCAGACAGACATTTGTCCCCTTGTAATCCCGGATGACTATGCAAGACGAACCTCACCTATGAACATGCTATTAAAATCTGAGCCAATGGCAGAGGTCTAGCTTATGGTCTTGCGCCTGCAGTCTCCCATAAGGACTTCATCCCAGTAAACACTATGAAACACCTGCATCATTTTTATTCCTCAAACAGGAGCTGCTTTTATTATTGCAGAGTTGCTAGCATAGAGACATACGTTTGGGGAAAAAACGTACCACAAAGGGCTGACCATCACAATAATTGGCTTTAAATACTGGAGAAGCTGACCCAACTTCACTGACAGAAATGCTCCTCTTGGCCACTGTCAAATGGTGTTTTTCCTGAATTACCTCAGTGACTCTGGTTCCTGGACGACCACATGAGGCTTCTAAATATAAGAAAATGACCTCAACTTAAAGTTTCCAATACAAAGAGGGCAATAATAACAAACATAAATATAGACCCAGTCAGTTCTATATTGTAGAAGACATGCCCAGCCGGACAGAGGTCTTCAAGTTTTATATTTCAATAAACGTTTTGCGAAACAATAATACACCTTCAACAATTCACTTTCGTGGGGCACAAGCCTGTACCAACCCACGACAATACATAGACACAGACAACATACACAGAAGGGCTTACAAGGCAAAATCAAAAAAGTCTCTGTAAAGTTTCAAAATTAAACAGAGAGATTCCAGTAGGTACCATTACATACTTTCATGTAGTAAATCATTGTACTGGTATATGGTACACAAGGTCGACGACGTTTCGGACCCCCTTACTAAATGCTGGGGTCCATCATCAGGACAGAACAGTAGTTGCCTTATTAAAATTTGAGCCTCTTTAGCCAAAAGGAATAAGGTTGAAGAGCTCACAGGCGAGCTGAAGTTAAAAATGATGAGACAGGATCGGTAATAAGGTTAGTCATCGGTATGACTTGGTGAATCGGGATTTACAAGAAAAGTGTTTCAAGGTCCGGGGGCGGAGCGGGCAGATTACCACAATACCGCTTGTACCTTGCGGTCCCGGAGATATTGGGAGCGCAGAGTCGCGCTAGGTCCTGGATCCAGGGGGTGGCCGGGTTAGTCGGCTGCACCGGGTTTCCTGGAAACCCGGTGCAGCCGACTAACCCGGCCACCCCCTGGATCCAGGACCTAGCGCGACTCTGCGCTCCCAATATCTCCGGGACCGCAAGGTACAAGCGGTATTGTGGTAATCTGCCCGCTCCGCCCCCGGACCTTGAAACACTTTTCTTGTAAATCCCGATTCACCAAGTCATACCGATGACTAACCTTATTACCGATCCTGTCTCATCATTTTTAACTTCAGCTCGCCTGTGAGCTCTTCAACCTTATTCCTTTTGGCTAAAGAGGCTCAAATTTTAATAAGGCAACTACTGTTCTGTCCTGATGATGGACCCCAGCATTTAGTAAGGGGGTCCGAAACGTCGTCGACCTTGTGTACCATATACCAGTACAATGATTTACTACATGAAAGTATGTAATGGTACCTACTGGAATCTCTCTGTTTAATTTTGAAACTTTACAGAGACTTTTTTGATTTTGCCTTGTAAGCCCTTCTGTGTATGTTGTCTGTGTCTATGTATTGTCGTGGGTTGGTACAGGCTTGTGCCCCACGAAAGTGAATTGTTGAAGGTGTATTATTGTTTCGCAAAACGTTTATTGAAATATAAAACTTGAAGACCTCTGTCCGGCTGGGCATGTCTTCTACAATATAGAACTGACTGGGTCTATATTTATGTTTGTTATTATTGTCTCCTTGCTAGGGACCACTGTTGTGTCTGTACGATAAGTTCCCCGAGGTCCCTCGCTGATACTAATTGGGGTCCCCTTGTTGTTTTAAATAAATACAAAGAGGGCAGCACAAGAAGTAGGTCCCACAGTAGAAGAGATCGCCTACTTACGTTGAATTACACTGCTTTAATGCCCTTTGTGAATATCATTATTCAAGTCACTGCTGCTACCTTTCTGCAGAGGGAGTAGCCTAGTTCCTTTGGGAGCCACGAGGGAGAATATTTCCACAAGCAGCACCAAATGTAAACTCGTTAGGTCGAGCCTAGCGGCAGCGCGCATGCACTTCTTGCTCTGTGAGACTGCTGTAGTAGAGTATGGGAGAGAAGCCACGCCCACTCTCCTCCCTTATTTTCATTGGCTTGTGTCAATATCTATCGTAAATGTTGCCTTTGGATTTGTTAATAGGCTTATTAGTCTCTCCTTAGTACGGCCTTGTCTTCATTTGTACCTTCCCATGGTGACTGCCCTTTTACTTCAGTTGCTACTCGGAACCTATTATTTAATCTGTAAGCACTATCTAGTTTATTGAGTTTCTCTTACTGCAGGCTGGACATGCATTGCTTCAGCTGAAATCTTTTGTGTTTTTTTAAGCAGCACAGCTGCCCCCAAAACAAAGGTGCCTGCTTTCAATCACTTTAACCCAGCATTATCTCGTATCTGTTTCAACCACCCCCCCCCCAATTAAATTGGATTTAGAAATGATCAGCTAATTAAGCTGTGTGAATTCCGGGTAGCACATAATCCTGTACTAATGGGCTGAAGTTGACAACAGTACATCTGTGTTACATCTGATCTCTACTAAAGCCACCTGATGGGTTGTTTTCAAAAGCCTGTTTTATTAACAATTCCACCATCTCCAATATCACCACCACGAACCACAAGTACCACCACCACCAACAATACCACCACCATCACCTCCACCAATACTACCGCCAATACCACCACCGCCAATACCACCACTGGCAATACCACCACTAACACCATCACCATCACCAATAACACCACTACCACCACCAATACCACCACTATCACCACTACCACCACAAACACTACCACATCCACCAATTCCAATACCACCACCTCAGCACTTCTCGCTCACTAGTAATAGCTGGGGCACTGTACGAAGCCAGAGCTGCGGCCGAGACAATCCCTCCTTCCATACCTGCCATAAAGCACAGCCCACCCTGCATCAGGAGGTGAAGCCAGGGCCCTACTACAGCTGGAGTGTTTTTTATTAGGTCAAATATAGCAATGACATTACACAATGCCACACTACACACTCAAATCATGGAGCGGGCAGGAAATAGCGTCCATCCCCCGCATATCGTCCTAAGCCATGACAGTGTAATAATCACAGAGCGAAAGGTGTTGGAGGGCTTTGTTAGTGTTCATAGCTCGGATCATATGTAAATCTCACTTCACAGGTTGTGTCTGTGTACTTTACAACACTTACACATCTTCTTCACTGCACTATTTATCACTTTGAAGACATCGTCCTCTAATATTTCCAATCTAACAAGTGGTCCAGAAGACCCTTTATTGCAATACAATAGGTCTCACATTTGCGAGAGTTTAAGCTATTAGTATTGTAAATGACAACGCCTTTGATTTATGTTTTAAAACCCAAAACATAAATAAAAGGCCTTGTCATTTACAATGCCAATAGCTCAAACCCGCGTGAATGCAAAACCTATTTCATTGCAAATGCTTGTTTTACTCTGGAAGTTACTCCACCAAGCTCCATCCAATTTGCCACTTTATGTGTTCCAGGAAAAGCCTATTTATTATTGTGCAAGAGTGTTAAAGATGGTCAAGTTTTGGCATAATTATTTGTGGGCAGTCTAAAATGAGCCTTTAAGTTCCTATTGTGTTGCTTATTTAATCCTCCAACTCACAAAATTTACCAACATAGATTCACAACACTTTAAGAAGCAATTACAAGGAGAATAAAGATGTAGGTCCTCCATCCGGTGCTGCATCGGGTCAGCTACATTTGGCACTAGATTTGTCTAGATCAGGCCACTCACTTAGTCCTTCACCCCAAGCATTCACCTTGCAATCCCAATGTTCACCCACATCCACTACCACTCACAAGTAACTAATACCTTTCCCCCACCAGCCCTAATTTCAGTACTAACTGCTTGTCACATTATTTGCCCATCAGGATCAGACTTTTGTTATAAATGCTTATTGGATATCAGAAGATACTGACATTAGTCACTCAAGAGAGACCTGACATCTATGACGGGAGCAAATGTTATAGATCTGGCCACTGGAATTATGCAACTGTGCAGCAGAGTCTTTTGAATAATTACAGATCTGCCGCATTTACCACACAATCCAGTTTCTGCTACAAAATCTGCACATTGTACTTTAAAAAGTAGTTTCCAGCTCCAAAGGTTCAGAAGTTAATTAAGGCGCAGCAACCTGAGTTCCCTCCCAGTGGAAGGCCCTTTGCAAAGGGTAACTGGTCACCGTTCTGTTGTTTATGGCAATGTTCAGGTGTTAAACTAGGAACTAATGGGCTGCAACCTATGCTCAGACAGTGTTAATAAGTGTAAAAATTACAAAATAACAAATCAACACTATCAGAAAGTATGACACATTACACTGCATAATTTGTCTTTCCTAGGTGCATAATTTAGTCAACCCTGCCGCATAGTTTGGCCCTCTATTTAGTATTTCTCAGTCCTCCAGCATGGCTTATAACAACTGGATACTTGCTCACCAGCTCTAATAGTGAAAGATACCACAGAGTCGCTAAAGCAGCGCTAAGTAATTCAGAAACAAGCAAAACAGCGCTAGCCAATCAGGAATGATCAACCACTGCTCGCTAACCTCATTTATTAAGAAATCTGAAGGTTGCATCTTCTCATTGGCAGCCATCTTTGAAAATCTGATAGCTTATGACCCAAACCTAATCGTCTTAAATAAGTGGATTTTGTCTGAGCTTGAGCTCCAAATAAAAATGCCCATACACTTCTTCTATATCTCACTCTCCTTAATCGTCTGAGCTGAGAGTGACAGCCACCACAGATCCCTCCCTGCTTCCGGATCATACAAACATGTTAAAATGTAAGACAATACTGGCAGATAGCAGAATACTGTAAAGCCAAACCCGGTCTGCTGATACCCTGAAATAGCACTAGCCATGCTGGAACTACCATCCCTCAGCCGCTCCAGAATCACTTTGTAAGAAAGCCTACCAGTTTTCCAGCTACCCACTGGCCCAAGTAATACCCAACAGTTAAGCTGAGAGAGAAGTTAGGTGCCTACTAACTCTACAGACTCATCCTGCAACAAATTTCAATGATGCAGAACATTATTTATATCAATGGCGAACTTCAACACCCAAGAAGAAAACAAGGCTGAAGAAGGAACGAATCATGCTTTCACCATCTCACCGACTAAAAGCAGCAAGATACAAGTAACTCTCTCAAAAGAAGAACCCAATGAGCTACATGTAATTTCATTGTCCCTTGGAAAATAAGTGGTGAACCCATGTTATAGGAGATAATGAGTGGAGTCGGATCATGAAGTCTCCTATAGTAGGCCTACATCTGCCCCCGAATTCTTTAATTAGGACAGTATGGATTTTCATTTATTAGGATTGTTCAGGCCTCTTGCATTTAGGGTGACAATTTGTAGTGTGGAGTGCATCATGGGGGATGATCAAAGGTGGATTTCTGCGCCTGTGAATTTTCCCGCCCGCCATACGGGTGTGCGCTCTCTACCCCCTCGTCCCCAATCCTCTCTGCCCCTAGCCGTCTCAGCTGGACTCCTGTTTGTAGCATATTAGTTCACGCCTTCCCTAACCCCAACCTTAACTCCCCAACCTCTGCATATTGTCCAGCGCCTGCAAGGTTTGATCACCTGCACCAGGAAAAAAGAAGTAGCAGGGACATTCCGTGGCCTAAATATCCCTGACTCCCCGCTCCCAGCAGACCCCCCCCCCCAATAGCCCTGTGTGTCACATTTGTTTGCAGCAACCACCTCAGAGATCATGAGCTGTCTTGGGATGCTGTGTCCTTGAGGACTGCCTCTAAAGCAGCAAACCGCTCCTGTGCCAGAGTCGTGGGATCAGGGCGCCTCCGTCCGACTCTCTGCCATCACTCTCATGTGGTCTGGCATTCCGGACTGGCCGTTTCCACAGGGCCATGATGTGCCAGTCCTTGTGTTGTAATTTGGCAGCGATCAATGTTAGCATTTAGCTGAAGCAATCTTGTTTTTGTCAGCCTTCTTGTCTGCCATGTAAGTAATGCACAGTAAGTAAGTAATCTTTATTTAGCATAGTTACTTAAAACCATTGCAGTGTAAAAATCATTTAAGAACAGAAATTATAAAACTACAGTTTTAAAAGACTCAAGATTTTAAAATTTAAAATGTTCACATTTTCTTATGACCGATGTGCTTGTAATTGGACTTAATATTTGTAGGTTGTTGCTCAGGGTCCTCATGAGCTCATAAGGTCAGTGAAACAGTCAGCGAAGTTATGTTGAGTCGGTTGGATTGGGGCAGTTATGGATTGAGTTTTTTGGCATCTTTTTCCCAACTGCCTTCAGGAATTTTACAAAGCTGCAGTTCAAGCCAGGGTCATTAGGATGAAAACATGCAAGGACCGCCGCCCTTCTAGTGTGGATCCCTTGCCGATTGAAGTGATGTTTTAGCCAGCGTTCCGTTCGTCTCGTAGTTTTTCACAAGAGCATATCAAATGCAGCATGCCCTCCTGTGCCAAGCCGCATAGCCGACAGAGGGGGTCAGCTTTGATTTTGAGCCAGCATGGGACGAATTCAGAGTCAACCAGCCGTGTGTTCTCTTCGAGAGGGTTTCCTTATCTTGCAACAATGATTGTAATTTGATTGATTTTTTTACCAGTTTTTTTTAAATTTGTATGACTTGTTGGAGTATTCCAGAGCTGTTCTAGACCTGTATTCGTCAGGCTGCCCGTGAGGTACTTAGCTGCTGCTGAGGAAAGATGCTGTTCTAAATACTTCCACAGATGTTCATTCAGGGTTCCTTGTTTTGATTTCCTCACTTTGTCCCAGGCTATCACGTAGGCTCCTTGCCTTGCCAGGAGTTGTTGGTCGATGCCAAATTCGAGCCTGATTTGAGCAGGTGAGGTTTGCTTGGGTAGACTGAAAATAGTTCTGTAAACTGCTGTTATAGTATTATCAAGGATCTTGGCATCCCTTCCTCTAAGTGCCTCACTCCCGTAAGTAATTGTTGGAAGAAGTTTAGCACGAATTACTTGCGTCAGGGGTAACAGGGATGGGCCGGAGAGTTTGTGATTTAGCGCCTTCAACGAAATTGCTAACGAAAGACCTTTCCCTCGTATGCTTGATCTCTGAACCGAGAACTGCCCACTGTTATCGATCTTCACTCCTAGGTATTTGTATGTTGGAGTTTTTTCGATTCTTGTCGTGCTCCAATGACATGATGTTGGTTTCCTTTTTTTCCTGCTAATGGTCATTGTTTGGGTTTTCCCCAGATTTATTGTAAGATCGTTCTTACTTGAGTACCTTTGTGTTGCGTCTAAAAGATGTTGAAGTCCTACCTTAGTGTGGCTTATTAAGACGATATCGTCTGCGTATAGTAGACAGGGTAGCTGGAGCCCTCCTAGTTTAGGGGCGTGGGAATTGCAGCCATTTAGTATTGGGACAAGGTCACCTAGGAATAGGTTAAAAAGCGTGGGGGCCAGGACGCAGCCTTGCTTTAGGCCCTTATTAGTCTGTATGGGCCTTGACAAGGCGGATCCATCCCCTATTTTTATCTGTACCCAGGTCTCTGTGTGCAGGTTGATGAGCAGATCCAGCAGGGGTCTCGAGATCCCCCAGTCGTTCAATTTAGACCACAAAAGCTTCCGATTTACGTTATCGAAAGCGGCCTTGTAGTCGATGAAGCAGAAATGGATAGGCATTTTGTTAGATTCTGCTTTGTCTATGAGCATACCCATGCTCAGGATGTTTGTCATCGTGCCTACTGACTTAGCGAAGCCTGTCTGGTTGGCAGGGATTAAGGATCTCTCTGTAGCCCAGGCTGTCAGCTCTTCAAGAAGGGTACCTGCAAAGTATTTTTCCTCGTTGTCAATTAAAGCCACCAGTCGGTAGTTGTTTGTCTGCCATGTGCTCACCATGTGCTCTGTCCTTCCTTGCTGTCATTTACCCTTGTACTCTGCTTATGGACAGACTATATTTAGGTTCTGCTACTCTACACTTGCGCAGAAGACACTGCAACTGTTCACATATGTCTTAGTCTGTAACTGTCAGGGTATTTTCCCGTAATTAGCAAACTGTTAAGCTCCTCCCTACTGTTGACTGAGCATTTTTGTATGACCTTCTATGTATGTAAACCCTTCTCTTCTGTACTTGTACCGTCTTCTTCGGAGCCCCTGTGTGGGTATAAAAGGACCATGTTCCTTCTGTTCAGTGTGCTACTTCATACACTACGGAAAGGTGTTGTTTGAATGTAGTTCCACCTCATGAGGTTTAATAAATACTTTGTTTTATATTTCAGTGTCCATGCCAACTTCTATTCTATTGGTCTGAGGACTTTGTGCAGAGAAGGACGAACCCCTAGCACTGGTAGGCCTAGCTGAGGCTCACCACAACACTAGTAACTTGCAGGCCTCCTGCAGAGATTTGATGGAGCCTACCGTCCTACCTGAAGATCAGGCGGAACTGATGGCCCCAGGAATATGCCACGCCTTTGTCTCGAAGATGTGTGGTCACCTTTCTAAACTCTTGCCTTTTCTGTAGTGTGATGGCGGCCAAGTCCTGGTAGAGGGCTATGGAGTGGCCCAGGTACTTGATGGTTTGCTTCGCCCTAGCCTCCCGAAGGATGCGTTCTTTTAGGGGATAATCTGGCAGGAAGGCTAAAATGTCTGGCTGAGGCGCAGGGGCTCGTCTTTTTAAGCCCACTTTATGTGCCTGGTCAATGTATGTCTCCAAGTCTAGCAGGGCTCCCTAAATGTCACGCAACATCTCCTTTAAGTATTGAACAATATCCAACCCCTCTGCATCCAAAGGGACTCCCTTCATGCGGATGTTGTTCTGCCTAGATCGTTTTTCAAGATCCTCCATATGCGCTTGGAGGTCTATCTGTTGGTCACTTAGGCGATCACATCCTGCTGAAGTTGTGTAAATTCCTCATCTCTGGCCTGCTCCTGTTCCTCCATGTTGGCCAACCTTTCTCCAATCGCATCCACATCACGTCGGATCACTTTCACTTCTCCTGCCACTTCGCTTTTGAGTGTGTGGAAGTCTTCTCGTAGAGTGTTGAATAGGGTTTCCAAAAAGGAACAGGTGATCGGGGCCTCTGCGTCCTCCGCCTCGTGATGGAGCTGAGTCGTTGGGGAAGATCGGTCTTCTCCGCCTCCCACTTGTGGGGGTTTAGGTAGCATGTCTTTCAGCGTTCTGTCTTCCTTTCCCCTCATTGAGGACATGTTGGCGATAAAGGTTGTAGGGCATGGAGTGGACCCCTCGGTCCCCACTGCTTTCGGTCTGTTGCCCACCACCTCTCACCTCTGTTGCCTGCATCGGCCCTATGTTGCAGGCTCCCCCGGGGACTGTCACTTTGCTCAAAGGACGTCCTCCGCTGAAGCCCGGCGATGCAGGCTCACACCATCAGGTTGGCGGCACTATGGTACTTCGCCCCCTACTCGATTCCTTTGGTATGTGCGCTGTCTTCCTCCGCTTGCTATGGGGCTAAAACACTGGGTCTAGAGAGATCTGCTAGGGATATAGGCCTCCCCACTGCTCCACACCCACTCTCCCGCCAAAGGCTTGGCCCTCGACCGTGCTTCTTTTACTCCGCAGGCAGGCCACCGCCCCAGGGAGTCTACACCAGTCATTTGCTCTGGCCAAGGTGCTGTGGGTCAGGCCAGTCGCTCTGCGGGATGTCGTTGGTATCCACCACCCTGCTGCGCTAGCATTCCCTGCCCCGTAGGCCACACGCCCTTCTGCTCCTACTTGCAACTAGTGTCACGTTCTCCGCTGCAGCCGTAACCCCTACTCTGCCGATCACCTCTTGGATATTTGATGCGCCGGTGGGATTACAGACGTACCTGCAACGCTGCCTGGGGGCAGCCTCAGGTTCCAATGCCCTCTTGTTCGGCCAACTGTGACCGCCAATGAATGTGCCTTGTAGTTTGCACAGCTCCCTCCACGGTGAGGGTTGTTTTCTAATGTTTGACCTTGCCGGAGCTCTGTTCAGCACCCAGCCTTCCCAATCGGCCGTCCAAGAGCCCCCTAGACAGGGCGGCGGGCGGCAGTCACTCAATTCTCAATTGCCCCAGCCCTGAGGCAGCCTTCTGTGTTGCACTCCTCCCGTAGCCAGCTAGGCCTCCCGTGGGGGGCCCCTTGTCTGAGCTGCATTGATGTGATGTGCGGTTAGGCCCCGAGTCCCTTGCTTTCACTGCCTCTTGTTGCCATTCTCTTCGGGATACACGGGCCGCTCAATTGCATTCCCCCGCGCTTGGGGAAAGTCTCCACTCGCTGCGGAGTTCCGGCAGCCTGCCAGATCCCCCTGTGCCGCTTTGACGAGCGCGGCCCCAGATGGCAGGTTATGGCCTGCTCACCCTTTTCTTCCCCTAGCAGGGGCCCGCATTCTGCATTGCCTCCGGGCTGGACCATGGCTCAGCCTTCTCCTCAGCTCGTGAGCGCCCGTTGATGTGCGGGTTGATGCTCTGCAGAACTGGGGGGTCGCCTCTCTGCCGATCCTGGCACCGCCTCAGCCGCCTCGCTCTTGGGCTATGCACAGCCCCCTACACCTCTCGCCAGCCCGGTCACCTGGGCGTTCGCCTTTAGTACTCCTGTGCCCATCTCTGTGGGGACCACGGGTTAGACTCAGCATTTCCCCTCTAGCACCAGTTGATATTCTGGCAAATGCTCCGCCGGGTCGGTTCTCCTCACCTCCGCTCCCCCCGGCTCTGTCTCATCCAAGCTGCTTCAGGGCTCTGTGCGACCTGACAGGCCTTGCCCCGGATTGCGTGCCTTGGTGCCCGCTCTTGTCACTCCGTCGCCAGGCTCCACACAGGGCACCCCTCCAAGCCTCTCACCTTGCTCAGCAGCGACCAGTTGCCACTTGTCCACCCCCTTTGTCTCTGTTTTAAGTACGAGTCTAATGTGTCTGCTTTGTCCATGTAATGATTTGCCAGTTTGTCTTTGAAATCTTGAGTACCAGGATGAGCTCCTTCTAGACAATTTGGTTTGCAAAATTCTTTGAGTATTTTATAGAATTCTTTATATGCACATTTAACATTTTGAATTCTGGCTGAATAGTACCTTTTCTTAGCTTTTTTGATAGCTGACTTGTATAATCTGTTATTTTTTCTGTAGGTGAAGTTTGTCATATTTGGTGTTTGTATTGAGCCAGGTACGTTGCCACTTTCTAATTAGTTTTTCTATGTCTTTTATCTCTATGTTTCTCCAAGGTGCTTTTTTTCTTTTGTTCTGTTGTGTAGTTTTGAGTGGTATCGGGATGTCAAAAGTTTCCTGTAGCCACTCATAGTTTTTTAACAGAATTTATTGTTTCCAGATTTTTACTGGATGTTAGTTGTGTTTCTAAGTGTTCCCAGTTGAGTTTGTTCCACTGTCGATAGGTGGATGGATGTATGGTAGTTTTAGGTGAGTCGCTTAGTGTTGTTTTATGTTGTAAAGCAAGCAAGTGGTGGTCCGACCATGTGACTGGAGTTATAGTTTGAAAGGTAACTAGTTCGGTATTTGCAAAAATGACGTCTAGGATATGTCCAGCGATGTGAGTCGGTTTGTGGACAATCTGATGCAGGAAGGTGTACGAGTCATGGGTGGTGGTGCAGCATGTGGGCCATGTAGAAAGGTTCTAAATTGTCCAATGGATGAGAGCCGTTTGGAAGAGAGTTGCTGTATTTGTGTTAGATGTGGTGGAAGGGAGAAAGCTTGGCATTGGTGTGTGTTCCTTTGTGTGATTTGAAAGGTGGTTAAAAGCATGTATTCTGTGATGGTAAGTATTATGAGGTGTCGCGCTTGGAAGATCTTGCTGTGTTGATGTGCGTGATAGGTTTTGTTTTTGAGGAGTAGTGAAAAGAGGTATGGTGTATTTGTTTCATGTAATGGATTTGTTTGTAGAGTATTGTTTGTGAGAGGAGATTGTAAGGTAGAGGGGGTGATGATGTGTTTATGAGTAGAGTGTATGTTTTGTGTAGCAGGGAATGAGGTAAAGGTAAGAGTGTTTGTCTTAGACTGGTTTGTTGCAAGAGTTCAAAAGTATGGTTCAGTGCAGTGTATGTGTTGTGCGTTTGCGTTAATATGGTAGAAGGAAGAGGAGGGTGTTCGTTGGACAATTGATGGAAGGGTGATTATATGTTTGTTAGTGATGAAAAGTGGTCTGTTAGGAGTAATTAGAGCAGGGAGTGTATGTCTGAATGGGATGTAGTTAAGTATGGTGTGGAATGGGGTTGTGTTAGTGATGAGTAGATTGGTTGGTGATTTAGGATAGAGTTGTGTAGTGTTTGCAGGAGATGGCGGAAATGTGTGGTAGCTTGGATAGAAGGGTGTATAGATGTGGTTTGTGTGGTTTTGTAGTGGGTGCTGAGACATGGATTTGTGCATAGTGTTGGTTTGTAGTAAGTGTGCGGTGTACATTTGGTGTGGTGAGTGTGTTGCTCTGAGTGTGAATGTGAATGGTGTAGGCTGGGGTAACTGAATGGAAAAATGGGCAGCACTTCTGGCCCTAGGCTCGACCAGTAGGCTCAAACATTCTCAACCAGGCTCAAACAGGCAATTGCTCTTGTCCTCTCTGCCTTTAGCCTCGACCCCCAGGCTGATACACCCTAAGCCTTGGCCTTGTATAGCCCTATTAATCAGGTGACCCCTTCAGTCAAAGGGAACCCTATCCCTAACACTATCCAATCACAACACTAGTCCTAAAATCTAAAACCAATAGGAGACAGACCAGGACCTTACAGCTAATCTTAGCTCTAGTCCAAGCACCCAATCAGTTTCAAAAACCCTGATCTCTACTTCCAATATAGGCCCTATCCCTACCAATAGTCTCAACCCAAGCCCAAGCAACCAATGACACAGGAAGCCCTTGTCCCTACTTCCAATAAAAAGCCTAACCCTACCCACACCTAGCCCAGCAACCAATCACACCAGAAGCCCTAATCGCTACTTCCAATTAAAGGCCTAGCCCCAACCCTAGTCCCAACAACCAATCACACTTGAAGCCCTAGTCCCTACTTCCAATAGAAATCCTAACCCTAGCCCTAGCTCTAGTACCAACCCTATATTGATTGAGTTACAGACCCAGAACCCAATCAGAACCCTCTAATACCCAACCAATGAGGACACTAACCCTAATCCAATAGAAACACCAGATACAACCATCAATAAGTGCACACATGTGCCAACCAATAACAGACTATATAAGGTCCCAGCGACCTCATACAAGGTTTGCTGGCCAGGGAGTTGGAAGCTGCTCCTCTATTCAGAAATCACCTAGGAGACAGACAGGTTCAATCCAAACTTTGGACTTCTGCAGGTAAGGGCCTAATAAACTTGTCCTCTAACCAGTGGCGGCTGGTGACATTTGAAAGTGGTGAGGCGTAAAATTATTTTCATAATGCACCCCAGCAAGCGAGCGGTGTTAGCATCACCGACTGCACTTTCTTATATTGTGACACTGCATTTGAGCACAGAAAGCTATTTCTTTCACTTTGCTTTTTCGCTGGTGCGAGAAGAAATATCAGATCAAGTGCATTCATTTAAAGTTTGATGCATTTTCACTTCCCTCTGCCTAGCATTCCCCTAATGGCCTGCCGCCTCTCCAGCCACACTCACTTTTACATTACTCCCTAACACTCTCTCACACTGTTTCTGCCTGCCTCTATTTTTCTCTATCATTCTGGCTGTGTCCTTCTGTCTTATTTTCTCTCCCAATGTCTTTCTCACTCTTTCTCTAATTCCACACCTTCATACGGATCTACGAAGTTGGAGGAAAAAGCAAGTGTAAGATTTAATTCCTTTTGAAAACATTCAAAATAAAAAAAAACAAACACACAAAATTAAACTCCACTTTTCCCCCAGGAAAAGCAATACAAAATGTGCAACTACGCCGAGCTGAGTCTGGCATTTATAGTGACCTTTCCATTATTCGTCTCAGGATCTCACTATTGAGAAAGTGAATGGAAATGATTGGAAACCAACATTAATGTGCAGACAAACACAACCATTTAAATAACCAATGTCAGAACGATCAAACACTTTAAATATTTGATACATATGTTTCAGGGAAAAGTAAAAATAAAATAAAAGTAAAACTTACAGTCCCACATTTAGTTAAGTGCCCTTCAGAGTACAGGTGGACCCTAGATAGAACAATCCTTCTAGACGATGAGACTAAAATTAAAATCAGGCGGAGTCTGTCGGAGTTTTTTCTATTTAATGACGGTACAGCTTCCGAACAAACAGTTTGGGACACGCTCAAGTCCTATTTAAGGGGTATTCTTGGTTCACATATGGCATTAAAAAGAAAACTTAGGAAAGAAAAAGATATTTATGATCTTGATTTGATTAAAAAGAAGGAACAACAATTACAGTTAGCAGTCCTGGAAGATAGAGGCAGGATTCTGGCTCTAGAAAAAGAGCTTTTAGAGTTACAGACAGGCTTTAAAGCACGAGCTGATAAGATAAATAAGGACAAGTGGGAAGTGGGTAAGCTCCGTAATTTTGAATATGGAGAAAAGTGCGCCTCTCTCCTGGCCTGGAAGGCTAGGATGGAGAGGAGCAGGAATAACATTAGTTCATTCATCCAGCGAGATTCGGGGCTGCTCCTAACAGAAGATGTTGAGATCAGGAGAGAAACTAGAGGATTCATGGAGGAATTACATCAAGAGGAGAATAGACGGGGGCTGGAAGAACTGGAAAAATGGTGGTCTCTGAGAGAGTTACCCCAGTTGAGTGAATCCGATAAAGCCTTTTTAGTCACTGAGATTTCGGAGGGGGAGATACAGGCCCAGTTGAAAAAGAAGTCCAGGAACAAGGCCCCAGCCCCGGATGGACTGCCGACGGAGGTGTATAAGGATAATTTGGATGAAATCCTAGCCCCATTACTGGCACTTTTTGACAAAATTTTTTTGCAGGGGGGGCACACTCCAGCCTCTTGGTCAGAAGCTTCCATTACTTTGATAGCAAAGCCTAATAAAGACCCTAAAAAAATAGAGTCATATAGACCTATTTTCTTAATTCAGACTTGAAAATTTACTCTGGCATACTTACATCTAGACTGGCGAAAATAATTAAGTCCATAATTCACCCAGACCAGAGGGGGTTCATACCAGGCCGTCAACTTAATGAACTCACGTTCCAAGTTTTAGGAGCAATAGACATAGAGTAGTGAGAGCTCCATTCTTGGTAGACGAAAAAACTCCCAAAATTGATGTTGCCATAGAAGAGACAGTATGGGTATCGCACTTCTCCAAAATATTCCAAAAGCGAGAAATAGATCAAGAAATTGTAGGAGAAAATTCACTAGACGTGACTTATCCCATTCAAATAGACTTTTAAATCTCGGAGATCCTTCTGGCCCTGAAATCAAGTAAAAACGGTAAAGCTCCAGGGCCGGATGGAGTCCCGGTTGATTTTTTTAAGCATAACACAGACCTCTGGGCCCCTATTATTACTAGGGTATGCACGGCAGCCGCAAAGAAAGGACTTCTGGAGTCTTGGACGAGGTCCGTGATGGATCCGATTTTTAAAAAGGGCAATCGCCAGGACCCTGCCTGCTACCGCCCAATATCCTTGCTGGATTCGCTGGGCAAGATAGCAGGTAGGGTGATCCTAGAGCGACTTCAGCAGTGGGTGGAAGAGAGAGGTATTTTGTCCGAGTTGCAATTTGGCTTCCGGGAGGGTTTCGGAACAGTGGAACAGGCCCTAAACCTTTCTATCATTATGGGGAAGTACATACACGCAAAGCAGGACAGACTCTACATGGTCTACGTGGATCTGTCTGCTGCTTTCGATTGCGTCTCCCATACCAAATTATGGTCCGTGCTGTCACAAATGGGGGTAGACTTGCCACTTTTAAACTTTCTGAGGGAACTGTATTCTAAACCCTCCGCCAGAGTCCGTTTTGGTACAAAGGGCGAGTTATCAACGTCATTTAGAGTGGAGCGCGGAGTCAGACAAGGATGTGTCCTGGCCCCTTTCTTATTCTCCCTCTACACTAACAAGTTGGTGGTTGAGCTTTTGAGGGGTGCCCAGGACCTCTCACAGGCAAAACAACGCCCGATTCCCGCTCTACTCTATGCGGACGATGCCGTCCTGCTGGCACGGACTCCTCGCGAACTCCAGAAGGTACTTTGCAGATATTCTTCGTTTATGGGCAGTCTTGATCTCCATATAAATGTGACGAAGACTTTTGTAATGACGGCAGGCACAGGGAGGAAACACCCCAAAGATTTAATCCTTAAAAACCAAAAAATAGAGTCTACATCCGATTATTGTTATCCGGGCATTACGATAGATGATAAATTGTCCTGGAAAGTGTCAGTCGAAGCTAGGAAACATTGTTTTAAGAGAGCTATAGCAGCCCTGGTGTCCTTTTCGCAAAAATTGGGAAAACGACCACCCCTGGAACTACTAGAAATTTATAGAGCTAAATGTCAGTCAACAGCTCTATATGGGGCTGGCGTCTGGGGCCATAAAGACGTCTCTGCACTGCAGATTGCAGAAAATGCTTTTTTGAGGTTCCTCCTGATGGCCCCAAAGCGATCATCAACGTATGCATGCCATGCTGAACTAGGAGTGCCATTCGTTGAAGATCTGGCAAGAATTCAACCATTGCTCTTGCGCATCTGGACCTCGGAAAAAAATGCATTTACCAAGACGATAGTGGCAGATGCCATGACATTAGATCATTCCCTAAAAATAAAATGGCTTGCTTACATTAAGAATTTTTTCACTGACCTAGGGTTGGAGAATTACTACTCCACTCCAGAAAAGATCAGTGAAATTTCTAAGAAATGTAAATGTAAATGTAAATGTAGGTGTACTTATATAGCGCAACCTGTCACCCAAAGGGCATCCTGGCGCTTGCTTAGGGAACCCGTCCTGGTATTCCCCTGTGGGAGGCCCCGGCAGGGTGTCCACAGGGTGAAAGCCAGGCATCCCGCCGCGAGGGGCCGTCGTGGAGATTAAGCAAGCTATTGCCCAGAGTTGCAGAGTGAGACCCCGTGAGTCGAGTAGGCACCGGAGCGAGAATTGTCGAGGCCGTGGAATTTTGAGCCCGAGACCCGCTGAGGCGGGGAATCGAACCTTGGTCCACGGTCGATCCCAGCTTCCGGGTCTGCCGCCTCTAACCACTGAGCCACACTTCTCCACGAAGGCACTAAAAGATCTGGCTTTGGGACACTTGGACAACCTAAGGCTCCTTTCTGAAGCAAGCAAACCCTCTGTCCACCACGCCATAATGGTTCAATCCACTTTTACCATTCAGCCCTATCTAAATCTTGAAATGCGTATGTTTGATCGTTTTCTTCTGATAAGATTCAGATTAAACCTATTTCATAGATTAGTAGCTTTCCCTGTAATGAATGCTTGGCACTCAACTTTACCCCTCTGTCCCTGTGACGAAAAGTCAGTACAATCCACTTTACACGTAGTTATGTTCTGTAAATTTATTAATGAACACCGTAAATTGTGGTTGCTGTCCCTGTTAAAATCTTGGGGTTTTAGACAGTGTCGTCCTGCCATGCTGTGTCTACAGTTTCTAGACACAGAAGCTACCTGCTACCATTATTCAGTGTATTCAAAAAGAACTGTGAAAATAATCCTTGTATGTTAAATCGTACTGCACTGTAAATTTTTATGCTCACAATTTTTAAAACGAAAAAAACATCATGTATTAATATTGCTTTTATGGATTTCTAATCTCGAAATTCCGAATAAAGAAAGTTTATTATTATTATTATTATTACATAGCAATAGAGAGAGGGCTGCCGCTTGCCATTGTTGTGATTGATGCAGCAAAAACTTTCGATCAGGTTAACTGGCTATTCCTATGGAAAACTATGGCAAAGTTTGGGTTCCCAGATACATTCATCAAAGGGATTGAGATACTATACAGGGGTCCCCGGGCTATAGTATTGGTCAACGGTAGTTTGACTGAATGGTTGAATATCTCAAGGGGAACGAGGCAGAGTTGCCCCCTGTCTCCCCTCCTCTTTGATATATATATCGAGTCTTTTGTCTGCTCCTTGAGATCAGATCCAGTAATCATACCGTTTAAAATGGGGGACTTGGTACTTAAGACGGCACTATATGCTGATGACCTTCTCCTTTACACGTCTAACCCCTTTGAGGCCATCCCCAGGTTATTTGAATTGGCCGAAGATTTTGGCACAGTGTCGGGGTACAGAATCAATGAAGATAAAACCGACATAATGAACTGGAACAACCCAACCCCGATACCAGAAGCTAAATTAAAAATCAGATACCTGGGAATATACCTTACTCACAACCTAGAGGACATCTCGAAAATTAGCTGGCAAACGGTGGTAGAGGAAGTAAGGAAGCTCTTGACTAGATGGAACACTCTACCTCTTAACATCTATGGTAGAGTGAACCTAGTCAAGATGATAATTTTGCCAAAAATTACCTTCTTATTCAATTCCATCCCCCTAAACTTTAATAAAAAGGATATCTCCAACCTTCAAGGGAGGATTGGCTCTTTTATTTGGGCTACTAAGTCCCCAAGGATTGCCTGGAGGAAATTGAGAAGGGGACTGAAATTGGGCGGGCTGGCTCTCCCTGATTTACATTTTATTGTTATGCTTTTCAGCTCAAGAACTTCAGACTTTTGGCAAATAAGTTGGACTCTTCCTCTCATGGCAGACTTTTTCAGGCTATGCTATCAGACCGGCCACATGGCCTAGATTTCTTTCTCTATAAATTTGGGGATCAGAAGTTTTATTTTTAAAGGTTCGTCTGAAGCTCCTACGGACAGCACTTAATATTTGGCAATCAATGCGTAGAATCTTGGATATACCCTATTACCACTCTCAGGCCCCAATATGGGATTCCCCAGGTACACCAGACTGCTAATTAGATCGACTGGCTCTCCCACTGAGAGCAGCAGGCCTTACAAAATGGGGGGACTTGTGTAACAACTCAGTACTATTAAGTTGGGAATCTCTATCGAACTTAACAGAGGGCTCCATCACAAGATTTAAATTTTATCAGTTGTCTTCCTGGTGGGGGAGGCAGTGTTGGGGTAACGAAGAGGAGATCCCAATTTTGGAATCTATTAATAGGGGGAGAGGATGGAAGGGGGAGGTTGCACTCTGGTACAATACATTGGTGGGAGCGAAAGACAATCTAGGAGCAGAAACCATCAAGCTATGGGACAATTTCCCAGTCCAGAACCCTGAGGTGATGCTGAAGGTTTGGACGGACTCATTTACACTTTCTTAAAAAATCATAAAACCATCTAATCTTAGAAGAAACCACCTGTTCACGGTATATAGGGTTTATTGGACCCCAGCAAAACTATCTAAGATCTCAGCAGAAGTATATTTTTGTGCAAGATGCAGGTTCCCAGCTGCAGACAATAGACACATGTTTGTCGACTGCCCTGAAATCACCAGATACTGGAGACAGGTGTGTGGGTTCCTAGAGGAGGTTGTATTATCACCAATCACTTGTAGTCCCAGATTGATCCTTTTCGGTCTTCCCCAGGACTATGACATTAGAAATAGTACCTCACAGTTTATTTTCTACGTTATTGTCATTGCCAGGAGGGAGATCTGCAGGGAGTGGAAGTCTGCAAGCCCCCCCAGATTTGTAGACTGTTTAAGAAACATCATGGCTGTTAGTCGTTTAGACATGTTGTGTGGCGGGGAAAGCGCCATTAAGATCTGGTCTTCATTAAAACCTTTGTCTGAGAGATAACACTCAATGAGTCCAATGATTATGCCAGAGGTTTAGTGGTCCTGCCCTCCCAAAGTGGCAAGGTACATCGTGAATGGGAGTTGGATTAGGAAACGACCTACCTCTGGGTGACCTCCGTTGGCTATCCACAGACTCCAGGGCAGGAACAGTTGGTTTGTGCTAGTGGCCATGGAGAAAGCCCATCTAGAGTTGATATTTTCTGGTGCCATTTATGAGGACAAAAAAAAAAAACAAAAAAAAAGACAGCCTCCCTCCCCTCCATCGCCTCGTTGTTGATTGGTGCGGCCGCTGCCCCACCTGGGTCATTTTCTGTCTGTATGCTGCAGCATACAGAGTGAACAGGGAGAGTGGGCGGAGTTGCTCGAAGGCAGGGGGGAGTGGCTTTCCCACTGTTGTTAATACTGACTGTTTGGGCAGCCTCAGTCAGTATTAACAACAGTGGGAAAGCCACTCCCTCCTGCCCTCGAGCAACTCCGCCCACCCCCAACGAGGAACTACTGCTTTCTCGCTGTGCAAGAAGGCAGAAACAAATGGTAGTTATTACGGTAATAACTACCATTTGTTTCTGCCTTCTCGCACCGCCAGAAAGCAGGAGGGGGGGCCCAAACGCCCCTGTAGAGGAGCCACCGCTGCCTCTAACAATAATGTTTGTATAAAATTGCACTGCCTTTTCCTGTCCAAAAACGACTAAGTGCACAGTCCCTAATAAACACAGCTTAAACAGAAGATTACTGTTGTCTTAGAGCACCCTCTGATCTCTCTCTGATGTAAAAATATCCCTGTTGCTAGGGGGGATGGCTGGGTTCACTCACTTGCTAACACAAAATGGGCGCTGGGGGTGGACTGCTTCACATACAGGTCTTAGCACAGAGCAAGGGAAAGAAACAGATGAAGTCTGCCTCCCTACCACTTCCAGACTCTGCTGCTTCACTGCAATCTGGGGCACAGGTAGACTGCTACTCCCCAACATGGCGGGGAATGTTATCACAAACAGTGCTTTTTTTATGTTGACTCAAAGTATAAACCTTGCTGTATGGCACACTGCCAATGTGACAAAGCAAGAAACACCTCTCTCTCCAATGTTGATAATTCACACATCAGGATCTATTACTCCCAACATAAAAACACTTACTCAACATCCCCACTGATGTCAGCTTTGGATCAATAATGTTATCAGGCCATACTCCAATATCACTGGTATTTCACAACACTTCTGTCCCTGTATACAACTCCAGTTGACAGTTTTACAAATAATTGCTGAATAATCCAGATAAAGTAAATCTTTTCAGAAAATTCCTTAATGAATTCTCTAATATTAAGGACACAGACAGATTAAAAAAAGACGATTGTGCTGTGCCCACAAAGCATGTCTTAGTAGAGAAAATATAGCACTAGCCACCAAAATAAATCTAGAGACTACCAAAGGATCTGTAGCCCTACGAAAGAGAAGTAAAACAAAGCCTAGAAAATGTGTACATTAACAAGAAATGTACATATGTTGAAGACAACCCCCTCCGCCGCATTACATTGTGATGAAATATTGGAAGGAATATAGAAGGGAACTCCTGGCCACCTACCGCAAAGTTAAGAAATAAAGAAGCAAAATAGTATCACTTAAAAGATGAACCAGGGACTCAAGTCAAAAGACAAAAATATGATCATACTCTTTTTTTTATGTGTTGAAATTTTGTATTAAAAATTTCAGATGAAAATACAAATGCGATAATAAAGCAGAATAAAATATTGATAAATGCAAAATAGTACAAATGAGAAGAGAAAATATATAGGATATAACAAATATGAGGAAGCAAAAATAGCATATATTCCATAATCCTAAATGTAATGATAATGGGGTGATATCAAGAAAAGGATAATAGAAGAAAACAAAACAAAACACAGAAAACAAAGAAAGGAAAAGAAAAAGAAAGAAAAAGAAAAAAAAAAATTCCCAGAGCAACTAGAACAGATATTAAGAGAAATGGCATTAAGGAGGGTAGAAAGATTTTATAGCAGAGTAACTGGAAAAAGGACCATATAAGAATAGGATTAAGAAGAAATAGTAGTCGGAGGAGAAGAAGGAGTGGAGACAGAGTCATTATCCACAGTGGTCTCCAGGAAAGGGGACCATACTTGAAGAAAAATGGAAGCCCGATCCTGTAAATTATAAATTGTAAGTTCATGTAAGGCTGTTTGCACCATTGCCACCAACCATTCTTCCTGGGAAGGAGGAAGGGGAGATTTCCAGTGACGCAGTATACATATTTTGGCCGTAGTCGAGCAGTAGGAAGAAGACGAATTTGCGGTTTAGAAAGCTTCGGGAGACTGCAAAAATCATGTAAAATAATGTTTGTAGAAGTAAAGGGCAGAGGAAGTGACATCGTAGTAGCCAACGTGTTTCTTACAAAAAGCCAAAAGGATCTAGTATGGAGACATTCACATATGATATGTGTAATATCACAACCGGACGCAGAACATCTCCAACACAAAGTATTGATAGCAGCTTAGTATGATGCAATTTAACTGGAGACCAATGCCATTCGTGTACAATTTTAAAAATGCAGAATTTGAGACGGGCTTCCCGAACTCCCTTATATAGCTGTTCTAAGATTTGATCCTATTGAGTATTAGAATATACAACTGAAAAGCGAGATTGCCATTTCAACTGGAGAGCTTGCGAAAGAGGTTGCGAAAATAGAGGATGCAGGAAAGTCTTATAAAGACCAGAAGTCACACCTTTAAGATTTCCCCGCAACTGTAGATAAGACAAAATAGGAGATACGGATAGCAAGTCAGGTGGAGGACCCAAGTGTTTCGTGATAGCTTGTTGAAGCTGAATATAGTTACAGGATTGTGTGGATGGTAAATGGAATTCCTCACTAAGTTGAGAAAAGGATTTAAAAGTGTCACAATGAAACAGTTGATCTATAGTGTGGATACCAGCTTCCTGCCACATAGGCCAGGACAAAGTGCGACCGCCAACACGAACAGCAGAATTGAGCCATAAAGGAGCTTTGATATAAATACGCGAATTAGATTTAGAAAAGTGGTTGTTTAGGCGTTCTGCCACCATTCCTGTTGTTAGACATTGTGATACACGGATGTACAGGTGCTCTACAAAAATGAATTGATGGAATGTTGCGATATGAAGCAATGATGAAAACAATAGTGCATCAAGTGACCAAGTAAAGGATGAAAACACATTTTTATACTAATAATGCTGAGACATATGCACAAATTAATATCCTATATGTGTACACTGGTAAGTCAGCAAAATGAAAAGGCACTGTACTTGTTATCACAGAAATAACTAAACCTGGTGCTATGTCATATACTACACAACAAAAGTAGCGATAGTGAAAATCAGTAAATCACAACGCATGTAAATATGATGAGAATAATCATCAGATATAAACAAGGCCCTATGCAGTAAGCCAAAACATGTGAGATAATTGGGGAGCATGCAAAGGTAGCAGTCCTATTAATATAGGGACTTATTGTAACAGCTTGCAAAGCATTGAGTATCTGAGAACATTATGAGGAGGAGGTAGCATATATATCAAGAAAGTTCCCCTCCAATGACTGTGACATTCAGACAAGTAAAATGCATTTGAAGAAAGAAGGCGCAGCAATCAGTTATATCATGGGGAAAACTGGACCAGGTAATGAAAATAGGCATACTCCCATAGATACAAATTATGCCACACCATCGTAGTAACGTAATTTAGTGAAATAATATATGTCCAGAAAAAACATGGTATGAAATAAACACAAGCGCAGTCATGAGAAGTACAGGGAAGCTGTGGATTTCATGAAGTAAACAAGAAGCACTGCTTGGGAGGGAATAAAAAGCAGTAGCAGCAAGAAAGATAATTCCTCAGTATTCAAGGAAATTACAGTAAGGACCACAGCGCGCTCAGAGTTTAAGAAAACGTGGTCTGAAGAGATGAGGAGGCTGGCCTAGTATACTGAAGGAACGCAGCTCAAAGACTTCACGTAGCACTTCGCGAGCTGCGTAGTAGCATGTTCGCACTGTGCAAGAAGTGTTTTCAATGATTGCACAGTGCGGACAAGCAACCGGCACTGTGCAATCATTGAAAACGGCATCTTGCACAGTGCGAGCTGTAGTTTTCTACTGCTCGAGTAGATTATTACTCAAGCTGCAGCTTTCTCAACGTGAACTGGTAGTTTCTCATTGAGAGCGGTCGCGAGCATGCGCAACCACTCACAATGAGATACCTTACCTCCCCGCGTTGAGAATCTCGCCGGGATGTCATTTTGCTTGCTCGCGGTCGCGAACATGACGTCCAGGACCGCAAACAAGCAAAAAATGAGTGCTGCACTACGCTACGCTGCACTACGCATGTACTCACTGTGCTACGTGCAGCTCGCGTAGTGCGAAGTTGCGCAAACTTCGCAAACTCCGCGAGCGTAGCGTAGTGCTTCACCCAGGGTTACAAAATACCTCACTGACAGGTATGGCACAATAAATTAATACGAAGACGCAGCGCCACCCTAACACCAAAGGGAGGCGCGGTGCAGTTCTGGGCTCGTACAAGCCGGAGGAGGTGCGGCCTGGCAGTATGAGTAGGCGCGGCCTGGCAGTGTGAGGAGGCGCAGCCGAGAGCAACGTGCAGGGGCTGACGCACGTCCCAAGTCGGAGCTGCACAGTCTCCACATCGACATCCAGGGAGAGAAAACCAGCAACGCCCGCCGTCCTTAATTGCTGCCAATCCTCTCCGGGAGTCTTCAAACAGTACCAGGAGGTGAAGACATGACTCCAGCAGCCGGGGTAAGTGCAGAAATCTCGTCAGGGGCCCGTCCCACAGCGGAGGCTTCCCTTCAGGCGGCCATCTTCCTGCGTGGCCAGACCACGCCCCCATGATTATACTCTTAAACGATTTAGAAGTTTCTTTCCCCTATCAGTAAGCAACAACAAGAAGTCTAAGATAAAAGACTTCAGACTTGCTGGACTTGTATCTCTCTGCAAGGTGACCACCAAACATTTTGCTTTCACTGCTCCTGCGTTTTTTAACCAGTTTTAGGTGGCTTTTAGGACTATGTTCACTATGCCACTGCTAACCAAAGCAAACGTGCTTGGGCTACTCTTTTAAACATGATGAAGTCAGCATGCATTCAACTGCCACATTTAATTTACTTGTTAGTCTCCAGTAATGTGGTACTATACATACCCAGGGGCTGTAAATTAAATGCTACAAGTGGGCATGCAGCATCCATTATGCCACGCACTAAAGTAGCCTTTTAAAACATGTCTCAGGCCGGCCACTGCAGCCGGGAAGTGCAGCCTAAAACTTCCATTTCAACCTGGTAAAATGAACATTTATACCCTCTTTTCAAAAACATATGTCACCTCTAGGGTAGGCCCTAAACAACCCACAGGACAGGGTGCACTGTATGTAAAAGGTAGGACATGTGTTTTTAAATATTACATGTCTTGGTAGTGAAAAAACCCTTAATTCGTTTTCACTACTTGAAGGCCCATCTTTCCCATTGGATAACATTGGGATGCATCATTACATTTTATAAGTGATAAGTTGTGACTGGGAGCAGGTAGAAATAATGTGTTTACACTCTAATGAATTCAAACACAGGCGGTGCTGCCTCTCTTCACCCTGCACTGTATTTGCTCTCACAGTTTCACCACAGTCTTCAGTCCAGGGCACAAGCTTTCTCCTTCCTGGCCCTCTTTTGTTGGAGGATTGACACCTGTTGCCTACAGGCATCAGCCAGCCTCACAGGCCCTTAAGGATGGGCATTGCTTGCCTACAGGCATCAACCAGCCTCACAGGCCCTTAAGGATGGACATTGCTTGCCTACAGGCATCAACCAGCCTCACAGGCCCTTTAGGATTGACACCGGTTGTCTACAGGAATCAACCAGCCTCGCAGGCCCTTTAGGATTGACACCGGTTGTCTACAGGAATCAACCAGCCTCACAGGCCCTTTAGGATTGACACCGGTTGTTTACAGGCATCAACCAGCCTCACAAGCCCTTAAGGATTGACACTGGTTGTCTACAGGCATCAACCAGCCTCACAGGCCCTTAAGGATTGACACTGCTTGCCTACAGGCATCAACCAGCCTCACAGGCCCATTAGGATTGACACAGGTTGTCTACAGGCATCAACCAACCTCACAGGCCCTTTAAGATTGACAGTGGTTGCCTACAGGCATCAGCCAGCCTCACAGGCCCTTAAGGATTGGCACTGCTTACCTACAGGCATCAGCCAGCCTCACAGGCCCTTAAGGATCAGCCAGCCTCACAAGCCCTTAAGGATTGACACTGCTTGCCTACAGGCATCAGCCAGCCTCACAGGCCCCTAAGGATTGACACTGGTTGTCTACAGGCATCAGCCAGCCTCACAGGCCCTTAAGGATTGACACTGGTTGTCTACAGGCATCAGCCAGCCTCACAGGCCCCTAAGGATTGACACTGGTTACCTACAGGCATCAGCCAGCCTCACAGGCCTTTAAGGAATGACACTGGTTGTGGGATGCTTCATTGCAGATCCCTGGTGAAACATTATCAGGAGGTGTCCGACGTGTTAGAAAACATGGATCTGGACGTCCTCTTTTTAACAGAAACGTGGATCCGTACTGGGTCGTTGGTACAAATGAGCTTTGCTCGCCCGGATGGGTATAAACATGTTCACAAACCAAGGACTGTTGGGAGAGGAGGAGGGGTTGGGGGGATTTTCAAGGAAAAATTGAACTTCTCACCTTTACAAGTCGACGATGTTACTGGGATTGAACGGTTGGGCTTCTCGTTGCAAGAGGCTAAAGGTAGGCTACTCACAGGAGTGGTCTGTTACAGACCCCCGGGTTGCAGACACCCAGTTTCAAGATCTGCTCAACTCCATCACTGACCTGAGCCTAACCCATTCGAGAATGATCGTACTAGGGGATTTTAACTTATGGGATAACGGCAGCCTAGATAACCATTTGAGAGACTTATAGTACACTTGTGAGAACGTTAATTTACATCAAATGGTCCTACCACCGACTCATCTAGGAGGTCATGTCTTAGATCTCCTGTTTGCGAACCAGGCCGAGACTGAGGTGGTCGATGTGCTGCCTCAAAGCTGGACCAACCATTCTTTAAATCATTTCCGTATCATGACACCCAGCTCAGAGGATAATAATAACCAGTCATCGACCTATCAGAAAGGAAGAGAATGGGCCAAGCTGGTGAAAAATAGAGCACTGCCGATCTTTCAGGACCAGAATCTCTTTACTCCCTCTGCCCCTGTAGGTGAAAATTATCAGACGTACTGTAATTATATTGCAGGAACCCTGGATTTAACAGCTACAGTAAAACGTATCAAAAACAGGAAACAATCTCTGCTTCCTGGTATAATGATGAATTAAAACAGCCACGGGTACATGCAAAAAGGCCGAGAGGAAATGGAGGAGGGCCTACCTAAAATCAGATAGGAAAGACTTGAAATCGGTACAGGCCCAGTACAAGGAATCTATTGTTAGGGCCAAAGCAGACTTTTATGCTAAATCCATTCTGCAAGCTCCAAATAGAACAAAAGAGCTTTTTAATATTTTTAGGGATTTATCTAGTCCTGCTTGCACGAGCAATGAGGTGGTCGCATCGCAGAAACTCTGCGATGAGAATGCAATTTTCTTCGAGGAAAAAATAACTAAACTTGTTGGAGGACTACATCATGATGGTCCGGATGATTTAGCCTGGACGTTAGATGCAGAATCTCAGATAGAAACCTCTTTGAATATCTTTCATGCCCTCATGGAGGATTCTTTTAACCAGCTGGCTCAAAGTATATCCTCGGGCTCCCCGTTAGATCCGCTTCCAAATAAAATCTGGAAAATGTTTGGTCAAGAAACCTTTCCCTGGCTATGGAAGATCCGTTGTCAGTCGCTGGAGGAGGGGGAGGTACTGGAGGTATGGAAGCAAGCAGTAGTAACTCCTTTGCTTAAAAAAACATCCCTGGACCCTTCTAATCCAGCAAATTTTAGGCCAATCTCTTTACTGTCATATCCTGTTAAAGTTTTAGAGAAGGTAGTTAGTAAAAGTCTATTGTGCTACCTTGAAGACAATCTCCTGCTGGACAGGGACCAATATGGCTTCCGCCCGGAACACGGTACGGAGACTGCTTTGGCAACCATAATGAACAATCTACGAATGGGTGCTGACAATGGGAATTCCTCTGTCCTAGTGTTACTGGACATGTCAGCTGCATTCGATACGGTGAGCCATACCGTGTTAGCAGAGAGTCTGAAAGGTACAGGGGTTAAAGGACGGGCCCTGCAGTGGTTACTATCTTACCTGTCAGGAAGACAACAGGCTGTATCTCTGAGGCCGTTCACCTCAGGCATGTCCCCAGTACATCATGGGGTGCCACAGGGCTCAGCGATTAGTCCAATTCTTTTCAATACCTACCTGCGCCCTCTATTCCCCATTATTAAATCTTATGGGGTAGACCTGGTCAACTATGCAGATGATACCCAACTGGTGTTTTCCCTGGAGGGGAAACAAGCTGCATCTATGTACACCTTCCAGAAGTGTATGTGCCAGACTGCTGGTTGGCGTAGGAAAAATTCCCTACAGTTTAATGGGGGGAAAACAGAGGTGGTGTACAGTCCTACCACTAGAATATCTTGTCATCTATAAGTGGAGTTCAAACTCACCCCCGAGGACAAACCCCTGGTTCCAGCTAAAGTGGTGGGTAACCTGGGGGTCATGGTGGATGAAAATCTTCAAATGGACTCACAAGCCAATAAAATGGCCAGTGTTTGCTTCACCCTGCTAAGCATGCTATGGAAGGTTCTTCCGCTACTTCCAAAAGACACTTTTAAATCTCTCTGCATTGTATACAGAGCAGCACTTGGTCAGGGTCCTGTCCCCCCACAGGAGATGTTTACCTGGTATAATCCTGGGAGGCAGCTCCGCTCTTTTAATGTAAATCTGATAACAACTGCCAGATGTAAGAGGTCTCAGGTGGGGTTCAGAGCCTTTGGTATGACTGCCTCGCGTGTATGGAATGAGTAACCTCTGAACCTTAGACAGGCCAGTTCCCTGACATGCTTTAGGAAGAGCCTGAAAACCTGGCTATTTCCAAAGGGTGATCTTTAGATCCTCTCACTGACAACTGAATCTGCTTTGTGGTGTCTATTCAACAATCCAAGTGCCAGGATACCCGTAGGGCAGCGGTTCTGCGCTATATAAGTGTGTAATTCATTCATTCATTCATACATGCATCAACCAGCCTCACAGGCCCTTAAGGATGGACACTGGTTGCCTGCTTGAGGGTGGGCACAGCCAGAGGAGCCCCACTTGCAGTGCCTGCACAGAGGAGTCCCCCTTGCAGTGCCTGCTCAGAGGAGCCCCCCTTGCAGTGCCTGCTCAGAGGACCCCCCTTGCAGTGCCTGCTCAGAGGAGTCCCACTTGCAGTGCCTGCTCAGAGGAGCCCCCCTTGTAGTGCCTGCTCAGAGGAGCCCCCCTGGTTGTGCCTGCTCAGAGGAGCCCCCCTTGCAGTGCGGAGTCCCCCTTGCAGCGCCTGCTCAGAAGAGCGCCCCATTCTGTGCCTGCTCAGAGGAGCCCCCCTTTCTGTGCCTGCTCAGAGGAGCCCCCCTTGTATTGCCTGCTCAGATAAGCCCCTCTTGCAGTGCCTGCTCAGAGGAGCCCCCTTGCAGTGCCTGTTCAGAGGAGCCCCCCCTTGTAGTGCCTGCTCAGAGGAGCCCCCCTTGCATTGCCTGCTCAGAGGAGCCCCCCTTGCAGTGCCTGCTCAGAGTCTTCCTTGCAGTGCCTGCTCAGAGACTTCCTTGCAGTGCCTGCTCAGAGGAGCCCCCCTGGCTGTGCCTGCTCAGTGGATCCCCCCGGCTGTACCTGCTCAGAGGAGCCCCCCAGGCTGTGCCTGCTCAGAGGAGCCCCCCAACTGTGCCTGCTCAGAGGAGCCCCCCGGCTGTGCCTGCTCAGAAGAGCCCCCTGGGCTGTGCCTGCTCAGAGGAGCCCCCACCCATGTGCTCTGCCTGCTCAGAGGAGCCCCCACCCGTGTACTCTGCCTGCTCAGAGGAGCCCCCACCCACGTGCTCTGCCTTCTCAGAGGAGCCCCCCGGCAGTGCCTGCTTAGAGGAGCCCCCCCTTGCAGTGCCTGCTCAGAGGAGCCCCCCGACTGTGCCTGCTCAGAGGAGCCCCCCCTTGCTGTGCCTGCTCAGAGGAGCCCCCCCTTGCAGTGTCTGCTCAGATGAGCCCCCCTGGCTGAGTCTGCTCAGAGGAGCCCCCCCCTTGCAGTGCCTGCTCAGAGGAGCCCCCCCTTGCAGTGCCTGCTCAGAGGAACCCCCCTTGCAGTGCCTGCTCAGAGGAGCCCCCTTGCAGTGCCTGCTGAGAGGAGCCCCCCCTTGCAGTGTCTGCTCAGATGAGCCCCCTCTGGCCGAGTCTGCTCAGAGGAGCCCCCCCTTGCAGTGCCTGCTCAGAGGAGCCCCCCTTGCAGTGCCTGCTCAGAGGAGCCCTCCCTTTCAGTGTCTGCTCCTATGAGCCCCCCTGGCTGTGCCTGCTCAGAGGAGCCCCCCTTGCAGTGCCTGCTCAGAGGAGCCCTCCCTTTCAGTGTCTGCTCAGATGAGCCCCCCTGGCTGTGCCTGCTCAGAGGAGCCCCCCGGCTGTGCCTGCTCAGAGGAGACCCCCTTGCGGTGCCTGCTCAGAGGAGCCCCCCTTGCAGTGCCTGCTCAGAGGAGCCCTCCCGTTCAGTGCCTGCTCAGAGGAGCCCCCCCTGGCAGTGCCTGCTCAGAGGAGCCCCCCTTGCAGTGCCTTCTCAAAGGAGCCCCCCTTGCAGTGCCTGCTCAGAGGAGCCCCCTGGCTGTGCCTGCTCAGAGGATCCCCCTTGCAGTGCCTGCTCAGAGGAGCCCCCCCCCTTACAGTGCCTGCTTAGAGGAGCCACCCTGGCAGTGCCTGCGCAGAGGAGCCCCCCTTGCAGTGCCTTCTCAGAGGAGCCCCCCGGCAGTGCCTGCTCAGAGGAACCCCCCGGGCTGTGTCTGCTCAGAGGAGCCCCCCCTTGCAGTGCCTTTTCAGAGGAGCCCCCTCGGCTGTGCCTGCTTAGAAGAGCCCCCCGGCTGTGCCTGCTCAGAGGAGCCCCCCTTGCTGTGCCTGCTTAGAGTAGCGCCCCGGCTGTGCCTGCTCAGAGGAGCCCCCCTTGCAGTGCCTGCTCAGAGGAGCCCCCCTTGTAGTGACTGCTCAGAGGAGCCCCCCTTGCAGTGCCTGCTTAGAGGAGCCCCCCTTGCAGTGCCTGCTCAGAGGAGCCCCCCTTGCAGTGACTGCTCAGAGGAGCCCCCCAAGCAGTGCCTGTTTAGAGGAGCCCCCCTTGCAGTGCCTGCTCAGAGGAGCCCCCCTTGCAGTGCCTTTTCAGAGGAGCCCCCTCGGCTGTGCCTGCTCAGAGGAGCCCCCCCTTGCAGTGCCTGCTCAGAGGAGCCCCCCTTGCAGTGCCTTCTCAGAGGAGCCCCCGGGTGCTCTGCCTTCTCAGAGGAGCCCTCCCGACAATGCCTGCTCAGAGGAGCCCCCCTTGCAGTGACTGCTCAGAGGAGCCCCCCCTTGCAATGCCAGCTTAGAGGAGCCCCCTTGCAGTGCCTGCTCAGAGGAGCCCCCCTTGCAGTGAGTGCTCAGAGGAGCCCCCCCCCCTTGCAGTGTCTGCTCAGAGGAGCCCCCCCTGGCTGTGTCTGCTCAGAGGAGCCCCCATTGCAGTGCCTGCTCAGAGGAGCCCCCCTTCCAGTGCCTTCTCAGAGTAGCCCCCCCGCCTTGCTGTGCCTGCTCAGAGGAGCCCCCCTTGCAGTGCCTGCTCAGAGGAGCCCCCCCTTGCAGTGCCTGCTCAGAGGAGCCTCCCCTTGCAGTGCCTGCTCAGAGGAGCCCCCGGGTGCTCTGCCTTCTCAAAGGAGCCCCCCCGGCAGTGCCTGCTCAGAGGAGCCCCCCGGCAGTGCCTCCTCAGAGGGGCCCCCCTTGCTGTGCCTGCTCAGAAGAGCCCCCCTTGCAGTGCCTGCTCAGAGGTGCCCCTCGGCAGTGCCTCCTCAGAGGAGCCTCCCCTTGCTGTGCCTGCTCAGAGGAGCCCCCTTGATGTGCCTGCTCAGAGGAGCCCCCCTTGCAGTGCCTGCTCAGAGGAGCCCCCCTTGCAGTGCCTGCTCTAAGGAGCCCCCCTTGCAGTGCTTTCTCAGAGGAGCCCAGTGCCTGCTCAGAGGGGCCCCCCTTGCTGTGACTGCTCAGAGGAGCCGCCCCTTGCACTGCCTGCTCAGAGGAGCCCCCCTTGCAGTGCCTTCTCAGAGGAGCCCCCCCTTGCAGTGCCTGCTCAGAGGAGACGCCCCTTGCAGTGCCTGCTCTGAGGAGCCCCCGGGTGCTCTGCCTTCTCAGAGGAGCCCCCCCGGCAATGCCTGCTCAGAGGAGCCCCCTGCAGTGTCTGCTCAGAGGAGCCCCCCCTGGCTGTGCCTGCTCAGAGGAGGCCCCCTTGCAGTGCCTGCTCAGAGGAGCCCCCCTTGCAGTGCCTGGTCCGAGGAGCCCCTACTTGCAGTGCCTGCTCAGAGGAGCCCCCAGGTGCTCTGCCTTCTCAGAGGAGCCCCCCGAGTGCTGTGCCTGCTCAGAGGAGCCCCCTTGCAGTGCCTTCTCAAAGGAGCCCCCCTTGCAGTGCCTGCTCAGAGGAGCCTCCAGGTGCTCTGCCTTCTCAGAGGAGCCCCCCGAGTGCTGTGCCTTCTCAGAGAAGCACTCCCCTTGCTGTGCCTTCTCAAAGGAGCCCCCCTTGCAGTGCCTGCTCAGAGGAGCCACCCCGGCAGTGCCTGCGCAGAGGAGCCCCCCTTGCAGGGCCTTTTCAGAGGAGCCCCCCATTGCAGTGCCTTCTCAGAGGAGCCCCCCCTTGCAGTGCCTGCTCAGAGGAGCCCCCCCCTCGGCTGTGCCTGCTTAAAGGAGCCCCCCTTGCAGTGCCTGCTCAGAGGAGCCCCCGGGTGCTCTGCCTTCTCAGAGGAGCCCTCCCGGCAGTGCCTGCTCAGAGGAGCCCCCCCCTTGCAGTGCCTTTTCAGAGTAGCCCCCCCTTGCAGTGCCTGCTTAGAGTAGCCCCCCTTGCAGTGCCTGGTCAGAGGAGCCCCTACTTGCAGTGCCTGCTCAGAGGAGCCCCCAGGTGCTCTGCCTTCTCAGAGGAGCCCCCAAGTGCTGTGACTGCTCAGAGGAGCCCCCCTTGCAGTGCCTGCTCAGATGAGCTCCCTTGCAGTGCCTTCTCAGAGGAGCCCCCCCTTGCAGTGCCTGCTCAGAGGAGCCCCCCGGGTGCTCTGCCTTCTCAAAGGAGCCCCCCCGGCAGTGCCTGCTCAGAGGAGCCCCGCTTGAAGTGCCTGCTCAGAGGAGCCCCCCCTTGCAGTGCCTGCTTAGAGGAGCCCCCCTTGCAGTGCCTGCTCAGGGAACCCCCCTTGCAGTGACTGCTCAGAGGAGCCCCCCTTGCAGTGTCTGCTCAGAGGAGCCCCCCCTTGCAGTGCCTGCTCAGAGGAGGCCTTCCTTCCAGTGTCTGCTCAGATGAGCCCCCCTGCCTGTGCCTGCTCAGAGGAGCCCCCCCTTGCAGTGCCTGCTCAGAGGAGCCCTCCCTTTCAGTGCCTGCTCAGAGGAGCCCCCCTTGCAGTGCCTGCTCAGAGGAGCCCCCCTGGCAGTGCCTGCTCAGAGGAGCCCCCTTGCAGTGCCTTCTCAAAGGAGCCCCCCTTGCAGTGCCTGCTCAGAGGAGCCCTCACTTCCAGTGCCTGCTCAGAGGAGCCCTCCCTTTCAGTGCCTGCTCAGAGGAGCCCCCCTGGCTGTGCCTGCTCAGAGGAGCCCCCCTTGCAGTGCCTGCTCAGAGGAGCCCCCCTGGCAGTGCCTGCTCGGAGGATCCCCCCTTGCAGTGCCTGCTCAGAGGAGCCCCCCCTTGCAGTGCCTGCTTAGAGGAGCCACCCCGGCAGTGCCTGCGCAGAGGAGCCCCCCTTGCAGTGCCTGCTCAGAGGAACCCCCCTGTCTGTGTATGCTCAGAGGAGCCCCCCCTTGCAGTGCCTTTTCAGAGGAGCCCCCTCGGCTGTGCCTGCTTAGAGGAGCCCCCCGGCTGTGCCTGTTCAGAGGAGCCCACCTTGCTGTGCCTGCTTAGAGGAGCCCCCCGGCAGTGCCTGCTCAGAGGAACCCCCCTGTCTGTGTCTGCTCAGAGGAGCCCCCCCTTGCAGTGCCTTTTCAGCGGAGCCCCCTCGGCTGTGCCTGCTTAGAGGAGCCCCCGGCTGTGCCTGCTCAGAGGAGCCCCCCTTGCTGTGCCTGCTTGGAGGAGCCCCCCGGCTGTGCCTGCTCAGAGGAGCCCCCCCTTGCAGTGCCTTTTCAGCGGAGCCCCCTCGGCTGTGCCTGCTTAGAGGAGCCCCCGGCTGTGCCTGCTCAGAGGAGCCCCCCTTGCTGTGCCTGCTTGGAGGAGCCCCCCGGCTGTGCCTGCTCAGAGGAGCCTCCCTTGCTGTGCCTGCTCAGAGGAGCCCCCCTTGCAGTGCCTGCTCAGAGGAGCCCCCCTTGCAGTGCCTGCTCAGAGGAGCCCCCCTTGCAGTGCCTTCTCAGAGTAGCCCCCAGCCTTGCCGTGCCTGCTCAGAGGAGCCCCCCTTGCAGTGCCTGCTCAGAGGAGCCCCCCCTTGCAGTGCCTGCTCAGAGGAGCCTCCGGGTGCTCTGCCTTCTCAAAGGAGCCCCCCCCGGCAGTGCCTGCTCAGAGGGGCCCCCCTTGCAGTGCATGCTCAGACGAGCCTTCCGGCAGTGCCTCCTCAGAGGAGCCCCCCTTGCAGTGCCTGCTCAGAGGAGCCCCCCTTGCAGTGCCTGCTCAGAGGCGCCCCTCGGCAGTGCCTCCTCAGAGGAGCCCCCCTTGCTGTGCCTGCTCATAGGAGCCCCCCCTTGCAGTGCCTGCTCAGAGGAGCCCCCCTTGATGTGCCTGCTCAGAGGAGCCCCCCCTTGCAGTGCCTGCTCAGAGGAGCCCCCCCTTGCAGTGCCTGCTCAGAGGAGCGCCCCCTTGCAGTGCCTGCTCAAAGGAGCCCCCCCTTGCAGTGCTTTCTCAGAGGAGCCCAGTGCCTGCTCAGATGAGCCTCCCGGCAGTGCCTCCTCAGAGGAGCCCCCCTTGCAGTGCCTGCTCAGAGGCGCCCCTCGGCAGTGCCTCCTCAGAGGAGCCCCCCTTGCTGTGCCTGCTCAAAGGAGCCCCCCCTTGCAGTGCCTGCTCAGAGGAGCCCCCCTTGATGTGCCTGCTCAGAGGAGCCCCCCCTTGCAGTGCCTGCTCAGAGGAGCCGCCCCTTGCACTGCCTGCTCAGAGGAGCCCCCTTGCAGTGCCTGCTCAGAGGAGCCGCCCCTTGCAGTGCCTGCTCAGAGGAGACCCCGGGTGCTCTGCCTTCTCAGAGGAGCCCCCCGGCAGTGCCTGCTCAGAGGAGCCCCCTGCAGTGTCTGCTCAGAGGAGCCCCCCTGGCTCTGCCTGCTCAGAGGAGCCCCCTGGCTGTGCCTGCTCAGAGGAGCCCCCCTGGCTGTGCCTGCTCAGAGGAGCCCCTCTTGCAGTGCCTGCTCAGAGGACCCCCCTGTGTTACAAATATGGTGGTCCTAGACGTGAACTTCCACACACAATATTTGATATTATTTCAAAGAAACTTTCTCAATTCTTATTCCACATGCAAAATCAATCCTGCAATGAAGAATATTGGAGAACAAAAAAGGGAGAAAACACAATAGCCCAAAAACAAACAGATGTCCAGTATACACACAAAAGAATTGTTCAATCGTTTTAAAAGTAGAGGAGAGAAGACTCTACTGTTTATTCTCAATAAAATTCCTCCTCATGGTACAGTACATAAATATGCAGTTATTATGAAAAAAAAGGGGTTACCAAAAAAGGGGTAAGGTGCATAGAGTGAGAAGTTCAGTGCTCGTGTGAAAGAGAGAAAGGACCGAGAGGTCGGGGGATGGTGAATTACACAATTGTCTTTGAGTCCAAGGCTAAGATAAATCCTTGGTTTGGTTCAACAGGAGCCTGCCCTCAATAGTTTTTGCAAAGAAATGTCAATCTTTTTGTCTTTGCGGCGATCAATTCGCTCGGAGCTTCGTATCTTCAGAGGGGGTGAGTGGGCAGGGGCATAGGAGATGCAGGCTCAATGCAGGGGAGATTGTCGACGTTTCGACCCAAGGATACGAAGGGCAGTTTATATCCTCATGGACGGGTCTTCATCAGGACGGGAAGGTGAAGGGAAGGAGCTAAGTTACATTATACTCATGTAACCCCAGCAGTGTGGGCGGACACCTGTAACAAAAATGTAAGGGCTAAGTATTTCAAACCAACAACATGAAGGTTTAGACCTGAATGACAGTACTCCAAAGGCACTCACCCTTTAATGGTGTGCCATTATGCGAAAAGGTCAATTCGGTTTATGAAAGCCGTCCAAACGTGCTCTCGAGTACTGGAGAGAGAATGAAAACACATTGCCATCAGTGCTGTGTTTCCTCAAATACAATTGGACATGAAAAACATAGACTGGACTGAGACAGTACTACACACAGTGACATTACATAAAAAGCGCTTGAATACGCTGGTTTGCACTCACCCTCGCTGTGTAGGGCGATGGATGGTAATTGATTAGTCGGTCGAACAGTATACACGCTGTGTCTGTAGGCAAGAGTGTATAGTTAGCTAACTGGATCAACAGTCCAAAAAGAGAGGATGAGTAGGAAAGCTCAAGGATGCTTATTGCCATAACATACCTCCTCAGTAGAACTGCGCGGCCTATCAATGGGGCTCTGTCTGTTGGTGACTGCTGAGAGATGCTCAGTCGGTGCCAAATTAAGTAGTGGACGTGACGGCAACGTGCACGCCACTAAGACTCACGCTAGAGTCGGGGCTGTTGCCTAGCAACATGCGTGGATTGGAGAGAAGACAGACTCCAGGCGTATTAGAGGTTTGGAAAACATAGTAAACAAAGGAAACAACTGTATGTAAAAGAAAATAATTTACAGGGTATATGTTATACAGTACATAATTACGAGATGCAGAAAGAATTATATACATGTAGGTCACATATTTACATACAGTTTCCTATGACTGCCCGCAACACAAGTAAAACCAGCAAGTTTACATTAACCATTATACAGGGTAGCCATTTGCCTTGTTGTTTCCTCATATTTGTTCAGACCCCGGTTGACTGTGTCAAATATATGCATCCATTTGCATTCTCGGAGGCTAAGGATACTTGCAAAATTCCCACCCCTTACATTCACTTGGACTTTCTCCAGAACCCACCAACGGATGCTTTCTGGCGGGTGACCGAAGGTCAGAAAATGTTCCACCAGGGGGGCGCCCTGTACCTTGCAGCGTATTCTGCTTACATGTTGCAGAATGCGAGCTTTAACCTTCTGTATGGTCTGGCCAACATATAGGAACCCACAAGGACATCTGATCGCATAGATAACACCGGCCGAGTTACAGTTGGTTTGTTGGCGCATGGTGTGGGTGTAGTTGTTATGCGTACACTGTTTGATTTCCAGAGTCATGGGGCAGGCTTTACACGAGCCACATTTATAGTGGCCGATCACTGGTGGAGTATTCCAAAGGGTTGTTTGTGTGTTGCTGGGTTTGCTGTGAAGCAGGGATCGGACTACATAGTCCCTCACGCTCTTCCCTTTCCTAAACGCATGCATCGGAGGGTCTGGGATCCCTATCTCATCTGCCACTAAGTGCCAGTGACCGTTTATGATTCTCTTAATGTCACTACTCCTGGTGTTAAAGGTAGTAACACAGGTCATTCTGTTGTTAGTATCCTTCTCTCTCGATTTGGGTTCGAGGAGGAATTCCCTGTGGCAGAACCATGCTTTTTTGCGGGCCTTTTTGAGCAATCTGCGTGGATAGCCCCTGTCTGCCAGGCGCTCAATCAATAGCGATGATTCATTGAAGAAATCAACCTTCCGGCTACAATTCCTACGCAACCTCAGAAATTGCCCGTAAGGTAGGTTATCCCTGAGGTTGCGAGGATGATGGCTTGAGTAGCGAAGCAGGGTGTTCCTTTCGCTAGGTTTTCTATAGAGTGTGGTTTGCAGGTGTCCCTCATCTTCAACTATGCTTATGTCAAGAAAGTTAATCTTATTATCACTAAAGTCAAGTGAGAATTGGATGTCGTTGGATCGGGTGTTGAGCCAGATGTGAAAGTTTCTTAAATGTTCCTCACTGCCCTGCCATATCATCAACACATCGTCTATGTAACGACGCCATAGTACGATGTTGTCATGGAAAGAGTTGGTCTCGTTTAGTACAAAGTTATGTTCATAGGAGTTCATGAAGATTATGGCCAGATCCGGGGCAAAACTTGCCCCCATGGCTACGCCCTTCGTTTGAACATAGTAGTCTCCATCAAAGTAGAAGAAGTTCTTCTTCATGGCAATTTCTAGGAGATCCAGAATGAAAGTCGTCGGGACCTGGCAAGGTCTCGGCCTCTCATCCAGAACCCCTTAGATGACTTCAAGTGCAGCCTCTTGTGGGATATTGGTGTAGAGTGAGGTTACATCCATTGTGACCAACAAGTTGTTAGTTCGGTGAAAGGGGTACTCATCCACCAGTTGTATCACCTGCATGGTATCTCTTAAGTAAACCGTGGTTGCCTCAGCAATAGGTTTCATGAATATATCCACGTACTTACAGAGGGGTTCTAACACTGAACCACAGCCTGAAACGATCGGTCGTCCCGGGGGTTTGTCTAACCGTTTATGCACCTTGGGGAGCGTGTAAATCGTGGGTAGCCTAGGGTGGCTGTTGTTAAGATACTCATATTCATGTTTGGTTAGGAAACCATCCTCTAAGGCCTTGCTAGTGATAGATTTTATGTCAGCGCTTATTTCTTTAGTAGGATCTGCCTGTTGTTTTTTGTAGTTGCCTTCCACCCCAAGCTGTGAGATTATCTCAGACTTGTAGTCATCCCTACTCTGTATGACGATCGCCCCACCCTTGTCGGCTGGTTTGATCACAATATCAGGGTTTTGTTTAAGTGTTTCCAGTGCCAGTCTCTCTTGCTTGCTGGTATTGAATTTTGAGTATTTCTTTTTAGCGAGGACCTGGTTGATATCTTTCATCACCACTTGCTCAAATGCCAGAATTTTATTCGACATCATTTGTGCTGGTGGCGTAAAGGTGGAAGGTGGCCGTAGACCGGTATTGCTGAATATCGGTTTGAAAGGGATTTTGTTAAAATGATGTTTCAATCTCACCTTTCTGAAAAACTGGTGCAACTCAGTTTTCAAATTGAATGTGTTAGGAAGGCTGGTGGGGACAAACGAGAGGCCCTTTTCAAGTATTTTTGACTCCTCTGGTTTCAGGGCATAGGTAGACAGATTTATTAGCGAGCTGCTTTGCCTAGTTTCAGGTTGGAATGCTACCACCTGTAGTGTTTCTGCCGGGTTCTGATTTCCCCATGTTGTTCCGGTCTGAAGTGGACCTGTTTCTTTCCTGTTCCACCCCTTCCTTGATTCCAGTTCGATTGTCCGCGGCCCCTGGGTCTCCCCCAGGGACGGCCTCTGCCTTGGTAACCTCCCCATTGTTCCTCCTCTAAAAAAGTGTTTGAGTAGTCAGGGTATGAGTTGCTGCTGGTGCTAGGTCTTTCCTGCTCGTTTTCTGAGTTGCTGGTGGCAGAGGAGTCGGAAAAGGTGGTGTACCTCCTGTATCCACCCCTCCCCCTAGTTGAGAACCTCCCCTGGGACTCCTGTTTGTAATAACCCTCTGCCAGATACGGGTAGACCGTTTTCTTATCGTAAAACTTCAGATCCTTCGCTAGTTTGTCTAATTTAGTCGACTGAGTGAAGGTATCGAAGTCTTTCAGTGTTTTTTCAAGGCGTTCCAACGCTTCTTTAGCGTTGTTCAAAGCCTTGTCGTCTATTATCTCCTTTCTGAGCAGTTCTTAGCCATGTTATCCAATGGGAGGTGGATAACATGGCTAAGAGCATTAGCTTGGTAATGCATGAATATCACTGACTTTTCAGCGATATTCATGCATTGCGGTAGTTTTTTATCGCATTTGCGATAAACCTTGGTAATACCAAGGTTTATCTGCGATAAAAATCGCCGCAGCCCAGCGGTAAATTTTTGTCTCTAACCAAGCAATAGCGATAATTATCGCTATTGCTTGGTAATATGCCCCAAGGTTTTTCCTCCCAACTACAGAATTTCCCTCAGGATAGTAGGGGGAGAAGTACAGCAAGGTCATACCCATACTTCCCATGGCTTCTTTGTAAGAGAGCTAAACGCTGGGCCCTGGTCAGAATTTAGTGTGCCAATTGCTTATGTTCCAATGAAGATTTACAAATCCTTAATAACAGTTTGATCATAAGCCTAGCGCTGTGGCCAAACCTACAGGAATCTGGATCATGGATCCACTGCCACCAAGATGTACTTGTAAACCCTGACTTAGCGTAAAGGGGCATCAGTGATCCAAATAAACAACTGCTAAAGGCTTGTCTGAGATCAATAGGGGTGTCTGAGGTGGACGTGCTATGGTTGAGCCTTTCCTCTGCTGCAGATGTCACATTTGAAGACTAAGTCCTTGGTCTATTTTGTAATACCAGGCCACCAATAGCGATTTATTTATTTATTTGTGTATTTTGTAAAGCGCAACAGCTGCCCCAACGGGGCGTCCCGGCGCTGATAAATCATGGAACTTAGAGGCTAGGCACCAATGGGGCATTATATGGGGAAGAGATGTGTTTTCAGGGACTTTCGGAATGCTAATTCGGTTTGACAGGCTCGTAATGCAACCGGGAGGTTATTCCAACACCGAGTGGCACAGACCTCGAATGTTTTCCCTCCGGCGCGAGTACGTTTAAATCTAGGGGTTTCCAGCAGAAGTAGGGAATTTGAGCGTAATGTCCTGGTGTTGACATACGGTCTCAGAGTGCTTTTCAGATGGGCCGAGCCTTTGCCCTTGGAGGCCCGGAAAGCCAGGGTCATGGCCTTAAAAATACATCTCTTGGAAATGGGGAGCCAGTGGAGTTTACGGAGGTGTGGGGAGATGTGATGTCTGGCAGGAATTCTCTCCACCAGCCGAGCAGCAGCATTCTGGACAGTCTGTAACTTGTGGCATAGGCCTACTGTGATGCCAAGATATAGTGCGTTGGCATAGTCCAGGTGAGATATTATCAGCGATACTTCAGTAATTAAACTATATCCACGCCCCCAGTGTGTGCTCACACCAGACCTATGTGAGCAGCTAGTATTAAACCCAATCTGCGAGCAGTGTTTGGTATTACTCCATCCCACACTCCTGGAATTTCAGTATATGGAATGTTTGGTGCATCTAACTTGCAGGAGCACTCGAGTTGAAAGCCTTTTGGCAAGAGAGTGTCATTGTGACCAGCATTGACATCCACCATGATGTCTCTGTCTATTCTAGTTCTCGAACCAGTGATTTCAGCAAAGGCAGTAGTGCGAACTGCTGCTGCTTTGGCAGCCTAATCAGCCATGAAATTCCCTGCAACGTGAACACCAACACATTCATGACTCAATGTATGAATACAATGAGCCAGTAGAAGGTCTTCTTTCAGCATTGCCACCTGTTCCCAAAGCAGCTTGAGCCTGTTAGTACAACCTATGAATCTCGAAATCCATTCTGGCCCCAGTAGTGAAGGTGTTCATTATAGGACTGGCCACAGTAGAATGAATCACACACTATAAGTATGGGGAGTCCATGATCCGTAGTTTGTAGTGCCATAATCAGACTGTTGAGCTTCACCAGCTGCGCTGTACAGTCCCCTAGGGACTGAGTGTGTGTTTTTTCAGGACAGAACTTTCCATCAAGCATGCGCCCCTTTATGATTGCGCATGCCGCAGAATGTTGCTATTGTGTACCTATGGCAGGCTGGGCCATTGGTTTAAATAATATATATAAAGCGATATAGAGGCATTATTTCATTCGGCAAAGGATATTCTTGTTCATTCTGCATGAATGCTTGTGTTTGTAATGTAGAATTGAATCTGTAATCTACATCTGTTGCAATGAGAGCGTTAGGCCATTGTATCCATCGAGGATGTAATGCTTTGGCGTCTAGAATGCTTGCTTTGGTAACGGCCTCTAAGGTCTGTACTGGGTTACCGACTATTACTCGATTATCCTGAGCCAGTGCTCTCTCTCTCACTGGGGTACAAAAGGGGGTGGTGATGGACAGAGCATCTGAACGAATCAAACACTCACACCCAGTCAAAGATCTGGGTTTAATCCATCACCGTTCTTTAGCCCACTCTGCCATCCCAGTTCAGACATGGCCAAATGCAATTCAATCTGACCCTGTGCCTCATGGGAACAGTCTACAGCAGTCTGTACCACGGTGAGGTTTTCCGTGCAAAACGCATTTCAGCATTGGTGTACAAACGTGATTTGTATGCAATCTGTACGGTATAACTTTAATTGCAAGTGATATATATGTACCTAGTGGTTTCAGCAGCTACGCGGATCACCAGGTTAGTTGTGTTTACACGTGTGTGCAAATGTTTGGAAGATATCATATCAGCTTGTACGGAACATAAAATGTTTGTATGGTCCAGTGTACAATGGTTGACTGAAAAATCAGGTCTAATTAAGTCGTGAACGGTTTTACTCATTCTGCGTAATCCAAAATGAATGCTCTGCCAAAATTAAAAAAAATCCTAAAATGGATTGTAATCCTTTCAGAGTTGTTGGAGGTTGGAGAAGTGCACATTTTTCAGATAAAATGTGCTGCCAGGCTTTTGGCTTCACTTGACAACTCATTTCCCAGAAACAGGATAATGAGGTGGGCAATTTTAGATTTTTGAAATTAAATGTGTAACCCAGGTGAGCGAACCCAAGGGTTATGTGGTTCACTCTAGCCAAGTGTTCCATAAGCTCATAGTCCGTCAGATAAATTTCATCTACATAGGACAATGCTTGCTCAGCAAAAGTTTGAAGTAACTCCGTTACCCTGGCTGAAAACAGCCCTGGGCTGTTCCTATACCATTGAGGTAAACGACAAAATTGATGCTGTGAACCTAACACTGAAAATGCGGTCCAATATCTGCTTTCAAGCGTTACATTCAGGCAGAAAAATCAATTCGATATATCTAGGGTTGTTTTGTATTTATTCTGCACAATGTTATTCTTAGCATGGCACTATGTGCATTTTGTAATGCAAATATGCGTGTGGAAGTGTTCAAATGTCTATAGTCTAAGACGAGACGATCTGAATTGTCCGGTTTCAATACAGGAAACAAAGGATTATTCACAGGTGAAGTGTAATTTTCTATCCACCTTGATACTCAAGTTGTCCTAGGATTTCCCTAACTTGCATTTTAGCTTCATGTTTTATTGGGTATTGTTCAGCGGCTGAGGAACTGGTTTTAATGGTATTTCGTGATGAGGAGACTCATCTTCCCACACAACATGATAGTGGTAAAATGCAGGCGCTAGCGCTAATGCCCGCTCCTGCACGTATGCCTGTTTAACTGATTCTGGAACGAAGTCAGAGAAGGCAGGTTAAATAACCTTTTCTCCCAGTGGGCATTTCATTACAAACTCAGGAGGCCAATCCTTTTCAGGATAAAGAAAGTCAGACCATGTATCGGGTTCTCCCAAAAGAGAGCCTTTATCTTCCTGGGTATGTCCCCCTCTATTTGGAGCATTATTTTGTATAAAAGATGTGGGATACTTACCCTTGTATCAGGCGTTTCCACCGTGATATGCTCATTTAGTGTTACAATCACCAGCAAATCCATCAGGTTCCGGTGACCTATTGCGACTTCTGCCACGCTGTCCAGCATTGTCACTTCCACTCCTGTTTCAGAGGCAGAGTCATAAGTAGTCTGGGCATGTCTTACTTTAATCCCTCTACCTTCTTCTTTTTAAATTGAGATTTTTGAGTCTTTTGTTTGTCCTCTTTCAGGATGTAATCTGAAGTGTAATGCGTTTCCCTTTTTGGCTTCACATGCTCTTCTAATCTGCGCTCTGACCATCCACCTCTCTCAGAGCCTCTACCAGATTAATCCTGAAAGGAAGAAGAGGATTGTGTATCAATATCCTCATACCTGTCAGGTTTTTTAATGTTATCATGATTTCTCAGATCATATTTTTTGGCAGTGGATTCCTGCTTAGGAGACCCACCCTGATTGTGTGATATTTTGTTTAATTTTTTGTTTATTATATAATTTATTCCTGGAAGAATTGGGTGCTTGCTTAGAGTTATCCTTTTCAGAATTACTCTCAACTTTCTGGAGGAATCAGAAACTCCCGGTCCGCTAGAGATCTCCTGCTGCAACCTGATCACTTTCAGAAAAAAAAGTACAATCATGCTATCTCTGTGGCCGCTCCTAGAATATGGAACTCTCTCCCACCCGCCATCAGAATAATCCCTTCTCTGTCACGTTTCAAAAAGGATACCAAAACCTTTCTTATGGGTGAATTCCTCATTTAAATTTTGGCTTCAACTACCACTATGACCCTGATATACGTCTTTTTGTACAATCCTATAATTCCTGTAAAGCAGTGTGATACCCTAATGGGTCTCGTTTGCGCTCTATAAAACACAAAAATAAATAAAGAAATAAATAATTGTGTTTTCCCAGATCTTGCTCCCAAATTAACTGTCTAACGTAGCATAGGTTTCTTCGATAAGTCTAGGTGATTCCCATTCCTGCTGTGCAGGAGTGAATTCCCTCAGGCATTGTTGTACAGCCGATGCTGCTGCTTCCCCTTTTATGTTACTTAACATAATGGTCGATACTGCTGAAACATTTCCATCAGTTTCATCCCTAAATTCAGGGCAGTTCTTGCCCCGTACTCATTCTGTAACTGTTTCGGTACATCAGGTAGAACTGCTATTGAAGGGGTGCTATGAGTTCTGGTGTAGACTGCAGCGAAGACTGTACCCCAAGTGGCACAATCTTCACCAGAGGGGGCCAATCTCATTGACAATCGAATTGCTAATATTTTGTGTTTATTCTGTGGTCCCATATGGGGACAAAAAACTTAATGCTGGCTTGTTTTCTGTGCAATCCAGAATGTAATTTGCTCCTGACTGGTGAGAACTTTTCCTATAATTAAGGGCTGATACCCGTAGCAACCAATTGAGGTTGTGCAGCTTTAGCCATCTGCGCAGAGTAAACTGTCAGTGTTCTCATGCTGTACTGTGTGAGATTTATGTAAATATTTACTAAATCTTCATATAGTGTTGTTATTTCTGCTGCATCTAAATTGACAAGATTAGGATGTGGTGTATGAACAACTAGTTCTGGCCAAGTCACTCCTTCTTTATTGAGCGGACCCAGTCTTACATCTTCTATGGTATGGGGGAGGGCGCCTTTAAAGTTTTTAAACCAATTTATATGTTTTTGGTAAGTTAACAGAATTTCTATGTCCACATATGGAAAATGTTCCCTAGATATCTCAGCATGCAGGGACCTTCAATGTCAGATGAAGAGCCTCCCCTGCTAGTCTATCGGGAAGCTCATTATTTATAATAGAAATCAGCCTTGCTATGTATGTTGTAGATTAGCGATGTTATGGATATGTAGATAGCTCTGTCACCCCATGGATGAAGATAGAAGGACATTTGTACATAGTGCATAAAGAGGCCTTGTACATGCTGTTCGAGGCATCATGATAATGTTGTGCAAAGCTAGATGTGTACAAAATTAGTTTCAGAGAAACTACTCCAACATTGTTGTCTTTGCAAATATTTGCAAAAGTTCAGGATAGAAATGTTATTGTGAAAAAGTGGACAATGTAAGAAATGAGCAGCTTTGCTACATGGGCCTAACCCAGGAACGTAACATAAGGTGTCCTTCTATTTATTGCTGCCTTTCCTCCTGTATCAGGTGAGGATCAGACTAGATACAACTTGCACTCCCTCATAAGGTGGCAATACCCTGTTGTGTCATTTACACTACAATGAGGTTAGGGTCAGACTAGACACAACTTGTTTACCTCTTAAGGTGGCAATACTTTTGTTGTGCTACTTACTCCTATACAGGTTGAGGCTCAGACTAGACACACCATGCCCCCAATACAGGACGAGCTTCACAATGGAGCTATCACATCGGAAGTCACCCCAGTTTGCAGTGACAAACAGTCAGAGACAGGCTCCGGAAGTAGTGTCGAGAAGTGGCCTTCAGCCTTGCCCTGATTATCATACCCAGGCAAAGTGGTGATAGAGAATAGCCAAACACAGAGCGAAGGTGATTACACGCATCAAAATAGTAAATAGTAGGTACAGCTCTACCATGGTGCTAAAACAGTGTATATATGCAGGCCTATAAACCATGCAGAAATCAGGCGCAATCCTCGTATGAAAACCCTACCAAGTCCAAGACTCACCCGCTACCACCGCACCCAATGGCTCTAGCCCCCAGCAGAGTTTGACCACCTGGAGTAACATCACCTCTAAAGACACTCTCAGGATCAGGAAGAGCATCCACTCCAGAGCCCCCTCGGATCCCTGCCCTCACCACATCTTCAACAGTGCCTGCACCTCCATTGCACACGAGCTTTGCCACACCATCAACTGCTCTATTGAGTCACCACCTTCCCTGAAGACTGGAAACATGCAAAGATCAACCCCCTGCTGAAGAAAACCCCTGCTGACCAGACGGACTTCAAGAACTACATACTCAACTCTCTGCTCCCCTTCCAAGCCAAAGTCATCGAGAAAGCCATCAACACCGAACTCTCCGAGTTTATCAAAATGAACAACATCCTGGAACTCACCCAATCGGGCTTCAGAAGCAACCACAGCACCAAGACCACTCTCCTCACCACTACATATGACATCCACACTCTATTCGACTGAGACTAGACTGCTGCCCTAATCCTCCTAAACCTCTTGGCCGCCTTTGACACCGTCTCCCACCACAACCTCTGTGCAAGACTCCATGACGCAGGCATCCGCGACAAAGCCCTAGAATGAATCTGCTTCTTCCTTACGGCTGAACGCAGAGAGTCAGACTTTCACCGTTCAACTCAGAATGAACAGAGATCAGCTACAGAGTGCCTCAGGCATCCTTACGGAGCCCCACCCTCTTCAATATCTACATGGCTCGGCTTGCAGCCATCGTCAGGAGCCACATACTCACCATCGTCTTCAACGCCGACGACATCCAGCAGATTATCTCCCTCACAGATGAACCCACAGCCGCCAAGAGCAACTTCCACAATGGGTTGAAGGCAGTCACCACATGGATGAAGGACAGCTGCCTCAAGCTTAACTCAGACAATATAGAAGTCCTAATCCTGGGCTCCTCTCCCTTCACCTCGGATGGATCTTGGTGGCCCACAGCTCTCAGACTCCCCACACACCCACGGGCCAAGCATGAAACCTCAGCATCATCCTGGACGTCTCGGTTTCAATGAACCACCAAATCAACGCTGTTTCATCCTCCGGCATCCACGCGCTCGGCCTCCTTCGTAGGATCCCCACTGAGTCCAGGAAAATGGTCACCGATGCGCTCGTCAGCAGCAAACTAGGCTACGCCAATGCATTCTACTCCAGCACCACCCAGAAACTCCCAACAAAACTGCAGACCTCCCAGAATGCCTCCCCCAGACTTATCCTGAACTTCCCATGCTGCAAGCACATCACCGGCCACCAGAGAGACCTTCACTGGCTACCTATCAATAAAAGAATCACCTTCAAGCTTCTCACGCTTGCCTACAAAGCCCTCCACAACACCAGACCTGCATACCTTAACCACCGCTGCTCCTTCTACGCTCCCACTAAACATCTATGCTCTGTACAAGTGGCCCTGGCAACCATCCCATGGATCTGCAAGACCACGGCTGGAGGATGATCCTTCTCCTACCTCGCTGCGAACACCTGGAGCTCCCTGCCTCCGCACCTCAGGCAATCACTATCGCTGCCGCAATTCAAGAAGGACCTCAAGACCTGGCTATTCGACTGAACCGCAGACCCACCCCCCACACACACTCAGCTCTTTGAGACACTCATGGGTGAGTAGTCGCGCTTAATAAGATTATTGATTGATTGATTGATATCATACCTGGGCAAAGCTGTGATAGAGAACAGCCAAACACCAAGGGAAGGTATGCTGAGTGATCCATCTCAAGAAACTCGATTCACAGGGTTTCTGTGTACTGCTTGTACTACATTTTAGCATAGACCCTGGAAGTAGATCTAGGGTGGTAGGATGAAAGAACTTTCCAACCATATTAGAAAAGTTTATATTATTTTCCCTGACCAGGTCATGCACTACTACATTTATTTTCACCTTCTGTGTGGTTACCGTTCATATTTTATGCACTACACTTAGGTTTTATTACTACATATTTTAAAGCATATCCAATTTTGAGTGTTATTCACTTATGAAAGAGGGTTCGGAGTTTCACTTTGTCCCTGAATCACCTAGTGGGAATGATAACGACCAGAAAAACACTTCCTGCACAACACTGCACAGTGGGCAGTGTATGAACACAGTTCAACGAGGTTTCCAATTTGTATTGGTGCCCTGAACTGAGTCCGTGCCCAGGGAGTTTGAAATTCAACCCTTACGGGTCATGGGAGGGTGGGGGCAAGACTGTGACACTTTCATTCTTGGAAGTTTGAACGTTCAAAGCATCATTCGACTACGCTTTCCCACACACACTAAAGGGCACATTTATCTGTCGAGCCAATGAGTCATAAGTTAGAAAATACCCTCTGCTGTGCATTAAAAGGATATTTCAAGTCACCTCAGAGTTCCATGACCTTAACACGGAGCTCTGATTTGGCCTAGATGCCGACTGGCCCATCTGACATCATCCTGACAGCTCCCTACACACATAAAAGGCACCGACAAACATCAGGGACCACACTGAACTTGTGGAGGTGTAGCATGAGTGTCCCCACTATTGAAAGACTCTCCAGTTTGCCATGACCCACCCAGAGAGCCGTGGCCTGCATGCATCTGTAGCCGTGGTCTCCCATGGTTTGCTCTGGCCACCTGGGGGCGGAGCTGGTTGGCACTGGTAGAGGGGAAGATATCGCAGAGACGGGCCTGGAGGGCTGCTGGTCTAGATAACTCTGGTCAGGCACCCCCAGAAGGAGATGCCCACTAAGAGACAGGCATGGGCAAGAGGAGCAAACCCTCTGGTCAATCTACAGGCTGCAGGTCTGGGATACATGCCGTGCAGCACCTCCCTAGTCACCACAACAGGGTGCACCATCGTCCCATCGCCCTCAGGGGCTACTATGCGAAACAGAGGACCCTGATCATTGGAACAGGCATGGAACGTTGGGCATGATGCTTTCCAATAGTATAGCTGGTGAACACAAATTGTTGCTGTCTTTCTCAGTGCAGACTAACACCTTGGGATGCGCTGAGAACACCTTAAGCGAGCCTGATACCCTGAGCCGGCGGGACCAAAGAGGATATGGAGCATTCAGAACAACGTGAAGAGTCCCACATGTGATGACCTTTGTAGGAAGGTGGATATCTGACTATGGTTACCCCCAAACTTTTTGCCTGGTGTTTAGCTGGTTTTTGACTTAGTTGGCCTGGGATCCTGCTATTAGGGGCCCCAGGCTGATTGCTCTCTCCTTAAAATGGACTCCATGTACCTTAGGTGCATAACACAATTGGAATTGGTTCACCTTATTGGCCCCTGTAACAGTGTACCATAGGTACCCAGGGCATAGGTGCATCCAAGGCCTACCAGGGGCTGCAGCATGTATTGTGCCACCCCTGGCCTGGCCTCCATATTTGCTTTGGAAGAACAATGGTTCAGGGTAGGCCTCAAGAGGTCCTTGGTAAAAAATAGAACAGGGAGCGAAAACTTAATAAATCGCTAGGGAGCAGAGGTAGTAGGTACAAGTAGGAGTATTTTATTTTACTCTTTTCTCAAGGATATACATAAATAATCATACTCTTTTTCAGGTGCTCAAGTGAATAGTGTGGTGCAGGAAGTGACATAAGTGATCAAAGTGAACGGACTGTCACACAACAACAACAACAAGGATAAAACACACAATTATATACAAATAAAGCTAATGAAATTCCTTGGGTAGGTCGACGGCGTTTCGATCTATATAGTTTTTAGATCTTCATCAGGACAGATGAGCCTCCTGAAAATCAAGAATTTTTCAAAGGATTTCGATTTACTTAGCTGGTGTCCTTTTAGCGCTAGCGTCGCTATTGCTTTCAATTTTTCAGATGCCTGAAACTAGTTCATTCAGGTTTCCGGCAGGAGAAGAGGGGGTCCGAGTACCGCTTCCGAGTGAGCAACCTCGGAAGCGGTACTCGGACCCCCTCTTCTCCTGCCGGAAACCTGAATGAACTAGTTTCAGGCATCTGAAAAATTGAAAGCAATAGCGACGCTAGCGCTAAAAGGACACCAGCTAAGTAAATCGAAATCCTTTGAAAAATTCTTGATTTTCAGGAGGCTCATCTGTCCTGATGAAGATCTAAAAACTATATAGATCGAAACGCCGTCGACCTACCCAAGGAATTTCATTAGCTTTATTTGTATATAATTGTGTGTTTTATCCTTGTTGTTGTTGTTGTGTGACAGTCCGTTCACTTTGATCACTTATGTCACTTCCTGCACCACACTATTCACTTGAGCACCTGAAAAAGAGTATGATTATTTATGTATATCCTTGAGAAAAGAGTAAAATAAAATACTCCTACTTGTACCTACTACCTCTGCTCCCTAGCGATTTATTAAGTTTTCGCTCCCTGTTCTATTTTTTACCAAGGACCTCTTGAGGCCTACCCTGAACCATTGTTCTTCCAAAGCATCTTGTTACCCCAGGTTCTACTGTATGGGGTCCCCTTGTCTCTAACAAACATGGCCTCCATATTTGACACAACTGGCTGATCACTCAGCTGGGGTAAGTTGGTGTAATCACCTCTTGCTTAGATATAGTCTCCCTATATCTAACCCTAAACTGGACACCTATGTTCCTATCAGCCACTCCTATGGAAGGCCTCATCAATCCTGGAGGCAGAGTGCTTGGAAATATGTGAGATGGTGCTCTAGCATGAGCCGAGCCTGACTGCAGCTGTCGGGAACCACTCCCTAAGCTGTTCCGGGATATTGCCATACCATATACTCTTAAGTGCATTATAATCCTCGCGGTTAAATGCTATCTTTGGTTTGGCTTTATCAAAACATGTCGAGTAAGGTGTCATATGAATTGGAATACTATCCCCTCGACAGTTCTGTCGACGGGGATAGCATTCCACCCTTCTAGAGGGACACGACATGTGTGTAGCCTTAACCCCGGTTAAAGTTAACCAGAGCCTCAGATCCACAAAATGGATGCTTCTGCCACAGACACATGTCTGACCTCCTGCTGCTGACCGAAACTCAGCAGAGGAGGCCTGGACAAAGGATTTCCTGTCACAGGGAGGTGTCTCACCACCCCAGACAGGAGATAGTGGATTGTAGCAGGGAGGTTTGAAAGAAACCAGACAGTGCCTGGGGAGCACACAGCTTCCCCTTGCATAATCCGGTCAAACCGGTTCTGGGGCAGCCCAGCCCCAGCTCCAGTGAGACCTGAACAAAGGAAAGGGGGTGTAACCACCCCCCTTCCTGGTCCCACCCATAGGGGAGGGACCTAGCAGGAGATCCACCCCTCAGATTGGAATAAGAGTGGGAGCAGTGCCAATGCAACTCAGATCATCCTGAATCAACTTGAAATACAGAAGAAGACTGGACTTCGACATTCTGCTGCTCAGAAGACTGAAGAGAATCTCCCTTGTGGCCTAGGAGTGGCCACCCTGTGAACACAGGCACCAACCAGCAACTCGACGTCTGCTTTGCCGCCGCCTCCCGCCGGAGCCCGAGCCCAGAGCCCGACAAGAACCAGACTCCCAGACCTTTCAGAGCCCAATCCACAGTCCCTGCAAAGAAGGGACCCGTGGAGGCACCGAGTGACGTGGGACAGGACCTCTTGGAAGACACTCGAAAAGCTGACTGCGCAGCTTCTGAGGCATCCTCGACGTTGTGCTTTGGGGACTGAGAACGCCCACCACCGAGCAGCCCTTGCACACGAAGATCAGCCCCCCAGCATCTCCACGATCTGCGTGGGGCCCTTTTGCATTGTGCCACTCGACGCGCCATCCCGGCCACTAGCCACGTGGTCAGCGGCCATCTTGGTGACGAAACCGACAAACTACACAGCAGGTCTGGTTGCTCCAGGCCTACCCAAGCTCCTGTGAAAAGGAGCACTCACTCTGACCTTGCTGGTCCGAGTGTTAAGCATCTTTCGATTCCTGCGTGGCTTGCATTAGCCAAGGCCTGTTTGCTCCGAACAGGTCGCCGACACCGCCAACAGCGAGAAGCCTGCGTGGGACAGCTCGTGACCGACTCCTGGACGTCCTCGACCCCCGGTGTCCACGTGGCTGCAGAGAGAAGCTACCCGACAACGCCTGTTTGCACCCGACATCGCCTGGTTCCAATCTGGTTCCACGGTAGTCACTGGCTAGTGACTTTGAACATTGTCCCCTCTGCTTTCAGGTCTTCACCACTTCAGATCCACCCTTGGATCCACCAGAACTCTTCACATCGAGCCGCCTGCAGCCTCTTCAGCTCCAAGCACCATCGACCAGCGTGACGAAACCCGACACTACTTCGACCCTGTGCACCCGCTTCCTGTGTGTGAGGTAACTCAGCTCCGCCAGTGGTTCTGCACTGGTACACATCTCAAGGGCCTGTGTCTTAAGTTTCAGCTCTGTAGGTCATTCGGAAGTTCCTAACTTTCTAACTTTGTACTTTTTACGCACCATAGACTTTACATTGGAAAGTGCGTGCACTTTGAACACTGCACCCGAGTCCTGCGCGCCTTTCCCGACTTAGTCACTGCTAGTCTCGAATAGCTCCAGCGATTCCCAAGGCCCTAGGCCTGTTCCCTTTCCTATTGGTATCTCTTTTACCACTTTCTTAGTATATGGTTTAGGTGGCCCCTAGGGCTCATCCATATTGTGCAACTTTTGTGTATTTTAAACTGTCTTGTGATTTAACGCTTGTGCTTCTGTGCTCATAAAGAGTCCCGGGGATTTTATAGTTAATAAATCAATATATATTTTCAATATATATCTGTGTGGTGTCCCTTTCATTTGGTATTCAAGGGGGTTGTGTATGGTATAACAGCTGGCTTCACATGCCTTTCAGAGTTTAGCCTAAGACTGCTTTGTCCACGTTACCACTAGGATAACTGGTCTACAAGGTTGAATTACAACCATCATCATAAGGGTTGCTTGGCATGGTACAAAGTGATCACTAAGAATTAGTGAGCATTATATACCAGTCCAACTTCTCACAACCTTCCCCCCGTACTAGAAGCCAGGAGTAATCCAATCACCACCCTAGCACGGAATATTGGACTCCTTCATCGCATTGGTGAGCAACAGAGGGGGAAGAGCGAGGCGTCAAAGGGGAGATTCCTTACACCTACCTGGCAGCAGTGATTGGTGGGGCGGACGTGTCCTACTGATTAAAGGGTTGAAGAGCGGGGCACCAGAGGGGAGATTCCTTATGCCTACCCCGCAGGAGTGGCTGCTATGGCGGACGCGTCCTATTGAATAGCGGGTTGCGCACTGGGCCCTCACAGCACTTCAGACGCCGACCACTCTCAACTCGCTCCTGCTCAAAGATGGTCAAAAAAACAACAGCACAAAGGGGACACGGACAGTGGGGGAAAGGAACCTTTCCATCTTCTCATTGAACAAGATGCACTGCAGACCACTGCCCACAGAGTTCACAAGCCCAGGGAGAGCACTTTGACAAACATTTGCAAGCAATCAAAGATGTGAAGGCCACACTCAGACAAAAACTGGACACTCTGGGAATAGAGGTGGGGATGTACAGTCAGGCTGGAGACGTATGACTGCGTCTTGGGAGGAATGTGCCCTACACTGACCGAGCTGCAGTCACACTTCTAGGCCCTACAGGGGAAGGTCGCAAAGCTGTGAGACAAGGTGAAAGATGCAGAGAGTCATGCAGAAACAACATAAGATTTGTGGGACTCCCAGAGGGGGCAGAGCGGCCTAACATGGAGCTCTTCTTAGAACAATGGCTCCTTGATACAGTTCTTGGCAGTAAGAGATAGACCTTCTACTCAAAAGAAAGGGTGCATAGGGTCCAAGGTAGGGCCTAATCCCCAGACTCCCTGCTGTGGCCAGTAGTGGCACAACTCTTCAACTACTGGGATCGCAACCGAATCCTACAAGTGTCGAGTACCAATTGCCCCTGAAAAATTCATAATAGTACAGGGAATATATATCCGGACTATACAGCTGAAGTGGAATGCTTCTGGGGTTCCGTCACGTCAACCAAGCAGAAGCTGATTCAAATGGGGATAAAATACTCACTAATTTCCCCAGACAAACTGCAAGTAGTGGATGCAGATGCCGCGCTAATCTTCGAAACAATGTGGATGCCTGGGAATGGATGAAGACAAAAGGGGTGCCCCAGGTCCCAAGCTGTACCCTCCCACAACAAGACTGGCACAACCCCTGTAAGAAGAGAGGGCTGCGTAGGTCTTCCTATAGGAAGCCTACAAATGGGCAAGCAGTATGCAAACAAGCCAGGGTCATGGTGAAACTGAAATCTTGCAGCAGCCCCACCCCATCACCTACACTTCAGGGGGGAGCCTTGCTGCATGGAGAGTTGGCCCTCCCCTTGGAGAACATTCCAGCAGAACTGTGAATGGACCCTGCTCTTGCCCTGACGACAGAGGACAAGGTGATATGACCCCAGAAACACCACTAGGACCCTGCATTGACAGCCTTAGAATGAACATAGTGAAGGAAAGCAACGGTGCTCTTGATGTGCAGAAGGGAGGGTGAGAAATGGGGTTACATGATGGCTTGAACTTTGATAGAACTAACGCCCTACGAAGCCAGTGTCGGTGTTGTCATCAAGGTTGCTGTCCACAGGAGATGCGAGGATCTTGTGCTGGGTAAACGCTGTGCTCCAGCAGTTCCAATGGCGTCCTCTGCTGTTGGCTCAGCAGATCTGTGGGGGTCTGTGAAGGAGAGGGAAGCTGATTGTAGCTGTCTGGTCGGTTAGTGGAAGGTCAGGCATTTGTTGATGTATGCTGGTCCTACGTTGTGCAAGGCCATGTAGGCATGACTCATCATCTTGAACTGGCATCTCTTCTGAATCGGGAGCCAGTGTAGTTTCTTGAGATGGTGTGTGACTTGGATCCTTCTGGGAGGTTGAGTATGAGTCTTGCCGCTGAGATCTGTATCGTCTGGAGTCTCATCTGGAGGCGTGCAGTAATTCTTACACAGATTGTGTTTCCAGTGTCCAGTCTGCTGGTGATGAGGGCTTGCATGATGGTCCTTCTGGTGTTTGCCGGGAGCCATCTGAAGATCTAGTGGAGCCTGCAAATGGTGTGGCAGCAGGTGGATGAGACTGCATTGACTTGTTTCTTCATGGATAGCTTGCTATCCAGAATAATGCAGAGGTTGCGGGCATGGTATGTTGATATGGGGGAGGGGTGCCGTGCTCCACGGGACACCATGGGTCATTCCATGGTGAGGTGTTGTTCCCAAAAATGAGGACTTCCATTTTGTCTGTGTTGAGTTTGAGACAGGTGTACTTCATCCAAGCCCTTGATACAAGCCCTGGCAATGCCGAGTATATGGGGTAGTGACTTTAATTCTGCCCACGACACCTCCCTAGATAGATCCTTCTCCCACCACAAGCCGGGAATGCAATCAGAATGACCTATGCATTGTGGACTGGCTTATGCTTACCCAGATGTGAAACATCCGGTGGCAGATGAATCCTCGTACACGAGAATACTCGTTGTTCTCACCATTACACTAACTGCACCCCAGAATCGGCTTGCTCCTATGCAATCCCTCTGTTGCTTCCTTGGTCTTGTGACCTGAATGTCTAGGCCACACACTTTCAGACCACAACCACCTCAAAATGATGATTCAGTGGGGCAGACGACATGCACCAGTATCTACTAGGAGGCTGTGTGCCCCGGCCCTACAGGACAGAGTCTTCTGTGATACTGAAGGTACACATGTCGCCATATTTGAGACGAAGGAAGGGACTGCCTCTACGACAGTGATAGAGTGGGGTACCTTTAAGGGTCTCACATAAGGCCAGTGCATCAAGATGTAGCATTGTGTAAAACATGCCTTGCGAGCCCAGAACCTCTCTCTTGAACAAACAATATGAACAACGGAAATAAATGTGAGGTAGCTGCATGAAACTAGAACATAATCACCCCTCTGCGAAAGGAGTAAAGAGAGGCGGTGGTCAGACTAGGAACACTACACTATCAGATACTAGCATGGCTACTAAGGTCATTGACCCCAAAGACCCCCAGAAAGGCCAGCAGATCCCCGGTGGGAGTGATATTGAATGTACAAGCAGATATAAACCAGGCTTTCCTGTAGTACCAGACGTCTGTATACCATGCTGTGTTGGGAGTGGAACAGACTAATTTGCATACAGCCAGGTTCTGAAACTGGGATGGTGCAGTGAGCTAAAAAACGGTGTTGGATCTAGCCCTGATCTCTTGACTGGGTGAGAGCTTTCTGTTTAATTCAGAGACTCTGTCCCTCACCACCCCTTGTTGTAAATATTTTTGTCCACCCTAAGCGTGGAAGGGTATTCTCAGATGTGAGACCCTTGCTCATTGCACCATCAGGATTCAAGCAAACCGGGCCGAAGACGGCTGTAATGCCAGAAACCGGTCCCCGGGAGCTTGTTTCCTTCCCAGTGTAAGAATTGGCTTTTGTAGTTTGGTTTGCCCTGTTCCCATCATGCACTGGGACAGGAACAGACTAATTTGCATACAGCCAGGTTCTGAAACTGGGATGGTGCAGTGAGCTAAAAAACGGTGTTGGATCTAGCCCTGATCTCTTGACTGGGTGAGAGCTTTCTGTTTAATTCAGAGACTCTGTCCCTCACCACCCCTTGTTGTAAATATGTGTTGGGAGTGCAAGCGCCCCAATTAGATGAGTATTTGAATAGACTGACAATCCCCAGACTTAACCCCCTTCAGGGACATACACCAGATGAAACCCTGACCACTGAGGAAATTTGCTTCATGATTGACTAGATCGCGTGCAACAAAACTCCTTGGATGGTCGGGTTCGCAGTGGACTTTTACTTCACCTACAGAGCAACCCTCTCTCCAAAGCTACTCCAAATGTACCAACAGGCCCGGCAGGTGGGCACATTGCCGGAATCCCTATGGGAGGACATGATATTAGTCCTGCCTTAGCCCAACAGGGACCCCCTGGAGCTACGCTCCTACTGGCCACTGTACACCAACCACAAGATTTGCAGGAAGGTCCTTGCAAACAGGTTGCTCCCCTGCCTCTCTTCATTGGCACCAAGACCAGAATGATTTCGTACCTGGGAGAAAAATATGTCTTAACCTATGGCGCCTCTCCGGCTGATGGAAAAGAATCTTCATGAATTGTCTCCATACACAGCACTCTCACTAGATATAGAGAAGGCCTTCGACACCCTTGAGTAGTTTTACTTAATGAAAGTGCTGATGGGCATGACACTAGGCCAAAAATATTACACTGGATAAATCTCCTCTACACAAACATGCTGGCCCGCATCCGGACAGGCAGAGATCTCAGTTTCTTTTGAATGCAGCAAAGATGCATGCTGTCGATTACTTTCGCCCTAGCCATGGATCTGTTCGCTGTCCTGTTTCGGTCACAGGACCCAGCAATCTGTATACCGAGTGAGTCAAATTGAGAGGACATATCACTGTATGCTGATGATGCATTTGTGTACCTCAGGAACATGCATTCGTATCTACCACAGGTGATGGATGTTCTAGACGATTTTGGTAGGGTTTCTAGACTAAGGCTAAATTTGACCAAATCCAGCTTATATCCCATGCGCAAACTAACAACTTAAAACAGGAAGTGCTACCCAAATTAGCACTGGGGTGGCACCCTAACATCTTCAGGTATTAAGCGATGAACTTACCACACGACAATGAACGTGTACAGGGCAACTTAGGTGATATCCAAGGTTTGCAGCTCCCTGTTGTTTTGGGGCTCCCTGCAACTATCAACCCATGGGTAGAGTGGAAATGCAAAAATGCTGTTAATACATTTATACTGCTTCTCGACCACTCTAGTTTATCTGCCTCTGCACTTCTTCAGGAAATTGGACTCTGTTTCTGTTCTTATGGACTTAATCTGGGGAGCGGGCCCCAAGAGAGTCGCGCTTCGCAAACTTTACTCTACCTTGGAACGGGATGGGGGATGTACATTTAAAATACTAATAAAGAACTACAAACTACTGTGTGACTTGGAAGACGATTATTTCTCAATACAGCCCTTGTTTGTGATCTCGTTACAGTTCTCACATTATCACAGCACTAGAAGAGATGGGAGCCTGGGGTGTCTGATCACAGAAACTCATTTGCATACAAAGGGGGGTGAAAGCCTGTTCACAAAGCACAACACAACTTGTTTATGTAAAAGTTTGTACATTGCACAGGGAGTGTGATTCAGTGTGAGTGTTGTATGACAGGAACGGGCAGTCTTAGTTGCTGAGACATGAATCTCTGACGGGTGCCTCTTGAGCTCTTTCAACTGTTTGAGACTGTTTGAGAGGCAGTCTCAAATTCCCGGGGCACAGCTACCAACAGCTTCCCTCATAATCTTTGATTTTTGCATCTACAGGTGGTGCAGACGCCACCTAAGACCGTAACCTTAGAGTGCTCTCTGGAGTCAGCCTGCTTTGCTTTTTCCAAACTTTGGCCAGCAAAGGTAAATGTGTCTTCTACTAAAGTGTTCTTAGCACGCTTTTGGTAACGTGGCTTGAGCAGTATGGCCTAAGACACGCTCGAAGGAAAAGCAAAACAGTAAAAGTCACAAATTTCAATACAGTTTATTAAAAATAGACAAGGAACTGTAAGATTCAAACCAAGTTTAGAGCAAAAAGAATATTTAATAATTATTCAGAAGCAAAATCTAAAGGTGGGCTGTGATTTAAGGATTATTAATTAGCAAAAACAACTGTCAAATCCAAACAAAAAGGTAAATAAATAAAAAACAAGCAGTTCTACTGAATCAATCAGGAAGTCACCTACAAAATTGTAGCTGACTTTGGGAGCTATGCTCGAGAGGACAAAGATAAGTTTAGTCTCAGGTAATGATTAACACTGGAATTTGATGCAAGGTTTTTGGCTGAATCAGTCTCAGAAGGTGACGAGCTGTACAGAAGTGGCTTGAAGTGCAAAATTCCCACAGAGTAGAGTTGGGTCATCAAGTTGAACCTGAATCCACGGCCATCAAAATGTGTGAAACTTCAAGCAGTTACAACAGCTGCAAAGTCTTCGGAGCTTCCAAGTTATGGAAATGGTTCAAGGTTGAGGATAAGAGCCAAAGCATGGAACGTGGCAGGCCTGAGGCATGGTTAAGGGGATAGCAGGTTCCATTTGAAACAAAAAGAAGATGGAAAGAGGCCACTCATGTGGATCTTTGTAATACGAGGCTGTGTCCTTTTGGAACAGAAGTCATTAGTGTCAGGAACTGAGATCTGCATGCGCCTACATTGTTACAGACATCGAGAACTACATGTCCCAGAATGCCTTCAGGCAGAAGCAGCGCTAGTTGATAAAAATCACGTGACAAAGCGATAGCGTTGTACGTGATTCTGGCTTTCCTGGACTCTGTCAACAGCCGTGCTGTTAGAGGATTGGATTCCTGTGTTCCTTCCCATTGTTTTCCTGGGGATTAGATCCATGTATCGCTGGAGGCTCGGCTGAGCCGCTGTACCACCTCGCGTCTCATCTTCCGTGAGGACGCGATCCGGATTCCTTCATTTTTGCCCGCTCGTGGCTGCGGCGGGCGTCTTCTTGTGTTCCGCTCGGCTGAGCGTGAACTGCTCTTGTTCCTCTCCCGGTCGCGGCTGCGTTGGGCTGTATTCCTGATCACCGCTCTTCTGAGCGTGTGGATCACAGAAGTGAGTTCTCTCGCGGCTGCGGAGAACTTGTGGATTCCTTCTGTGTCTGGTGATTTTCAGATAAGGAGCCACGGCAGCATCTCACCCTGGACTCGATCTTCAAAGGGTATAGTTGTACCTTTTCATTGACAAACACTTGGCCTCATTGATATATGCTAAGATATATATATATATATTCCTGAGTGACTTCCTATCCTGTTCAGACAGTATACTTGTGGGAGACTAAAGTTCTGGATTTCCTTTTGTGTTTTTTCCACGTTGGGTGGAACCCTAAACTGTTTTTTCTTTCTTGGCTCAAGACTGAGACTGAGTTGTTTCCACCAAGAACTTACTGGATTTGAACCCTATTTTTAATCTTTGGAGAAGGATAATTTTGTTCTATTTTTGTTCTGGGATCCGCGGGGTGTGGATGTGAGTATGATTGAGTAAAAGGATTTTTTGTGTTTCAATACACGGTTACTGGTGTGGTGTTGATGAATGGTTATTGTCTTTTACAGGTGGTGTTGTTTATCTGTTCGCAAGAAGAACATCTTGTTGGGAAAGACCTATAAGGTATAGTTAGGATTAAAGCGAGAACATATGAGAGTAGAAATGATTGCTGTACAGTATTAATGTTATGCTTTTCTGTTACAGGTAATCCCTTTCCACCGCAGTTCCTACCCTTTCCCATCCCTCGCTTGATTATCTCTATACTCTGTATATTTCAATAGTCAGAGTGTGGGGGAAGTCAGGAGGTGGACCCCATATAGTATCACCCTGATCCTGAGGAGCCAGAGAGGACGTGACAATTAGGACTATTTAGGATGACGCCAAGAATGGTTTGCATATGGCTGGCCTCGTCTGTAGTTACACAGAGACTAGAGAATGATGTGGCGGGATGTTGCAGAGATTAACTACCAGTCCATCCATCACCTTTAGTTTTTCTCAATGATCAACCCTACGTGGTACAGACATAAACAGATGTTGGTCCCATAGAGACCTATGACAAAGGGACTCCTGCTGCAGCCCCCTGGTGAGGCTCGTTAAGGCTGGAAACAGTTTGAGGTTCAAGCATTCCTGATCCTTGGAGGCGTGGCCTCAAAGTTCAGGATCGAATGTACTCTGTGAGTCAGAGCCATGGATTATAAACACTCAGCAAAAAAAACACGCTGAATGGAATGAGGCCACAAATAGTTACAAAAGAATGAGGTTAATTCCAGCATTTCCATCCCACGCTGTGTGCTTTTCTCAGTAGACAGTTTGATGGACAATCAATGTCTTTGTGGCTGCTTCATGTAAATGTTTTGCGAGTCTGAAAGCTCCTCCCCCAGGGTTTACAGTGAGCACCTTTTATTTTCCCACATTGTCTCTCTTATGTAGAAAGGTTACATTTACAACTAAAGTTTTTGTCACATTGAGAGCACAAGTCATTTTCTTTCTCATTGTGGGTTCTCTCTTGTTGAATGAAACTGAATCTCCAGCAGACTCTTCCCTGGCATTTAGAACAATGATGAGGTTTTTTCCAGGTAAGTTCTCGCAGGTTGAGTGAGAACAGATTTCCGACTGAAACATTTCCAGCATTCAAAGAGCTAATGAGGTTTATCCCCAGTGTGAGTTCTCTCATGTCTAGTGAGAGTTGTTTTCAATCTGAGGTTTTTGTGGCATTCAGAGCACTGATACCGTTTATGCCCAGTGTGGGTTCGTTCATGCACAGTAAGGTTGGATTTCTGACTGAAGCTTTTCCGGCACTCAGAGCACTAATAAGGATTTAGTCCAGTATGAGTTCTCTCGTGTTCAATTAAACTGGATCTCTGACTGAATCCTTTCCGGCACTCAGAGCACTGGTAAGGTTTTTGTCCAGTGTGGGTCCTTTCATGTACAGTAAGGCTGGATTTATGACTGAAGCTTTTACAGCATTCAGAGCACTGATAAGGTTTTTGTCTAGTGTGAGTTCTCTCATGGTGAGTGAGAGTTATTTTCCGACTGAAGCTTTTCTGGCATTCAGAGCACTGATAGGGTTGAGCCCAGTATGGATTCTCTCATGTTGAGTTAAACCGCATTTGTGATAGAAACTTTTTTGGCATTCAGAACACTGATACGGTTTCTGCCCAGTGTGGGTTCTTTCATGCACAGTAAGGTTGTATTTCTGACTGAAGCTTTTACAGCATTCAGTGCACTGATGAGGTTTTTGCCCAGTGTGAGTTCTCTCATGGTGAGTGAGAGTTATTTTCCGACTGAAGCTTTTCTGGCATTCAGAGCACTGATAGGGTTTGAGCCCAGTATGGATTCTCTCATGTTGAGTTAAACCGCGTTTGTGATAGAAACTTTTGTGGCATTCAGAACACTGATACGGTTTCTGCCCAGTGTGGGTTCTTTCATGCACAGTAAGGTGAGATTTCTGACTGAAGCTTTTCCGGCACTCAGAGCACTGATAAGGTTTTAGTCCAGTGTGAGTTCTCTCGTGTTCAATTAAACTGGATCTCAGACTGAATCCTTTCCGGCACTCAGAGCACTGGTAAGGTTTTTGTCCAGTGTGGGTCCTTTCATGTACAGTAAGGCTGAATTTATGACTGAAGCTTTTACAGCATTCAGTGCACTGATGAGGTTTTTGCCCAGTGTGAGTTCTCTCATGGTAAGTGAGAGTTATTTTCCGACTGAAGCTTTTCTGGCATTCAGAGCACTGATAGGGTTTGAGCCCAGTATGGATTCTCTCATGTTGAGTTAAACCGCATTTGTGATAGAAACCTTTTTGGCATTCAGAACACTGATACGGTTTCTGCCCAGTGTGGGTTCTTTCATGCACAGTAAGGCTGGATTTATGACTGAAGCTTTTACAGATTCAGAGCACTGATAAGGTTTTTGTCCAGTGTGGGTCCTTTCATGTACAGTAAGGCTGGATTTCTGACTGAAGCTTTGACAGCATTCAGAGCACTGATACGGTTTATGCCCATTATGGGTTCTTTCATGTACAATAAGGTTGGATTTGTGATTGAAGTGTTTCTGGCATTCGGGACATTGATAGGGTTTTCGTCCAGCGCTAGTTTTCTCATGTTTAGTGAGGTGGGATTGATAACTAAAGCTGTTCTCACAGTCATTGCTCTTATTCGAGTTGTTTGTTTCTCCAAGCTGGGTTTGTTCCTGGATACATGCCATCTTAAGACTGAATCTGATTTCTGATTGTGTACTTGTTTATGTTACAACTCAGCATTAACTTCTAAAATACATTCCAGATGCTCTTCTTAACATATGTATTCAACTAATTATAGTTTTTACCTGGAAATTATTTTCCTACCTTTAAAGGCACCGATCTAACTTGTCTTATTAACTTTCACTGAGGAGCCCCTTGTATTGATTAAGAGGCCTCTCATGGATTCATTTTCTCCAAGTTATGCCCGGGTGAATTTTCTAAAGTTTAATTAGTCTCATTTATTGATTCTAGTTTGATCACATTTGATTTAGGAGTTTTAAAAGCACTGATAAGGTCTTTGGGCTTTAGTGTTTGCCTGTAAGGTATGTTTGTTCATACAAGTAATGACAGATGATTAGGGCATGCCAGGGTGGTTTATGAATTATCAATAGCTTAACACTGGCCCCTTTTATACTTCCTGTGCCAGTATATGCTTTTTTGCTCAGTGGCTAAGACAGGTACATGATAAGACTTTGGAGTTACAGGACACTTTGAAACCACTCGGATCAACCCAAGAGACAGAGCTGGTGGAGAAAATCTTCCTATATTGGAACTGAAACCCTCTGGGTATGTAGTGCGCTATACAAATTTCATGACTTGACTTGACTTGACTTGACTTGAACTGATAATCCAGCATCTTTGCTGTAACGACATCTGAGAAAGAGTATTTACAATGACTTTCTTTTAAACAATCTTTTCTCTCCTCTCGTCTTCAGGAGACAGAGACAAAAGCTTGCGCTTGTAAACCATGAATATTAGTCTTTTTGACGGTTCTGTCACATCACAACACGTCTACAGATGCTGATCGGTTGGGGAGGGTTTAGGTCTCCAAAGCATTTCTCATAAACCATAAAAACAAAATGTACAGCACTGAGTTTTCTCAAGTGCACTGCGTGGGGATCAATTGTGGCCAATGTTCTCCTCAATCTGAGTTACTGACACTTGGTAAACATTTATGGCAATTTTACTATAGGGATTTGACAACTTTCTCATTCACCAGTTTCTTCCGCACCAACATCCTCACCATTCCTGGCACATAGAATGTGTTTCTTCTCAAGAGCTCGAGAATGTTTTAACTTTCCTTAAAATAATCCTTTTCGTTGTGTTTCACTAAATTTAAACCTTCTTTTTTCTGTTCATGCTTCAGTTACCTGTAGAAATGGAGTCAAAAATTGTAAATGAACACAAAGAAAAAATATATGTGACCTTATACTTTGCACAAAGAAAGTATTGACAAAAACAAGCCAGGAAATCTGTTGAGTATCATTTCTGATAGTGGTGAAACAGCTCGGGGACACTGTAGATTGGGAGCTTCGGATTACTGGAGCTCATGGATGTGAGAGAAAACATATTTAATAATTAAGAAAGAAACACAAGTTGCACATATATTGCAACATAGATTCTTAGAAGCAGCCAACACTATCAATTTACACTCTCTGTGAAACAGGCTGGCATGATATTGAGATATTTGTAATTCTTTTAATGAATTATTAGATGTTACTTACTCCCCTACTCACTTAAACTATTCATCTATTCCTTTTTCAAGGGATCTAGGAAGGGACATTTTATTGAAAAAAGGAATTCGCCTAGTTGTAATCAATGCTTTAAATGCCACTGTAGACTGACGCTGTGTCCAGTTAGCTCAGTGGAATTCACTATTTCAAATTGTGCGGATGATAAGGACTTACTTGGTGGCTCAGAACTCATCATGCTCCTCCAACAGGACCCAGGCACTGCAACACCTGAAAAAGTGAAAAAAACAGCACAACAGTAAAGGAAACCAAAAAGGGTCAGGAAAAGAAAAACACAAAATAGAGCAAAGGGGAAAAAAAGCTATCTTCCACTTTGACCTCAGGGGTCCAGCACAGGAAACTGTGCAGCAGATGCTTGTGAACCCATAAGTTACATATAAACACAGTGCCTCCAAGGTCAGCACCAGGTACGGCTCCACCGGTTGCACCACCCTAAAGCAAGCCTTGTGTGCATGTGTGTCCACACACATATACTCTGTCTTTTGGTTGTAGTAGATAAGACAGAAAAGGATAGTTTAGGAGGAAGTAAAGAGATGGAAGTCAGATCAAGAGAGAAAAGACGCCGAAAGAACAGTCAGAGGGGGGAGAGTATCACCTGGTGTAGAGGAGAAGCCAAATGTGCCAATAGTTAAGGAACTGCTGGGCAAAACTGACCTAAGAAGGAACTGGACCTGCACTACACCCCCAACATTTCCAGGAGGAATGTGGCTCCATCATATTATTATCAGAAGTTTGATAACAACAAGAATAGTGCACAGAGGGAGTCAAATGTTGAAGCTGAAGAGACAAAAACAAAACAGAGATCAAGAAAGGGAATAGAGAAAGAAGAAACAAGGGAAAAGGAAACTTAAGAGTTATAGAAATCCTTACCTGACAGTTATGTTATATTTTGTTCCTCCAAGGGTGGCAGCCACACTGCACTGCCTGGTCATCCCAGAATACCTTGAGAGGAAGTAAAGAAATAGTTTTGCGTCAGACGACTATCACACTTCATCCCATTTTACAAAAAAAACGTCCTGTACTTGCAAAACAAAAGAATCTCTTGTTCTCTGGAGGCCATTGTGATGCAAATATGGGTATGAATAAATACTTTTTTGGTTCACCAAGAACCATGATCCCATGCTGGAAAAGGTCTCTGTGAATATAGAGTGCACACACAGTCTCAGAGAACAAACCCTAACAACCCAGTCCATGTTTTCATAACCCCCATCTTTCCATTTGCAGACCATGAAACTTGCAAATTAAAAGAATCTGGTTTGCAAAGGTATGTTAATGTCCTTGTACATAATTCTGCCCACACTTCATAAATCAGTCAACCAGACTCTTAGATTCATACAAACCATGCTCTCAGAGCAACAGCAATTCACGTTCAAGCTGATGCAGAGTTTGAATGCTGAGCAATGGAAGCAACAAAGCATCAATGTGTTGGTGCTATTTATCTATAACTTATCTGAAGGGATGATGCGGAGGGTCAGTATAAATAAATCCTTCACGAGACAAAGCTGGGAACATTGAAATGTTTAGATCTCCATTGGAGACAATGGAGCAGCAGCAGCCTATACAACCTGATATAGGCCCACTGCTCTCAACATTACAATGTCCTAATACACAGCCTCTGCCTCTCTGAAATATAGGGATTGGACAGGAGAAGGCAGAAGATACAGCCTGCAGCAGGGCACACAGGAGCCCTCCCTTCCTTCCCCCGTATCTCGCAGTGTCACTGGTGTCTCGGAAGGTGGGGGTGTTCTGCTCATCTCCTACATCTCCCGGCTCACCTGAATGATGAAAAGCAGTTTAGCCGAGCCCAGAGAGAACCGGGGGCAGACTTCAGCCTCCTTTCACAGCTATTGCTGTGAATGTTCAACTATTAACCGCCGTGGTCCTGCATGCGGCTGTTAACTGTTCAACATTACCACTTACAGCAGTTCGGAGTACCGGAGGAGTTTCAACCCCTCTCGGTCTATGGGACACCGTTGTTTTTATTAATTAACACATTCTGCCCTCATAGGGCAAACAGTTCAATGACCTTATAGTCAGCCATAGCAGGCAATACTGCCCATTAAAGGACCGCTCCCTTGGTAAAGGCCCTTGCCTTTGGAGCTGCAACAAGCTTCAAAGCTATATTAAAGGTTTCAAATAATTACTGAAGGCATAAACATGGGTACTCAGTCAGAGAAATAATTATCATAATATTTGCAGGCGGATCACATAAAAGTAACATCTAAAGTATATCAAAAGCCAGAATCAGAAATAACTCTCGATGTAAAGTCAACAGACAGACCACCACAACAAATGTGTGCTAAGAAATAAGAAAAAGTTTTTCTATAATATCAAATAGCAAACTGACATAGAATCTGCTTTTTAAAAATCAAGAAAAAGTTCTTAAGTCCAATATCAGTAAGAGGACTGACATGTAGTCTGCCTTTAGGAAAAGGATAAAATAAAACAATTCCAGCAAATATCCCAAAACAGTCATTTTATACGTTTTTAGACAGAGAGAACACATTATTGACATGGTTCATGATGAGGTAAAAATGACAGCAATCAATGAATGTTCATGAAAACATGGCACAACAAAATGAAATTTAATAAACCACACCTACAAAATGAATAATTAATTGTGACTCTTCAACTAAAAGCCACAAGTCATTTTACATGGTTATTTCCTAACATAATAACTGGATCTTAATCACAGTTTAAGTTTTTAGCCGTTCATCATTGACTTAATTTGCATGGGAACATTTGCTGACAGCTCATTGGTTGTTTATTAGAAATGCCTACAACTTGGACTCCTTTCCCAAGAGGGGTGGGTTGGGCGCTCTCGTCAGTCTGACTGTGGAACGGGAGGCACATTTATTGATTAAAGTGATGCCGGATTTCCATTTACTTCTTCTACAAAAGAGCCACTCTGGGTGACCTCTAGGACTGCACCAAGCATGCAATCCTTCTCCCGTCTCAGGCACAGTCATTGTGTCTGATTCAGTCCAGTAGAAACTCCTAGTGTTGATGCAAGTTGTGGAAAATCCTTATTAATTAAAAAAGAATTTTGTTGAAATCTTAAATTTGTTAAGAATTTTGGCGTTCTATTCTACACTGGGCTTTGGGACTATCGGGACTGAAAGCATGTTCTAATATATCTGTCTTTGACTCTGCATGCTCGGCACAGAGGCCAGTTGGGCTGGGACCATTGGCTGTGACATCCCATTCTGTGCCATCTGATTCATGTTCCAGTTTCCCAGGTTCCTGCAAACCTCACAAGGATCATGTCTTGTTCTGCACATTATTAGTGTTTGAGGTATTTAAATTGCCTCTGTCAGTAAAACCTATACCCTAAGCAGGGCCAGACCGGCCGGAACCGGCTTCCGGTGTTTCTCCGGGGGGCTGGAAGAGTGGGGGCCGATTCTTCAGGGCTGGGAAACGTATTTCTTACTGGGGGCTGGTTTTGCTGTGGTGCTGCTATATCGCCCCCGGCAACAAAAGAGGCAGGGAGCTGGGCCGTCAAAATTGTCAGGCCTGGTTGGGGTTCCCAGTCCGGCCATGACCCAGAGGAACAACTTTTCCTCCATGCCGTGCATATCCAAATTCACACTAGCAACAAACCCAAAATCAAAGCGAGAATAGCATCCGCGAGAACCACTTTCGTCACCCTTTTGGAACATTTTTGTCTGAGCCGTCATTATTTTTTCTTTGATTTTTTTCTGCTTAGTAACAAAATTCTCACTACAGAACTTTGCGTAAAACAAAATCTCATCCGGAATGTTAGTCTGCAGTCTCTCACATTTTTCTGGATATGTGCACTACCTCTAGATGCAACGCTAAAAGATGCGCCCTCTTTTACCCGGTCTTTGCCTTTTCAATATTGTCTGTAACTCTGCATTAATCTCTTGTAATATAATAAAATATTTTGAGGCACTTCACTCTGTGGTTCTTCAATTGGCCAGTTTACAAGCAACTTGCACTCATTCCACAAATCTCTTGGGACAAATATTAACAAACTTAAACTCAGCTCTCGACCACCCCGCCTGGACGAACAGGCCTCATCTCCACTGCATCCCTCCTGGAGAGGCCCCACCTCCTTTGAACCACCCAAACACAGGACAGGCCTCACCTCCTCCACACCTTCCTGGACAGGCCTCTCCCCCTCTGCATCCCTGGACAGGCCTCACCTCCTCTACACCACCCTGGACAGGCCTCTCCTCCTCTGCATCCCTGGACAGGCCTCACCTCCTCTACAACGACCTGGACAGGCCTCACTCACCTCCTCTGCACCCCCTGGACAGACCTTGCTTCCTCTGCATCCCCCCAACAGGTCTCCCCTCCTCTGCACCTACCTCCAAACAGGCCTTACCCCCTCTACATCCCATGGACAGTCCTCCCCTCCTCTGCACCTGCTGGACAGGGCTCACCTTCTTTGTGCCTCCCCCTGGACAGGCTTCACCTCTTCTAACCTCCCTCCGACAGGACAGGTCTCACCTCCTCTGCACCCCTGGACAGGCCTCATCTCCTCTGCACCCCTGGACAGGCCTCACATCCTCTGCACCCCCTGGACAGTCCTCGCCTCCGCCACCCCCCTGAACAGGCCTCTCCTACTCTGCACTCCTGGACAGGCCTCACCTCCTCTGCAGCCCTGGACAGGCCTCACCTCCACTGCACCCCTGGACAGGCCTCACCTCCTCTGTTCCCCTGGACAGGCCTCACCTACTCTGCACCCCTGGACAGGCCTCACCTCCTCTGTTCCCCTGGACAGGCCTCTCCTCCTCAGCACCCCTGGACAGGCCTCTCCACCTCTGCACCCCTGGACAGGCCTCACCTCCTCTGCTTCCCTGGAGAGGCCTCTCCTCCTCTGCAGCCCCTGGACAGGCCTTGCCTCCTCTGCACCCCTGGACAGGCCTCACCTCCTCTGTGCCCCTGGACAGGCCTCTCCTCCTCTTCACCCCCTGGACAGAACTCTCCTCCTCTGCGTCCCTGGACAGGCCTCTCCTCCTCTGCACCCCCTGGACAGACCTCTCCTCCTCTGCACCCTTGGACAGGCCTCACCTCCTCTGCACCCTTGGACAGGCCTCACCTCCTCTGCACCCCTGGACACGCCTCTCCTCCTCTGCACCCCTGGGCAGGGCTCACCTCCTCTGCTCCTCTGGACAGGCCTCTCCTCCTCTGCACCACTGGACAGACCTCACCTCCTCTGCACCCTTGGACAGGCCTCTCCTCCTCTGCACCCCCTGGACAGGCCTCACCTCCTCTGCTTCCCTGGACAGGCCTCCCCTCCTCTGCAACCCCTGGACAGGCCTTGCCTCCTCTGCACCCCTGGACAGGCCTCACCTCCTCTGTGCCCCTGGACAGGCCTCTCCTCCTCTTCACCCCTGGACAGAATTCTCCTCCTCTGTGCCCCTGGACAGGCCTCTTCTCCTCTGCACCCCCTGGACAGGCCTCTCCTCCTCTGCACCCTTGGACAGGCCTCACCTCCTCTGCACCCTTGGACAGGCCTCACCTCCTCTGCACCCCTGGACACACCTCTCCTTCTCTGCACCCTTGGACAGGCCTCTCCTCCCCTGCACCCCCTGGACAGGCCTCTCCTCCTCTGCACGCTCGGACAGGCCTCACCTCCTCTGCACCCTTGGACAGGCATCTCCTCCTCTGCACCCCTGGGCAGGGCTCACCTCCTCTGCACCTCTGTACAGGCCTCACCTCCTCTGCACCCCTGGACAAGCCTCTCCTCCTCTGCTCCTCTGGACAGGCCTCTCCTCCTCTGCACCCCTGGACAGGCCTCTCCTCCTCTGCACCCTTGGACAGGCCTCTCCTCCTCTGCACCCTTGGACAGGCCTCTCCTCCTCTGCACCATTGGACAGGCCTCACCTCCTCTGCACCCTTGGACAGGCCTCACCTCCTCTGCACCCCTGGACAGGCCTCTCGGTGCTTTTCACAGGAGCTTTTTGTGAAGGATCCTCATCAAGGACAGAGGAGCCCAGAGTTCATTGCACCCCATACAGCTCTGACTCCGCCCTGAGCCTCGGGGCGATATGCACAGGCCCCGAAGAAAGACACTGCTCCCCTGGACAGGCCACTGCTCCTCTGCACTCCTGGACAGGCCTCACCTCCTCTGGACAGGCCTCACCTCCTCTGCACCCCTGGACAGGCCTCATCTCCTCCCGACCCCTGGACAGGCCTCTCCTCCTCTGCACCCCTGGACAGGCCTCTCCTCCTTTGCATCCCTGGACAGGCTTCACCTCCTCTGCACTCCTGGACAGGCCTCTCCTCCTCTGCACCCCTGGACAGGCCTCTCCTCCTTTGCATCCCTGGACAGGCTTCACCTCCTCTGCACTCCTGGACAGGCCTCACCTCCTCTGGACAGGCCTCACCTCCTCTGGACAGTAGCAGCTCTCCTACCTGAGCAGAAACCTGTCCAGGCTCTCTCCTCCTTCTGGAGCTGGGGGGGAGGGGCAGGTGCAGATTTGAGGTCTGAGGGGGGTCTGTAGATGGTGGTAACTGCCCACCATACAGGGCTGGAGTCCTTCCTCCTCTGCAGCAGGCTGGACACACCAGGAGAGGCCGGAAGTAATGTCAGACTGCTGCTGGTGCTGTCTCTGCCGCCGCTGACCCGGAAGAGGAAATCCTTCTCCCTTCCACCTAATGTGCAGCTCAGTGGTTTCATCAGCAGGTGAGGAGTGCCCTCTGGTGGCCGCTGACTGAACCGCCACTTCCAGGCTCCAGGATTGAATGCATTTCACGCAAACAAGCATTTATACCTGTAAAGACCTGGGATTTCAGATGTCACAGACGGGAATGTTTTTAAGGGGCAGACAGTTCAAGTACAGGGCCTCACACTTTGCTGCTGCTGTAAAAAAGTATTTATAGCTGCACTTCAGATGAGCATCTTCCAAACACTGATGTAGAGGTCTAAAGAGTATTTACAGAAAGGTGACAACTGGAAGTGGCAGTCTGTATTTCAATGAACATATCTGTATTTCAATGAATATATCTGTATTTCAAAGAATATATCTCTATTTCAAAAAACATATCTGTATTTCAATGAATATATCTGTATTTCAAAGAATATATCTGCATTTCAATGAATATATTGGTATTTTAATGAATATATGAGTATTTCGGTCAGTTTTGCAATTAAACTGGGCAGCTTATTTATTCTTTTAAATAATTTATTTGCAGTTTTTCAAATCCACAACGTGCTAGATAGCAAAGTAAATAGAGGTAAATACCATGGAGTTTCATACACCAGATCAGTGACAATGAGGCATAGGTCATGTGTCAAAGCGACAATTGAAGGAAAAGCTTATTTCTAATTTTCCTATGTCTGTGGCTTATTCCTTATATTTAATACGGTTTTATATCCTCAAACAAGACTGAAATGTAGGCCCTAATTAGGTTTTGAGTTTCTGGTTTAAGAGCACAACTGTCTCGTAAATTATTAAGCTAGCGGTCTCTTCCAGGCTTTGGTGTTTTGTATCTAGTAACCAGCATCCTCTCTCAACAAAGATTCACTGACAAAAAATAAAGCAATATATCTTTGAAACAATTAATTCCTAAGATAGGGCAACCAAGTATGAACCAGAAATTTTTCACACAGTTTGCATTGAAATGAGTGGGTGTTACTGGTCTGAAGAACAGGGGAGGGGCATTTCACTACTCTAAAATATTCTACTCCTTCACATAGGCTCTTATATCACAGTACACTCGTCATCAATACACCGCTGATTAGTGAGTGAGTCAACTCTTTGTGGCATTGTCATGCAAGCAGCCTTGAATGCCTCGACAGCAACATTAATTCAGACATGCATACATCAGAGCCCTCAAACCTCACTCATCCCGAGTGACACTAACACATTTGGAGGTCGTGCTGAAGTATCACTCAAACCTGGCCCTTTCTTCCAAAATATGGGGATTAACTAGAACTTCACACGTGACTATTCGGCACAGAGCAGACCCTCTGTCCCACATTTTGTTGGCAAAACCTTTCTCATATTTCACCATGAGTACTGCACACAGTTCAGTAGAATGTTAAATTGAATGTCTGTTTTAGTGAGACTTGGTTGTCAATCATATCACTTTACATGTGTTCTCATCATGTCTATAAATTCAGTAATGTTTCTTCCTTTGGTACTGTCAAAGTCAAATGTTAAGTGACACCACTCCCTGTGTCTTTGTTTAATACCTCATTTCTCTATTGATTTTTCATATACAATGAGCATATAACAGGTATGAAAGTTTATCGATTCAGCAGAGTCCAAGATACTGAGTAAACTAGAACTTGTGAGAAGACATTGATAACCGGAAAAACAATAAAAAACATAACCCGTCCAGATAGAGGTGATGCAGCCCAGAAGATCCTGCAGATTATCATGGAAGGGACGTGGGAACAGGAGAGAAAAGTCAGGGTGCCAGGCACCATGGTCACCCCCCAAAAAGCCAACTCCCAATACGAAGGCCATAGCCAGAAAACTCTTACCATGGTGTGTTAAATCCTGGAATATTGACATTTTGTGAAGCAAGGTCAGACGGGCCATTAATTGTGGTGCCAGCCCTAGGTTGGTCATCAAGGTATCCCAAATGGAGCCGTAGCAGCACAAAGTGCTGTACAGTCTGCAGGAAATGCAAAATGTCACAGGCAACTGCGCCAAACCTTCTGCACCTCCAGCATGTGGAATAGTCTGCCGTATGTGCTTTATAGACGCACTCCAACGTCCAGTGCCAGTGGTGTAGGGACTTGAAATAACTGAATTTCAACCTGACCGCCCGGAGGAAACTGCCATGGTCTTTCCAAAGGTCGTGCCTGTCCTACTCAGAGAGTACAACGGTACATGAGTGGGGAAGACCCTGACTATTTTTTCAATAATTTCAAAAGGATGGCCACGGCAGCATCTTGGCCATTTGATAAATGGGTCCAGTACTTGGGACCTCTCCTGTCTGGTGACTTACAAGCAGCCTACCAGGCCGCTACAGTTCAAGGGATAGCTCCTTATGCTGATATAAAGAGTAACCCTGGGCTTAATACTTCACTACGCTGACGGAGCATGCAAAGTTTGTGCTAATACGCACATAGCATATAGCATCTGAATGAACAATATTCTCAGATGCTTTGAAAAAGCAATTTTACATGCTTAACAGCATATAATCAATTCACAAAAATGAACTTTTACAATGAAAACATTAGGTAATGAGAGAGCTGATGATTTTGCCCCCCCCCTAACCTAGGGGGAGCACCAAGCAGATGCCTTGAACACAAAGAGCATAAACAAAAAGCACATTTTGTTGAACTTCAGTGGTGATCCCGTTATTTTAGGACCACCCCAAGCTCAGTTATTGGCAAAAAACAATCCCAACCAATGGCCCTGCAAAGCATTATGGGACAAGATTAGCCGTGGCAGTGAATATTATAGTATCCAATATCAAAATAATTCTACAAAGAGCTGCAGTTCCACTGGTCGTCCCTAGATGTCCCTCACAAGTCAAATGCAAAGCATTGAAATTATTCTTACTCAAGCTGCAGTTCCACTGGTCGTCCCTAGATGTCCCTCACGAGTGAAATGCAAAACCATTGAAACCCTTTTATCAAGTATTTGCATTTGACTCGTGAGGGACATCTAGGGACGACCAGTGGAACTGCAGCTCTTTGTAGAATTCTTTTGATATTGTATACTATATAATATTCACTGTCCACTGCTAATTTCATCCCATAATGCTTTGCAGGGCCTTTGGTTGGGAATGTTTTTTTGCCAATAACTGTGCTTGGGTGTGTCCTAAGAGATTGGGTCCACAACTAAATCGTTCAATAAGATGTGCTTATTCAAGGCATCTGTTTGGTACTCCCCCTAGGTTAGGGAGGATCTCAAAATCATCAATCAATCAATCAATCAGTGACACTTATAAAGCGCGCTACATACCCGTAGGGTCTCAAGGCGCTGGGGTGGGGGGGGGGGGGTGCCGCTACTGCTCGAACAGCCAGGTCTTCATCTTCTTCCTGAAGGAGAGGTGGTCTTGGGTCAGGCGCAGGTCGGTCGGGAGGGAGTTCCAGGTCTTGGCGGCCAGGTAGGAGAAGGACCTTCCTCCTGTAGTCGCTCTTCGGATGCGGGGGACGGCGGCGAGGGCGTGGTTGGCTGATCGGAGGTGGCGTTTGGGAGCGTAGAAGTTGACTCGGCTGTTGAGGTAGCTCGGGCCTTGGTCGTGTAGGGCTTTGTGTGCGTGGGTGAGGAGGCGGAAGGTGATTCTTTTGTTGACGGGGAGCCAGTGAAGGTCTCTCAGATGTCCGGAGATGTGGCTGGTTCGTGGGATGTCGAGGATGAGTCTGGCTGAGGCGTTCTGGGTCCGCTGGAGTCTCTTCTGGAGCTTGGCGGTGGTACCGGCGTAGAGGGCGTTGCACTGGCTCCCGGTCAACAAGAGAATCACCTTCCAGCTCCTCACCCACGCACACAAAGCCCTACGGTCCAGTCGGCTGGTGACGAGGGCCTGGGTGACGGTCTTCCTGGTCTCGGTGGGGATCCACCAGAAGATCTTCCGTAGCATGCGTAGGATGTTGAAGCACGCCGAGGAGACGTTGTTGACTTGCCTGGTCATGGAGAGGGAGGAGTCCAGGATGAAGCCCAGGTTGCGTGCATGGTCTGTCGGTTTGGGTGCGGTGCCCAGGGCGGGAGGCCACCAGGAGTCGTCCCCGGCGGAGGGTGAGGAGCCCAGGATGAGGACCTCCGTCTTGTCCGAGTTCAGTTTCAGGCGGCTGGTCGTCATCCACTCGGCTACCTCTTTCATCCCTTCGTGCAGGTTGGCTCTGGCGGCGGCGGGGTCGTTGGTGAGGGAGAGGATCAGCTGGGTGTCGTCGGCGTAGGAGATTATGCTGAGGTTGTGTTTGCGTACGATGGCCGCGAGGGGGCTCATGTAGACGTTGAAGAGGGTGGGGCTCAGAGATGATCCTTGGGGGACGCCGCAGATGACTTCGGAGGCCTCTGACTTGTACGGTGGTAGGCGGACTCTCTGTGTTCTTCCGTCGAGGAAGGAGATGATCCATTCCAGCGCCTTGTCCTGGATTCCGATGTTGCTGAGGCGCCGTACTAGGGTGCGGTGGCAGACCGTGTCGAATGCCGCGGAGAGGTCTAGGAGGATGAGGGCCGCTGTTTCTCCATTGTCCATCAGGGCTCGGATGTCATCGGTGGCGGCGATGAGGGCGGTCTCGGTGCTGTGATTGGCTCGGAAGCCGGACTGTGAGGGGTCGAGGGATCCGTTCGTCTCGAGGAAGGCGGCCATCTGCTTGTTGACGGTCTTCTCGATGACTTTGGCTGGAAACGGGAGGAGCGAGATGGGGCGGTAATTCTTGAGGTCGGTGGGGTCCGCTGTTGGTTTCTTGAGTAGAGCGCTGAGTTCGGCGTGTTTCCAGCTCTCAGGGAAGATGGTGGTGTCGAAGGATGTGTTGATGATGTCTCGCAGGTGGGGTGCGATGACAGCGTCAGCCTTGTTGAAGACGTGGTGAGGGCAGGGGTCGGTCGGTGATCCGGAGTGGATGGAGTTCATCGTGCGGATGGTGTCTTCGGTGCTGATCGGGGTCCAGGAGTGGAGGGTGGTGGTGGGGGGTGGTTGTTCGGTCATGGTGTGCGTTGGTTGGTTGTTGAAGCTGTTGTGTATGTCCGCGATCTTGTTGTGGCAGTATGAAGCGAGGGAGTTGCAGAGGTCTTGCGATGGGGTGATGTCGTTGTTTCCTGTGCTGGGGTTGGAAAGCTCTTTCACGATGTTGAAGAGTTCCTTGCAGTTGTGTGCGTTGTTGTCCAACCGGTCCTTGAATGCTGTTTTCTTGGCGGCGCGGATCAGCTGGTGGTGTTTCCGGGTGGCAAGTTTGAAGAAGGTCCTGTTGTCCGGTGTCGGTTCCCTTCTCCAGACTTTCTTGAGGGCTCGGCAGTTCTTCTTGGAGCTCTTGAGTTCGTCGGTGAACCATGGGGCCTTCTTGCTGCCGGGTCTGCTAGGCGGGGTCCTCAGTGGGGCGAGTTCGTCCGCGCAGTTGCTGATCCACTTCGTGAGGTTGTCGGCGGCCTGGCTGGGGTTCGCTGAGCTGGCAGGAGGGTGCTGGCTCAGGGAGGTGGCGAGCTGGTCTGCTGTGATCTTGTTCCAGCTTCTGCGGGCGGCCTGTTGCTGGTGTTGGTGGGTCGTCGTTCTCTTGAAGGTGAAGTGGACGCAGCTGTGGTCCGTCCATTGAAGCTCTGTGGCGTGGCTGAAGTCGATGTCTGTGCTGGAAGAGAAGACTGCGTCGAGTGTGTGTCCGGCGAGGTGGGTGGGGGTGGACACCAGTTGCTTGAGTCCCAGGTTGGCGAGGTTGTCGAGCAGGGTGCTGGTGTTGCGGTTGTTGTTGTTCTCCAGATGGAAGTTGAGGTCTCCCAGGAGGATGTAGTCAGCGGAGGGGAGGGCATGCGGGCTGACGAAGTCGGCGATGTCCTCGCTGAATTGTGTGCGTGGTCCAGGGGGTCGGTAGATCAGGGTGCCTCTGAGGGTGGTGTTCGGGTTGGTGTGGATCTGGAAATGCAGGTGTTCGGCGCTGGTCAGGGTGTTGTCGGTGCTGGTCATGAGACGGATGGTGTTCCTGTGGATGATGGCGATGCCTCCTCCCATCTGGTTGGCGTTTCGGTCCCTCCGGACGATCTTGTAGCCCTCTGGGATAGCGATGGCGATGTCGGGAGCTGAAGAGGCGTTCATCCAGGTCTCCGTGAGGAAGGCAACGTCAGGGGCTGTGGCGTCTAGAAGGTTCCAGAGTTCGATGGCGTGTCTGTGGACGAAGCGGGTGTTGAGCAGGATGCACTTGAGGTGGGTGCTGCTGGTGTTCGACTTGGCGGGTGCTGGTGCGAGGCTGGTCCGGATGCAGGTGAACTTGCAGGCGTGGCAGCTGAAAGGTCCGTGGGTACGTCGTGGAGTGGCTTGATGGCATTCTGGGAGTCGGCCGGTGTTGAGTGCGATGAGGGTGGCGGCGGAGTACGTCAGGTGGGTCGGTCGGGGTCCTCGTGGGCCAGGGGTCCTGGCACTGGGCGCGGTCCAGGCGCGGACGGGCGTAGACGGGCTTACCTTTGGCGCGCCTTCGGCGCACAAACGGCGCACCCGCTGCGCGTGACCGCTGCGCGTTCGCACGGTCGCCATTTAAGGCGAAGTGCGCGGGTGGGCGGAGCAGCTGGGAGGCGGGAGCGGGGAGGGTACAGAATAGAAAAAGGGGCGGGGAAAAGCGGCGGTGGCGGGAAGGGAGAGCGGAGGGCGGCGAGGTAGGCGACAACAAGGAAGGAAAACCAAAACACAGGCACAATGAAATAAAATAAAAAACAGGCACAAATTACAGAAAAAACAAGGCAAAAACAACAGCAGCGGAGGCAGCCGGCAACCGGCAAACGAGGCAGGCAGCGAGGCAGAGGGCAGGCAAGGGGCACACGCAGCAGCTGGTGGCCGTGCGGCGCGGGGGTGTCCCACAGGTGGGTCACACTCACCTGCGTCGCACGGTCGCCATTTAAGGCCAAGTGCGCGGGTGGGCGGAGCAGCTGGGAGGCGGGAGCGGGGAGGGTACAGAATAGAAAAAGGGGCGGGGAAAAGCGGCGGTGGCGGGAAGGGAGAGCGGAGGGCGGCGAGGTAGGCGGACAACAAGGAAGGAAAACCAAAACACAGGCACAATGAAATAAAATTAAAAACAGGCACAAATTACAGAAAAAACAAGGCAAAAACAACAGCAGCGGAGGCAGCCGGCAACCGGCAAACGAGGCAGGCAGCGAGGCAGAGGGCAGGCAAGGGGCACACGCAGCAGCTGGTGGCCGTGCGGCGCGGGGGTGTCCCACAGGTGGGTCACACTCACCTGCGTCGCACGGTCGCCATTTAAGGCCAAGTGCGCGGGTGGGCGGAGCAGCTGGGAGGCGGGAGCGGGGAGGGTACAGAATAGAAAAAGGGGCGGGGAAAAGCGGCGGTGGCGGGAAGGGAGAGCGGAGGGCGGCGAGGTAGGCGGACAACAAGGAAGGAAAACCAAAACACAGGCACAATGAAATAAAATAAAAAACAGGCACAAATTACAGAAAAAACAAGGCAAAAACAACAGCAGCGGAGGCAGCCGGCAACCGGCAAACGAGGCAGGCAGCGAGGCAGAGGGCAGGCAAGGGGCACACGCAGCAGCTGGTGGCCGTGCGGCGCGGGGGTGTCCCACAGGTGGGTCACACTCACCTGCGTCGCACGGTCGCCATTTAAGGCCAAGTGCGCGGGTGGGCGGAGCAGCTGGGAGGCGGGAGCGGGGAGGGTACAGAATAGAAAAAGGGGCGGGGAAAAGCGGCGGTGGCGGGAAGGGAGAGCGGAGGGCGGCGAGGTAGGCGGACAACAAGGAAGGAAAACCAAAACACAGGCACAATGAAATAAAATAAAAAACAGGCACAAATTACAGAAAAAACAAGGCAAAAACAACAGCAGCGGAGGCAGCCGGCAACCGGCAAACGAGGCAGGCAGCGAGGCAGAGGGCAGGCAAGGGGCACACGCAGCAGCTGGTGGCCGTGCGGCGCGGGGGTGTCCCACAGGTGGGTCACACTCACCTGCGTCGCACGGTCGCCATTTAAGGCCAAGTGCGCGGGTGGGCGGAGCAGCTGGGAGGCGGGAGCGGGGAGGGTACAGAATAGAAAAAGGGGCGGGGAAAAGCGGCGGTGGCGGGAAGGGAGAGCGGAGGGCGGCGAGGTAGGCGGACAACAAGGAAGGAAAACCAAAACACAGGCACAATGAAATAAAATAAAAAACAGGCACAAATTACAGAAAAAACAAGGCAAAAACAACAGCAGCGGAGGCAGCCGGCAACCAGCAAACGAGGCAGGCAGCGAGGCAGAGGGCAGGCAAGGGGCACACGCAGCAGCTGGTGGCCGTGCGGCGCGGGGGTGTCCCACAGGTGGGTCACACTCACCTGCGTCGCACGGTCGCCATTTAAGGCCAAGTGCGCGGGTGGGCGGAGCAGCTGGGAGGCAGGAGCGGGGAGGGTACAGAATAGAAAAAGGGGCGGGGAAAAGCGGCGGTGGCGGGAAGGGAGAGCGGAGGGCGGCGAGGTAGGCGGACAACAAGGAAGGAAAACCAAAACACAGGCACAATGAAATAAAATAAAAAACAGGCACAAATTACAGAAAAAACAAGGCAAAAACAACAGCAGCGGAGGCAGCCGGCAACCGGCAAACGAGGCAGGCAGCGAGGCAGAGGGCAGGCAAGGGGCACACGCAGCAGCTGGTGGCCGTGCGGCGCGGGGGTGTCCCACAGGTGGGTCACACTCACCTGCGTCGCACGGTCGCCATTTAAGGCCAAGTGCGCGGGTGGGAGGAGCAGCTGGGAGGCGGGAGCGGGGAGGGTACAGAATAGAAAAAGGGGCGGGGAAAAGCGGCGGTGGCGGGAAGGGAGAGCGGAGGGCGGCGAGGTAGGCGGACAACAAGGAAGGAAAACCAAAACACAGGCACAATGAAATAAAATAAAAAACAGGCACAAATTACTGAAAAAACAAGGCAAAAACAACAGCAGCGGAGGCAGCCGGCAACCGGCAAACGAGGCAGGCAGCGAGGCAGAGGGCAGGCAAGGGGCACACGCAGCAGCTGGTGGCCGTGCGGCGCGGGGGTGTCCCACAGGTGGGTCACATCTCCCACTGCTTGCCAATTTTTCAGTTTCACCATTGTGAAAGTACTATATGCATTTTAGCATATAAAGATAGAAAAGCTTATTTTCTCATATCTGGTCATGTACAGGAAGCTTTTTGCAATTATTTTGCAATTTTAGCACAGTACAGACAAGTACACAGTGTCTTCAGCTACGCGCGTAGCGCAGACTACGCAAAGTTTTAAGTATACTACGTGAAGCTACGCCAGTCACTACAGATAAAGATGGCATCATGGCCAAAATATATTTGGAGCAATATTTGTCCTCACTTCATCCGCCCATTCAGAGGTGGGCGCGTCAACAGGCTAATTTGACCCTAGAAACTGCCGTAGAGATTGCTAGTGGCTACAACAGAGCCCAAGAGATTCAAAAAAAGGGCGAGGGGAGTCAACAGGGAAAACAGGAGGCCCAGGAGTACATCGTCAGCCCCGTCCTACCCTAGCAAAGAAGCCCGAACCCGTAACAATAATTCCTGGAACCCCTATTATCAGACCTCCTACTATGGGTCCTCAATGTTTCCAGTGTGGAGAGATGGGACGTATTGCCCGGTTTTGTCCCCAACAGGAAGACCCCATGGAAATAGGTATGGCTCGCGACTACTATTGCTCCCCTTCAGAAAAAAATCCCCTCCCTATCGCTGTACAGTATCAGTGAATGGACACCCCGTGACAGCTCTGGCTGAAATGGGATGCCTACACAGCATAGTCCAACCTCAAGACCTGGGATCCCGCCTTGGCCTGATTGATGGAACTGTAGCTATACGTTGTGTTCATGGTGACACCAAACCGTACCCCACCGCACAAGTACAAATACAACACCCCCATGACCCAGGAACCACTTTAACTGTTGGACTTATACCCCGGTTACCAGAACAAGCTTTACTCGGAAACGATTACCCACAGTTATCTCAGTTGTTGCACAGCACTAAACTCGAAGATGAAGAATGGTGGGCCACAGCACCTTTTTCACAGGAATACAGACAAGGAGTGACCACCATCAAAAACTAGGAAGAGTAGAAAACAAAGGAGGTCAGAAAAAGGCAGGAATCCATTGGTTTTGCCCGTTCCACAAGTGAGCTCAAAATCCGTTCCGCTCGCGGATTTTGCGAATTTTCGATAAATTCGCGATCCGCGAACTCCCGCGAATTTACCGAGAATTCGCAAATCCGCGAGCGGCGGATCCGGGGGCAAAAGTTGAAGCCTGGCCTGTTGTAACTATTTTACGATGGCGCCGGCAAGCTGCCAGCGCCATCCTAAAATAGTTACTAAGTTAGCTTCAACAGGAAGGTCTAATAGATAAAATAAAGCAGGTGCTCGATTTTATCTATTAGAGCTTCCTGTTGAAGCTAATTTAGTAACTATTTTAGGATGGCGCTGGCAGCTTGCCGGCGCCATCGTAAAATAGTTACAACAGGCGAGGCTGGTGTAATTTCCTTTCCCAAATCTACCGTGGAACATCAGCTGTGATGCTTGATAGAGGCCTTTGCATCCTTCACTTTCACTAGCGCAATACCTGTGCTGTTCTTGTGACCAGGGGCTTCTTTCTCTTCATCTGCTGAACTGATCTTTCTCTGACCTTTTATACACACAAGAGGCATGTGAACTCGCATTGAAGCCCCGCACGTTTGGTCCCGCTCACACACTCGCGGTGTGCACCGTCTTCCCGCCATTTACCCACTATGATGGACAGCTCACTCAGGGACCCCTGCGCCCTTCGGGCGATTGCATAGTAACACACACATGGTCGCTCGAACTAGTTGAAGCTCAAATTCAGTGACTCATTCATTAGCCCAAAAACAATCGTGAGCGTCGTCGAGGCTGGGCAGGTGTGCCTTCATCCCAAATCTACCGTGGAACATCAGCTGTGATGATGGATAGAGGCCTTTGCATCCTTGACTTTCACGAGCACAATACCCATGCTGTTCTTGTGACCAGGGGCTTCTTTCTCTTCATCTGCTGAACTGATCTTTCTCAGACCTTTTAAACACACAAGAGGCATGTGCACTCGCATGGAAGCCCCGCCCCAAATCCGCGGATCCGCAAATCCGCAAAATCCGCGGATTTTGCGGATCCACGATCTGCAAATCCGCAAAATCCGCGGATCGTGGATCCGCAAAATCCGCCCATGCTTGATGAGAACCCCTGGGAAACCGATAGAACTTTCCTTGCGGCACAAAGGGAAGATCCGGTGTTGAAACAAGGCCCTATAGGACAAAGACCCACACCACGTAGGTCCATATTTCTTTAAGAAAAAGCGGTTGTTGTATAGAAAAGGGAGCCCCACTCAGAACCCCCAGCTATTGATCCCTGGTCCATTCAGGGACAAAATGATGTATCTAGCCCACAGCCACTTATTGGGGGACATTTTGGGGCAGACAAAACTGAAAAACAGATCATGGAACGGTTTTATTGGCCCGGCATATACCAACATGTAAAAATATACTGCAGAGAATGCCCGGTATGCCAAAAAAATAACAGATACCATCCTCCCACAGCACCCCTTCAACTACTTCCCATAATAAAACCACCCACAAGAAACCTTACGATCCTCAACTGCCAACCTCCTCATGATTTCCCGCACAAATAAGGTCTCCTGGGGCGACAAAAGATTCACTGTTGCTACGGCCAGACTGTGGAACACCCTACCTCAGCAAATTAAATCTTGCCCAACTCAACCGGCCTTCAGGAAGCTTATAAAAACATGGCTTTTCAACCAATGAGCAGCACACCATTTGACTACTGCTTCTTCCGTCCATAGCGCCGAGACACCCACGGGTATTTGCACGCTCTACAAATTGCTTGAACAAATTAAATAAATAAATATAACCCTTCAGTCGAATAGGTATGGACATAATAGGGCCTTTGTTACCTTCCCGCAGTGGATGTTGTTATGTTCTTGTTATGGTAGACTACACCACCTGTTTTCCAGAAGCCATACCCTTACGCAGGCCGGATGCCTCTAACATAGCCAAAACCATGATAACGTTTCTTTCAAGGGTGGGATTCACAAAAGAGATCTTGACCGATCAATGGACTCCCTTTGTGTCCTGATTGATGAAGCAAGTCTGTGTGCAGTTAGGGGTCAAACAAATCAGGACAGCTGCCTATCATCCCCAGACAGATGTGTTAGTTGAAAGATACAATGCCACTATTAAAACCACCCTCAAGAAACTCCTAGCTTTGGAGTCCAGGAAATGCGAGGACATGTTGCCCCTGTCATTATTTGCCATTAGGTGCAAAGAACAAAAAAGTACAGGGTACTCTCCCTTTGAGCTGTTACATGGTCATAAACCACGTACCTTTCTAGTGTTTGAGGTATTTAAATTGCCACTGTCAGTAAAACCAACACCCTGAGCAGGGCCGGACTGGCCGGAACGAGCTTCGGGTGTTTCCCCGGGAGGCTGGAAGAGTGGGGGCCGATTCTTCAGTGCTGGGAAACGTATTTGTTACTGGGGGCTGGTTTTGCTGTGGTGCTGCTATATCGCCCCCCAGCAACAAAAGAGGCAGGGTGCTGGTCTGTCAAAATTGTCAGGCCTGGTTTGGGTTCCCAGTCCTACCCTGACCCAGAGGAACAACATTTCCTCCTTGAACATACTGAACCTCATTACTCACACCAATGCCGTGCATACCCAAATTCACACCTGCAACAAACCCAGAATCAAAACGAGAATACAATCCGTGAGAATCACTTTCGTCACCCGTTTGGAACTTTTTTGTCTGAGCCATCATTATTTTTTCTTTCATATTTTTCTGCTTAGTAACAAAATTCTCACTACAGAACTTTGCGTAAAACAAAATCTCATCCGGAATGTTAGTCTGCAGCCCCTCACATTTTTCTGGATATGTGCACTAACCTCTGGATGCAACGCTAAAAGAAGCGCCCTCTTTTATCCGGTCTTTGCCTTTGCAATATTGTCTGTAACTCTGCACTAATCTCTTGTAATATAATGCAATATTTTGAGGCACTTCACTCTGTGGTTCTTCAATTGGCCAGTTTACAAGCAACTTACACTCATTCCACAAATCTCTTGGGACAACAATTAACAAACTTAAACTCAGCTCTCGACCACCCCGCCTGGACGAACAGGCCTCATCTCCACTGCATCCCTTCTGGAGAGGCCCCACCTCCTTTGAACCACCCAAACACAGGACAGGCCTCACCTCCTCTACACCTTCCTCGACAGGCCTCTCCCCCTCTGCATCCCTGGACAGGCCTCACCTCCTCTACACCCCCCTGGACTGGCCTCACTCACTCACCTCCTCTGAGCCTCCTGGACAGGCCTTGCTTCCTCTGCATACCCCCGACAGGTCTCGCCTCCTCTGCACCTACCTCCAAACAGGCCTTACCCCCTCTACATCCCATGGACAGTCCCCCCCTCCTCTGCACCAGCTGGACAGGCCTCACCTTCTTTGTGCCTCCCCCTGGACAGGCTAAAACTCTTCTAACCTCCCTCCGACAGGACAGGTCTCACCTCCTCTGCCCCTCCCCCCTCTCCAGAAGTCTCACCTCCTTTGCCCCTCACCTCCTCTCCACAGGTCTCACCTTCTCTGTACCACCCGGACAGGTCTCACCTCGGCTGCACCACCCTGGACAGAACAGGGCTTACCTCCTCTGCACCCCTGGACAGGCCTCACCTCCTCTGCACCCCTTGACAGCCCTCACCTCCTCTGCACCCCTGGATAGGCCTCGCCTCCTCTGCACCCCTGGACAGGCCTCCACTCCACTGCACCCCCCTGGACAGGCCTCCCCCACACTGCACCCCCCTGGACAGGCCTCACCTCCTCTGCACCACTGGACAGACCTCACCTCCTTTGCATCCCTTGGACATTCCTAACCTCCTCTGCACCCCACTAGACAGGCCTCACTTCCTCTGCACCCCCCAGCTCTGGACAGGCCTCACCTCCTCTGCACTACCTTGGACAGGCCTTGCCTGCAGCAACCCCCTTCCCTGACAGGCCTCACCTCCTCTGCACGGCACCACACCACAGAACAGGCCTCTTCTGCAACCCCCCACCAGAAAAGCATCACCTCCTCTGCCCCCTGGACAGGCCTCACCTCCTCTGCACCCTCTCAGGACAGACCTCATCTCCTCTGCACCCCCAACCCTTGCAGGACATGCCTCATCTCCTCTGCCCCCACATAGGCAATGTGAGAAGTTGTCCTGGTATATGCTGTCCACTAGTTATAATGGGCACCTTGTACCAGTCCAAACAACCCTTATTGATGATAGCTATGGAGAGCAGCCTTCAGGCTAAATCTTGAAGGAATGTAAAGCAGCTTTTTTTTACCAGTCTATAATCTCATGAATGACCAAATAAAAGGAGAACCACACCAGGTTGCACAGGCCCCGAAGAGAGACACTGCTACCCTGGACAGGCCTCACCTCCTCTGCACCACTGGACAGGCCTCACCTCCACTGCACCCCGGACAGGACTCTCCTCCTCTGCACCCCTGAACAGGCCTCACCTCTTCCGCTCCCCACTCAGCCTCAGCAGCTCTCCTGACGTCACCATGAATGCCAGGGGAGGGGGGCATCTGATCCATGGATTAAAAATTGCAGCCAAGTGAGTTGGCAGCTCTCCTGCCTGAGCAGAAACCTGTCCAGGCTCACTCCTCCTCCTGGAGCTGGGGGCGGGTGTGGGGGGGGGGGAGAGGGAGGGGCAGGTGCAGATCTGGGGTCTGCGGGAGGTCTGTAGATGGTGGTATCTGCCCACCAGACAGGGCTCCTTCCTCCTCTGCTGCAGGCTGCACTCACGAGTAGAGGCCGGAAGTGATGTCAGCATCCGCTGCTGTTGCTGTCTCTGCCGCCACTGACCCGGAAGAGGAAACCCTTCTCCTTTCATCCCATGTGCAGCTCCATAGTTTCATCTGTAGGGGAGGAGCGCCCTCTAGTGGCCGCGGACGGAACCGCCACCTCCAGGCTCCAGGAGTGAATACATTTCACGCAAACAAGCATTTATACCTGTAAAGACCTGGGATTTCAGATGTCACAGACGGGAATGTTTTTAAGGGTCAGACAGTTAAAGTACAGGGCCTCACACTTGGCTACTGCTGTGGAAAAGTATTTATAGCTTCACTTCAGATGAGCATCTTCCAAACACTGATGTAGAGGACTAAAGTGTATTTACAGAAAGGTGACAACTGGAAGTGGCAGTCTGTATTTCAATGAATATATCTGCATTTCAATGAATATATCTGTATTTCAAAGAATATATCTGTATTTCAAAGAATATATCTGCATTTCAATGAATAGATCGGTATTTTAATGAATATATGAGTAATGCGGTCAGTTTTGCAATTTAACTGGGCAGCTTATTTATTCTTTTAAATAATTTATTTGCAGTTTTTCAAATCCACAACGTCCTAGATAGCAAAGTAAATAGAGGTAAATACCATGGAGTTTAAGACACCAGATCAGTGACAATGAGGCATAGGTCATGTGCCAAAGCGACAATTGAAGGAACAGCTTATTTCTAACTTTCCTATGTATGTGGCTTATTCCTTATATTTAATATGGTTTTATATCCTCGAACAAGACTGAAATATAGGCCCTAATTAGGTTTTGAGTTTCTGGTTTAAGAGCACAACTGTCTCCTAAAATATTAAGATAGCGGCCTCTTCCAGGCTTTGGTGTTTTGTTTACAGTAACCACCATCCTCTCTCAACAAGGATTCACTGACAAAAAATAAAGCAATATATCTTTGAAACAATTAATTCCTAAGATAGGGCAACCAAGTATGAACCAGAAATTTCTCACACAGTTTGCAGTGTATCATAAAAATGAGTGGGTGTTACTGGTCTGAAGAACAGGGGAGGGGCATTTAATTACTCGAAAATATTCTACTCCTTCACATAGGCCCCTATATCATAGTACACTCGTCATCAGTACACCGTTGATTAGTGAGTGCATCAACTCTTTGCAGCATTGTCATGCAAGATGCCTTGGGTGACACAACAATGACATTAGTAAAGACATGCATACATCCGAGCCCTCAAGCCTCACTCATCACGAGTGACACTCACACATTTGTAGGTTGTGGTGAGGTCTCACTCAAACCTGGCCCATTCTTTCAAACTATGGGGAGTAACTAGAACTTCACACATGACTATTCATCACAGACAAGACCCTCTGTCCCACATTTTGTTTGAAAAACCTTCCTCATATTTCACCATGAGTACTGCACACAGTTCAGTAGAAAATTAAATTGAATGTCTATTTTAGTGAGACTTGGTTGTCAATATTATCACTTTACATGTGTTCTCATCATGTCTATAAATTCAGTAATGTCTCTTCCTTTGGTATTGTCAAAGTCAAATGCTAAGTGACAACACTCCCTGTGTCTTTGTTTAATACCTCAATTCTCTATTGATTTTTCATATACAATGAGCATATTACAGGGATGGAAGTTTATCGATTCAGCAGAGTCCAAGATACTGTGTAAACTAGAACTTGTGAGAAGACATTGATAACCAGAAAAACAATAAATAACATAACCCGTCCAGATAGAGGTGATGTAGCCCAGAAGATCCTGCAGATTATCAGGCAAGGAGGACAAAGGGGAACACGAGAGGAAGGGACGTGGGAACAGGAGAGAAAAGTCAGGGTGCCAGGCACCATGGTCACCCCCCTAAAAGCCAACTCCCACGACGAAGGCCGTAGCCAGAAAACTCTTACCATGGTGTGTTAAATCCTGGAATATTGACATTTTGTGAAGCAAGGTCAGACGGGCCATTAATTGCGGTGGCAGCCCTAGGTCGGTCATCAATGTATCCCAAATGGAGCCGTAGCAGCACAAAGTGCTATACAGTCCGCAGGAAATGCAAAATGTCACAGGCAACTGCGCCACACCGTCTGCACCTCCAGCAAGTGGAATCGTCTGCTGTATGTGCTTTATAGACTCACTCCAACGTCCAGCGCCAGTGGTGTAGGGACTTGAAATAACTGAATTTCAACCTGACCTCCTGGAGGAAACTGCCATGGTCTTTCCAAAGGTCGTGTCCGTCCTGCTCAAACAGTGAGAGGCACAGCCTCTGCTCCCACAAACAGCATAAAGTGTGGGCAGTGGTGCTCGAAAAAAGGCTGTCCATAGTGGTAACATACAATCCCACCATAGTGTCCTTGAATCCTTTCCACATCAGGATATAATGCAACATTGGGACAGTCTCTAGATCGTAAGAGGGAGCACCCAGCATGTGTGGCAGGCTCTGCATGAGCTGTCTGTACCGTTAGTGATGCGACTGTGGCAGCCCATAATCACGCATTAGAGTAGCAAAGGGGGCCAACTCAACGTCCCCTACTATATCGTCCACAGAGCATATCCATCTGGCCCTCCACTGTGTAATGGGAGTTCAGATCATACTTGGCCCCAAGCAGCTCCTTGAGAAGAGCAGGTGTCAGCAATGCGTTATACGTCTGAGCCAGGAGAAGCCTGAGGTCAGTCAACCAACGCTGTTGTGCCTCACAGTGGTACTTATAGGCAGCCAAATCGTTCTTCGGCCTTCCTACCCTCTCACAGCACCTGTGCAGAGGAGATGGACCCAGCGTTCTCCTCCAAGTACTGGCTCAGATATTGGCACCGCCTGTGCTTGTCTTCAGGGGCTTTATACCATGCTGTATACATACGCCAACAGGCCTGAGGGGTTTTCAACAATCAAAGTTTATGGTCGAGTAGCAGAAGATCAGGATCAGAGGTACTGTTTGGGAGGATCAAGGCGTAAACGTTTACAATGGAAGCAGGAGGTGAAAGTAAAGTCCGCGTCCCTCAGGTGCATCTACCACCATGGAGCCATCAAGGCATGATCATCAATAATGTCAGAGAGGATGAACCGGTCTCGGGCTGCCTGGTCGTTTGGTTTCTGGACTTGTCAAGGTGCCATATTCCAGCACCCCCCTCATGAATACCCTGGCTGTCCAAAGGAGAGCAGGAGTTTGGTCAGCCGCCGGGGCATAGATAGAGCCCACACACAAAGACTCATTGAGAATCTGAACCTTGGCAAAAATATATCTGCCCAGGGTGGTCCCACCATGTCTGCAGTGTGCAAACCCCCAGGGATTTGTGAACACAGATGTCCAACCCACTCTCCCTCTGTTCCAAAGGAGTAGATGGGTGTGTAAGGGTAGTCAGGATCCTGCTGGCATGTAGTACCGTACTCATCCAATCCCTTCTGAATGTATCATGTTCACTAGGTGACAGGTGTGTGTCCTGGAGCAATGCTACATCAAGGCGGTGCATCTTCTGAAATGAGAGGATTTTCTGTCTCTTGATAAAATGGGTCAGGCTGTTGTCATTAAGGGCATATTTACAAGGAAGTGGTGGAGCACGGCGTTGGCCTCCTTGGCTTAACGCCACGCTCTCCACTTCTGAAATGAGGGACTACACCGTATTTACAAGAATACGGTGCAGCCCTGCATTTCTCCCTGTGCTGGTGCTGAAGTTAGCTGCCTAGCGCCAATGCAGGCAGCCTTGCACCATACTGCAAGGGTGCCTGCGTTGAGGGGAGCAGGCCTGCCTAGTACCACGCATCAGGGGTTAGAGTAACACATTTCAATGTGGTGGTCCGCATCACCGTACTGAAATGCAAAGACACACATTTTTATGGCTTCCTGAGCTGTCATGTGCTGGAGCGCTGCTATAATAATTAGAAGTCAAACTGAGCAAAGCTGGCAGCGCACATTTAGGGGTTCTGGTTTAGCTACATTCAGGCATGTTATGTATGTTGTTATGTTAAGTGAATTTCTATAGCGCATTACTCACCCGGGGGCATCTCAGCGCTCGCCTAGAAATTTGGCCCGAGGACTGAAAGTCAGAACAGAGTTAGAACAGGAATGCTTTTAGTTGTTTCCTAAAGGTGCTGTATATGGAAATTTAGTTTAGGGACAGCAGTAGTTTATTCCAGTATCTTGGGGCCAGATACAAAAAAGCTTTTCCAGCAGTCTGACTCAAACGTATACGAGGAACTTGTAGAAGGCCTAGAGTACTGGATCTGAGATTTCTGTTCGGTGTATGAACGGTGAGTTTCTTTTGTAGATAGGAAGGGCCTCTGCCATTCAGCGCATTGTAAGTGAGACAACAGATTTTGAAAAAGGATCTCTTCCTTACAGGTAACCAATGCAGCTCTCTCAGCAAGGGAGCAGAAGGGGAGCCAGCAGGGCGGTTCAGTAACATTCTGGCCGCCGTCTTCTGAATCACTGGTAATTTAGTAAGCAGGGTCTCTCCCACTTCCGCCAACAGAGCATTACCATAGTCTAATTGGCTGATGACCATGGCTTGAACTAAGGTTCTGCTGTGATTAGTGGGCAAGTAGGGAAGAATTTTGCGGAGTAAACGCATTCTATAGTAGCAAGAGCTAGTAGTGGCAACAATGTGGTCTTTCATGGTTAGTGGCTGATCTAATTTTAGGCGTAGATTTTTAACACATTTTTTAGGAACAGGAGCTAGTCCCAATTGTGAGGGCCACCATTCATCAGACCAGCTAGCCAAGGCTTTCCCCGTTAGCATGACCTTGGTTTTTCCAGGATTCAACTGGAGGCAGTTCTGTGTCATCCAGCTAGAGATAAAAAGCATTTTGCTGGAGAACCGCAATTTATCTGCTTCTATCTTTGGGCCAATAGTAAATATAAGCTGAGTATCATCAGCATATAAAATTATCTCAAAAGCTAGCTGTTCTACAAATTTTTCTAACAGATATGGCCCTAGCATGATAGTTTGCGTTCTGTCTGACAAAGTTCTGCAACCACTTCAAGGCTGTCCCTTGAATGCCACAGGAAGCTAGTCTCTCCGCGAGCACTAAATGTGAGATGGTATCAAAAGCCGCAGAGAGATATAGAAGGATCAGTATCCTCCAATGTCTATTTTCTGTCTGAGCGAGGAAGTTACAGCGAGCATGGCAGTCTCGGTACTGAAGCCCGTTTGAAACCCGGATTGTGATTGATCCAGAATTTCGTTGGACTCTAGGCATAGACTTACTTGCTGGAGAACCGGGTTATTCTAGAACCCAGCGGTGCCAGGGGACACACCCGAAATCTCCGGATTCACCTGTCTCAGAGTTACAGAAACGCGGCAACTTCTTGGTGACGTCAAAGATCAAATGTATTGGCTGCAACCAGTAACAGAGGTCCACGAAGTACAGTAACTGTATATTCGTAGGAGACTGCTCAAATTTACAAAGCGCGTCATCCCTTTTATACCAAATATTGTGCTTCAGGCAAACATTCCTTATTTACAGTAAACCAATCCCATGTGTACACGACAAAAGCATTGCATGGCAAACCCCCATTTCATTGTCCAGCCCACCATCAATTAATCGGCAAGACCCAACACTCTTCGTCAGATAAACGGACGGACCCCTAATAAAATCGGGCACCTCCTCACCATAAACAGGTCATAAAGAAAGGAGCAGAGACAGGTGTGAGTAAGATTAGACATAGTTGTGTGCAATAATGGGTTTATGGTAGGCTGTGCCTTGATCCTCAATCTCGACCAGCTGCTGTGAAAGGAACTGGCCTAACAGGTTTGGCTTCGGGCAACGGAGTCAGCTTGCCCAGGTCACACAGAAGTCAGCTAAAGGTGTACGTGTCCCAAAGACTCGTTCGGCCTTAGTTATCGGCCTATGTGAGGGCAACCACAAAATGGCTGCTGTGCACAAAATGGAACCCGAAGGTTCAGAACGGAATCTCTGATTTCATGGTGATCTCGTCACTCGAACATGACGAAAACACTCGTATATATTATACTCGCCATTTTCGGTCTGCTGATACCAAAATCGTCATGATACGATAATGTTTATGAAACGGGTCCAGAATTCACAGAACCTCATTGCTTGTTAATTATACTTTCCAGCAGCTTGCCCAATAAGGGTAGTAAAGAAATAGGGCGGTAGTTGCTGAGTTATTGGGAATCCGCAGTCGGTTTCTTCAATATTGGACGTACAAATGCTTCCATCGATGTTATTGGAATGGTAGAAACTGAAAATTGGCTGTCTAAAGAGATTTGGGGCGCTCATGTAAAATTTACACACAATTTGTTATGAACCCACAGTATCCTTACATTTGCTATGTATCGCTGTGCCTTCAGAAAAGGAGAGTGTACACCCAATCCCTCCTATTAAATCAATCAGAAGATTGAATGCAATTTTAACAGTTTTCCGAAGCACAAGCCAAATAACATATAAATAGACAATACAAAAGAATATACAGATTGATCTCCAAATTATTGTACTTGTCTTGTGTCTTTATTTCTTTTCACTTGATCAAAGTCTTCCACTCCCTTATACCAACGCGTTTCGTCGCCATTGGGTATGTATCCATGACTTCCTCAGGGCTTATGTATCCTGTAAGCTCCAGATTACTGTCCCTCGCAGTTGCAAGAAGTAGGTTGTCTTTCCCAGGGTAAGAGTCCCTTTCCTACTTTAAAAACTTTTTTCAATATCCGATTTTTCACCATGTAAATCCGCTGATTAAATCAAACAGTCTTCTTAAATTATTTCTCCAGGTTGTCTCCCAAGGTTCAATTACTCATCTCGTACATTGACATTGCTCCGATTCTATCCATATATTAGAGAAATTATGAAAATGCGGAACCAATCCTTCCACCTAGATCCTCAGGTCCCTGAAGTACGGGCAACCTGTAACTCTCCCCGCTCGGCATCTTGTGAAATCACATACAATAGTAGCAGGAGCTAGTAGTGGCAGGAATGTGGTCTTTCATGGTTAATGACTGATCTAATTTTAGGCCTAGATTTTTAACACGTTGTTTAGGAACAGGAGCTAGTCCCAATTGTGAGGGCCACCATTCATCAGACCATCTAGCTAAGGCTTTCCCCGTTAGCATGACCTCGGTTTTTCCAGGATTCAACTGAGGGCAGTTCTGTGTCATCCAGCTAGATATTACAAGCATTCCGCTGGAGAACCGCAATTTCTCTGCATCTATCTTTGGGCCAATAGTAAATATAAGCTGAGTATCATCAGCATATGAAATTATCTCAAAACCTAGCTGTTCTACAATGTTTTCTAACAGATATGGCCCTAGCATGATAGTTTGCGTTCTGTCTGACAAAGTTCTGCAACTACTTCAAGGCTGCCCCTTGAATGCCACAGGAAGCTAGTCTCTCCGCGAGCACTAAATGTGAGATGGTATCAAGAGCTGCCGAGAGATCTAGAAGGATCAGTACTACCGATCCTCCAATGTCTATTTTCTGTCTGAGCGAGTCAGTTACAGCGAGCATGGCAGTCTCAGTACTGATGCCCGGTTGAAACCCGGATTGTGATTGATACAGAATTTCCTTGGACTCCAGGCATAGACTTAGTTGCTTGTTAATTATACTTTCCAGCAGCTTGCCCAATAAAGGTACCAAAGAAATAGGGCGGTAGTTGCTTAGTTCTCGGGGATCCGCAGTTGGTTTCTTCAATATTGGACGTACGAATGCTTCCTTCCATGGTATTGGAATGGTACCTGATTGTATTGAATAATTATTGATATTTAGAATTGCTGGCACGCAACGAGTGGCTAATAGGGCCATTGTCTTTGGAGGACAAAGATCTTGGGGTGAGCCAGATTTTGAGAAGGAGAGAGCATTGGAAACTTCCTCAAGCGTGGTTAACTCGAAACAATCTAAGGTGCTAGCTGCCATTTTTTCTAAGCCCTCTGTTCTTTTAGAGGCTTCAAGGTCTTGAGAGGTGATCGACGAAAAGTTAGCATAAATATCAATTATCTTTTCTTGAAAATAGATTGCTAACGAATTACAAAAATCTTGTGTGTCCATAGGCAATTGTCTACAGACATGAAGAGATACGAAGTCTTTTACTATATTAAAAAGGGCCTTTGGGACGTTACTGGCACGTTCAATTTGGTTAATAATAAATAGACGTCTGGCTGATTTCAAATTCAGATTACAGCTAGAAAAGAATTGTTTAAACCGTAGTTTGTTTTGTGGGTCTTTACTTACTCGCCAAAGTCTCTCCAATCTCTTGCATTTGGATTTTTCAATATTTAGCTCTGAAGTGCACCAGGGGGCTGATGGTGGACATTGGGGAGAATCCAAAACTGTCACAAAGGGGGTATTAAATTCTTCCAACGTCGTAGGAGCATCCTCATTAAAGGCTTCTACAGAAACATTTCGCCACGGTCTTGCGCCACTTGATTTTTCCCTGCACTTAAGTCTGAGCACTTAGGGCATGGCTGTTGGATAGAGAACTTAATCATTGAATGATCGGTCCAAGTGAGAGAGTTTGGGAGGTTACAGGTTAGATGATCAATATTAGAAAAGATTAGGTCTAGCGAGTGGCCAGCTGAATGAGTTGGGCCTGTAACTCTTTGGGTGAGTTTAATCATGTCAAGAGTAGAGAGGAGTTTATTTACCTCAGGGTTCGTATGATTTTCACCATGAAATTTAAAATCCCCCAACAAAAGAAATGTATTTGAGGAGAGCACATGTATAGCAATTAGATCTATCAGTTGGTCGGTAAAATTGGTCTTAGGAGAGCTCTTCCGGGGAACCCTCCCTGCTCCCGGGACCGACGTTACAGAGCCTAAAAGCAACCTAGGTCTGCTGCCGATGCAAGACACAATTCTGCCCTCCTGCTGCTGGGCCATGGCCGAGCAGGGGAAGGTAGGACAATAGGTTTCCTGTCACAGGGAGGTCGCTCCCCACAATGCAACAGTACCACCTGTCTGCCCGTGTCTCCCAGCTCGCTGCTGTTGCCTCGGACACGAGTTCAAGGCTCTCCTCCACCCGCAGGCTACCACCTGTGCCTCATCCCTGGTTGCCAGTGGTAGGTTGCTTTGTGTAATTGTATTGCTTGTTTATTTTGTTTGCTTCATTCCCCCTGTTGCCTCTTGTGCTACTTCTGTGCCCTGTGCTCTTCTGCCTTCTCGCCGTTCCTCCTGTGGTTTCCCCGCCGCTGCGTCCCCTGCGGCCCTGTCCCCCGCTCGCTACACATCGCCTTAGTGTATTTTGTATTGCATTTTGTTGGATTGTTTGTTGTTTTCCTTTCCATTCCTTCTTTTCCTATTGTGCCGTTTCTGTTCCCTTTTTGCCTTCTGTACCCTCGCCGTTCCCTGTTTTCCCGCCGATGTGCCCCCTGCGGCCCCAAGCCCCGCTCGCCCATTCATGCGCCCCCGCCTCCCAGATGCTCCTCCCTCCCATCTTCCCTTCTTATGGCGGCTGCTGCGCGGTGAGGAGAACGACCCTTGACCCTTTCACAGGCAGGTGGCTCCCCACACTGCGACAGCACCACCTGCCTGCCCGTGTCTCCCAGCTCGCTGCAGCTGCCTTGGACGCGAGTTCGGGCCCTCCTCCACCCGCAGGCTACCACCTGTGCCTCACCCCTGGGGGCCAGTGGTAGGTTGCTTTCTGTAATTGTATTGCTTGTTGTATTGTTTATTTTGTTTGCTTCATTCCCCTTGCGCTACTTCTGTGTCCTGTGCCCTTCTGCCTTCTCGCCGTTCCTCCTGTGGTTTCCCCGCCGCTGCGTCCCCTGCGGCCCTGCCCCCCGCTCGCTACACTTCACCTTAATGTATTTTGTTGGATTGTTCGTTGTTTTCCTTTCCATTCCTTCTTTTCCTCTTGTGCCATTTCTGTGCCCTTTCTGCCTTCTGTACCCTCGCCGCTCCTCCCCAGTTTTCCCGCCGCTGCGCCCCCGCTCGCCCATTCATCTGCCCCCACCACCCAGCTGCTCCTCCCTTCTACCTCCCCTTCTTATGGCGTCCGCGCCTGGACCGCACCCAAAGCCAGAACACCTGGCCCCCACGAACGCCATGACGCCGGTCTCCACTACTACTTCAGCTCCCTCCACGCACTCAACCCCGGACGATCATGCACCTGCTGCCTGGCTGCCCCGAAACGCACCCAAGGACCCTTCTCCTGCCGGAACTGCAGCTTCACCAGCATCCGGGCGCCAACCCTCCTACCAGGAAAGAACCCAAGTACCTTAGATGCATTCATCTCAACACTCGCAACACTAGAAAGCATGTTAAGACTCACTTACCAGCCGGGATGAGATGAAAACTGTGGATCAATGTTTTGTCCACGGGGCAAAGTAACATAATTAGGAAAATTTGTTAAATTAGTATTGCTATATAAGATACAGTGCCAAAGTTCATAATGCCATCTTTGATGTAATCTTTCCTAGTTTTTCAGTGCAGGGCAGTAGAAAGACGAATTTGCAGGAAGTCGCGCTGAGTGTGGCACTTCTTTACGATCCCATAGGGATTCTATAAGGACAATATCCTCTTGTCCTAGCTCAAATTTACATTTTGTTACAATCAGTCAGGGAACTTAGAGTTAAAGAACTTAAAGTGTAAGTAAAAGATTCATATATTCATTTGAAATTTCAATGCTCCACGTTCGATTTCTGAAGAACGAATAAATTATTGTGGCTTCTCTCCGCGCTTCTGGTTAACGAAACACGGCAGAGAAGACCTACAACATAAACGGGATGCAGCCAACAGCCGCAGCGTGTGCATGCAGGGTTCAAAGGCCTCGTGTAAGATGGCCGATCAGTTGAGTGGCGGTTTAGTTGCTGCTTGCTGTATGGTACAAGGGGATGATACGAAGTATGCATCTAAGACTACCCAAGGTTACAGTCCAGTTTTTCTATCACAAACTTACTTCAAATGTTTTGTTTGATTTAAGCTATTGCTGTAACTGTTCAAAATGAAGAGATTGATCTTGAGAACACAATTTGTCACAAGGGTAGGCTGAGAATTAAGAAAAACAACAAATCTCCTGGTTTTATAGATGCCATCTTGTTTTTTAGTGGATGTCACTGTCTGTGATGGTGAGCCTGGGCCTGTTCTTATCATGGAAATGCCACTGAGTGCGAGCTGCCCAGACCTTGAATAGAGAGTTCACAACCACAATATTTTGGCAAAGAGGTGAAGCCACAAATAAATGAGTGAGGCTTGTGGCTGCCCAAATCAGTGAACACCTTGTTGGGGGGGGGGGGGGGGGGGGGGGGGGGGGGGGAGAGGAGAGGAGAATTCACAATGATTTTTTTAAAGCTCTCGCTACTTTAACAGAGCCAGTTTCGAAGCGCTCAAAGTGTTTGCCGATAAGAGACTTAGGGCCAGATGTAGGTAGCTAAATACCGGTCGGTAACGGCCAAAAATCGGTGAATTTTCCGGTTACAGACGTTTTAGCCCTTTCCATTGTAGGAGGCTGTAAATAATGATTCGGTAATTTACCGATTCGTTATTCTAAGGAATCGGTAACATTTCGATTCCTTAAAACCTAAGTAGGTAGTACTTAAGTGAGTGCATTTTTGCTTTAAGGATTCTCTATTTACCACCAACTACAAGTTGGTGGTAAATACCGAATACCTTTAAAAAAGCAATTATTTGCTTTTTTCAAAGTGCCATGTGGCAGACATACATGCCCTTAGGACATGTATGTGTGCCACATGTGCACACATGCACGATTCAGGGGTGTAACAGGGTGTCAATGTGACACCCTGCCACCCTTGAATATGCTCCCGCTTTACCGATTCGGTATTTACCGAATCGGTAATAGTGAATGGCTTCCTATTCATTCCACGCCCAAAGGAATGAATGGGAAGGTATTCCTCATTACCGAATCAGTATTACCGATTCTGTAATAAGGAATTTTACCTACATCATATTTACCGATTCTTAAATACTGAGTCGGTAAAATTTGGTATTTAAGAATCGGTAAATTGAGATTACCTACATCGGGCCCTAAAGGTATAATAAGGAGATAGCGATGCCTAAGATTTTATTTCATACCAATCAAGTTACTTCCTGTGTAGACTTGCCTCACCAAATGCAGCAATAGCAGGCAGAAAAGGCTTACTTTAAGGTCCAGTACTGTCTAATCTATGTTTCTTCTAAACACTAGGGGATTCAACAAACTTTATTCGGTTTTATAAATCGAAAAAAACATAAAAGTCATAGATAGGATGCTTTTTTGCAGCATGCTGCTGGGGTTCTGGACAAGGAGATTGAACTGGCTATTAGACAATTATCTCGCTCACCTTTCCTCCCTTCCCTAGGGGTTTCTTCTGTTGCTCCATATGCTGGTTCCCATACTCAGTCCCCTCAAGTAGGCTTGGTGGACATACCTCAAGATATGCCTCAAGACCAGGCTGGGGGTATCGTCACCCTTACACCAGTTGTTGTCACACGGTTGGTGCCCAGTCTCCAATTTTTAGGTCAGCCCCTGACATGACCACTGGCAAGGGATGGGGCCCAGGAGGAGCGAAGAGGAAGCGCCTCTCAGTTGGGGGCCCTTGTAAACGAAAAAGAACATTGGATCACAGTCCTCTTCAGCAGTCCACCCAGAAGTGCCTAACCTGGATGCTATTTCGTTAGACATGCTCAAAGCAGCCTTGCTGTCAGCACTTGGAATTAAATTGGACCCCATCCTATTACAACTTTCTGCGATGGAAAGCAACCTGTCTGCACTAATCGCCTCCTTGCAAGGGGACCATGCCCTTCTCTCCACAAGTATCTCTCCTACAAGGCCTACGATCTCGACTACCATTTCCAGTCCCAGTGGTAGTGGCACGGGGGCAGAAGACAGAGCAGTGTCTATCACGAAGCAGCCTAGTCACATGGTAGGAGATACAACGCCACCTATTATGCCCAGGACTGACCATAAAGACCGTCCAGCCAACCGAAGGGGGGCAGGGGTCACCCAGAACTCAGTATCTTTTCAGTCTCTGCAATCTCAGGGTTTCAAAGTGGGCGGATTGTACAGTTCCAATGATAGGTGGGAAGGGCTGGAAGCCATGCCCCCGGGGACTAGAATAACTATTATCCTAGTTTGGGCTTTGTTCATCTCCTACCAGAGTCCACTAGGCTTGTTGTGGAGTGAGTACCATGCCTCAACCCCGGGACCAAGGAAGACTTTTACCAGCTCAACAATAAGGTGGTGCACTGGCTCAATTCCATCATTGCCCCTGGGCTTAGGGTGGAAAACAAAATTCTCATGGTGCGCCGGACACAGTGAGTTGGTAGCACCAAGAAATCCTGGCTGGGGGACTGCATTATAATCAATGTTAACAATCCAGTCATGGTAAACCGAATCTTAAGCACGGTTGCCCAGTCTAACTACAGGTGTTGGAACTCAGTAATCTCGACACTTCTACAGACCCAATTATTACCAACTACGCTCCCAGCGCGAGCGGCTCCAAGAGGTGGGCCATAGGGGTTGTGCAGAGGGGATGATAGGGGTAAGCACAGCAAATAGGTTTACTCCTCTGAGCTCATTGGAAGATTGCGATTGATGATGTGTGGGTCCCTCGGACCCTGTGGCACCCGCATCCCAGGGAAATGTATCGCCCCCAGAACAGGTATCAAGTGTGAATGGAGGGTGTAAATGTATTTCTTGGAATATCGCGGGGCTGGAGAGCAAGACTGAGAGCACCAAATGGTTGGCCCTTGTTAAGAGTTTTGATGTGATATGCTGCCAGGAAACATGGGCTGTAGACAATAATTATCACCTAGATGGCTATAAAACTCTCTTCATTCCAGCTACCCCATCCAGGACAGGGAGAGCCAAGGGGGGGCTTATCACCTTTGTTTCTCTAGCTGTGCTTGTCATCTCCGCTACCTCACTAAACGTCTCTCCCAATTTACATGTGATGTTGTTGTCCAGTGGAAAGAGCAAGCTACTTCTGGTAAACTTTTACAACGAGGGAGTTACACACCCGGATGAGGGCAATATGTCTGCTGGGGTCTGTACTTCAGGATAGCTTCTTGAAAGGTCAGAGTTATCACTACATTTTTCTAACAAGGGATTTTAACACTCATGTGTGGGGACATCAGGCAAAGAGAAGTGGAAGCTATGGGTTGTGCACGACAAGCAGGCTTACACATGGAACATACTACCCAGGGTACTGAGCTTAACTCCATCTTGCTTGAATTTGATTTAACATCTGTAATGAATAAGCTGCCTCCGGGGAAAACAGACATTATTCCCACCTTTCTTGGAAGCGGGTGAGAGACCTTTATTGAAATCCCCTTTGTATCTTCCCCCTTTATTCTCTGGTTACCGATTTTTCTGTGCAGGCGATTGAATCTAGTGACCACAACCCCATTTGTGTCTTAACAGGCTAGACCCGAACACTCGGACATACCAAGGTGGGTGCAGGGGCTGGAGGCTCCTTTAAAAGTGGTGGTAGTGGGAAGGAGCGTAAGGTGGGTATGTATTGTCCCAGAGCTACTCCACGAGTCCCTTTTAACTCACTGTCATAGCAGGTTTGCAACCTGAATCGATGATGAGGTAAGTGCTCTGGACATCATGGTTGCATTTGGATCCATGTCTACTGTCAGAAGGAAGTTACTACGGGCCTCGGGTGAGGGCTGTAAGCACCAGGTCCACAATGGTTCGGCGTGCTCCCAGGCTTCCAGGACCCTGAGACAGGCCTTGGGTGTTAAACCCCGAGACCGGTGGCTCTCAAAGGCCATGAAGAGCATATAAGGCTGCTCTAGCAACTCGTGAGTCGGCCCTGAAGATTGCGGCCTGGATCGATTTAGTGGAGGCGAGTACACTGCGTAATAGCTCAAAGTTCTGGGGCATTATTAACAGCCCATTTCTATCTGGAAATAATGCTAATTTACTGGAAGCCCATATCACTGAGGACAATTGAGTACATAATTTCGAGGGTATCTTCCAGTCGGATACCCCGCCAACTGAGGGGCAGGAAAGGGTGGAAGGCAAGTCAGAACTAATTTTTACCACGCAAGAGGTGAGAGCCGGTATTCTGGGTCTGTCTAAAAACAAGCTCACACGCCAGATGGGATCCAGCCATATCTCTACATCGCCCACATAGAAACCTGGGTGCCTGTCCTCACAGATGTTATCAATGCTGCAGTCCAGGTTGGCCGCCCAGATTCTTGGGTTTTATCAATTATAGGCTAGGTATTTAAAAAGGGAGATCCGTACAGTACCTATTGTTATAGGCTCATTTGTCTTCTGGACTCTGTGGTGAAGGTGGTGGGCCGCATGGTACTTGACACAATAGTATCTTGGGTTGACGAAAACAACTTTTTATCCGATATCCAATAAGGCTTTCGCCTGGAACAGTGTTTTAAACCTGTACATGGTTCTGAACTAATACACCGTGGCTCGTTCCAGCCCCATATACCTAGCCTTCATGGACCATTCCTCAGCATTCGACTGTGTCAATAGATCCAAGCTGTGGCAGTTGATGTCCTCCATTGGCATAGACAGTAACATAATTTTATTTCTGCTGGATCTTCACCGCGATTCAACCGCGGTTGCCCGCTATTCAAAGGATCTGAAAGTGCCCAGTCAGATTGACATCAAGAGAGGGATGTGTCAGGGGTGCATTTTAGCACCCTTTCTTTTTAACCTATATATTAATTCCTTAGAGAAGACCGTTTTGGCCACAAATGCTGATTGTCCCCAGGTAGGCAAGCGTAGCCTGCCAGTCCTCCTATTTGCAGACAACGCAATCCTTGGGCGAGGACAGCCAGGTGCCTACAACTTCTTCTGAATTCTTTTGCCCTTTTTATGAAGGACTTGGACTTTTCATTTAATCATTCCAAGTCATTCATTATGCAGGTGGGACCTCGTAAAGCTAAGCAGTTCACTTTTAAATTCGGACTTTCGGCAATACCGAAGACCAATGTTTTCTACTATTTGGGAGTTGTGTTTGAGGATTCCTTGAGTTGGTGCCCTCTGCTTACTTGGAAGAAAGGGGATCTAGTGAAAGCTTTTGCAGCTGTTTTTAACTTTGCCAGCAGTGTGGGAGGGAAGCCAATAGGGGCTTTGAAGACATATGAAGACAAATATATCTAAAAGGTTAGTTATGGGAGTGAGATATGGGGCCATATTGGGGTAGGGGCAGTGCAAAGTACTGAAAACTCTTTCCTGCTATGGGCCCTTTCTGTTCCACAAAGCACCCGGTTTTATGTCTTGCACGAAGAGTTGGGGATGCCTTTCCTCTCAGATGTACTGGCTTTCCGTCCCCTGGCTTTGTGGCTTAATATTTGGTCTAAATAAGAAAATACACATAGCAAAGACGTCCTACGGGAATGCCTTTCACTTGACAATGTCTCAAGCATCCGATGACTCTAGTATATAAGATGTATATAAGGATAAAAGAGGGACCTTTTCTCTGGTCAAAGAGTGTTTTTTAAAGAATGAGCTGCTGTGATAGAGAGGGAAATGAGCTGTGTAAGCCTAGTGTGTGTAAGTACATGGTGGTAAAAACTGTACCAACCACTGAACCTTATCTTCTAGGGTTTAAAAGCATCCATGATCGTTTTCTATTGACCCAGTTTCGGCTCAACCTCTTCCATTACCTCATGGCGCACCCTTGTGGCTTCCACAGAGGCCAGTGCCTCATGCCCTGTGGCTGCAACTGTGAGTCTCCTCAGGACATGATGCACGTTTTTAATGTTTTGTAGTTTTTATGCTGTCCCTAGAAAGTTATTTATTATTTCCATTCTCAAAAAAGCGGGTTTTAGGCGGGTGAGAACAGCTCTTATCTTTTTACAGCTGCTCTCTAATATCACCGTTTTGCCTACGCTTAACTTTTTATGGGACGCTGTTAGACTCAGGTGAAGCTGCGATTAACTTCTGTACTGTAATTCATGAATTTTTGTCTTGTGTTCTGATTAACTTGGACATATTATATTTGTCAATATGTGTCTTGGAAAATGTTTTATCATTTAATGTATGACTTTAATGATTTTCTTTTTTAAAACCGAATAAAGTTTGTTGATAATAATCACTAGGGGATTCATTTACAGGGTAGCATGGTATCCCTCACAATAACTCCAGGAGTCACAGTCCACACAATGTACATGCTTTGTTTCCCCTACTTCCAACCTTACATGTACCCCTAATCACCTGCACAAACCTCTCCCTGCTGATGCCAATGTTGTCCTCCGTCATCCCGCAGATCATCTTTTTGGCCCCTTTCAAAGTGCCCATACAATAAAAATGCTACTGTTGTAAATACATATCAACTACCATTTGTTGCGTTTGAAACATTTTATTGAATAATAAAACCTAATAAACGTAAGCTGATTATTAAAGCAAACCAAAACATCAGTTGCCATACACATTAGAGACAAAAGTTGTACATACAAATCAACATACTGTAACACAGCAAAGTTATGTAGAGTACAATTCCTAATTTCTGGCAATCTTTAAAGTTGAACAATAGAAACGTTCATAAAGAACAGGAAATGAAACAAAGAAGGTGGGATACCGTGATTTCATTAATGTAATACTTCATACACATAGAAAAACAAATACTAATTATTTTCCTTAAGCAATAAAGTCCGCACATTAAAATATTACAAGAAATATAATGAACAATGAACATTTCATGTGTAATTAGAATTCAATTTGAATATTTTAACCTCCTCAGCATTATTTGACTCGTGATTACAACCTGAATGCTTTCTGGAATGGAACCACCTCATGGGGTTCGAAATCTCATCTTTTCCAACAACAGGATTCAAATGGTAAACTTGAATTTCAATTCAATTTATTGATTTAAGCCTTTTTGGAGATCAACAATTTAAATATATACAAAATCCACACACTTTTGTAAAATTGTCAGCTAAACTTTAATTCAATCCACCTTCTAATCAAACACTTCCCATTCCAGCAAGCATCACAGGACCACTTGTTGTTATCTTCCCAATTAGTGATAATGTTTCAGATGGCAACTACAATAAATATGTTTAGTATTTTACCTCCGAAAGGAAAAACATACCATTTCTGAATCAAGGTGCACAATAAAATATAGGAACAGAAGGGCATCTTTTGGTGTAGCATTCATTAAGGTTGGACCAGGCTTGAAACTAGAATTCCTGAACTTTTGGACATTTAAATGTCATATTTTAAAAGAGTTTAAACAGACCCAGCACGAGCTCCACGAAAAATAGAAGATGAGTGAAAATGTGCTGATAAGTAATCTATTGATGTAAAATACAGTGGTCAGGCAATGCTTGTGGATCTAATTTATTCAGATTTTAACTCCATAGTTTGTTCAATAAATTGACTGAGCCTAATACTTGAAGGTCCATCTCTCAGATCAGTTCTATTACAGTTTTAGTTGCGATAACACTAAAAGAGATCAATCATAAATAGATTTTAAATGCCATGTTTGGAATTGATCCTTGGTCTGAATCTAGATTATTGTCTGCAATAGAAACCAGTACGAACAGATCAAATCTAAAAGCATTGAATATGTTTATTATAATGGTTTAGAGAAAACCCAGAAGACACACATTGTTCCTGAAACTCAGAAAATGTATCTAAAGATTATGAATACATCCTATTTTATGTCCAGAGACTGCTTTCTTGTTTAAGTTACAACATTTGCAAATATATTTAACAAAACATTAAAGCTGGTTGTCAGAAATTCTGTCTTTAAGTATTGTGTAAGAGTTAGGTGTGATGATTTTTATTTGATCTGAAGCAACACTAACACTAAATAGGTACATTCACAGGTTATCATTCAACTAACATTATTATCAAATTTAATTTGGAGGGAATTGAGAAAAATGGCCTCATGTACCAAGGGTTTTATTGTTACAAAAATCCACTGGTTCGGTATTTCACAGAGTTTGCAAATGCTAAACCCCTTTTAGAAATGTACTAAGCCCATTTAACAATTCAGAATTTGGACGGGGAATGTTAATAGTTTACCTTCTTAATATTAAATACATCCTTAAGGTATGTATTACGCTTTGAAACCATATGTGGGCTGAAAAACAGTAACAGGAGGTAGTAACCCAAGGGGACATTTGTAAATCTGAAAGTAAAATGGGGTGCATTAAAAAATTCCATTATTTAAAAGCAATCACAGACACAGTAGTGTGCTGACTCTACAAGCAACCACTTTTTACTAAATGGATTATTAGTACATGAACCTTAGCATTTCCTATATTGCTGAAATTTAGTCTCTAATATTATTGTAATGTTATGTAAATATGTGTTTCTGTTATTTCAATATTGTCATGAAATGTACCTATTCTTTTTGTCAAACATATTGAAATATCTTTATCACAATTTTTGGGGCATTCTAAAAAGTGTTTTCATTCTTTAACTTGAAGCTTCCTAAGAAAAATACTGACGCCAGTTCCTGGTTTCTCCTAGATCGTTTAACTTTCTCACTAAACAAGCACAATATTGATTTGAGAGCGGTGGTTATTGTAGTCATACGCACTGTGGTTAGTTTAGAAAAGACCAATATAGAACTTCCTTTATATTTAGAAATATTAATTGCAAAAGTGTATGTTCAATAATTTCAGATAATTTACTGATAAATATATCAGATAAAGATCCCCTAATTTCTTATACCTTGTGGTATCAAAAATCTGCTAGAATTAACAGACTTCTCTTCTAGTTAAATCCAGGTATGAGAAGTTATTAAATGCGATTATCAACTTTCCGTTATTTTAACACATTTTCTCAGTGCACAGAGTATTTTCCCTACATAAATCAAAACATTTCATGCAATGGTCTGTGCTTGAACGTACAATGAAGGGGTAAAAATGTATTTCTATCACAAACAAGAAACCCTTGGGTCTATGAGGATTACTGTTGCAAATGAAGACCTAGCTAAGATGAAATATCCCTTTAAAGGGAAGATTTCCCTCACCCACCATAGTTGGCATGCTTCCTTATTGGGAATCTCCTTGCACCGTGATACAACCCCCTCACTGAGAGGAAGGAGTTCAGGCATATTTTGTTATAGAGAAAGGTATACGAAATACCACAATAATGAGCTCAGGGTAGTGGGGGCAGCAGAGTGAAAGTTAAAACTGGCTAAGTGTTTAGCCATGCAGATCAAGTAACAATGTGAAATAATTTCGATTAAAAAAAAAGAAGACTATAAACTAAGCTAGACATGACTTTATAACTGGTTAATCAAACGTTTCTGGAGGTTTAGTATATATAAACAACTCCTTTTTTCTATGGTGTGTCATAAAAATGATGCTCTAAATTTTGGTAAGGAGTACACAATGTCAAAAAATTCAATTCTGCTTTTATATCAATTTACCTTTGAAAGCTTGAAGTAAAAGACAAGTCTAAGTGGCATTTGGTTATGAGTAGGCGCTAATGAATATTTCCGGATGACAATGTAGTTAGCATTTTTTGTATAAGATGTGTTAAAAGTATGGGTAGGGAAAATGGCTATTTTGGCCAAAGGCTCCCCTTTCTATATGCATGCCAGTTTTAATTTGTACACAGAATCACAATTTTTTATCTGGTACACTGTAATGTTAGATGAATCTATTTTACTCTTCTGATAAGGGATGACGATGAACCGTTTTTTTGTCCCTGGTTTTAAATGGATTAAGGTTGGAACAGACGAGGTGTTGGTGGACTTTACCTCAGAAAATGGTTGTTTCCCGCATGCTGCTTTCATGCGACTTAAATCCCTTTAGTGGAAGAGGCGGCTGCATGCCTGCATATATGGCCAGATCAGTACTTGGCTGTTTCAGTTCCACAGTGGGGCTAGAATAGAAGCTGTTAAGGGCTTCCCATTGGTGCAGCAAGTACAGTGGCACCAGCTCCCAGGTGCCTTAAAGGCCCACTGAACCCTGATAACTGCTGTTTGTCACAGTTCAAACATAGGCCTGAGGGGCCCACTGAACAATGATTATTGCTGTTTTCCACAGTCCAAACAGAGGGCAGGGGTCACATTTCCTTTCTTCCCTTGGGGCCCAGAGCACACTGGCTGGGCCATTGGTTAAGGATGCATTGGGGGAAGAGGTGGGAGACAGGGGGATTATTTAAACAGCTCGATGATGACTTCATGCCTGGGTATTAAAGTATTCATTGCAATTAAAGACTGAAGCAGGAATAGATCTCATAATATAGGAAGGCCTATGTACAAATGCAGCTCGATAAGCAGCTGCCTTTTAACTTCTCACTTATCACCTCTCCTAATTTACAGTTTTATTTTAGATGCAGACTTAAATTGTGACCTATGAATATGTTTATCTATCTTTAGGTTCCAAATGACCCATCTTTTCCATATGCAAGTATCAGACAGGTCGGGAAAGCCTAATGTTTTGAACTTGATAAAGCCATATTATTCACTGTCTTGTAATGCAAATGGCAGCATTAGGCACGCAGAGGTGTAATCTACGTAATCCCATTAGGTTCAGGGTACGGGAGGGTGTTGAGGGCATAAAGCACTTTGACAAAAACATTGCTGCCACCATAGAAATTCAATGTTCCTTGTCCTACCCTAGTATACAAGTAGTACCACATTCCTTGTATCCCTGAATTAAAACACAAAATAATACCGTATTTAAAGGCCCAGTTCAGAATTACATGGAAGGTGCACTGTCCCAGACTACACAACGGTGCAGTTTTCAGTGGGTGCTGTCATGTCACACAGGGGGAGTACACCAGATTATGCTGGGGAAAGCATGTGGTACCCCAACGTAGGCGCAGTTGTAAACCACCAGTCTGCTTACATAGTAAAGCATCTGGCAGCTATTAAATGAGGTTGCACGTTTCCTCTGCAGATGGTTGGGGTCTGTCACCATCCTGTCAGGTGGAGGTATACAATCAGTGCACCTCCTGACTGCTTGTTTGCCTTTTCGCCTGTGTCAATAATACAGTGCAGTCCTTGGAGGAGTAGTCAATTTGTATTCATGAAAGACACTTGTGTTTCTCGGATGTGTAATTCCCAGATGATGCCTGAAATATTCCCCAATGGGCTATTTGTACATGGTATTGAATTGTATCGTCTTATGAACACTGTTAATAATAAAAAATATTTCCCCCCAAAAATAATAATAATACAGTGCAGTCGCAAGACAAAAGGTTTTCCCACATTTGAATGTGGCCATGCCCAATACAAAGGAAAGCATGCACGCTTAGAATCTCTCCTACGTGATCCACACTACATAAAGGGCTATGGAAGTGTCTGCAGCCTCTTCTGTAGAACAAAATCCAAAATGCCCATAGAACGCAGAAAGAGGGTGCACCCCGATGCCTCATTATGTACGAGGGCCTTTGGTGTTCGTCTGTACTAAGCGAGTGACAGAGTTAGTGGAGTTTTTATTGCACTCTATGTCACTTTACTTCTAAGCACCTAATACAGCTTGTACAGTGGTTACTGTCATCTGCTCACCTACATTATGCTTAATATAAATAGTGCACAATTTCGGCGTTTGTGTCTGCCTACAACGTGGACCTGATACAAATAGCAGTACCTACAAGGTGGATGGTACAATTCAACAAGAGTCTAAGATACTTCAGCACAACTGACTTTGCATCAACATTACGGGGCATCAGTCTTGATGGCAAGCCAACTTAAAACTTATCAGTATTGTATACATTATTATCAGAGACTATACTTGCTTCTTGGATACAACTTTACAACAGAATTTTATTAATTTTCGTACAGTTGTGTGTATATAATAAAACAACCTACCCAACATAATTGATCTATTTATTCCTCTTTTTGGGTTCTGGAGTAGCATGCTACTCGCCGAAAAGTGCTTCAACACTTCATCAGGGGTAGCAAGCGCTATATAAATGCAAAACCTTCCCTCTTCTATCCCTCCAATATCATTTTGAACCCAACTAACAGACCAACATGTCCAGCTCTCAAGTCAGTCATAATTACTTTTATTTAATTTCATTAAAATAATCATAAAGTGGGTGGGGAACCACCATCAGTAAAAATACATTTTAAATTTAAAAACAGGAGAGTTTGAAACATTTAGACAATGCCGTTGATGGGTATGCTGGAACTTATTAAATTGGTGAATGATTTCCTTTTTTTCCAGTTCTTTTGCTGCCATTTTAGGAAATGTTACTGCTGATTGATAGCCCCCCGAGGCATTGGATGATGGCTGCTCTGCATGTCAGTATTTGTTCCTTCCTGAAGATTTCCCGGAGGACCGTTCTTCGGGTCACTACCAGGGAAGGGAATATGCATAGTAAGCGTCCCATCCTCCTCATGAGCGACATTCCTTGGATTGCCAGGGGTATTTCCATTTTGATGTCAGGTCTTTTGATGGGCATGACCCCAGCCGCAGTAACGTTAAGTAGTTTTTTCTCTCCTCTGAGAAGTGGTCAAGTAAATATGGTTGAGGTTTCAGCCACTGATAGCCTTGAATCACGGCCCAGACATGTTTTTTTTCTTGACAGCTGTTTTGTCCATTAATAGGGAGGTTCTTTTGATTGCGTTATTCACTACGGTTTTGAAACTGGAGGAAGTGGGGAGGGTGAGCCTGGCCTCCTCGACCTGCAATGCCGCGAGGGAGTCTTTCAGAACACTGAACGTTGAGATACTTAGCCTGGAATGGGTTTCAATTTCCTTCCAGCAGTAGTGTGCAAGAGTGTTGTCCTCTGCGTCCCTCATTCTCCAGTAGTATTTAGCTAATGCCCCTCCTATGTCGGGAGTCTGGTTTCTCAGGCCGTACTCAAGACGAATTCGGGTATGTGAAATGTGTCGGGGGATTGAGAACAGGATCTTAGAGACGGTTGATTGTGCTGAGTTTAGGGTGATGACATCATTCATATTTAGGATTTCCGAGCCATATGAAATCGAGGGTAAGAATTTTGCTGAAATAGCTTTAAGCAAATGGCCTGTAGAACACCCTGTGAGTTTTTCCTTTAAGACTGAAGGCGAACTGCAGTTGTTTAGCTCTGGTACAGCCTTGCCCCAGTTGTAATTTGAAGTTGAGGTTGCGGTCTATTAAGAAACCTAGATATTTATGAGTCTCCCGGGAATAGAGGTTGCCCGTCCAAGTACCAGGTGAATTTGCAGTGGGCCTTGATTTTAACTCGTCTGGCAAAACACATAACTTTTGTTTTTTGGTGATTGATGGTTAATTGGGCATTGGTGGTGTAAGCTCCTAGTTTGGTGATGAGTCGCTGCAGACCTACAGGTGTTAGAGCGAGGAGCACAATATCGTCCGCGTATTGAAGACTGGGTGTGGGGACGTTACCCAGTTTTGGGGGTCTGATCGAATTGACCGTAGTTGAATATCTAGGTCGGCGATGTAGATGTTAAAGAGGCAGGGTGCCAGCACACACCCTTGTTTTAACCCGTTAAGGGTTTGGAACTTTTTGGTTATGCTATGCCCGTCACCTTTCCTGAAGGGAACCCACGTCTGGGAATACAAGTTGATAATGGTGTCCAGGAGTTTGGTTGGGACACCCCAGTTGTTCATTTTTACCCATAGCTTGGCTCTTGGGACTTTGTCGAAGGCTGCTTTCAGGTATATGAAGCATGCATACAAAGGCCTGGAATTTACGAGAGCTTGGTTGGCTAGCAGGGTGACCGAGGAGATGTTTGTGAGTGTGCCCATCCCTGCCCTGAATCCTGTTTGGATGTAGGGGATGAGGTTACTGCTTCCGACCCAGTCCTCCAAGTCAGCCAGCAAGTTTGATGCATACATTTTAGCCTCCACATCAATTAAGGCTATCAGACGGTAGTTGGAGGGGTCGGTGCGGGCACCCGACTTGTACATTGGATTTAAAATACTGCCCCTCCAGGAGTCTGGGATGGTAGAAGAAGCTAGGATTGAAGAAAAAAGTAGTGTGAGGAGTTCAGACCAGAATAGGGGATTATGCCAGAACAAGGCGTTTGGCAACCCGCTGGGTCCTGTGGCTCCCTCGGGTCTCCGTTTTTTAATGATTTTTAGTACTTGCTCCTTCCGGATTTGCGGAGAATATTCGAATGCTTCAGAGTTGGGGGAGATTTTGATATGGCCTGCTACAATTGGCTTCACTCCTGGTTCTGGGCCATGAGTTACCGGACGAACCATTGACATATCGTTGTATAGGTAATCAATGTGGGCACTCCAGGAGTCCTCAATGATGTCAGAGTTGTGATGCCGGTTCTTGCCATTTGCTAACTGATTGATTATTGCCCAGAACTTCCTAGAGTCCCTTTGTTTGGTGGAATGGAGGAGTTTGGCCCAGAGTTGTTCTTGGAACGCTTTTTTTGCTCCCTTAATGTCTTTTTTTAGGTCTTTTCTGGCTTTGGTAATTAGTTGCAAGAGGTCCTGGGAGGGGGCGGAGCACTGGGTGCGTAATCTCCTGAGGTGTTTGTTCAATTATTGTTTTTGCATCCTGAGGTTTTTTGTGAACCATTCAGCCCAAGGTGTCTTTTTACTTTTTTTCCTATGGCCTGCTTGCAAAATTTTTGATTTAATTCTAGGGTAAAGCGCTCCCATGCCTGAGTGTTTATGGGTTCTGTTTGAAATCTTTCTAAGAGGTGGGTGCATGTTCCCATGATGTCATTAATCAAATCTGATTTCCATGCCAGACGATTTAAATTGAAGCATTGCGTTTGGTGTGATAATACTCTGGATGGCACTAGGTTGTCAATGTTATTTAGTAACGTAAATGTTTGCGGATGGTGGTCGCTTTCGGTCCTATCCAATATTTGAAACTTCATGATAAAAGGGAAGAACTCATAATCCGTGAAAGTGTTGTCTATTGTTGAAGCTGATTTTTGAGTAATCCTGGTGTATGCAGCTGGACAGTCTGTCGGGCTGCTCCCGTTTAGCATTCCTATTGAAAGCTCCGCCAGACTGGCCGCACATCTTGCAGAGCGTATCTCATTGTTTTGGTGCGTGTGTACGCTTGTTAATGGCTTGCAGTAAGTTCATATTAATGTCCCCTGACAGGATGATATTTGCATCCTGGTAGGCGAGTTTTAGAGTTGTCATTGTTGCTAATAAGTGATCTAAACATATCTTTTTTCGGCTGAACACTAGATGAATATAGATGTTAAGTATCAGAAGACAAGTGAAATGCGGGGCTTCGAGTTTGTCACATTGCAGCCCAGAGGACGCGAGGTCTATTGTTGAAGCTTGCCATGGAATATCGGTTGAAACAAACATTGAAAGACCTCCTTTGGCTCTCCCTAGTTTTCCTGCCTTTTCGGCGGGCCTCTGAAATTCCTTGTATCCGGGTATGGGAGTAGGGTTAGTCATCCAAGTTTCCTGGAAGAGAAGAATTTTATACTTAGAAATAAATTCCATGAAGCCTGGATCTTCAAGTTTTGAGCTAAGCCCGAACACATTCCAGGAGCAGATGTTGCAGCCTTGGAGTCGATTGGGAGCTGCTTGGGTTTTGATTCATGCCATATCTTGAGATGGTCTGGCTGCGATTCGGTCCCGGGGTCCAGGGGGGTCAATGGATTCTGGGTTAGCAAAGGTGATAGTAATGTTCTTAGATATGCACTCGTTTCTTTTTTAGGAAGTTTGATAGTCTGAGCCTTTTGCCCCCTTTAGCAGACCGTCTGGTTGGTAGACTGGTTGGAGCAGGTTGGGGTAGCGAGGGGGGGGGGTCGATCTTTTTTAACTTGATGCCCCACTTTGCGAATTGGTCCCTCTGCTGCCAAATTTGTTCAATAAAAGAGGTGGCTGAGAACGAGGCTGTGGTGATTTTGTGTCCCATAAAGTACGTGTTCTGTTTAAATGCAATACGAACAATGTCGCTGGTAGTTATGTGGCTCAGGGGGGGCAGAGCTTTAAAGAGTTTAAGTAGGATACTTCTATTTAAAATGTTGTGGTTTCCCCTTGATACATAATGGGGGATTAAGTCTAGTTTGTTGGAATTTGAGGAGGAATCCTGGTGCAACGCTAGATGTACAGCCCTTCCCAAGACTTTATCGGCCAGTGGTGACTCTGTTGTACTCAAAGAAGTGATCAAGGTTACGTTTGCGTTGTTTTGGGTTAGGTGTTTGTGGACATTTATCTGGGTTGCTTGGTTGCTTCCCACGTTTGAGTTATTACCTGTGTCAGTTTGGCAGGTATCTTCCCCTAGGTTTTCGGTAACTGAAAATGCTATGCGTGGACTTGTTGTACCTGAATCTATCGTAAATGTCTTTAGTTTAATTGGGGAGTTCTCTAAGTGTATTGCCTTGGTGGATTTAAAGTGTTTCTCTTTCATTGATGGCTTAAATATACTGTATACTTTCTCTGGCTGCGGTAGTTCCCTTTTGATGTTATTTGGGCGGTTTGGGGGGTGGGTTGCATAGATGGAGGGTTCAATTGATCATTATATGACGTTATATCCGGAGAAGTGAGGGCCGCATCATGATCACTCTGTTTCAACCCCTGATCAGTATGGACAGGAAATGAAGTGGTTGCCTGTCTAAATTACCTTTTGTTTCTTGTTTTTCTTAGGCGTTTTCTCTCATGCTTGGTTAGTGACTTGATTGATATAAGTGGCTCAGCTAGTGGTTGCTCCCCATTTTCAGTTGGTTGAAGGGCTGGGAACGGTAATTGCTGGACTAGGTGCTGTGTGGTCTGTGTGGTCTATCAGTAATTGTTCTGAGATGGAAACAGCGCCGCTTTGTGTCTGTTCGCCCATGTGGCTGGGTGGTTCGGATGCCCTTAGTGCATTGTAATCTTGCACTGTTTGAGGGCATTCTTTTTTGTGGCTTCCCTGGTTGCGACGAGTAGATCTGACTGGATGTTGGGAACCTCCACTAGTTTGTCTATTATTTGGGTGCAATGGCAGTTACACATTTCATATGTAGTTTCCTGGTCTCGCTGCACCCTCGAGACCATCTCGTTGAAACTTTGCAGTTTCTGTTCTACCCCCTGAACGTGGATTGCTAAGATGTTTAGAAGATCCACTTGGGTATCCAGCTTGTCTGCGTGGTAAGACATTGCTTTGGCAATTGTGTCCATTGTTTGTAGCAAGAGCTGACAAGTCAAGTCAAGTCAAGTAATTTATATAGCGCGCTACATACCCAGAGGGTCTCAAGGCGCTTGAAGAAGGGAGGGGAATTATTTGTCGAATATCCAAGTTTTAAGTTGCTTTCTGAATGCTAGGTGGTTCTGTGTGAGGCAAAGGTGAGTGGGAAGTGAGTTCCAGGTTTTAGCTGCCAGGTAGGAGAAGGATCTTCCTCCCATGGTGGTTTTGTTGATGCGAGGTACAGTAGCAAAGGCTTGGTTGGAGGATCGTAGCTGGCGGGAGGGGGTGTAGAAGGAAAGTCGTGTGTTGAGGCAATCGGGTCCAAGTTCGTAAAGTGCTTTGTGTGCGTGGGTTAAGAGGCGGAATGTAATCCTCTTATTGACGGAGAGCCAGTGGAGGTTTTCCAGGTGACCGGAAATGTGGTCTTTACGCGGGATGTCTAGTATGAGTCTGGCTGAAGCGTTCTGGATGCGTTGGAGTTTTTTCTGGAATTTTGCGGTGGTACCGGCGTAAAGGGTGTTTCCGTAGTCCAGGCGGCTCGTGACCAGTGCGTGGGTGACCGTTTTTCTAGTTTCGGTTGGGATCCAACGAAATGTTTTTTTGAGCATGCGAAGAATGTTGAAGCAAGATGATGAAACGGCGTTGACTTGTCTGGACATTGAGAGTGAGGAGTCCAGGATGACGCCCAGGTTCCGTGCGTGGTCTGTCGGGATGGGTGCTTTTCCAAGGGCCTCTGGCCACCAAGAGTCGTCCCAGGCGGAGGGGGAGGTACCTAGGATAAGGACTTCCGTTTTATCTGAGTTCAGTTTCAGATGGCTGTGCTTCATCCACTCGGCTACTTCTTTCATTCCTTCATGTAGGTTGGTTTTGGCGGTGTTCGGGTCGTTGGTGAGTGAGAGGATCAGTTGAGTGTCATCAGCGTAGGAGATGATGTTGAGATTGTGTTGGCGTGCGATGGTCGCGAGGGGGCTCATGTATACGTTGAAGAGGGTAGGGCTTAGTGAAGATCCTTGTGGCACGCCGCAAATGACTTCAGTGGCCTCTGACTTGAATGGTGGAAGGCGGACTCTCTGAGTTCTTCCGGTAAGGAACGAGGTGATCCATTCCAGTGCTTTTCCTTGGATTCCGATGTTTCTGAGGCGTTGTAGCAGGGTGCTATGACAGACTGTGTCGAAGGCTGCGGAGAGGTCAAGGAGGATGAGGGCGACTGTGTCTCCATTGTCCAGTAGAGTTCGAATGTCGTCTGTTGCTGCGATGAGTGCGGTCTCAGTGCTGTGTTTGGCTCGGAAGCCGGACTGTGAGGAGTCGAGGGATTTGTTGGTTTCGAGGAAGGCGGCGAGCTGGTTGTTGATAGCTTTCTCGATGACTTTGGCCGGGAATGGAAGGAGCGAGATGGGGCGGTAGTTTTTGAGTTCGGTGGGGTCAGCTGTGGGTTTTTTCAGAAGGGCGCTGAGTTCTGCGTGTTTCCAGCTTTCCGGGAAGGTGGCGGAGTTGAGGGAGCAGTTGATGACGTCTCGGAGGTGTGGTGCTATGATGGAGTCTGCTTTGTTGAAGATGTGGTGGGGACAAGGGTCTGTGGGGGATCCTGAGTGGATGGAGTTCATCAGGCGGATGGTGTCTTCAGTGGAGATTGGGTTCCAGTCGTTGAGGAAGTTCAAGGGGGGTGAAGATACGGCAGAAGGTTGGGTGGGTTGGTCTCCGGGTTGGTTGTCGAAGCTGTTGTGGATGTCTGCGATTTTGTCGTGGAAGAACGAAGCTAGAGAGTCGCAAAGGGCTTGAGAGGGGGTGATGTCGTTGGAGTTGGCTGAGGGGTTGGTAAATTCTTTGACGATGTTGAATAATTCCTTGCTGTTGTGGGCGTTGTTATCTAGTCGGTCTTTGAATGCGGCTTTCTTGGCAGACCGGATTAGTTGGTGGTGAATGCGGGTAGCGTTTTTGAAGGCGTCCTTGGTGCTGGTGTTTGGGTCTTTTTTCCAGGCCTTCTCGAGGGAGCGGCAGAGTTTCTTAGATTTCTTAAGATCCTCGTTGAACCAGGGGGCGTTTTTTCTGCCTAGTTTGATTTGGCGTTTTTTCAACGGTGCTAGGATGTCGGCGCTGTTGGTTAGCCATTGAGTGAGGTTAATGGCTGCTTGGTTGGCGTTCGATGAGTGGGCAGGGGGGTTTTGAAGAAGTGATGAGGAGATCTGGTCGATGGTGATTTTGTTCCAGTTTCTTCGCAGAGTAGGTTGAGGATGGTTGTGGGTTGTGGTCTTATTGTAGATGAAGTGAACGCAGCTGTGGTCCGTCCAATGGAGAACTGTGGTGTGACTGAAGGAGATATGTTTGCTGGAGGTGAAGATAGGGTCGAGTGTGTGACCTGCATTGTGGGTGGGGGTATTGACGAGTTATTTGAGACCGAGGTTGGCGAGATTGTCCAGAAGGGTGGTGGCGTTAATGTCATTGCTCTTTTCCAGGTGAAAATTGAGGTCTCCCAATAGAATGTAGTCCTCGGAAGGGAGGCTGATGGAGTTGAGTCACTGCCTGGTTCGGTTGGAGAGGCCTGGGCGCCGTTTGTCCTATGTATTGAGCGTGCTGACCAAGGGGAGTGTAGAAAGGAAGGGGTCCTGCTAAGTGTTTCCCTAGTTGGGGATGATGGCTGAAAAAGGTTTAAGTCCTGCATAGCAGAGAGGGGGGAATTGCACCTCCTGTTGGGTTACCTGGCGGGGGACTGGCAGCGATTCTGTTCTGCTTGTGCTTTGAACAAAAATGAAGAAAAAACAGGCTTTTTAATGGGATTGGGGTTGGCAAATCCCTGGGCCCCGATGCTCTGGATGCCCTGGGGTTTAGTGTGGTTCCCTATTAGGTTCCCAGTTGAGTGCGAGATGTTTGTGGTTGTCTCCTCGGCAGGGGCCCCTTCATTGAAACTTTGGGGTCCATCTATACGTGGGAAAAATTAAAATGATGTCTGGTGTTTGGGATAATCGACAGAAGTGGGAGGGTTATGCATTTGTGCCTTGAAGACTTGGTTATTTTGCTTATGTCTAAATTCAAAAGGGATGAGAGCTTTGGATGATAGGAGCTGGAGGCTTGGAATGCCTGTAAATGCTTCATGGGGGCCTCCAAACGTTGTGGTGACTGGGAACCTTTCCTACCGCACTCCAGGTTCAAAGTTTTCCCACTAGAGGTGCGTGCTATGACCTTACTCGCTGGGCTGGTGCTGGTTTCGCCTCTTGTATTGAAGGCGCCAGAGTTCCTGCAGTGGCGTTGTCGGTTAGATGAGGTAGATTCTATTACAAATTTTAAAAAGTCCATAATCAGTGCCCGTTTACTGTTGTATGGTGCTGAGTGGTGCCTAGGTGGGGCAATCGGGATGGTCTTGGTACTGCCGCCCCATTTCGGTACAGGAGTCGCCGCTATAGGTTTTTTTAATGCAGCAGTTAACCAGTTGCTATGGTTGTTGCTTTTGTAAGCGGTGGCTGCTTATCTGTTGAGGCTCCAGGTGCTGGCCCCTGATGTATTTCATTTTTGGCAGATGGATGGGGGCTAGGGGAGATCATACATTGGAGTTCTTTGGCTGCTGCCTCTTTAGCTTTCTCCTTGTTCTTTGGTGGAGGTGTGCGTCTTACTCTCCCTGACCGCATCCTCCGTTACACCACCCCTCTGGTGGGGGGGGGGGGGAGTGGGTGTGGGTGCAATTAGATGGGGGAATTAGGAGGTCATGCAAGTTGCATGTGATGTGAGAGGCAGCTGAGTGCTGTGCTCTTTTGCACAGTGGCACAATCGAAGTTTGTTGCGGTGGCAGTGATAACAGTAGGTGTGATGTGATGTTGTTGTCCAGTGGAAAGAGCAAGCTACTTCTGGGTAAACTTTTACAACGGGGGAGTTACACACCCGGATGAGTGCTGTATAACTCTGCTGGGGTCTGTACTTCAGGATAGCATCTTGAAAGGTCAGAGTTATCACTACATTTTTTTACAGGGGATTTTAACACTCATATGTGGGGACTTCAGGCAAGGAGGAGTGGAAGCTATGGGCTGTGCACGACAAGCAGGCTTACACAAGGAACATACTCCCCAGGGTATTGAGCTTAACTCCATCTTGCTTGAATTTGATCTGACATCTGTAATGAATAAACTGCCTCCAGGGAAGAAATACATTACTCCCACCTTTTTGGGAGAGGGTGTGAGAACTTTATTGATTTCACCTTTCTATCTACCCCCTTTTACTCTCTGGTTACCGATTTTTCTGTGCAGGCGAGTGAATGTAGATTCCACAACACCATTTGTGTCTCAACAGGCTGGACCCGAACACTCGGACACACCATGGTGGGCGTGGGGGAGCTGGTGTCCCCCTTAAAGCGGTGGAAAAGTAGCGTAAAGGGGGGTGTATTGTCCCAGAGCTACTCCATGAGTCCCTTTTAACTCAGTCTCGCAGTGAGTTTGCCACCTGTCTCGATGATGATGCAAGTGTTCCGGAAATTATGGGTGCATTTGGATCCATGTCTACTGTCATAAGGAAGTTACTACAAGCCCCGGGTGGGGGCCGTAAGCAACCAGGTCCACGATGGTTTGACTCACGTGCTCCCACGCTTCCAGGAACCTGAGACTGGCCCTAGGTGTTAAGCACCAAGACCGGGTGGCGGTCAAAGGACTACGAAGAGCATATAAGGTTGCTCTAGCAACTCGCAAGCCTGCCCTGAAGGAGGAGGCCTGGATCGATTTAGTGGAGGCTAGTACACTGCGTAATAGCTCAAAGTTCTGGGGCATTATTAACAGCCCATTTCTATCTGGAAATAATGCTAATTACTAGAATTAATAGATGCCCATGTCACAGAGGATGATTGGGTACATAATATCGAGGGTATCTTCCAGTCGGATACCCCTCCAATTGAGGGGCAGGAAAGGGTGGAAGGCAAGTCAGAACTTATTTTCACCATGAAAGAGGTGAGAGGCGGTATTCTGGGTCTGTCTAAAAACAAGGCCCACGTGCCAAATGGAATCCCGCCAGATCTCTACATCGCCCACATGGAAACCTGGGTGCCCGTCCTCACAACTGTTATCAATGCTGCAGTCCAGGTTGGCCTCTCAGATTCTTGGGGGTTATATAGTCCCGGCATTTAAAAAGGGAGATCGGTACAGTACCTATTGTTTGAGGCTCATTTCTCTGTGGTGAAGGTGGTGGGCCACATGGTACTTGACACACTTGTATCTTGGGTTGATGAAAACAACTTTTTATCCGATATCCAAAACGGCTTTCGCCCAGGTCGTTCCACTGTGAAACAGTGTTTAAACCTGTACATGGTTCTGAACAAATACACTGTGGCTCGTTCCAGCCCCATGTACCTAGCCTTCATGGACCTGTCCTCATTATTCCACTGGGTCAATAGGTCCAAGCTGTGGCAGTTGATGTCCTCCATTGGCATTGACAGTAACATCATTTTATTTCTGAGGGATCTTCACGGTGATTCAACCGCGGTTTTCCATTATTCAAAGGACCTGAAAGTGTCCAGTCAGCTTGACATCAAGAGAGGGATGTGTCATGGGTGCATTTTAGCACCCGTTCTTTTTAACCTATATATTAATTCCTTAGCCAAGGCCCTTTTGGCCACAAATGCGGATTGTCCCCAGGTAGGCAAGCGTAGCCTGCCAGTCCTTCTATACGCGGATGACGCAGACCTCTTGGCAAGGACAGCTAAGGGCCTACAACTTCTCGTAAAGCTAAACAGTTCACTTTTAAACTCAGACTTTTGTCAATACCGAAGACCAATGTTTTCTCCTATTTGGGAGTAGTGTTTGACGATTCCTTGAGTTGGTGCCCTTTGCTTACTTGGAAGAATGGGGATCTAGTAAAAGCTTTTGCAGCTGTTTTTAACTTTGCCAGCAGAGGGGGAGGGAAGCCAATAGGGCCTCTTTTGAAGATATATGAAGCTAAATATATCTCAAAGGTTAGTTATGGGAGTGCAATATGGGGCCACATTGGGGTAGGGGCAGTGCAAAGTGCTGAAAACTCTTTCCTGCGATGGGCCTTTCAGTCCCACAAAGCACCCCATTTTATGTCGTGCATGAAGAGTTGGGGATGCCTTTCCTCTCAGATGTACTGACTTTCTGTCCCCTGGCTTTGTGGCTTAATATTTGGGCTAGGTAAGAAAATACACTTAGCAAAGACATCCTACGGGAATGCCTTTCACTTGACCATGTCTCAAGCATCCGATGGCTCCAGTATATAAGAGTAGGCCTTACCGGGGTAGGTGGGAACTGTTCGCTAACCCTGAGCGCATATGTAAGAGGGACCTTTCTCTGGTCAAAGAGTGTTTTTTAAGAATGAGCCGCTGTGATAGAGAGGGAAATGAGCTTCGTTAGCCTAGTGTGCGTAAGTACATCGTGTCAAAAACTGTGCCAACCAATGAACCTTATCTTCTAGGGTTTAAAAGCATCCATGATCATTTACTAGTGACCTGGTTTCAGCTCAACCTCTTCCATTACCTCTTGGCACACCCTTGCAGCTTCCACAGAGGCCGGTGCCTCATGCCCTGTGGCTGCAACAGTGAGTCTCCTCAGGACACGATGCACTTTGTAATGTTTTGTAGTATTTATGCTGTCCCTAGAAAGTTATTGATTATTCCCATTCTCAAAAAAGCGGGTTTTAGGCGGGTGAGACCAGCTCTTATCTTTTTACAACTTTTTACTGGTTGCTGTTAGACTCAGGTAAAGCTGAGATTAACTTCTGTACTGTAATTCATGAATTTTTATCTTGTATTTTGATGAACTTAGACATATTATATTTGTCAATCTGTAACTTGCAAGATGTTTTATCATTTTATATATGACTTTTATAATTTTCTTTTATAAAACCGAATAAGGTAGGTTGATAATAATCACTAGGGGATTCATTTACAGGGTAGCATGGTATCCCTCACAATAACTCCAGGAGTCACAGTCCACACAATGTACATGCTTTGCCCCCCCTACTTCCAACCTTACATATTCCCCCAATCACCTGCCCAAACCTCCCCCTGATGATGCCAATGTGGTCCTCCGTCATCCCGCAGACCATATTTTTTGCCCCTTTGAAAGTTCCCATACAATAAAAATGCTGCAGTTGTAAATACATATAAACTACCATTTGTTGTGTTTGAAACATTTTATTGAATAATAAAACCCAATAAACATAAGCTGATTATTAAAGCAAAAGAAAACATCAGTTGCTATGCACATAAGAGACAAAATTTGTACATAAAAATCAAAATACTGTAACACAGCAAAGTTATGTAGAGCACAATTCTTAATTTCGAGCAATCTTTAAAGTTCAACAATAGAAACGTTCATAAAGAACAGGAAATACTAATTATTTTCCTTAAGCAATAAAGTCTTCACACTCAAATACTAAGAGAAATATACTGAACAATGAACATTTCATATGGAAATAGAATTCAATTTGAATATTTTAACCTCCTCAGCCTTATTTGACTCATGATTACAACCTGACTGCTTTCTGGAAAAGAACCACCTCGTGGGGTTCAAAATCTCATCTTTTCCAACAATAGGATTCAAATGATAAACTTGAATTTTAATTCAATTTATTGATTTAGGCCTTTTTGGAGATCAACAATTTTAAATATATACAAAATCCAGATATTTTTGTGAAATTGTCACCTAAACTTTAATTCAATCCACCTTCTAATCAAACACTTCCAGCACACATCACAGGATCACTTGTTGTTATCTTCCTAATTAGTGATAATTTTTCGGATGGCAACAACAATAAATATGTTTAGAATTTTACCTCCGAAAGCAAAAACATACCATTTCTGAATCATGGTGCACAATAAAATGTAGGAACAGAATGGCATCTTTTGGTGTAGCATTCATTAAGGTTTGACCAGGCTTGAAACTAGAATTCCTGATCTTTGGACATTTAAATGTCATATTTCAAAAGAGTTCAAACAGAGCCAGCACGAGCTCCGCGAAAAATAGAAGATGAGTGAAAATGTGCTGATAAGTAAACTATTGATGAAAAATACAGTGTTCAGGCAATGCTTGTGGATATAATCTATTCAGATTTTAACTCCATAGTTTGTTCAATAAATTGACTGAGCATAATACTTGAAGGTCCATCTCTCAGATCAGTTCTATTACAGTTTTAGTTGGGATAACACTAATAGAGATAATTGATAAATAGATTTTAAAAGCCATGGGTGGAATTGATCCTTGGTCTAAATCTACATTATTGTCTGCAATAGACACCAGTACAAACAAATCAAATCTAAACGGATTGAATATGTTTATTATAGTGGTTCAGAGTAAACTCAGAAGACACACATTGTTCCTGAAACTCAGAAAATGTATCTAAAGATTATGATTACATCCCATCCTATGTCCAGAGACTGCTTTCCTGTTTAAGTTACAACATTTGCAAATATATTTAACAAAACATTAAAGCTGGATGTCAGAAATTCTTTCTTTAAGTATTGTGTAAGAGTTACCTGTGATGGTTTTTATTTGATCTGAAGCAACACTAACACTAAATAGGTACATGCACAGGTTATCATTCAACTAACATTATTATCAAACTTAATTTGGAGGGAATTGAGAAAAATGGCCTCATGTACCAAGGGTTTTATTGTTAAAAAAATCCACTGGTTCAGTATTTCACAGAGTTTGCAAATGCTAAACCCCTTTTAGAAATGTACTAAGCCGATTTAACAATTCAGAATTTGGAAGGGGAATATTAATAGTTTACCTTATTAATATTAAATACATCCTTATGGTATGTATTACGCTTTGAAACCATATGTGGGCTGAAAAACAGTAACAGGAGGTAGTAACCCTAGGGGACATTTGTAAATCTGAAAGTAAAATGGGGTGCATTAAAAAATTCCATTATTTAAAAGCAATCACAGACACAGTAGTGTGCTGACTCCACAAGCAACCACATTTTACTAAATGGATTATTAGTACATGAACCTCAGTATTTCCTATATTGCTGACATTTAGTCTTTAATATTTTTGTAATGTTGTGTAAATTTGTGTTTCTGTTATTTTAATATTGTCATGAAATGTACCTATTCTTTTTGTCAAACATATTGAAATATCTTTATCACAATTTTTGGGGCACTCTAAAAAAGTGTTTTCATTCTCTAACTTGAAGCTTCCTAAGAAAAATACTGACGCCAGTTCCTGATTTCTCCTAGATCATTTACCTATCTCACTAAACAAACACAATATTGATTTGAGAGAGGTGGTTATTGTAGTCATACGCACTGGGGTTAGTTTATAAAAGACCAATATAGAACTTCCTTTATATTTAGAAATAATACTTGCAAAATTTATGTTCAATAATTTCAGATAATTTACTGATAAATATATCAGATAAAGATCCCCTAATTTCTTATACCCTGTGGTATCAAAAATCTGCTAGAATTAACAGGCTTCTCTTCTATATAAATCCAGGTATGAGAAGTTATTAAATGCGATTATCAACTTTCCGTTATTTTAACACATTTTCTCAGTGCACAGAGTATTTTCCCTACATAGATCACAACATTTCATGCAATGGTCTGTGCTTGAACGTACAATGAAGGGGTAAAAATGTATTTCTACCACAATCAAGAAACCCTTGGGTCTCTGAGGATTACTGTTGCAAATGAAGACCTAGCTAAGATGAAATATCCCTTTAAAGGAAAGATTTCCCTCACCCACCATAGTTGGCATGTTTCCTTATTGGGAATCTCCTTGCACCGTGATACAACCCCCTCACCGAGAGGAAGGAGTTCAGGCATATTTTGTTATAGAGAAAGGTATAACAAAATACCACAATATTGAGCTCAGGGTAGTGGGGACAGCAGAGGGAAAGTTAAAACTGGCTAAGTGTTTAGCCATGCAGATCAAGTAACAATGTGAAATAATTTCTATTAAAAAAAGAAGACTATAAACTAAGCTAGACGTGACTTTATAACTGGTTAATCAAACGTTTCTGGAGGTTTAGTATATATAAACAACTCCTTCTTTCTATGGTGTGTCATAAAAATGATGCTCTAAATTTTGGTAAGAGTACACAATGTCAAAAAATTAAATTCTGCTTTTATATCAATTTACTTTTGAAAGCTTGAAGTGAAAGAGAATTCTAAATGTCATTTGCTTATGAGTAGGCGCTAATGACTATTTCCGGATGACAATGTAGTTAGCATTTTCTTTGTAAAAGATGTGCTAGAAGTATGGGTAGGGAAAATGGCTATTTTGGCCAAAGGCTCTCCTTTCTTTATGCATGCTAGTTTTAATTTGTACACAGAATCACAATATCTTTATGTGGTCCCTGTAATGTTAGATGAATCCGTTTTACCCTTTTGATAAGCAACAGATGACGATGAACCATTTTTTCGTCCCTGGTTTTAAATGGATTCGGGATGGAACAGACAATGTGTTGGTTGACTGCCTCAGAAAATAGTTGTTTCCCGCATGCTGCTTTCATGCGACTTAAATCCCTTCAGTCGAAGAGGCGGCTGCATGCCTGCAGATATGGCCAGGTCAGTACTTGGCTGGTTCAGTTCACCAGTGGGGCTAGAATAGAAGCTGTTAAGGGCAGGGGCTTAGCTTCCCATTGGTGCAGCAGGTACAGTGCCACCAGTTCCCAGATGCCTTAAAGACCTACTGAACCCTGATAACTGCTGTTTGTCACAGTTCAAACAGAGGCCTGAGGGGCCCACAGAACAATGATTATTGCTGTTTTCCACAGTCCAAACAGAGGGCAGGTGTCACATTTCCTTTCTTGCCTTAGGGCCCAGGGCACACTGGCTAGGCCACTGGTTAAGGATGTATTGGGGAAGAGGTGGGGAGACAGGAGGATATTTAAGCACATCGACAATTACTTCATGCCTGGGTATTAAAGTATTCATTGCAATTAAGGACTGAAGCAGGAATAGATCTCATAATATAGGGAGGCCTACTTACAAATGCAGCTCGATTAGTGGCTGCCTTTTAACATCTCACTTATTACCTCTCCTAATGTACAGTTATTTTTAGATGCAGATTTAAATCGTGACCTATGAATATGTTTATCTATCTTTAGGTTCCAAATGGCCCATCTTTTCCATATGCAAGTATCAGACAGGTCGGGAACACCTAATGCCGTTGAACTTCATAAAGCCACATTAATCACTGGTCTTGAAATGCAAATGGCAACATTAAGCACGCAGAGGTGTAATCTGCGTAATCTCATTATGTACCTTAGTATACAGGTAGTACCACATTATTTGTATAACTGAATTAAATAGGCACACATAATAGTACCGTATTTAAAGGCCCAGTTCAGAATTACAGGGAAGGTGCACTGTCCCAGACTACACAATGGTGAAGTCTTCAGCGGGTACTGTCATGCCACACAGGGGGAGTACACCAGATTATGCTGGAAAAAGCATGTGGTGCCTCAACGTAGGTACAGTTGTAAACCACCAGTCTGCTTATAAAGTAAAACATCTGGCAGCTATTAAACGAGGTGGCACGTTTCCCCTGCAGGTGGTTGGGGTCTGTCACCATCCTGTCAGGTGGGGATATACATTCAGTGTGCCTCCTAACTGCTTGTTTGCCCTTTCGCCCGTGTCAATAATACAGTGCAGTCCCAAGACAAAAGGTTTTCCATTTGAATGTGGCCATGCCCAATACAAAGGAAAGCATGCCCGCTGAGAATCTCTCCTACGTGATCCACACTACATAAAGGGCTATGGAAGTGTCTGCAGCCTCTTCTGTAGAACAAAAGCCAAAATTACCATGGGAAGCAGAAAGAGGGTGCACTCTGATGCTTCATCATGTACTAAGTCTTTGGCGTTCGTCTGTACTAAGCGAGTGACAGAGTTAGTGGAGTGTTTTTTGCCCTCTATGTCACTCTACTTCTAAGCACTACAGCTTGTACAGTGGTTACTGTCATATGCTCACCTACATTATGCTTAATATAAATAGTGCACAATTTCGGCGTTTGTGTCTGCCTAGAACGTGGACCTGATACAAATAGCAGTACCTAAATGGTGGATGGTACAATTCAACAAGAGTCTAGGATACTCCAGCACAGATGACTTTGCATCAACATTACGGGGCATCAGTCTTGATGGCAAGCCAACTTTGTATACATTATTATCAGAGACTATACTTGACTCTTGGATACAACTTTGCAACAGAATTTTATGAATTTTCGTACAGTTGTATTTATATAATAAAACAACCTACCCACAATAATTGATCTATCTATTCATCTTTTGGGTTCTGGAGTAGCTACTCACTGAAAAGCGCTTCAACACTTCATCAGGGGTAGCAAGCGCTATATAAATGCAAAACCTTCCCTCTTCTATCCCTCCACTCTAATTTTCAACCCAACTAACAGACCAACATGTCCAGCTCTCAAATACATTTTATATTTCCCTACACTAATTCACCACTAATCATTTTTGGATCCTGGAGTAGCGTGCTACTCGCAGAAAAAGTGCTTCAAATTGACCCTAACGCACTCCGCTGCTCGCAGAACTCCGCGTTGAGCGGTTTAGTTTTTTTGACACTTTGCGGAGTTCTTCATTGAGAAACAACGCCTAGGCCTAATCTTATTATGAACATCTAGATTTCAGTCATATGTTAAGAAACAAGTGTGAGTAGAAACCTTTTGGGTGGAAAAAATTTAAGACATTAATATTGTGAATTTTTTGTTAATTAGTTGATGTTTGCAAGTACAAACATTCAGAACACTCATAAGGCTTTTTTGCCCCATGTGAGTTCGCTCATGTCAAGTGAGAAGTAATTTGTAACTAAAACTTTGCTTGCATTTCGAGCACTCATAAGGTTTTACCCCAGAGTGGGATCTCTCATGAAGCATAACACAGTCTTTCAGATTCTAGCTTTTATGGCATAAGGATTATCTTCAGTGTGGAGTTTCTCATGGTGAAATAGCATTTTCCTCTGCAGCTTTTCTGGCATTCAGAGCACTCCTAAGGTTGTCATTAGTATGGAGTTGCTTATGGTTAGTGAGGCTGTGCCTATCAAAAAATAGGAATTTCTGGCATTCACAGCATAGGTAATGTTTTTTCCCTGTGTGCGTCTGCTCATGTAGAGTGGGCTTGCATTTCAAATTGATGCTTTTCTGGCACTTGGAGCACTGAAGTATTTTTGATGGTGTGTTTTCTTATGGTGCATGTAACCATCACTACCTCTGAATCTTTTCTGATATTTAGAGCACTGATAATGCTTTTCCCCCAGTGTGGCTTTTCACATGTGCAGTGAGCTCATATTTACGGCTGAAACATTTTTGGCATTCGGAGCACTGATAAGGTTTTTCCCCAGTGTGGGTTCTTATATGGTAAGTGAGCTTGGTTTTTTCACTGAAACATTTGTGGCATTCAATGCACTGATAAGGTTTTTCCCCAGTGTGGGTTCTTGTATGCCGAGTGAGTATTCTTTTTTCACTGAAACATTTCTGACATTCAATGCACTGATAAGGTTTTTCCCCAGTGTGGGTTATTCTATGCCGAGTGAGGCAGATTTTTCGACTGAAACATTTGTCGCAATCAGAGCACTGATAAGGTTTTTCCTCAGTGTGGGTTCTTGTATGCCGAGTGAGGCAGCTTTTGTAACTGAAACATTTGTTGCATTCAGTGCACTGATAACTGTTTTCCCCAGTGTGGATTCTTATGTGCTGTGTGAGACCACTTTTTACACTAAATAATTTCTGGCATTCAGAGCACTGATAAGGTTTTTCCCCAGTGTGGCTTCTTATATGCACCGTGAGATGACGTTTTTCACTGAAACATTTCTGGCATTCAGAGCACTGATAAGGTTGTTCCACAGAGTGGGTCATTGCATGTTGAGAAAGACTTTTTTTGTTACAAAACCTTTTCTGGCATTCAGAGCACTGATAAGGTTTTTCCCCAGTGTGGATTCTTGTATGTTCAGTGAGGCTGATTTTTACACTGAAACATTTCTGGCATTCAGAGCACTGAAAAGGTTTCTCCCCAGTGTGGGTTCTTATATGATGAGTGAGACTGTTTTTGTCAATGAAACATTTCTGGCATTCTGAGCACTGATAAGGTTTCTCTCCAGTGTGAGTTCTTCTATGCCGAGTGAGATGGGTTTTGGAATTGAAACATTTCTGGCAATCCGTGCACTGATAAGGTTTTTCCCCAGTGTGGGTTAACACATGTTGAGAAAGACTTTTTTTTTTACAAAACCTTTTCTGGCATTCAGAGCACTGATAAGGTTTTTCCCCAGTGTGGGTTAATACATGTTGAGAAAGACTTTGTTTATTAAAATACCTTTTCTGGCATTCAGAACACTGATAAGGTTTTTCCCCAGTGTGGGTCCTTGTATGTACAGTAAGGTCTCTTTTTACACTGAAATATTTCTGGCATTCAGAGCACTGGTATGGTTTTTCCACAGAGTGGTTTAATACATGTCGAGAAAGACTTTGTTTGTTACAAAACCTTTTCTGGCATTCAGAGCACTGATAAGGTTTTTCCCCAAGGTGGATTCTCATATGCTCAGTGAGATACGATTTACAACTGTAACTTTTTTGGCACACTGAGCACTGAGAGTGGTTTTTCCCAGTGTGCATTCTCTCAAATTCAGTGAGATGAGATTTATGGCTGAATCTTTTTTGGCACAGGTAACTTTTTTCCCCAACTTGGGTTACTTTGATTGAGGCGGGTTTTAACACTGAATTTGTTCTCACAGCCCGTGTTTTTATAAGGTTTATTCCTAGAGTTAATATCTATACATTTAGTTCTCTTGCTTATATGCCACGGTAAGAGTGAACCCGATTTTAGAGTCAGGCTTGTTTAGATAATGTTCAGCATTTATCTCTAAAAGAAATTGTGTGTAATCTTCTTAACACTTGAATTGAGCAAAATATGTCTGGATGCAGCCCTTTAAAACATGTTGAAATGTTTCTAGCAGATAACAGTCTTTTGGTTATAGCTCTCCAGCAGCAACTTATTTTGTGACTGAAGTTTTTCTCAAATCTATTTGTATAGGTTCTTAGCAATGCAGTGATAAGGTGTTAGTCTGATATTTAATGATTAAACTGAGAAGTACATGTTTGCACTGGCGTAGTGGCAGTAACTGAGAACATTAGAACATGCACAGTAATATTGTGTCTCACCAGTCGCAGAACATCAGTTCCTTTTACCCTTTCTATGTTTGGTGTAAGGTTAAGGATTGTAGTTCTGAAGACGAGGATTTATTTACATTAGCTATAGCGCAACAGTGCTCATTTAATCAATTTTTATTTTTAACAGTTTTACATTTCACTCCTGCACAACAGATAATGTTGAGGCGATTTACATAGAATTACAGAACAGTACACAATAAAAAGTAAACAATCTGAGATGGTCATGAACACAATAGACTGGTGAATTTTTAAGGTTTTCGCCAGAGTGAGCAGAGTGGGTCGCGGTGTTGTATCCCGAGGCAGATAGTCTCAAACTTGCGTAACTGGTAAAAACGGTTGTTGAACAAAGGTGATTTTCCAATCTTTTTGTTGTTAGCGTGCCAGCTTCGGAGTCTTCTTTCAGTGTCTTTTCTTTGATGGTCTGTAGAAGAAACCTTTTGTTATATCTTTCTTTTATGCAGTGTGTGCTTCCACTCTGGAATTACATGATGCTTTAGATCATGCGTGCTTTAGATGAACGTTATTCTGTCATGCTGAGGCAATTTGTCTTCTTGATAATATTTCAGATGAGGATGTTGTGATTGGTCTTTCTGGCATTATTTCTGATGCTGTGTGGACAGATATGATTTTGCTCTGGGTTAATGAAATGCAAAATTAGAGACTTCACTTACAGGTATAGTACTTTCCTCAGCTCCCACTTCCTCGCCACACCTAGATTTTGGAAATTGTTTAAATTTAGAATGCTGCATGTCCTTCAGTTTTTCAAAATAAACCTTCTTATGGCACTAACATTCAGATGGCTGGTGCTTAATCTTGCTTTCTTCGTCCGTAATTTCAATCACCTATAGTATTAAAATTAAATAGTTATTACAAATAAATATCCCCAAAAATAATTTACAAGCCATATCAATGCAGAATTTCGAAAGTGTTGAGCTGTTCTTCAGACTGAGCAGAGTGCAGAATGGTAGCCTGAGAGTACTTGGATCTAGGAGTGAGGATTTGTAGAATTTCCAACATTTTATTAAGCTCATGGACTTGTAACATAGAATCCCAAAAGCAGACATTAAAGTCATATGGACTGGCACCAAAAAGATATTTAAAATAGAATACTATTAATTAATTTTAATGTAGATTTCTAGGATGGGAATTTCCCCTCCACGGACAACAGGCATTTTTCTCTGCCCTGAGTTACCACCTACTTGCATCTGGTATCCTGACTTTTGAGCTCTGGCCTCTGCCACACTCAAATCTATTGTGTGCTGCGAGGACTATGCCTAGACCTATCCCTCAACTATGGTCCAGAGTATGAATCAAGGGCAATGAAATTAAGGAGTACTTTCATGTGTTCATTTTATTCCACCTGATTATCAGTTGTTAGGCTTTTCTGCACTTGGATTTACCGGGTGCAGAAAAACAGGACACAATATTTTTCCAGGTTTCAAAAGGAGAGGGTACCCCACTTTCACCAGGGAACAGGGTAGGAAGACAGTTAGTCAAGAGGGGGAATCCCTGGAGTCTACTGACAATGACTACTAACCTTTCTTGTTAGAGAAAAAGGTCACACAGTACAATATGTATTTAAGGAATATAAAAACGGGTTTCCACAAAGAAATAGAATCGTTAACAATCTGTTTTTATTAAAAAACCAATCAATCAAGCAATAAAAAGCAAAGCAAATTCATACAATTTTACAATACAGTTTAAAATACAAGGAAAAATACCTTGGAGGGATAAAAATTAAATACAAAACAGTGTTACACAGACACAATAGTGTTATACAGACACAATATTACAATATACGATAAGTAGAGACATATCTAAAACATATTGACAATGGATAGACGACAAACTGAACTACATATAGTCACAAAACCCCTTGTATCAATGTGGCTCCCAGATATCTCTGCCACTGAATGTAACCAGATCCAATGGCCTGAACCAATTCAACTACTATAAAGCTTTAGTGGAAAAGTAAGGTACCCATCTAAAGTTTTACCCGGCCCTGACTGGATTCTTTTAAACAAAAAACAATGCGTCGACGCGTTTCGGTGCTGTACAATTGATTCTGTGGCACCTTCCTCAGGACTTCTCTTGCTGGGGTTTCAAGGAACGGACGGTTACACCGTATCTGTAGGTATATTGGGAGAAATGTACGGAGTCAATTGTCGTACATGATACCTGTTTCTCTTTCTCTTGAATCAGTAAGTATTAGCTTCTCTTATCTCAGATGCATGTTACTGCTTTACTCACTATGGATTAAATCCCAATATCGCCAGACAATTCCTATCTCCTGGTTGTGAGATGGTTACTCAATGAATGCACATTCGATTACTCGTAGTATGTTAAACAGGTACATCAGATAACGCAATTTTGTTTGCATTGTACATTGCTATTACTACAAGACCCTATCACATTTACAGTGAAATTATTAGGCAGCTAGCATAACATTCCCTCCGAGTCGTTTTCAGTGTGGAAAACCTGTTTATCTTTACTTTAAACTAAGGGGGGATTCTACTGCAAGGGTCCTGAAAAAGGTAGATAAAGTATAGTCTCACCCTCAAATAGTGTAGGAGACGTTCCAGAATGGGGTCTGCTTTGTATCACACTTAAATTCTGCAGGCTTTACTGTGGATGTTTCCTGTCAAATATTATCCTATGTTAGACGGACCGGGAGGGTCGGCCGAGTATAAGGGGAGAGGTCTCCAGGGAGAGCCGTCTCCAGCGATCGTACAGACAAGTAACTTCCCCCCCACAGACGGACACCACACAAGGATAAGGTTAAACGATACTTTATCAGCAATTCTTCAAGTACGGTCAAATGATACAAGGAGGTCTGGACTCAGGGGTCCCCTCGGTTCGGGTCTCTGGTTGGGAAAAGGGGTAGCGGGACAGTCTTGTTACCAATTGGGTGGATGGATAGCTCTCAATCCTCGAGCTCGGCGTTCTAGATGATCGGGCCGCGGCCGAGCCAGCAGGTCCCGAGATGGTTGAAGGTAGCGACGGTCCGCGGCGGAGCCGGCAGGTCCCGATGAAGATGGTGGTTACAAACGGTCCGCGGCCACGCCAGCAGGTCCCGACGACGACGAAGGATTAAGAAGGTTGCGGCAGCGCCAGCAGGCAGGACGATAGTTCACAAGGCAGGGCTACGGCAGCGCCAGTAGTCCGTCAAGGATGAGTTCTTCTCTGCGTCTCTCGACTCCAGGATACAACTGCCTTCCTGCTCTGGAGCTGCCCCAGTTATAGGGCTGGTGCCCTTTGATGTCCGGACCCTCGCACTTGGAGGTCGGGGGGTCCAGGATGAGGGAGTCCAGACACCCAGCAGGGGGGTGGAGCCAGCGCCCGGGGAGGCTGGGGGCGAGCGGTACCTGGCGGGGGAGAGCCATCGACACCTCTTTCTCCCATTGACCTGCCAAGTAGTCCGCTCACCTCCTGGGTGGATGGTGGTGCCGGGATGTCTGAGGCCTGGCCAGGCCCAGGGTTAGGGTCGATCGGAGGCCACGTGGCCTCGTAGTGCAGTGTCCAAGATGGCGCCCAGGTCGGACGCGAGGGCCAGTAGGGGATCGGGCCCAAGAGGTCGAGATGTTCAGAGGCAGGGGTCCCGGAGGGGACGGAAAACGTGGAGTGGTGGTGGGTAACACTGGAGGGACCGGGCTCGGGCCTGGTCGGGCAGAGGGGGAGCGGGCCCTTCATGTGGCCTGTCCAACATGCGTCCCCCCCAGCTGAAGGCGGGGAGAGTCACCCATCCTCTTGGGGACTCTCCTCGTCGAGGCGGAAAAAGCGTGACAGGCCATCCGCGTTAGCGTGGTCTTGTCCAGGTCGATGTTCCACAGTGAAGTCCATCCCTTGTAGGGAGATGGACCAACGTAGTAGTTTTGGGTTCTCCCCCCGCATCTGCATCAACCACTGCAGGGGTCGATGATCGGTCTGTACCCGAAAGTGTGTGCCAAAGAGATAGGGCCGGAGCTTTTTGAGGGCCCATACCACGGCGAAGGCCTCCCTCTCGATGGTGCTCCAGCGTTGTTCTCGGGGCAGGAGTCGCCTGCTGATGAAGGCCACTGGCTGATCAAGGCCTTCGGGGTTCAATTGAGACAGGACCGCCCCAATGCCGTGGTCGGAGGCATCCGTCTGGACGACGAATTCCCGGCTGTAGTCGGGGGCCTGGAGCACAGGGGCGGAGCACATGGCGGCCTTCAGTTGTTCGAAGGCTGCTTGACAATCTGGGGTCCAGTTGACCTTCTTTGGTTGATTTTTGGATGTGAGTTCTGTGAGGGGCCCCACTATGCTACCATAGTCCTTCACGAACCGTCGGTAATAGCCCGTGAGTCCCAGGAAGGCGCGTACCTCGGTCTGGGTGATGGGGGGCTGCCAGGACTGGATGGCGGCGATCTTGAGCTGCAGAGGGGCCACCAGGCCGCTTCCCACCTGGTGTCCGAGGTAGGTCACGGACCCCTGACCAATCTGGCATTTGCTGGCCTTGATCGTGAGGCCAGCTCGCTGAATGGCCTGTAGCACCTCTCGGAGGTGGTGGAGGTGGTCGGACCAGTGGTGGCTGTATACAGCGATGTCGTCTAGGTAGGCGGCACTGAATCCTTCGAGTCCTGCCAAGACCTGATTAACGAGTCGCTGAAACGTTGCTGGGGCATTCTTCATGCCGAAGGGCATGACCTTGAAATGATAATGGCCGTCAGGGGTGGAAAACGCAGATCGTTCTTGGGCCCGGGGTGTGAGACCGATCTGCCAGTAGCCCGCCGTCAGGTCGAAAATGCTGAGGTAGCGGGCAGCTCCCATGCGGTCGATTAGTTCATCTGCCCGGGGGATGGGATGTGCGTCTGTTCTGGTGACCGCATTCAAGCCCCGGTAGTCGACGCAGAACCGGAGTTCCGGTGTGGTGCCGGGGGCGGCTGCTTTGGGGACCAGCACTACTGGGCTGGCCCAGGGGCTGTCCGAGGGCTCAATGACCCCGAGCGTGAGCATCTTGGTCACCTCTTCTTGGATGCAGGCCCGTACCCGATCTGGTACGCGGTAGGCCCGGTGGCGGATAGGGGGGCTGTCCCCCGTGTCCACGTCGTGCACACACCAGGAGGTGACACCTGGGGTGAGGGAGAACAGGCTGGCGAACTGCAGCAGAAGGTCTCGACATTCTTGGCGTTGTTCCAGGGTGAGGGCCTCCGAGAGTCGGACCCCGTCCACGGAGCCGTCTTTCTCCCGAGTCCGTAGGAGGTCAGGGAGGGGTTCGGAGTCTTCTTCGGCTCCATTGTCTGTGGCCATCAGGAGGCTGAGTTCTGAACGCACGAAATGGGGTTTCAGTCTATTAGCGTGGAGGACCCGGAGGGGGTTCCGTGAAGATTCCATATCGATGAGATAGGTGACAGGGCCCTTGCGCTCGACTACTTTGAAGGGCCCCGTCCACTTGTCTTGCAGGGCGCATGGTTCGGTGGGGGACATTACCCATACTTGTTGGCCGGGTTCAAATTCGATGGAGGAGGCATTTTGGTCATACCACTTTTTCATGTCCTCTTGACTGGCCTCCAAGTTTGCTTTCGCCATCTCCCTGAATCTTCGGGTCTGGTTGCGGAGGGTTAGGAGGCATTTGAAGACATCTGGAGGGTTCTTTAGAGGGGGCAATTCCCAGCCTTCCTTGACTAGGCTGAGCGGCCCCCGTACCGGGTGTCCATACAACAGTTCAAACGGGCTGAAGCCGAGGGACTTCTGGGGGACTTCTCGATATGCGAAGAGGAGGCACGGCAGTAGCACATCCCACTGGCGACGGAGGGGCTCTTCCAACCCCCCAATCATCCCTTTGAGCGTGCGGTTGAACCGCTCAACGAGTCCGTTTCCTTGAGGGTGATAGGGGGTTGTGAATCGGTAGGTGACCCCACACTGTTGCCAGAGGGACTTCATGTATTTTGAAATAAAGTTCGTGCCTCTGTCGCTGACGACTTCTCGGGGGAAGCCCACACGGGAGAAGATCCCCATCAGGGCCCGGCCGACTACCGGGGCTGTCACAGTTCGCAGGGGAACAGCCTCGGGGTAGCGAGTGGCGTGGTCCACCAGTACCAGGATGAACCGATGTCCTTGTGCTGTACGGGGGTCCAGGGGCCCCACAATGTCTATCCCGACCCTCTCGAACGGGGTGGTGACCACTGGAAATGGTTGCAGGGGGGCTTTCAGTTTGCGGCCGCTCTTTCCACTGGCTTGGCACGTGGGGCAAGATCGGCAATGCTGGAGTACGTCATTCCTCATTTTGGGCCAGAAGAAGTGGGTCACTAGGCGGCTGTAGGTTTTATCCTGACCCAGGTGCCCAGCCAGGGGGACATCGTGGGCCAGATTTAGCAAGAAGTCTCTAAAACGGAGGGGCACTACTAGCACTCGACTGGCCCCCAACTCCGCGATCTTTTGTTCACTGTATAGCAGATCATTGTCCCAATAGACCCAATGTGTTCCGGAGGTATCCCCTGCGCTCTGGGCGAGGGCTTGTTGGCGGAGTCCCTCGAGGGAGGGACAGGTCTTCTGCTCTTGGCGAAACTGCTCTTGTGTGGGCCCCCCCTCTTGATGCCACTGGTCGAGGCCAGAGAGGTCCGGAGGTTGAGCTGGTTCTGGGGGGACGGCACGGTCGGTGTCTTCTACTGGAGCGACCGGGGGAGGAGGTGCCGGCCATTCAGGTTCCTCGGGTCGGAGATTGGCCCGGGCGGCCATGGACCGGGTGGTGACGCACGCCCAGTCCGGGATGCCTAACATCCCCAGGTGTTCTCTTCGTTCTACGGCTGCCCACGGAGAGCTTTCAAGGTCATTCCCCAGGAGGCAGTCTACGGGAGCATCATCTCGGACCGTCACCTTCAACATGCCGAAGACTCCTCCCCATTCGAAAGGGACGCAGGCCATCCGACACAGACTCTCCGAGTTATCGGCTGAACGGACAGGGCAGAGAATATTTGGTAGGAACTGTTCTGGGGTCACCAGGTGACAGCGGACGGCTGTTACACTGGCCCCGGTGTCACGGAGGGCTTCGGCCCGGCGTCCATTGATGCTCACCCATTGACTGTACTTCCGGGTGTTAGCGGGTAGGGGGACCCGCGGGACCATGTCTTTCCCCCCTAAGCAGGCTAGAGCCATGGCGGCTGGCTCCCATTCTTGATGTTCTTGCTCATATTCTTCTTGTTCCTCGGAGATCTGTTCTTCCCCCAGGGCAGCTGCAGCCACCTGGCGGGGTCTCGGGCTCTGGTTCTGTGGGCAATTTGGGTCGTTTGCGTAGTGGCCGACTCGCTGGCATCGGTGACATGTGACATTGGCCCTATATCCCGGTCGTGCTGGGGTGCTGCCCCAGTTGGCCGGGGGGGTGGTGCTGGCAGCGGGGGCGGCCGGAGCGCTGTCTCTTCCTCGCCCTTGGCCCCCTCCTCCTCCTCGGGGACGGTGCTGACCGTGGTGGTTCCGGTTCTGTTCATAGGACCCATTTCGGCCCACTCTGGTGATTTCCCACCGGTCAGCCTCGGCTGCGAGCTGCCGTGGATCAGTCAATTTGCTGTCGAGGAGGTGCTGCCGGAGCTCGATGAAGCAATTGTTTGACAGATGCTCCCATACCATAAGATTGAAGAGCTGTTCGTAAGTTGTGACATTGCTTCCTTTGATCCAACCCTCGAAGGCTCTGCTGAAATAGTTCACGTACTCCACCCAAGTTGTACCCGGGATGCGGGTGCAGTCTCTGAACCTCTGGCGGTACATCTCGGGTGTGAGCCCATAGCGGGTGAGGAGGGCCGCTTTCATGTGGTCATAGGAGGCCATCAGATGGTCCGGGAGCTGTAGCAGGGCATCGCGGCCCTCATTGAGGAATCTCCCCCATAGACCGGCTCCCCAGTCGCTTCGATCGATCCGGTGGGAGGTCATAGCTATCTCGCAGGCCTTGAACCATTGTTGGATGTCGTCCTCTCGGAAGTATTCTCGAACGACATCCTTGGGGATGTGTACCTTCTTATCTGTCGCTCCCGGGGTGCGGGGTTGCTCGGTCGCCCCTGATTCCTTGTTCTGCTTGCGTAAGTCTATCTCAGCTAATTTGCGCTCATGTTCATATGCCAGTCTTTTTTCCTCGAGCTCTCTTTGTCTCTGTTTTTCCTCTCTTTCTTCTCGGAGCCTCAGATGTTCTAAGTTCAGTTTCTGTTCAGCCAACTTGAGTTCACCGTCCATTTTGAGCCGGGCCATTTCTAGTTCATGTAGTCTTGTTCTTTCTCGTTCCTGGATCTCGTCTTGCGAGAGGCCCGTTCTTCGCTCCTCGGGAGCCGTGGTGTCTTTTTCTACTGCTGCGATATTTTGGTCCGGGGGTCTGACGGCCCCGGTTTCTGCCCAGGACTCCAGGGCATGCTTGAAATCGTCTTTGGTACTTAGACCGGTGGTAGCGATACCTAGTTCGATGCAGAATTGTTTTAGTTCACGATGGCTGTATTCTTCCAATTTCTCCATCTGAAATTTCTCGGTGGATCCGCTTTCTTTGGTTGTCATCGTGATTTCGTCGTGGGGTGAGCTACTCTCTGTACGATTATGCGGTGATTCGGATCGCGCCGCTGGCCACCAATGTTAGACGGACCGGGAGGGTCGGCCGAGTATAAGGGGAGAGGTCTCCAGGGAGAGCCGTCTCCAGCGATCGTACAGACAAGTAACTTCCCCCCCACAGACGGACACCACACAAGGATAAGGTTAAACGATACTTTATCAGCAATTCTTCAAGTACGGTCAAATGATACAAGGAGGTCTGGACTCAGGGGTCCCCTCGGTTCGGGTCTCTGGTTGGGAAAAGGGGTAGCGGGACAGTCTTGTTACCAATTGGGTGGATGGATAGCTCTCAATCCTCGAGCTCGGCGTTCTAGATGATCGGGCCGCGGCCGAGCCAGCAGGTCCCGAGATGGTTGAAGGTAGCGACGGTCCGCGGCGGAGCCGGCAGGTCCCGATGAAGATGGTGGTTACAAACGGTCCGCGGCCACGCCAGCAGGTCCCGACGACGACGAAGGATTAAGAAGGTTGCGGCAGCGCCAGCAGGCAGGACGATAGTTCACAAGGCAGGGCTACGGCAGCGCCAGTAGTCCGTCAAGGATGAGTTCTTCTCTGCGTCTCTCGACTCCAGGATACAACTGCCTTCCTGCTCTGGAGCTGCCCCAGTTATAGGGCTGGTGCCCTTTGATGTCCGGACCCTCGCACTTGGAGGTCGGGGGGTCCAGGATGAGGGAGTCCAGACACCCAGCAGGGGGGTGGAGCCAGCGCCCGGGGAGGCTGGGGGCGAGCGGTACCTGGCGGGGGAGAGCCATCGACACCTCTTTCTCCCATTGACCTGCCAAGTAGTCCGCTCACCTCCTGGGTGGATGGTGGTGCCGGGATGTCTGAGGCCTGGCCAGGCCCAGGGTTAGGGTCGATCGGAGGCCACGCGGCCTCGTGGTGCAGTGTCCAAGATGGCGCCCAGGTCGGACGCGAGGGCCAGTAGGGGATCGGGCCCAAGAGGTCGAGATGTTCAGAGGCAGGGGTCCCGGAGGGGACGGAAAACGTGGAGTGGTGGTGGGTAACACTGGAGGGACCGGGCTCGGGCCTGGTCGGGCAGAGGGGGAGCGGGCCCTTCATGTGGCCTGTCCAACATCCTACTATTAAAGATGGGGTCTCTTACATTTTATCAACTAAACAGATCTATACGTTGTCATAGTTACCTCTCTCCTGACCTAGGAGCTCCTTCTCTTGGGGTGTCTTCCTTTAATATTGTCAGGCGTTTTCACTATTTTCGTATATCTATAGGGGTAATGTACATCGCATATTTACTGTGTCTTGCCTATATGCCTGTGTCTCATCTAAGGCTTCATATTACTATATCTTACCTCTTAGAGTATTAAAACATTCTTTGAACGGGCATAAAATGTCGCCGGTATTTCCAAGAACTGGATATGTTCTGTTGGACAAAGACAAATATGAAGCAGTCGTTACTACTTATGCTTCAGGTATTTCATGATTTTCTACTGCTAGACTTGTTACTGTACAAGGGCACTACCTCCACTTATTTTATGCTGCTCTCCTGCATTTGCTGCTGTTGTTCACCCTTATTTGTTGGCCCAACAAACATGTAAAGGGCTTGCATTACTGTATGTTACTACTATTATCTGAAGAAATCTGACTGGCTTCCATGGGGTCACATCTTAGTTCTAATTCCCCCACACGAGATCAGTGGTAAGTGATGAAACTACTCCCTCCCCTATAGCGTTTAGCGGTGTAGGGGTTAGGGTGTTGGAGAGTTCACTTTCCTAATTCCCACTACAACCCTTTACTCCTGTGGTTTAAACTAACATCTAGGTAACATCCCTTGGGATAGAACCCCCTCTTTAGGACATGTGGGCTGGGGACGGGCGTTGTGCAGCGTAATCCTGGTAAGTGACTCCCCAGCCCACATGTCCTAAAGAGGGGGTTCTATCCCAAGGGATGTTACCTAGCCAGTCAGATTTCTTCAGATAATAGTAGTAACATACAGTAATGCAAGCCCTTTACATGTTTGTTGGGCCAACAAATAAGGGTGAACAACAGCAGCAAATGCAGGAGAGCAGCATAAAATAAGTGGAGGTAGTGCCCTTGTACAGTAACAAGTCTAGCAGTAGAAAATCATGAAATACCTGAAGCATAAGTAGTAACGACTGCTTCGTATTTGTCTTTGTCCAACAGAACATATCCAGCTCTTGGAAATACCGGCGACATTTTATGCCCGTCCAAAGAATGTTTTAATACTCTAAGAGGTAAGATATAGTAATATGAAGCCTTAGATGAGACACAGGCATATAGGCAAGACACAGTAAATATACGATGTACATTACCCCTATAGATATACGAAAATAGTGAAAACGCCTGACAATATTAAAGGAAGACACCCCAAGAGAAGGAGCTCCTAGGACAGGAGAGAGGTAACTATGACAACGTATAGATCTGTTTAGTTGATAAAATGTAAGAGACCCCATCTTTAATAGTAGGATATTATTTGACAGGAACATCCACAGTAAAGCCTGCAGAATTTAAGTGTGATACAAAGCAGACCCCATTCTGGAACGTCTCCTACACTATTTGAGGGTGAGACTATACTTTATCTACCTTTTTCAGGACCCTTGCAGTAGAATCCCCCCTTAGTTTAAAGTAAAGAAAAACAGGTTTTCCACACTGAAAACGACTCGGAGGGAATGTTATGCTAGCTGCCGAATAATTTCACTGTAAATGTGATAGGGTCTTGTAGTAATAGCAATGTACAATGCAAACAAAATTGCGTTATCTGATGTACCTGTTTAACATACTACGAGTAATCGAATGTGCATTCATTGAGTAACCATCTAACAACCAGGAGATAGGAATTGTCAGGCGATATTGGGATTTAATCCATAGTGAGTAAAGCAGTAACATGCATCTGAGATAAGAGAAGCTAATACTTACTGATTCAAGAGAAAGAGAAACAGGTATCATGTACGACAATTGACTCCGTACATTTCTCCCAATATACCTACAGATACGGTGTAACCATCCGTTCCTTGAAACCCCAGCAAGAGAATTCCTGAGGAAGGTGCCACAGAATCAATTGTACAGCACCGAAACGCGTCGACGCATTGTTTTTTGTTTAAAAGAATCCAGTCAGGGCCGGGTAAAACTTTAGATGGGTACCTTACTTTTCCACTAAAGCTTTATAGTAGTTGAATTGGTTCAGGCCATTGGATCTGGTTACATTCAGTGGCAGAGATATCTGGAAGCCACATTGATACAAGGGGTTTTGTGACTATATGTAGTTCAGTTTGTCGTCTATCCATTGTCAATATGTTTTAGATATGTCTCTACTTATCGTATATTGTAATATTGTGTCTGTATAACACTATTGTGTCTGTGTAACACTGTTTTGTATTTTTATCCCTCCAAGGTATTTTTCCTTGGATTTTAAACTGTATTGTATTGTATTGTATTATATTGTATGTTGGATTTATATAGCGCTTATAACCCAGGGGTCTCTAAGCGCTTGCCTTGGGAACCCGTCCTGGCTTTTCCCTGTGAGATAGCCCCTACAGGGCATCCCCAAGGTGAAAGCCAGGCATCCCGCCGCGGAGGGCCGTTGTGGAGATTAAGCAAGCTTAATGCCCAGAGTTGCAGAGTGTGAACCCATGATTAGGTCAGGCACCGAAGCGAGAATTATCGAGTCCGTGGACATTTGAGCTCAAGACCCTGCCGCGTCGGGAATAGAACCCTGGTCCCGGGTCTGACCTCTGCTTCAGGGTCTGCCTGCTCTAACCAGTGAGCCACACTTCTCCACTTCTGTATTGTAAAATTGTATGAATTTGCTTTGCTTTTTATTGCTTGATTGATTGGTTGTTTAATAAAAACAGATTGTTAACGATTCTATTTCTTTGTGGAAACCCGTTTTTATATTCCTTAAATACATATTGTACTGTGTGACCTTTTTCTCTAACAAGAAAGGTAGTAGTCATCGGTTGATCAGTAGACTCCAGGGATTCCCCCTCTTGACTAACACAATTTTTTTCCAGACAGAAAAATTAGACTGAAAAGACCCACAAGACTCTGGGTGCAGCAGAAGCAGCCAAGACGTATGCTGGTTTTTTACTAACTGGGGGAAACATACAATTCTTCCCTCTGTTAGAAAATCCTTTCCTCTTCCCTCCCCTGCTTCACCCATCTACCCCCAACCAACCACATGTTTATATCTACCACCTGCTTAAAAAAAGTGGTAAATAAAAGCAGAAAAACAATATGTAATAGTGAATGGCATGTAGTTTGACAGGCAGAAGAATCTGTTCCCCGTGGCAACTTCCCAGTCCATGGCGTCAAACTTTTAACTGCATGTTACTGGGATAAATCTACCACAAAACAATTACATGAGATTTTTCTGCCACCCCAGTACTGTGCAACTTCTAACAAGGGACTATGAGAGATCTTGGACCGGTCCTGTGACCTGGAGGGTCACACCAAGTGTGCCCTCATTAAGGGCAGAGGACTGTCATGGGTTTAACAGCTAGAGCGGTAGTGGAAATGCACCCTGTTGTAAGGATCAATAGCCGGATGAGATATTTGCATCATGGTCAGTGGAGTGGCTTTCTATTTATTTATTTGTTGAGTTTATAAAGCGCGTCAGCTACCCGCAAGTGTTTCACGGCGCTAAAAGGCAGAAGCAGCAAGAACTATCCAGTAAGATGTTATTGGTTAAAGAGCCAGGTTTTCACAGCTCTGCAAAAGCGAGCGTGACAGTTCTCCATACGGATGTCCAGAGGAAGGGAGTTCCAGAGTCTTGGTCCCAAGTTTGCAAAGGAACTGCCACCCATTCTGGAAAGTCTGTACTTAGGTACGCAGAATAAATATTGAGAAGAGGAACGGAGAGAGCGAGAGGGGGTATAGAGTTTGACTAAGGACTGAAGGTACAAGAGGGCTACCCCAGCCTTGATCTTGTGCATGTAGCTCAAAGCCTTGAACTTTACACGACTTTCAAATCGGAGTCAATGGAGCTCCTTTAAGCGTTCTGTGATGTGATCAGTTTTTGGGCAGCCACAAAGGAGCCCTGCGGTGGCGTTTTGGACTAATTGGATACGTCGCGTGACCGCCCTGGCGGACCACAGGTAGAGCACGTTGCCGTAGTCGACCTGGAGGTCACTAAGGCATCGACAACGGATCTCTGGGTGTTAGATGGTAGCATCCAAAAGATTTTTCTCAGCCACCGCAAAATGGTGAAACAGATGGCTGCCACTTTGTTTGCCTGATCTTTCATGGATAAGCCATTGTCGATGGTCACACCAAGATTACGCACATGTTTGGACGGAAAAGGTAAGGAACCTATGGCAGACGGCAAATGTCTCGGGCTCCAGAGGTCAGGTTTGTTCCCAAGTACCAGAACCTCGGTCTTACCGCCATTTCATTTGAGCAGGTTGCGATTCATCCAGCTGGATATTTTGCTGAGACCTGCTTACAGGGGGGAGGTAGAGGTTGGGTCAACTTGGTATAAAGAGAAGACGATTTGAGAGTCATCAGCGTAAGTGAATACATTCAAGCCGGAATGTTGTGCAATGTGAGCCAGGGGGGGGTAACATAAAGATTAAAAGGGAGAGGACTAAGTATTGAACCCTGTGGCACACCATATGGGGAAGAATACATTTTAGAAGTGGAGGAGTGGGAAAAAATTTGAAAGGTCCGGTCCATCAGGAAAGATATAAGCCAATCCAAGGCTTTTCCACCGATGCCAGTGGCCGCAAGGGAACTGAGGAGGATACTGTGAGATACAGTATCGAAAGCTGCACTGAGATCAAGCAATATCAGTGCAACTGTTTCACCTCGATCCAATAGCAGGCGGAGATTTTCTGTAACGCCAAGGAGGGTGGTCTCGGTGGAGAATCCCGGACGGAAACCGGACTGAGAGGGATGTAATAAATTATTTGTTGCCACAAACTGGGGCTGGTGCAGGTAGATGTGCCTCTCTAAGATTTTGGAAAATGTAGGAAATAAAGAAATAGGGCGGAAGTTAGAGGAAACGTTGGGGTCAGCAGTAGGTTTTTTCAATAGCGGGGTGACCATTGCGTGCTTCCAGGGACTGGGAACAACAGCAGTGTTGAGCGAGTGATTAAGCAAAGTACAGATCGTCAAGAGCTGGGGGGAATCCAGAGAGCGCAGTATTGGGACGGGCAAAGGATCAATCGAAGAGAGCCTGACATAACTTTGCTCAGGATCTCCAGAAGGGTAGAAGGGTGGAGATAAGGCAAGGACTGGAGTGAATCAGAGGACGGCACAGACGAGTCAACAACCTCCCCGGTATCAAAAAGCGAGTTCACCGAGGTTTTGCTGTCTCTTTGGGCAGAAATGTCCTGGTAAATATTCTCAATTTTAGAGATGAAGTACTGAGCAAGTTCATCGCATTTACTGCTTGATAGAGGGGGAAGGGTAGCCGTGGTCTGAGAACCAGCGAGGTCTTTAACCACACTGAACAGTATTTTAGATTTATTAACGGCTTCAGAGATAATTCTGTTGACATAGTTAGCCCGCGTCGAGGCACGGCTTTGTGGTAGCGCTTCAACTCAGTTTTATAGATGAGGCCAGCTGAGGGGGAGTAGTCCCTTCTCCAGACGCGTTCCAATTTTTTACATCGGGATTTGTCAGTTTGAAGCGTCTCGTTATACCACGGGGCAGGTGTTTTGTGAATTGTCATTTTCTTATGAGCAAGAGGAAGACAGGTGTCAATGGCTTTCTGGAGCCAGGAGTTCACGGCACTGGCCGCGGTTTCCATATCAGCCAGGTTCGGTAGACTGGTGGGCAGGTGATCGGCCAGAGCATTGTTGAGAGCAACAATGTCTAACTTTTTCCAGTCTCTCTTTCTGACACTCGCTGGGGCTATACATTTAGGCAATACTACAGTGATAGCAACGGTAAACTTGAATAAATAATGATCAGACCAGAGGACAGGTAAAGCTGAGGAACAATATAACTGAGGAATATTGGAAAAGATAGGGTCAAGAAAGTGACCACACCTATGGGTGGGTCCCTTATTATGTATAATAAGATTCATAGAAGCGAGGTCAGCAATAAGATTGCAGGCCACGCTGTTTTTTGGGTCCTCCAAATGCATGTTGAGATCGCCAACAACCAAAAAGTTGCTGGACGCTGGGAGAACCAAAGCTATGTAATCCGAAAGCTGGGCCAGCCAGGAAGTAGCCGTGCCCGGGGGATGGTATACTAACAAGCCAGTAAGAGTGGTCTTGGGATGCAGAGCAAGCTTAAAATATTCTACTGACACACCCATGTAATGCTCCATTTCTATACCTGTGCCCAGACTTTGCAATAACATCAAGTGAATGTTTAGGGTGTTGGTGTGCGTAGCATAAATGCAATGTGAGAGTGCCACAGAGTAAACTGCATCATCTGCCTGCCAGTTGTGTATACAAGTGGGACCATATATCCCTCTTTTATACCCTAGTTCAAAGTCCTCTGTTACCAAGGAATAATGTGCTCTACAAAGTACTCAGGTGCCTGCTGTGCCACCAGGGATGGTGTCAGCCTGACAGTCTATCTAAGTTGAGGGGACATCACCTGCAGGCTGAATTACTTAATGGAGAAGCTGTGTACCTGTCCTGAAGAGCCTAGAAGTCTGCCTAGAAGCCTGCCTGTCTGGTAAGAAAGGGAATGGAGTTTGACTATCCAGCAGGAGGACAAGGCTGTCCTGGAAGAAGCAAGGTCCGACACATCCTCGTTATCTGTAGGGCGGGCCGGAAAGCCATCCAGCAGGACCAGCTAGTCTGAGGGACCCCACCCCACCAAGACTCTCCCAACAGTTCAAGGCAGAAAATAAAACTCTACGAAAACATGATTGTTGAGGCCCAGTCGGACGATTGTGTGCTGCCAACTGTCCCGTTCAAGGTTGCATTTTCCAAATTCCTAACACAACAGAGTCTGAATCTACTGACTTCCTGGAGAGCCTCTGTAGGGCTTTTAGCTGCTGAATTTCTGACTACTCTGTGTCAGAGGCCCATGAGGGACTACAACTACTCCAGTGTCGAACACCCTGTCTGAGCTTACGCCTGTGGTCCAGCCGCCCACAATGTGGGCTCAATTGCTGATGGTCGGGCCTCCAGAGGGGGCTGCACTTACAGACAGGCCAGGTGTGACTGCTACCTTGGGACTGCTGATCTTCAGGCAACTGCAAAGAAAAGACAGAGTGGGTGCCCTACTGAATGCAGCACTATACCCAGGACAAAAGCGCTCCACAAAAGCCTGCTAGTGGGCCTTTGCTCTCTCGAGTTTTCGGGCGTGTCATTCAAGTGTCCGGAAACAGGAAAGAGGCCCAGACAAGACTGACTCATCCTGTGAAAGAGTAAGACATTTACGACAGAGCATACACACATTGGGGCGTCTGGAGTGACAGAACTGACCCTATACTATATTCATGATACTCCTAAATGCCCCTAGAGGGGAAGAGGGGATCAGAACCGGACGCACCTGTCTGCAGCACATGGTAGTCTGGCATGCCTGCACTATCTTTTCACCCAGACTGTCCATAAAGATGATTTTAGAGCCGCTACGCACATAGCAGGGGGAATCTCAGACCATTCGCTGGTGGAGGTGCAACTTGTTGGTCCGGTTGTGGACTTCATGCTACCCCCAAGGGTTGATCCGTGATATTTGAAAAGACAAGACGTTCAAAGCTTGTATGAGCAGACTTCGATTTTAGGGAGAACGGGCGGCCTGTTGAATCAGCTTGCGTGCTATAGGATGAATTCAATCCAGGACACTGACAACAAGGGGGCGGAAGTACTGGGAGAGAATTCCTGAAAGACCTGACCCTGACAATGCTAACGAATGAGGACCGAGACGCACTAGACCAAGACCTGACAGTAGACTAAATAAATAAGACAATAGGAACCTTGCAAACAGGGCACGCAACGGGGCCTAATGATCTCCCCATAGATTTATATAAAAGCATGAAGGATAAAATCAGGGAGGTTTCAGACTGCCTGAAAATAAGGGTGTCTCCCAGAGGACCAAAGAATGTCTGAGGTGGTGGTCATCCCAAAAAAGGACAAAGCAGCAACTGAGTGTGGGTCTTATAGACCTCTCTCCCGCTTAATTTTGAGACTAAGGTCCTTGCGTACGTCCTGGAGATATGCCTGCAGACAGTAATTGCAACAGTGGTTCATCCTGATCAATCGGGATTCATGCCACACCAGGGAACGCGCTTATATCTCCGGCACCTTAATGGCATACCACATCCAACAGGGGATTCCTTTGCTGAACCAGTGGCGCTGCTGTCAAGCTCTTGTATGTGGACCCTCTAGTGCGCATGCGCGTCAATAAAACATCCTCCCGAGTTTTTGCCGTCAGGCAGGGATGTTACTTGTCTCCTATGTTCTTATCACGTGCGTGGATTCGCCAGGACCTCTCCTATGGGGTATTCCAGTTGATCAGGAGTGGGATGAGAGAATCTCCCTCTACGCTGATGTTTTGCTGTAGGACAAGTAATCAGCCTTCTCGAGTGAACAAATCCTACACATTTTTCACATATTTAGAGATTATTCAGGATTATTCCTGCTGGAGACAGGGACCCTGCGGCTGCACTCTAGGTGCACAGTTCGGGAGGCACTACATGGCTTTAAATATTTGGGCGTGTTTATTACAAGAGAGTCACAGGCAGAAGCATACTTCCGAAATTAGACCAACTTTGCTGGGACACCCCACACTTGTGGGCGCTCCCGCTTTCCTTACTTGACCGGGTGGTCCTATTTAAAGTGATGACCCTCCAGGGTCTCCTGTACATCGTGAAAAAAAATGTCCTTCAAGATCCCACCAAACATTTTCTTTCAAAGGGTAGACCGAGAACTTTGGCTCCTGTTGTGGGGTGGTGGCACTTCACGCTGAGTAAGGTGCAGAGGGGAATTTATTAAGGTGGAATGGCGTCCGAAGCATTCACAAGTATTACTGGGCCACGCAGCTGATGGCTGTCAACAACTGGGTGTTTGTGGACCGTGAGGATCCTACTAACCCGGTAGATAGATTGACCATGGGCAAGAGAGGTTACCCCACCCTGGTGCTGTATCGAAGAAAGTATGAGTGCACCCTACCTACTCATACCTAAACAGTGGTAAGGGTGTGGAGAGAGGCTACCAAGTGTTTAGGCTGAGAAGGTAAGCTGACTGAAATTATTCCACTGTATGGTGGTGATCTCTTAAGTGCAGTGGGAGGATTACAGGGCTTCACAAAATGGGGATTGATTAGCTTAGAGCAGCCGGGCGATGTGTGGAGAGGACAGGCACTTGTGCCCTTCACAATCCTACAACAAAAGTATGAATTAGGTGACTAAAAACGGTTATGACATTTGCAGGTGGGTCACGCTCTGCAAGGTCACATCTGGGAAGGGGAGAAGTTGCCTGATTCATCCCCAGCTGCTAACTAATCCCCTGACCGAAAAAGCACTCTCAACCATCTATAGGTAGTTGATCTACAATTCTCTGGATCCCTTGGGGATGTTTCAGGCGGCCATTCAACAACTTTTGTTATTTTCAAGAACAAGCTTCCAAAGCTGGAGTTTGTTTTTAAAAAGCAATAACTAATGACCCTCACACCCCTGGAACTGTCTCCTTGATTAATTTACTCCCAGGAAGTGTGATTCATTTAAAAACAAATTCTCATCACGACTGCCAGGTATTCCCTGGTGGTCCTGAATAAGAGAAAAATACATCAAACAGCCTGATCTAGAGAGGAAGGGCCGTCCGATATATTTACAGGCAGACCATCCGTTTGTTGGACAGGATACTCCACCACGCTTGTGAAGGAGTACCCTGCTCATCAAACTCTAAATCAAGACCTTTATCTTGTCTGTGCTAGGCATGTATCTCTAGGTCTGCTTCATTATGTCCATCAGACTTTGTATTATCTACCTGTTATTGAGGCTTGTGTGTTTAGCACAGGTTTAATCTCACGGTCTGCGTGTGTGTGTGGGTTTATTTGAATCCTGCGGTTTAATCTGCACGTGTTGTTTATGCGGTGTTATGTGGTGTTGTCACACCCTTGTAATTATAAAAATTATGTTACAGGCGACCACGTGTCTCTTGCCTGTGACTTCTGAGGAAGTAATGGTGCACAGTTAACAGCAGCAACAATGCAAAGTGTCAAGAGCCTGATTTAGAGTTCGCTGGCCGGGTTACTGGCCGGGTTACTCAGACACAAACGTGACGGATATCCTGGCTGCGGTATTACAAGCACCACTGAATATAATATAGGGGAGCCTCATTTCTTTCTTTCGTACTTTCTATTTCCCTTGTTTTTATTATCTTTATTTTACTCTTTTTTTTCTCTCTTATTTCTTTTTCTGTTTCTCTCTATTCCTGGTGTATCTTTCATTCATTTCTTAATTTAAGAGTGCTCAGCCTCCTAAAGCATTTTATTCATTCATTTGCATTTCTTCTTTCCTGTCATGGGGATGACTGCACAGATATCCTTACAAGTAGGATCTTTTCAATTCTGCATGAACCTGTTTACTAATGGTCCTAGTTGAAGGTGTCATTTAGAAGTTAAATATATGTTTCTGATGTGAGGTAGGGTGGGTATGTGTGAGAATGTGCGTGAGAGAGAGAGAGAGTGTGTGTGTCTGTGTCTGTCTGTCTATGTCTGAGTGTGTGTGAGTACTTGAGCGTGTGGAGCTGGCTCTCACTAGGTCTATACCAAAAAGAGTGGACCAGCAAACGCAAAGCCGTGTACCCTACCGCTGCGCCACCAGTGTAGGAAGCTGGCTCTCTATATACTATACCAAAAAGAGGTAGAGTGTGTCGTGTACCCTACCGCTGCGCCACCAGTGTAAGAAGCTGGCTCTCTATATACTATACCAAAAAGAGGTAGAGTGTGTCATGTACCCTACCGCTGCGCCACCAGTGTAGGAAGCTGGCTCTCTATATACTATACCAAAAAGAGGTAGAGTGTGTCGTGTACCCTACCGCTGCGCCACCAGTGTAAGAAGCTGGCTCTCTATATACTATACCAAAAAGAGGTAGGGTGTGTCGTGTACCCTACTGCTGCGACACCAGTGTAGGAAGCTGGCTCTCTATATACTATACCAAAAAGAGGTAGAGTGTGTTGTGTACCCTACCGCTGCGACACCAGTGTAGGAAGCTGGCTCTCTATATACTATACCAAAAAGAGGTAGAGTGTGTTGTGTACCCTACCGCTGCGCCCCCAGTGAAGGAAGCTGGCTCTCTATCTACTATACCAAAAAGAGGTAGAGTGTGTTGTGTACCCTACCGCAGCGCCACCAGTCTAGGAAGCTGGCTCTCTATAAACTATACCAAAAAGAGGTAGAGTGTGTCGTGTACCCTACCGCTGCGCCACCAGTGTAGGAAGCTGGCTCTCTATAAACTATACCAAAAAGAGGCAGAGTGTGTCGTGTACCCTACCGCTGCACCACCAGTGTAGGAAGCTGGCTCTCTATATACTATACCAAAAAGAGGTAGAGTGTGTCGTGTACTCTCCTGCTGCGCCCCCAGTGAAGGAAGCTGGCTCTCTATCTACTATACCAAAAAGAGGTAGAGTGTGTTGTGTACCCTACCGCAGCGCCACCAGTGTAGGAAGCTGGCTCTCTATAAACTATACCAAAAAGAGGTAGAGTGTGTCGTGTACCCTCCCGCTGCGCCACCAGTGTAGGAAGCTGGCTCTCTATATACTATACCAAAAAGAGGTAGAGTGTGTTGTGTACCCTACCGCTGCGCCACCAGTGTAGGAAGCTGGCTCTCTATAAACTATACCAAAAAGAGGTAGAGTGTGTCGTGTACCCTACCGCTGCGCCACCAGTGTAGGAAGCTGGCTCTCTATAAACTATACCAAAAAGAGGTAGAGTGTGTTGTGTACCCTACCGCTGCGCCACCAGTGTAGGAAGCTGGCTCTCTATAAACTATACCAAAAAGAGGTAGAGTGTGTCGTGTACTCTCCCGCTGCGCCACCAGTGTAGGAAGCTGGCTCTCTATATACTATACCAAAAAGAGGTAGAGTGTGTTGTGTACCCTACCGCTGCGCCACCAGTGTAGGAAGCTGGCTCTCTATAAACTATACCAAAAAGAGGTAGAGTGTGTCGTGTACTCTCCCGCTGCGCCACCAGTGTAGGAAGCTGGCTCTCTATCTACTATACCAAAAAGAGGTAGAGTGTGTTGTGTACCCTACCGCAGCGCCACCAGTGTAGGAAGCTGGCTCTCTATAAACTATACCAAAAAGAGGTAGAGTGTGTCGTGTACCCTCCCGCTGCGCCACCAGTGTAGGAAGCTGGCTCTCTATATACTATACCAAAAAGAGGTAGTGTGTGTTGTGTACCCTACCGCTGCGCCACCAGTGTAGGAAGCTGGCTCTCTATATACTATACCAAAAAGAGGTAGAGTGAGCAGAGTCCAGTGGATCCCCAAAGGCTTTACAGAGGCTCAATTAGATAATACTAATGCTCTTTTGTGGTAGTGTGGGGGAGCAGGTAAACGTATACGAGGGTAGTTTTAAGCATTTGTTGTAAATGTAAATGTAAATGTGGCGTATTTGTATAGCGCGAACAGTGACCCGGAGGCATCCCGGCGCTTGTACTCCTACCACAAAGGAACCCCTCCTGGCTTTTCCTTGTGGGGTGTCCACTCCTGGGCATCCCATGGTGAAACCAGGCATCCCTTGTGTATCAGGGGGCCTTTGTGGAGACTAAGCAAGCTATTGCCCAGAGTTGCAGCGTGGGACCCATGCTTAGAATCGGCACTGAGGCGAGAATATCCGGTCAGAGGAATTTAAGCCCGAAACCCGCCGAGGCGGGAATCGAACCCTGGTCCCTGGCCAGCGTTCTGCATCAAGGTCTGCCGCTCTAAGCATTGTACACACACAGTGGCACTAAATGACACACAATCAATGAATAAATCTGAGACAAATTTATACAAGCATTTACAATGCAATAGGTTTCGCATTGACGTGAGTTTGAGCTATTGACATTGCAAATAAAAATGCCTTTTATTTAATTTAAATTATTTTAAAAACATAAATAAAAGGCATTGTTATTTACAATGTCAATAGCTCAGACTTGTCACAATGCGAGACCTATTTCAATGCTTGTTTTCATTGGAATCTAAATGAGCATCTTAATCTGTAGCTGCACAATTATTCTGACCTAATTTCAATTACTCCTGAGCATTTCAGGCTTTTTGTTTCTTTGTCCCCTCACACTTTTACTCGTGCTGCATTTTCACACCTGACAAGTGCATTTTGCTTTGTAACTAGTTCCAAGGAAGGAGTAACAGCGAGGGTGTCCGAACAGCAACATAAGAAGAGGGACAGTAACGTCAAAGATGGAGGCTGAGACGAGGGGCGAGAACAAAGGAGAGGACCCGCTTCCCTCTGGAGGTTTGAGGTTCAGCAGAAGAGAGGACAAGGGAAGGAACACTAGAGGGTGTGCTGTGATCCAAGGGAGAGGTTGAGACCAGATAATAGTGGATCGAGCAGATTGCATAGAGAAACGAGTATGTCGATGGGTCGGGCCACTATACTTTCAATCCCTATATCTGTCACAGAACGGACTGGGCGCAGACGGGCAGAGCAGCACAAACACAGTGAAACAAACAAAACAATAGCCAGTAGTAGTGTTCTTGAAAAACCCGATGTTAAATCCCAAACTTGCAAAGTTAAATGTGAAACTACAAGACCCAGAATGAAATACGCTGCTGCCCAAAAGAACAGGACTGGCATTAGGGGCCACCCAATGCATTTACCCACTTGGCAGCTAATATCACTTTGTGAGGTGGGATAATGACGGTAATGTCCATCTGCATTTGATCAGTGATACAAATGTAGTAGCACGCAGGACCCTTTATAATAGCAGAAATCGTCCTCCCTTTCGGCGTGTGATGTCACAGTCTAAGCCCACCCCCTACCTTATTATGTTGTGCACGCCCAACCTCTGCTTGTCGCCAGATGCTCGAAGTGAAGATGAGGTGACACAACTGTTTGTTGACATTTTTAGGGAAGAACTACATAGAACTCAGCCCCAAAACCTGCTCTCGCAGTCAGACCAGCAGCAGGATGAAACGAACTATCCTAATGGGGTGAGCAAGGGTGCCCAGCTTGGAGGTTCCCGCCAGCTTACCGGCCCCGGCATCCTGCGCCAGCAGCCCCGGTCATGTAACTACAATTTTTAAATATGTATAAACATTGCCAATTTAATAAAATAATTATTAGGCATCTGCCTGCAGTAGTATGCACTACACTCCTGGCAAAGACTGAGGCACGCAATCGGCGGCAGGTGAGAGGCGAGGGTGTCACCGCGCCGACTGGGGGCGCGTGAGTCACCGTCTACTGCTGATGCGTCCCTAGAAACCAAATCCAAGCCCATGCCACTTTCTGTAAGGAGGCAACTCACTCATCACCTGCCCGTCCCCGAGGACTCCGCCTGCACGCCCCCATCGTCTGCGCGTGCCTCTTAAATTACCGGATCCTTCGTGGAGAGGTAGTGCATGGAGGATGCAAAACTGGCCCCAAAGCCTGGCATGGATCATCCTTCACAAATACATCTGAAAGATAGTTCCGTGAGTTATCCTCCTGCTGCTGACATCTATGACCGCTCTGCAATCACAGACTTTCGTTAAATGTGTACCATAGGAATGAGGTGTTAGAAAGGGTTTTTACAGTGTATCCGAGATAAGGTTTGTGGCTGTAAGCGCTATATAGATAGCACAATATTATATATTCTCGTTGTCCGCTTCCCAGGGTTTGTCTACAACAGGGCCATTTGGACCTGAGAACAAGTGCCGGTTGGCGGCAGTACAGCCAATGGCAAGGTTAGGCCGCAAAACCGAAACCACGGTTGTAGCGCAGGAGACGCAGTCGCCGTCCGCGCGCACGTTGGCTGTCCCTGTGCAAGCTGTGATGAGAAGACACGCCGAACCGAGGTAGGGGATATGTGTGTGTAAGCGCCGGGGGGTTCAGTATGTATGTGTGTGTGTGTGTGTGCGTATGTGCGTGCGTGCGTGTGTGTGTATGCGCGGCTGCAGGGGGGTTGGGGGGTTCTCTATTTTTGTGTGTGTTTGTGTGCGTGCTTGTATGTATGCGCGGCGGGGCGGGGGGGTAGGGGGGTTCTCTATGTGTGTATGTGTGTGAGTGTGTGTATGCGCGGCGGCGGGGGGGTCTGTATGTGTGTGTGTGTGTGCGTGCTTGTATGTATGCGCGGCGGGGCGGGGGGGTAGGGGGGTTCTCTATGTGTGTATGTGTGTGAGTGTGTGTATGCGCGGCGGCGGGGGGGTCTGTATGTGTGTGTGTGTGTGTGTGCGTGCGTGTCTGCTTACAAGGAGCCATGGGAGACAGGAAGCGCGTGTGACCTGATCCGTTTACACGCGCGTGCACATCACTTGTCTCCTGTCTCCCTTGACTCCTTGAAAGCAGAAATGATTACAATAGAGTTTCGCAGCGACGATCGCTTCGCAATCGGTTCGCAGTGCGAAACCTAAAAAAATTGTGAAAAACGTGTAAATGCAGCTAATAGCAATGGATGGAACCGATTCATCCCAAGTAGACAAGAGCAGAGTGTACTTTAATTTTGCATATTTTTAAGAATGCGGACGATACTGGAGCGCTGCGGTTGTACAACAAGGGGGCCACTGTCCTTGAGCCCAAACCTGGGTAAGACCCCTGACATGCTCCTGCTGTGCGGTGCCTTTGATGACTCCGGAAGGATGAGTCGAGGGTGTCTGCCTCTTTGATGCCACATTAAAAACATGTTCCCCGTGTGCACAGAGCACGCCAGGCACAATGGCATATCTAGTCTTTTAACCTAAAGAGTTCTGCACCTGGGCTCCAGAGTGTGGGCTTTCTGCAAGGTTTGAGGGGGATACAAAAAGCAAATATAATCCCACCTGGAATAAATAACGTTATTAATTCAGACTAGGAAAAACTGCATTCGCTGCTGAAGCGCAGGTCATGTCAGCCGCACCGTAAAGGGTTTACACAATCTCGTTCCCAGCAGTCCTGATCCGAGTCCCCAAACTTTGAGACTGCGGACTCAATTCTCTCAACCCTTGAGTTAATGGGCTCGGTCCACCTCAACCTGCGCCTCAGCTCTCCATCCCGATGCCGAGGCCTGGTGTGCGGGGGACACCGCCTCGAGCGTTCACACCCCCGGTGCTGCATTAACCGAAGGCACCCCGGCCAGAAACACACTGACGTCACCAGAACTGACCCCCTGCACCAGATACACCCCCCACCCCCCGCTTTGCACCTTCTCGATGTGAGGTCTCCTGTCCTTCCCACAGGTGTGCATTGACGCGCCGGGCCAGCCTTAAGCATGTTTCCAAGGGAGATTAGCGAAAAACACAAGAATTTTTATTTTTTTTAATTATTTCGTTGGGATTCTTGTCTGACGCCAGCAGAACAGTACTAATGTTCATTGCAGATTAAAATTAAAACGCCGCTGCTTCGATCACGACCGGCATTCCCAACATCGTTTCTGTCGAACATCCTTGGCACATTTTTTTTAAGCGTTTGTGCTCAGATTTTGCGTTGTTTGACGTACAGCGAAGGTCACAACCTGAGGCGGCACTTGGAGTCTGAGGCGCCTATTTTAATTATAGAAATATAGAACAAGGTTAGTCTGCGAAACCGAAACCACGGTTGTAGCGCAGGAGACGGCGTCGCCGTGCGCGTGCACGTTGGCTGTCCCTGCGCAAGCTGTGATGAGAAGACACGCCGAGACAAGGTAGGGGATGTGTGTGTGTAAGCGCCTGGGGGCAGAGGCGGGGGGTTCTGTGTGTGTGTATGTGTGTGTGTGTGTGTGTGTGTGTGCATGCGCACGGCGGCGGGGGGGTCCTTATGTGCGTGCGTGCGTGTGTGTATGCGCGGCAGGGGTGGGGGTTCTGTATGTGTGTGTGTGTATGCGCGGCAGGGGTGGGGGTTCTGTATGTGTGTGTGTGTGTGTGTATGCGCGGCGGCGGGGGGGTCTGTATGTGTGTGTGTGCGTGCGTGTGTGTCTGCTTCCAAGGAGCCATGGGAGACAGGAAGCGCGCGTGACCTGATCCGTTTACGTGCGCGTGCACATCACTTGTCTCCTGTCTCCCTTGACTCCTTGAAAGCAGAAATGATTACAATAGAGTTTCGCAGCGACGATCGCTTCGCGATCGGGTCGCAGTGCGAAACCTAAAAATGACACTTGGTTAGATTTATTTTGCGGAACCACAGAATTTCATCTTGAGTAAATAAGTTTTGCAATAGAAATTCTGGTCAATATAAAAAGTAGACAATTAGTGCAATTTTCAGACTTTGCAATGTTAACCTATGGGGTGAAGAAAGCATTCAACAAATGTATAGCCAACATCTACTTACAAGACCATTCTTCAGAAGTTAAGGTCAGTATTGGACAAGGTTCACTTCAGAACCAACAGTGCACCACCAGCGGCACGTGGGCGCCCGGGTGCAGGTGCAAGTTCAAGGTTGGAAACCCAATACAAATTAAGGGGGACTGGGGCAATCGGACAGAGGCTGCTTACAGGTAGGTAACAGCGGCTTGGGGGAACTAGGTGGGAAGGAACTGAAGTTCATGGACTGGGGATGCCACCTAAAAACTTGATTCAAGGGCGATACAAAAAAGTGATAGGTCGTGTCCGATGGGCCCTTTGCCTGGGTGTCTAGGTCCTCTAACATGCCCACCTTTGGTGAGAGGGGGACACAGTCCTAGCCCTAACTGAACAAGTCCCACCATCTTCAAGATGGTGGGCACTGAAAAGTGTACTTGACCTAGCCTCCAGCACCCGAGGGCTGGAGTTGACAGAGGGAGGGGCACATCTCCTATTCTATCAAAGGTTTCCCACCTGTCCTGCCGCCAAAAAGGGGGTGAGGACGCGACGGAGGCCCGCTTCTTCGAACAGGAGAGGCTGGGGTCGCACTACAAAGGAGGCAAGACCTTTGAAGCTCCCCACCACGGATGGCTCTTCCTGTCCAGGGGAGACGTGAATACCTCCCCTCAGGAAAGGCATTGTTCTCAGCCACAGATTGCGCAGGCACTCTCCCCTGAGGTCAGAATACACTCTGGTGGTAACAGGCAGGCTCAGGCTAGTCAATGACCACACTAAGGATTGGTAGGTTTCAGGGGACCCCTCTAAGGGGCCCTATGTGTGCAATTGTTAATAAAATCTACACTGGAATCAGTGCAAGTTTATTATGTTGAGATGCTTGGTGCCAAACATCACATATTTCAATGAAGCCATCATGGAGCTGGCGAACTAATAATGATGAGTGTCCAGCCTATGTACTTACAATATCCAGGAATCGACTAGGATATTGCAGGGGCATCAGGGGCATTTCAGGCAGATATGCCCTCACAGGGGGGAGAGGATGTGGTGCAGCAGTCAGACCTGCCGACTTGGGAACTGGGGATCCGGGTTTGAGTCTCTGCTTCAGCGCAACATCCTGTGATTCTGGGCAAATCACTTTATCACCACGTGACCATAGACAGCATCTGGAAACCATCACGGGTGATGAGCCGCACTATATAAATCTGCGAATTTTAACTCACTGCCCGAGATATGTGTAAGACATCCCTCTAGCAGTATTCATGAGAATGGCACACAGGGATGTATGTGTGCCAGGTCGGCTCTTCAGTTTTGTCAGTAGATGACGCAGTCAGAATTTAATAATTGTCCCACTCAGTAAGGAGGGATCTATCACCCACTCCCCTTCTTCGATGTCATCGTCAGTTGTGTGTGGGTCCTCCGGGTGATGAGACATCAATGCCACGGAGGGAGCGGCCTGATGATCGATGAAGGCAGAGGAAGAGGCATCTGTGGGACAGATGAGGCTGATTCCGAGGGAGGAAATCGGCAGAAGTAGTCATCAAGCACATGTTGCAAATTAGAGATGAGAGACATGGGCATCTGCACAGTTGGATTCTCAAGTGGTGGTTGAGTATTAGGCTCAGGGTAATAATCATATCCTTGGTCATCATCAATATCTTGACATTTGATGAGAAGCTCGGAAGGAGTACGAGCAGCACGGAACCGGTCATCATCTTCCGAAACCTCCTCATTAGCCCCATAGTCAAAAAGCTCCACAGAAAGATTTGGAGACGGTTGAATTGGCAATAGATCCAAACAAGAGTTCCTACGTTGACATTGAAGTAGGGAAACATCCGTCGTTCCTGAAGGCGGCAAATGTGTTGCTGAAGATTTCAAGGGGACTAGAGACATCAAAGCTGAAGGTGGAACCAAGGATGCCGCCGCCGACTCAGCGGTTGACGACGAAGAGCGTGGTTGAAGTTCCGTAAGGAAAGGCTTCTGTGCTGTCAATGAGTCAACGGTCGTCGAGGCAACCGTTGACGAAGCAGGTGGAGCCTTAAGAGCCATCGACCGTCTCGTCAGCGAGGAGGCATCCGTCGACGACTGACCGGAGACAGGCCTCTTTTTTGTCGACGACGAAGTGAGGGAGGTGGCAGACGAGTGAGGCTTCACCGACACCATGACAAACGTCGACGGAGAGGACGCTGACGACATTATCATTGTAGGTTGAGGAGAAGAGAAGGTGGAAGTGGTCGTTGTAGCAGGAACCCATTTTTTTAGGCAAATTTGTCTCAGGAAGAGACTTAGACGCCTGAGACTTAGAGGCAGATCTCGGAGGTGTAGAGGGCTTAAGTAGTCCCTTAGAAGGAGCAGGAGCCTTTTTGAAGAAGAAGTCTGGTCTTCATGAGTAGAGGTGTGGTGTTTCTTGAGCACCTTAGCCTTAGCAGATACCATCTCCGCCTCACAAGCCCTGAGAGAGGAATCACTCATAACATCTGATAAGGGATTATCCTTGGTCTTGAGTTTCTGTAACCACAGAAGTAGACATGTCTCTCTGTCTCTTTTGAGGAAAAGTCCTGCAGATTTTACAATCTCTCACCTGATGTTCAGAGTGGAGGCAATAGACACACTTTTTGTGGGGGTCTTCGGAATGAAGCCAGAATTTCCCACAAGACTCACAGTGTCTGATGAGTGACCTCTTTGTAGTAGACAAAGCATTGAAGATATTCTGAAGAGTTTCTGAAGGGAAAAGGTAGAGGTACTGAGCAGAGCTCAGAGAGACTCCCTTCACACGACGTGCGGTAGAAAATCTGAGAGCCTGAGCCTCTGAGGAGAAGGTTCCAGAGGATGCTTTCACCTGATTGGCTGGAGTTTGTACCATATCTAATGACTTGGACAAGTTATTAAAGTGACGAGTTTTTTCCTATTAACTTCCATGTTACAATACTTCCTATTGCTCTTTTAGCTATGCTTTCGCTATGCTATAGCTATATTGCTATTCTATGTCCCGTGGGAATCCAACTTCGACGACGGGGAATGATTCACGCATGTGAATCTATGAAAGTTACCCCATTACTGGAGAAGAGCAGATTTCTCACAACTGAAGCTCTTACCCAAGTTGCTTTAGCCTTAGTCATCTCTCACATTGACTACTCTAACTCTTTACTTTGGCATTCCGGCATATCAATCTAAAAGACTGCAACTAGTGCCGAACCAGGCTGCTAGATTAATCTATCGCCAGGCAAGAATGCAGGATGTCACCCCTCTTATGAAAAAGTTACATTGGCTTCTGGTAGTCGAATGTAGTGCATTCAAGTTGGGATGCCTCCTCTTTAAAGCGCCCCACGGCAACTGCCCAGTGTCTGTATCTACTCTGGTCCACAGATATATCCACATTCAGGATCTTAGGTCTTCCCATTTGAATCCCCTAGCTACTCTGTCCTTTAAACGCTAGAAATTGGGAGGAACTAAGATTTGCAGTCCTGGCCCCTCAATTTCAGAATTCTCTCCCTCAGGACATTAGATCGATGATATCATATCCTCAATTTTGGAAACTCTTAAAGACCTGGCTCTTACGCCAGACTTATGAATGAATCACTTACCGGCAGGACTCCCTTGTCCCCAGCGCCATGAAACCTTGTGGGGTGCGCGCAATTTATAAGTATTTTTAACATAACATAACATTTAACCTTGTCTAAATGGGACAACCTCGAAAGTCCATCTGCACTGGCAGTCCCAGGTCTCTGTTTCACTTCAAAGTCTATTCCCTGTAGGGAGATGGACTACTTTAGCCATTTGTATTAACCATCGGAGAGGCCCGTGGTAGGTTTGAACTAGGAAGTGAGAGCCAAACAGGTTGGACATAAACTTCTCAAGGGACCAAACCACAGCAAAGGCGTCCATCTAAATGGCAGTTCAACGCTGTTCCCTGGGATTAGCCTTCTACTGATGAAAGCCACTGGCTGATCGTGACCGTGGTCATGTTTTTGGGATTTTTTTCTAAAACAACAACGGTCCCGTGCATAAAACAGTTCACAGCCAATAAATATAGACGAAATCAGTTCTATATTTTAGAATACATGTCCAGCCGGACAGAGGTCCTTCAAGTTTACTAAATAAACAAAATTCCAAGGTAGAACAAGGATACCTTCCACAAAGCCCCTGTGTGGTACACAAGCCTGTGCCCAACACTTGCGGGGTGATTACAGTTGGAGAAAATAGGAAAGGTTTAAAGGCAAAACAAGCGTTTTTCTGTTTACATATGCATTGTACAGAAAATATCAATTAGCACCGTTACATCAATCTACACAATCAAATATTTGTATAGGGTGCATGAGCAAGTCGACGGCGTTTCGGTTCCCCTAACGGGTCATGGGAACCATCATCAGGACAAACAAATAATTGCCTTTTTCACTAAACCTCAAATTGCCTAAAAGAAAGAATAAGAAAAGTACAGACTTTAAGAACAAGGTACATATAATTAAAGGAAAAATAAAGTGACTCCTTATGCAACGTGCATAAACTCGTTGGCCAGGTAGTGGTACCGCACTGTTTCTACGGGTGACATGGTAAACCTAGTAGGTCTATGTTTTATTTACAGGATTTTAAGGACATGCGTCAAAAAATGCTAATCAGTGCCTAATAGACAACGGTGGTTGCGCAAATTACCGAACGTCCGGACTAATTTGAGCATCGACTTGTATAAATGACCATTTACGCACTGCCTCGGTAAGCAGAGCGTGCCCCCCAGTCCTCATAGAGCCCCAATTCACACGATTTGTCGGGCTCTTAGTAGACACCACCACGACAAGGAGATAATTAGTCATCACGCGCACTCCGTTGGGTAATTTGCGCAACCACCGTTGTCTATTAGGCACTGATTAGCATTTTTTGACGCATGTCCTTAAAATCCTGTAAATAAAACATAGACCTACTAGGTTTACCATGTCACCCGTAGAAACAGTGCGGTACCACTACCTGGCCAACGAGTTTATGCACGTTGCATAAGGAGTCACTTTATTTTTCCTTTAATTATATGTACCTTGTTCTTAAAGTCTGTACTTTTCTTATTCTTTCTTTTAGGCAATTTGAGGTTTAGTGAAAAAGGCAATTATTTGTTTGTCCTGATGATGGTTCCCATGACCCGTTAGGGGAACCGAAACGCCGTCAACTTGCTCATGCACCCTATACAAATATTTGATTGTGTAGATTGATGTAACGGTGCTAATTGATATTTTCTGTACAATGCATATGTAAACAGAAAAACGCTTGTTTTGCCTTTAAACCTTTCCTATTTTCTCCAACTGTAATCACCCCGCAAGTGTTGGGCACAGGCTTGCTTACCACACAGGGGCTTTGTGGAAGGTATCCTTGTTCTACCTTGGAATTTTATTTATTTAGTAAACTTGAAGGACCTCTGTCCGGCTGGACATGTCATTCTAAAATATAGAACTGATTTCGTCTATATTTATTGGCTGTGAACTGTTTTATGCACGGGACCGTTGTTGTTTTAGAAAAATTGCTCCCCGAGGTCCCTGGCTGACTGAATTGGGGTCCCTTGTTGTTATAAAACATGTTTTTGGGATAGCACTGCTCCTATGTTCATAGGCATCAGTCTGCACAATGAATTGCTTGACATAATCCGCAGCTTTCAGAACAGCTGCAGAGCACATTGCTTTCTTCAGCGTGTCAAAAGCCTTTAGACAGCTCACAGTCCAGTTCACTATTTGTGGGCATTCTTTTGGAAGTCAGTTCTGTGAGGGGTGCCACAATGGTGGCATAATCCCTCAAAAGCCCTCCCTTTCCATCTTCGCTCCATGCCGACAGTGACTGCTTTTAAAAAACATCTGAAAACCCACCTTTTTGCATGAATGCAGGTTAGGAGGATGCTCTCTCTGTCTTGTTCTATGCCGCTTTGATCCCTTCCCCGCGCCAGGATACTCACAAGTAGCAGAGCGCGCTACAAAACGGTTTATAACTTTATAACTTTAACTATAGTACCAGGGAAGCCAAGGAAGGCCCTCACTTGAGTCTGGGTAGTTGGAGCCACCCAGTCCAGAATGGTCTAGATCTTGGGGTGTAAGAGTTGAACCCGGTCTCCACGAACAAGGTGACCCATGTATGCAACCTTTCCCTGCCCTATCTGGCACTTGAAGGCCTTGATAACGAGGCCTGCTCTTCTCAGAGCCTCATGTACTTTACTAAGGTGGATCAGGTGATCCTGCCAGGTGGAGCTAAAGACAGCAATGTTGTGTAGATATGCTGCACTCAAGTATTCCAATCCAGCAAGGGCTTAGTTCACCAACCTTTGAAAAGTGGCAGGTGCATTTTTCAAACCAAAGGGCATTACAGTGAACTGATAATCTGGGGTTGAAAATACAGATATTTCTTTTGCTCCTGCAGTCATCAGACCTATCTGCCAGTGCTCTAATGTGAGATCGAACATACTCAAATACTTGGCTGCTCCCAACCTGTCAATAAGTTCATCTGCCCATGGAGTTTGGTATGCATTGCTTTTGGTCACAGCATTCACGCCCCAATAGTCCACACAAAACCTCATTTCTTTCTTACCATCCTGGTTATGAGGCTTGGGGATTAAGACAATTGGGCAGGTCCAGGGGCTCTCAGAAGGCTTTAAAACTCCCAATTCCAGCATCATGCTTAATTCAGCTTTGATGCTCTCTTTCACATGTTCAGTCGGCCTGTATGTTTTATTCTCGAAAGGTAGTCTTTCATCAGCGGCTACAGCATGGATACACCACCTAGTCTGGCGAGACGTCAAAAAGAAGAGCTCAGCAAAATGATTTAGGACTTGCCTGCAATTAGTCTCCTGATGGGCAGGTAGGGTGTCTGACAAGACCACACCTTCCACTGACCCACCTTTTGGATTGTTGGACAGGTCAGGGACAGGTTCGCTCTTTGCTTCCTGATCCTCATCTGGAACTATGAGCAAGGTCACATCTGCCATGTCATAGTAGTGTGTAAGGCGGTTGAGATGGACGGCCTCTTATGGTTCCTGTCACAGCCAGGGTCTACCAGGTAGGTAACCTCCCTTTTTCTTTCTAGGATAGGGTAGGGTCCACTCCACTTACCGTGCAGATCCCAAGAAACCACAGGCCCCAAAACCCACACTATCTGCCCAGGCTGGAACTCAACCATAGCAGCCTTTTGGCATCACCAGAGCTACTGCAGCTAGGCTGTCCTCAATGTTTTTGCTTGCTTTTTCCACGTACTAATACATACTGGAGCAAACACCAAGCACATAGTCAACTATATCTGCTAAGGTTCAACAAGAGGTTTCTCCAATCCCTCCTTCACAAGGCACAGTGGTCCCGACAGGAAATCCCAAACAGAAGCTAAAATAAGCAGGACCCCACTCCCTTCTATGGCCCTTCCCAATAGGTAAAAAGCAGGCATGGAAGTAAGACATCCCATCTTCTTCGGAGTTTTTCAGGAAGTCCATCAATCATGCCCTTCATCTTTCAACAAGGCCATTACACATAGCAGAGAGGCTTTTGCCAGGCCTTATGCAGCGGGGGATCAGAGGTCCCACATTTGGACCCCTAATATTATGCCGTTTGTTAGAAATGGGATCCCTGGCTGGCCAGGGCTTGCGCCAAAGTCAGTCAGAGACCACCACTCCTAAGTCAGGGCAAGGGAGTTACACGCCAAGATAACCCCTGCTCACCCTCTAGGTAACGTGGCGCGAGCAGCAAGGCTAAACTTGGAGGCGATATGAGTTAAGTATTTGCGCACGCACCCCAGCAACAACACCCAAGACCCACCACAAAGGAAACTCCACACAAGGTTATATATAAAAATAGCCGTTGTATTCCAATAAACATACATTAGATAAAACACACACTTTACATTGCGCCTGAGGCACGGGCAGAATTTACAGGGGATAATGTACAGGACAGGGCCACCTGGACCACTGTCAAGGGTGTGCACTTTTAGAAGTAACACTTTTAGAAATAGCACTTTAGAATGTAAAATCACTGTAGCACATAATATAAAAATAGAGCACACAACCAGTAATCACTGGTAACAGGACCTCACTAGCACCACCTGCGCTAGGAGGACAACAACCACCTAAGTATTACAATACCTGTAGGGGTGTAAGAACATAACACATGATGCAATGCATAACATTCATTCAGAGGTGTAAGGGAGGAAAACACATGATGCATCACAGTACATTCAGAGGTGTAAGCAAAATGAACAATTGCGCCAAACTCACTTAAGTCACCACCTGTGACTGTCCCTAGGCCAACTGGCCTCTCTAGGGCTAGGACGCCCTGTGTCCCAAAGTCAGGGGGTCTAAACGTGGCAGTTGCCCACAAAGTGCTGGGCAACTGGTGCAGGGAAAGTTAGGGCAACGTTGGAGCCTCTCTGGCTCAAGAACCACCACTGTGGCACTGCGGAGCCTCTCTGGGCTCTAGAACAACGAACTGGCCCTACTGAGCCTCTCTCAGGCTCTCAGACAAGAATGGGCACTCGAGCCTCTCAGGGCTCGCAAAGCAAATGGCACTCTCAGAGCCTCTCTGGGCTCTTAAAATGACTGTGGGGGCAAGAGCCTCTCTGGGCTCGAAGAACAGGGGTGCCCCTGAGCCTCTCGGGGCTCGTCACGAATGTGGGCAGGGGGGGGGCCCTCTCGGGGGAACCCAGAACACTGGAGAGCCACTCGGGGCTCGACGAACAATTAGGCCGGGTTGGAGCCTCTCCGGGCTCCAGAACAAAGGAATGGCCCCGAGCCTCTCTGGGCTCACAGAACGAGGGGGCCGGGTCTGAGCCTCGCGGCTCCAGGAACAAAGACCGGGCCCCTCGAGTCTCTCGAGACTCGGGAACACAAGGGCAGGCAGGATGGAGTCCCTCACGGGGGACTCAGGGACCCAGAAACAACTGGGTCAGAGACGCGACCCAGGGCACGCCCGCACTCACCAGGCACTTCGGGAGGCGGCATCTCCTTGCGGCGTCGGCTCCTCTCGGCGGGGCTTCCCTTCTCCCTCGGGAGCCTCGGCAGGCTGCTTCTCTGCTCCGCTGCGGGGGCGGGACTTCCGGTCGGCCTCTCCCGGGCCGCGCTGTGATTGGCCGGGCACACGAACACTTCCGGGTCGCTGCGGCTCGCTTTAGATAGGCAGGCGGGGTCCCATTATCCGAGGAGTGGGCTCCCTCGTGATAAATTAATATCTCCAAAACGGGCACAATACCAGCGGCAGATGAGCGGGGTGGCACCCGCGCCGCTAGATCACATTACAGGGCGATGAGATGCCGGGTGGGCACCGGCAAAGGCACCCAAAGCGCTAGCAGCGCTAACAGCAAGGAAAGGCGCTCCCAAGCGCCACAGGACGAAAATACAGCGCTCACAGCGCTATGGGCAAAATAAAGCGCTTTCAAGCGCTAGGCAGGAGATTTCAGCGCTCCCCAGCGCTGAAGGACAGAGAGCACCGCTCTCAACGCTGTAGGCACAGCACAAGCTCCAGCAGGGGCTGGAGGCAGGCAGGGGGGCAAGGCTGGGCCAGAGCCTGCACACTGGGTCTCCAGGCAGGGAGACAGTCCAAGTGGCGATCCTCCTGGCCCCAGCAGCAGCAGCAGCCCCCTCTGGCAGGATCATAAAAGAGAACAACTTCAGTGGGGACACAGCCCCTTCTTATACTGTAAATCCTTTGTCTAAGGGTGCAGGGTGGGGGAGAAACCAGTCGCAGCTGGTTCTGGAGCACTCTTGCTAATCTCCCACTCACCACCGGGCAGACCCATCCAGACTTCCTGGAGCCTGGCATGCCAGCCAGCTCCAGCCAATCACGCTCCAGCACCCTCACTGCACACATATCTCAATGTCCAGAAGTAGCACTTCCCTTCTAGACACTTACATGCCGCATACACCATCTCGCAGCATTCACTCTCACGAGTTTACACATACTAAATTCGAGCCTGCACTCCCCACGCATCAGGAACTACCAGGGACACACACATTCCCCATGCATTCCTATGGGAGGGCAGGCCAGCCATACTACACGCACGTACTTTCACTCTGGGACCCAGGGAAAAGTGCGCAGAGACCCAAAAATCACTAACACAGGGTCACAAATAAAAGCAAAAAGATTAGGGGGGAACCAGCCCTAAGGGCCAAGTCCAACACCGTTCAATTGCAACACGCAGCTCGATGGCTCAACACAGTCCCTAGTTGGGAAATGCGGCTCTTAGAGCAAATGGTGGACGCTGGTTGTCTTCCAGAGCTGTTAATGGAGGAATTAGGTACACCGAGAGATACTCCATATATTGTGTGACAGATGGCCAGAATATGGCAATGGTTTGTAGTGAGAGTACTTAAGGGCGCACCATTCCATAGGGAGCTCTCAATCTGGATATTAAAATCAATCAGGCAGATGGCACTCAGTTTGTCCTTCCAGGCATGGAGGGAGGGGAATGCGAGCAATAGGGTGAATTGTACCCAGATGAGACTTATCGCCTTTAAACATGCCCGCAAAGAGTTTGGTCTAAGCCAGTGGCTATTTTTACAAGATGCAGGCTTGGCAGACATAACTAAGCACACCTGGCCATGCTTTGCGACAGCTCCGCTGCATGTTCAAACCCTGGAAATACTGCTAACCTATGGCACGTGTAGACACCTAATTATGGATCTTTACAGTACAATGCAATCAGATACAGTAGGCACTACACACAGACCGAGAGGCCTGGAATTTAGACCTTGACATTCCAATGGAAGATCAAGACTGGTAGCGGGCCTGTGAACTAACACACATGGTTTCTAGTAATGCCCATTTTCGGCTGATACATTATAATTTTCTGCGAAGAACCTACTTAACGCCACAAGGCCTTCATCGAATGGTCGGGTCTTGCCCGGATATATGCTTGCGCTGCAACACTGTGGGGGCTGATTTCTTACATTAACCATGATCTGCGATGCAATACACTCCTTCTGGCAAATAGCTGTCGAAGAAATGGTGCATGCCACACAACTAAGTATTGAGCTGACACCCAAAGGCTGTTTATTAGGCCTCTTTAGTTGTCAGAAAGGACGCATGATAACCTATACATTTGGTCAGTCGCCTATGGTACTGGCATGACGTAAAATTGCAATCACATGGCTGCCCCAGCATGCCCCAACGATTGCACTCTGGCACAGAGATGGGCCTCTTCTTCTACGGCGGACGCTTCTATCTCGTCTTGGTCAGATTCTTCCCTCGAAAGCATGTCCTGAAGGCACATCTTGGGACTCCAGATAGATTTCGAGCACGGAATCGGACTCTGGAATCGAGAGGGCCTCTTCTTCTACGGAGGACGCTTCTATCTCTTCTTGGTCAGATTCTTCTGCAAAGATATCCAGAGTGTGTTGAATGCTTTGACGCTTCCGCTCTCGTCATCGAGTCTGATGATCGGGTAGAGTCCTCTTGGACCGAAACGACTTACAAGCGTCGCAGTCTTCCGCCTTGTGCTCTGGAGAGAGGCGCAAGTTACAAACTTGATGTAGGTCGGTGTGAGGGTACTTGGCGTGCCACCCAGGACAGAAATGGAATCCATTTCATTTGCAGATGGCTGGCCCTATGCAGCAAGGCCCGATGATTGCCCACAAGGTTTTCTATCGAAAATGGAGAGTTTGTCGATCGATTTGAAACGCAGAGAACAGGGAAACGCGTACCTAATCAATACCGTTGAGGGTAAAGTGGACTGCACACTGAGAGGAACCCGAAGAGCGGCTTCAGAGCGCAGCAATACACATCTGAACCAGTTTGGGGTAAAAAACAACAATGGAGTCGATGCCCATGCGCACTATCACCGAAAGGAGGAGTCACCTTACCTCGCGACTGGAAAGACTTCTTCGAAGAAAAACAACAGTGTTCAAAGCATGTGCATCTACAGCATACATGCCTCGAACAGAGGATTAATGGCCCCAAATCTCTGCCGTGGTATCTGGTCATGTTGTGGCTGAGTGTGCCATGTGATGTGGCAGGCTATAGTGCTTGGTGTGATTTGGTAATTTTTGACAAGGTGGAGTGCTGAATGGTTAGGCAATTTTTGATTTTCTTTGTTTTTTGGGATCGTGTGAAATAGTGCGGTACCTACCGTATGATGTAAATAAATTACATTGCTAATATACCATAAGGATGTGGGGTGAGTGTTATTAGGGCAGAAGCCTTGCTGATTATATGCAGAATAACAGGTCTGGGAGGTCCCTACTGACTAGAGCAGGTTAGCAGCTGCACAGGCCTTGGCATTGACCCTATTGAGGATAATATGTGACGGGCACTGGTGACTGGAATGGCTAGCAACAACGCTGGCCTCTGGTATTCATTACAGGCAGGGTAACAATACATGTCAATATTGACTGGATCTGGTTGACAGTAGAGTTAACCTCTGGTTTTGAATATTTGCAGGATTTAAGGTGCAGGGGTCACTACTGACTGGAGTTACCTAGCTAGATAATAGCTCTCAGGGGGGCAATACTGACTGAAGTTGGTTAGTATGATCACTAGTCCCAAGGTGCTACTAATGACTCAAGTTGGCTAGCATGATAACAGGTCCCAGAGGCCAGTACCAACAGGAGCTGGCTAGTAGGCTTACATACAGGCCCAAGGGGCTACTACTGACTGGAGCTGGCTAATATAATAACAGACCCAAGGGTGGTGGGGTGCGAGTGGCACCAGTGACTGGAGTTGGCTAGAAGCATTGACGACCTTGGGTACTGATTAAATGCAGGATTCCAAGTCACAGGAGGCACGGCTGAATATGGCTGGCTAACAGCAGTGGTGGCCACTGGGAAGAAGGAATGGAGAAAGCATAACTGGATATACTGGTTTCTTTAATACCGATAATTGGTTACCCATGAATGCCATAACGTGCATTGATATATTACATTACCAAATTACAATATTCTTATATTAATTTGATGTCTCTGTTCGCCTTAATATGCCTGCAAAGTTACATGATTCTATTAGGGCCCAGAACCATCTTATTTAGTGATGTCCATCTGCACACTTTCCTGTATCTTGTAGTAAATTGAATATTGACAAACAGAAGTGTTATTTCCAGAAACAGTGAATTCTGCTGCTTTTCTGTGTATCTTTTATCTGCACCTCACAGACTCCTTACATTCCTCTCGAGAGAAGATCCTGCCTCCTACTCATTAGTGTTGTTTCAGTAACTGTTTCTATCACGTGTTCATGTTCCATTGACTTGTATTAGGAGAAAAGTGTATAAAAATACATTTTGTAGCATTAGCATTATATTCTCCAAATTGCTTTAGGGTGGATGCTCTTGTCCATTGCAAAGACAATTGTCACTTGCTACTTTGCTTGGCCTTTTGCTATTTTTGCATTACATGTATGATAGATGTGTTGGCCTCCCGATGTGTAGTGTTTTATTTTATATAGCACAAAAGATGCTGAGGAAAATGACAGTCCAGTATACACATTCTTCATATAAATCAACTCACAGTATACTGTTCTGGAAGTTCAGTCCCACAGACATTATCTCTAACTGAACGCAGACTAGGAAGCATGTGCTTTTCAAACCAGTTGCCCTCTGAAGCGGCGTCCTCGCTAATGGATAAGTCAGTATCTCCTGCATTTTAGGAGGGTTACCGTATCTAGTGCACTCTGTTAGGCAGTGCTCACCTGTTGCTCACCAGATGTTAATAGGCACCTTTTCACCTATGCACGTTGCAGGGCGCTGAGTTACAGAGCTCCTCACGCTGTGGAGAAGATTAGGTCTCATTTACCCATTTTCCCATATTTGGTCCTGATGAAATGCCAACAGATTGATCCATGACTACACAGGGCATGAACAAAGTATAGACCCCAGCTTACGAGCAGGTCCATAGATGATAGACACTTTCACACAGTGATAGGGGCCATTAGTTCCTCAATTTCTCTGCCACCGTTTTTAATCTCAACATGGACGAGGAAGATCACATTAACTATATTGCGGGAACTGGTCGATAGTTGATCAATTTGCCCATCTTGGCCAAAGTTGTCGAAAAGGCCTTGAATGCCCAACTCTCAGCCTTTATAGAACTCCATCATTTATTGGATGATTCTCAGTTTGGTTTTCGCCAACATCATGGGACGGAGACGGCCCTGATCAAGGCCACAGAGGATATCCGAATCATTTGTGATGCGGGTGGCACTGCGGTCTTGATATTGCTGGACCTTTCAGCAGCATTCGACACAGTCGATCATGCTATTTTGATCGACCGTGTCGAAGATCTGGGGATTAAGCATAAGGCTAAGACCCTACTGGCATCCTTCCTTGCCGGAAGGACTCAGGTGGTCACCATAGGGCCTTTTCAATCTACCACCCTGTCCCTGCCATGCGGAGTCCCCCAAGGCTCATCCCTGAGTCCGACACTTTTTAATATATACGTGTCGGACCTTGCCAACACCATCAGAGCTCATGGGATGAGCCTTACTTCCTATGCTGACGATACCCAGTTGGTCTTGGCCATCAGAAATGACGGACAAAAAGTGGCTGATAACTTCAATCTGGGCATGCAGGCTATAGGAAGTTGGATGGCCGCCAACTGCCTCAAATTGAACTCGGATAAGTCCGAGGTGGTCATCTTTGGACACTTATCCCCAGATTGGTCTTCCCGCTGGTGGCCACAGTCCATGGGTTCACCGCCCACCCCAGTCAGCAATGTGAGGAACCTGGGTGTCATGGTTGATGACAGGCTTACTTTTCTTCCTCATGCAAATCAGATTGCCTCCTCCGCATTTTATAAACTACGAATCATCAAAAAAATCCTCCCTTTTCTCCCTACTTCAGCTGGCAAAACCTTGATCACGTCCTTGGTCTTATCCACCTTGGACTATTGTAATGCTCTATTCTTGAATGCCCAAGAGAGAGTCCTCAACAAGCTGCAGACTATTCAAAATGCCGCTGCCCGACTGTTGGGTAACATCCCCAAATTCCAATCAGTCTCAAGCACTATCAGAGAGTTGCATTGGCTCTCCATTAGGAACAGAGCTAAGTTTAAGGCTCTGTGCATTGTCTATAAGGCACTGCACAACCAGGGACCGGCCTTTCTGACTCAACAACTCATCCCCTACCGGCCCGCTAGGTCCCTGCGGTCCTCTGATCTCTTCCAGCTGGAAGTACCCCGTACCAAACTGGTCTCATGGGGTGACAGAAGATTTCTTGTTTCCGCACCCAAGCTCTGGAACTCCTTGCCGCTAATCATAAAGAACAGTCCCTCTTTGTGGTCCTTTCGAAAACAACTCAAAACTTGGTTATTTGACCAATAAGTAGATCCTCCTTTAGGGCTGAATTTAGCAGATATCAGCGCTGAGATGCCCAAGGGCCTTTGTAGCGCTTTACAAATGTTTAAATAAATAAATTATATTCAGACTTTCACCAATCTCACATCTTATGACACAAACATCCTGTGTCCTACTATGCTCATCCGGCATACTTAATAAAAGATCTCCGACAAAGTGCCCTCTTGTGGTGCCTGCCAGGCATTGTAGCGCTGGCCTGGTGAGGAGTATAGCCCAATGATGAAGCATGTTACCTTCAGGTGAGTGAACGCAACTTGTCTTAAGAGCACATGCTTCCTAGGGTGTCTGCTTTCAGTTATAGATAATGACTCTGGGACTGAACCTCCGGAACAGTATACAGTGATTTGACTGTTTTATTTAACACATGTACATAGCAGATATTGGCGCTTGCTTGTTTCACAAAGATGATCCGATAGCTGCCTCGGAGCGCACTTCTTACAGACGAGTATGGTGTTATCATGTTGCTGCTACAAGGTCCTTACCTGTGCGAGTTATCGGGATAGATGCAGGGGGCAGACCCAAACCAGCCACATGTGGAGATCAATGACAAATACTGAAGAATTAACAGAGCTTCCAAGCTGGTGACCATTACTTAATTGACCTTGAAAATAAAAGACACGTTTTTAGTATTCTGGTGACTCATGACCATAAAAAACAAAGGTTATAAATTCAATATAGTGTCAAATACTTAAAAAATGGAACTGGATGCGCTGAATCGGATGTTGTCTCAGGACATGTGTGACACCTTCCACCACTATTGCTTATGGGACTTTTTTTTTTTTAACCTTTATTAGTAGTACAAGCAATTACAAGTATGGGCCTACAACCGACCCAGCCGGCCGCTAAGCAAGCAAGAGTACAGCAGGCAATATGGAAGTTATAGCAGTTCGGAATCCAGGGTCACAAAAATACAAGGGCAGATCTTGTAATCCGGTGCACAAACTTGAATCAGGATTTAAGAGGTTCATTTTCATATAAGGAACTAAAAGGGTCGTCTCACAGTCGCACACAGCCCCACAATACTGCACACGAAGCAGGATATCTACATACAGTACAGATACGAAGGAAATATCAGGGGCAGGATACTCAGAACAGGAGAAATGCAAGCACAATCCCGGCACGTAGCAAGCGCTTATGGGACTTTTAGTTTTGTTTTTCTCATTAAAAGGATGGTCTCTAAGGTCCCAGTGTTCTAATCGATGTTGGTCAAAATCAGAGGCCTGACGGAGGATGAAGCATGACACTGCTCTGCTTAGCAGTGAGATGACTGACAGTTCCCCAGCCCTTCCATTCTTTGATCTACTGAAACTCGTCGGCCATTCATATTTTTTTGCAACGACAAAAACTATTATTGCAGCTTGTGTCACTGAAGAGACTTAAAACCCCTGGGAGAAAACGGAGGTGTCGATTTTTGGGGTAATCAGGATATCTGGTCAAATGACTGGTGGCCACCCTCACTTGGGGATTGCCCGCCCCCCCCCGCCCCAGTTCGCTAGGTACCTAGGGGTGCTTATAGACACCACGCTTTCTTTTGAACATCAGGTCAGCAGGACTGTTTCCACCTGCTGCGGCATCATCAGGGTTCTAAGAAAGATTGCCCACTATCTTTCTCCTGATGCTCGGAAACAAGCCACTGTGGCAATAGTTTCATCAAGTCTGGACTATTGCAACGCCCTCTATGTGGGTATAAATAAGAGCTTTATTCATCGTTTGTAAATGGTCCAGAATGCGGCGGCAAAGATGGTCCTTAATCTCCCCAGGCTTGCCTCAGCCTCGCTAGCCAGAAGAAACTTACACTGGCCTCCCATTCAGTCCAGGATCTCTTTTAAGATTATTTGTCTCGCCCATGGGGCTTTTCAGCATATGTCCCTTTTTTCCCAATGCATTTTGGTATGTCTACCTTCTTCAGGGGAATACTGGAATAAACCAACAAAAAACTACATGTATCTTTTGCTATATATTCAATGGGAATTCAGTAAACCACAACCGCGATTGCTTGTAGTTAATTGCCATGCACATTAAAAATTGAATCAAATGGTAGAAAAAGGTGCTTAATGACATGCTTCCACAACCAATGGTTCAAACGCTACGTGAATACCCGCGTGCTACCTTAACCCTGTGTGTGTATATATGAGATGTCACCACGTTCCTAACTGACCTGTATCTTCCGTGCTGAGACCTGCCTGAAATGAAAATAACAAAATGATGGCTCAACAAACTTCATAAGCCATATACTGAGGTAATGTGGCATCTTCCAAAAGGACCTTAACCCCTCCTGTGCTCATGACGAGCTCAGCTCGGCATGAGCCACGGCGCTCCGGTCGCACCCGTTTAATGGAACGCTCAGCATGGCAGGGGAATCAGCCCAGCGTGCGAGCGTTCCAACGGGCATAATGAGCTCCGCTCGCCATGAGCAACGGAGGGGTTAAGGTCCTTTTGGAAGATGCGAAAAGAGGTGGCAGTGCGGAGGTACGGAGGAAGCGAGTTCCAAATTCTAGTCACACAGGCGTCGTGCACGCAGGAAATCAAACTCAGAAACATATGGCGCCCCCTCCCTATATAATGCAACGCCCCCGGTCTGGGCATGTTTGCTGTTTTGACCCCGCTCCCACTTTTCTAGACCCCGCCCCCCCCAGACCCCGCCCACCCCACCCCACATAAACAGTCTCCGCCCCCACAGGCCACACTCCCACAATCACCGCCCCCACAGAGGCCCCGAACCCTGGTAGAGGAGGAGCATTCACACCACAGGCCCCGCCCCCACGCGCCTAGGATTAACAACTGCGCATGCGCTCAAGGGTAGTACACCAATGCAGTTTAGAGACGTACTGTATGCAGCCAGGCTTAGAGTAGTCGGTCACACGCGCCGTATAAGTGCGCATGCGCGGACAACAGACACTGCCTCCCGCAGCGGAGCGCGGGTTAAAGCGGGTCTAAGAGTAACAAATGCGCATGTGCAGAGTATAGTACCAATGGAGTTTGGAAACTGAGATTAGAGTGTCTCACCTCTCCTTGTTCACCGCTCAGTGGGGGCTGCAGGGCCTGGGGGAGAGGTGGGGCACGCTGGGGGCCGGCTGCCTGTGAGGAGTGTGTCCCGGTGTGTTACTGCCCCCGAGTGACGCGCGCGCTCACGCCGCTGCAGAGGCCGCTCAGTCTCACTGCGCCTGCGCAGAGGAGAGACAACCCCCCCCCCCCCGCAGAGGCCGCTCAGTCTCACTGCGCCTGCGCAGAGGAGAGACACCCCCCCCCCCCGGGAGCAGAACTGGGAGGCTTTGCACTAAAATACAGCTCACCCTGCTGTGGCACGAGGCTCTTCGTGCTCCGCGGCGGGAGGCAGCTGTTGTATCTCATTTATCATGTCCTGGCCCTGAGCTTTCGCCCTTTCCTGCGCTCCGTGCTGCCGGAGCCTGTGCTGTGAATCTTTCTAGCATCGATTTCTGGAGTGGGATTGTGGTGACAGCGGAGTCTATCCCCAGCGCATGCGCAGTTGATTCATAGGCCTCTTTAACCCGTGCTGGGAAGCAGTGTCTGTTCTCGGTGCATGCGCAGTTGTCCATCTACGGTCCTCCTAAACCCGCGCTCATCGTTCAGTCCTGGGGTTACACAAAGGCCTCGGAAAGCTCAGCCCGACCCCAGCAGGGAGCCCAGGCCCCACATGAAACCCCAGGTGAGGCGAAGAGATACAAAGATTGTCTGCTGCTGGGGGGGTCTCGAGCCTGCTCTCCGGGGTTCATTTGTTGTTGTTGCATCGATGGATGATTATTTTGTATCCACAATGCTCGTTGGCCCTCATTGCTGGGGTTGGGCCACTCTTTTGAAGGCCTCAGCAAACGGTGACATTTTGTCTGTGTGATGAGAAGATCGACTTGAATTCCATTTTTGGCTTTCACCAGAGTAAAGGGGGGCAGCCCCGTCAATTGAAAGTGAAAGAACACACTCCCAGTCAGCACCGACTGCGCCTCATTGTACCTGGGCCTGCACAGCATCATCTGATGAGGCTAAAACTCCCCCAAATATGTCTCAACCTCACTAGGGCCTCAGTGACCAGGCAGCGGTCAGCCAATGCCCACCAGGTAAACAAGCATTGGCCTCGCCAGTAGGTCTCGCCTCTAGGACCTTATAAGTGTTTAGTTATCCAGCACAATATCCTTGGTGCAACAACATCAACTGCTGCATGTCTAAACACTTATAAGGTCCCAAAGGCAAGACCTATTGGCTATGCCAATGCTTGTTTTCATTGGTTCCCGTTTGTGCCTTTTAGAGATGCATGCTTCTGTTTCGTTCTATTGTCTAACTACTCCCGCCTTTTGTTGATCTAGATCACGCATACTCACAAACATTTTCCCGGGGGCCGCAAAGTTTGGTCTATGGTGTGACCGAGGGCCGCACTGATGCCAGCGGGGTGTAAAGTCGGGGTAGGGAAACAAAGCATGTATATCTAGTGGCTGCTATTAAGAATGAAGGTGTTCCTAAAGTTAAAGGCCTAGTTACCTCCTTTTCCTAACTGCAATTAACCTTTAAATAAGTGTTTGCTGTATATGTACTTTTTTTTCATGTTAGTACTTATGGTGCCCGCTGCTGGCGTGCCTAAGGCTAGCCCGTCTGCATCCGGACACGGTCAAGGGCAAGGAACCATGCCGAATTCGTCCCAGAAAACGGTAAGCTCATCACATATGATAGAGCATTATTACTCTCATTGAGATACTTGGGTAGAGCCCATTGTGAGATAACTCTAGCGCCAACAAGCTTCATAGGGAAGAAGATGTCATGCCCTCTCTGCCAGACTAAGTTTAACTCATAAAAGATTGAAGGGCCACTACAACTAGATAGGCCCACAAGGAATGAGATATGAGACTTATTAACAGTAGATCCTTGCCAGCACACACCACAGAAATCATCATGCTAATAGAGAATGAAGAACTTGACATTCTCTTCGTTAATGAAACGTGGTTGAAAGACTGGTCCGACCCAGACATAATCCAAGGACTAACCCCAGATTTCCTTATCCAAAGACAAGGTAGGATGGGAAAAACGGGAGGCGGGGTAGCAATCATTTACAAAAACGACTATGAATGCATGATATCGTCCGTTGCCACCACCAACAGTGAAACTGTACAATTCAGCCTAAAACATCGGCTAGTAACTCGTTTTCAGGCACACTGCTCTATAGACCCCCAGGACCCCCCACTCCATTCCTAGTGGAATTTCCCAGCTTAATAGCAGACATGGTGGCCAGCAAGAGCTCCATTACATTATTGGGGGACTTTAACTTCCATCTGGATGAACCTGATAATACCACGGCAGTTAGATTAATTCATGACATGGAGGCCATGCAACTGAAACAGCTGATAAACACAAGCACCCATGTAAAGGGTACCATACTGGATGCCATTTTTAGGTCTCGCATACGCAGTGCGCATGTGCTGCATAGGAGGACCTTTAGCCGTTGCTCTGCTCTTTTTGGAAGCACATACTCATGCTTGTGGCGGCATCCGCTTTGCGGGAGCAAGCAAGGGCGCGCCACAATCATAAGTATGTGCTTCCAAAAAGAGCTGACTGCGCACACAAGCACGCTGACATTCTAACGTGCCGCAAGTGCACGCATGCACTACTTGCATCTTCAAATAGCACTTGCTTTAACAAATCTCATCAAAGATCGCTTCTACCACTGATGCACACACATCTACAGGGAGAATATTTGAATGTGCTTTACTTAAACAAAACCTGTTCATTCGACGATGGCTCCGTGGATGCGCAAGCATCAGCCAGAGCTCGCTTTGAGTACACTTTTGAATAGTTAACAAAATGCCACTTAAGGACAGCCACCGCAGATACGCATGCATACATGAATATCTAGGACAACAACAAGCACCTGTAAAGAAAATTGTTTTTGCAAGCTTGTTTTATACTCAGACTTTTGAAGATGACTGTCGGGAGTTCAGGTATTGTTGCAAGATTTGCTCCTGCTTCTGAATAAACAACCAGAGAGGTCTCGTCCGTGGCAGAGATGCATTTTCAGAGTCTCAGAGTCCTTCAATTGAATCTCTTTATTAGTTTAAAATGAGCAATAAACAGTTAGTGTAGACTCGTACTCTGGTTCGCCTGCAACACGAGTCAGAATAGAATAATATCATATCTCCTCAGAATTACAAACATTTATTTATTTATTTTATTTTATTTATTTATCAGATTTATAGTGCACATGGCTGCCCCAGCGGCGGGGCGTCCCAGCGCAGACCACAGACTCCCGGACAAGAACCAGATACGAAAAGCTTTAAGCCGGAAAGAGCCAGGTCTTTATGGCCTTACGGAATGCAAGATGATTCCGGATCACTCTGATGAACACAGGGAGTGAGTTCCAGAGTTGCGCGGCCAGGCTGCGAAAGGAACGGCCACCCACTCAGGCTTTCCAGACACGCAGGGTGCACACCAGAGCTAAGGCGGCAGATCTTAAAGGATGTCGTGGCGCATAGAACTCTAGTAGCCTCGTCAGTCCCGCCGGTGCCTTAGGTGACAAGATCGTATGCGCCAAACAAAGCACCTTGAATTGAATGCGCTTTTCTACCGGTAACCAGTGAAGTTTCTGAAGTACAAGGGAAACCGAGCAAGTGTGCCCAAGGGCCATCAGCATGTGAGCAGCTGCATTCTGTGCCCTTTGAAGACGCTTGACGCTAGCCTTGTTCGCGCCCAAGTATAGGCAGTTCCCGTAATACAGTCTAGACAAAATTGTTGACTGAAGGAGCACCAGCGATTAAAGCCTTCATGGAAGGATTAAAAAGGGTTATACCGCCAAGTATTCCCCCTGCTCCAGAGTGGAACTTAAACATAGTCCTTACAAGGCTAATGGGCCCGCCTTTTGAACCAATGCACAAATGTCAGTTACAATCCCTATCATGGAAAGTTGCTTTCCTCATAACGATAACCTCACTAAGGAGAGTTGATGAACTTAAGGCATTAAATAAGAGCCTTTCTTTCAACTTCACAAAGATAGAGTGGTACTACAACAAATCCTAAATTTCTCCTTTAAGGAGTTTCTGCTTAGTGGTAATTCTTGTGCGAAATCAAATTAAAATAATATAACATTAGCATTTTCATTATGTATTGAACCATCCTATTTCTTGTATAGAATTTATGTGCTGCAATGATAATAGAAGCAGATAAAAGTAATTAGCAAAATAAGCACATTGAACAAAATCAATAGTTTCACCATCTTTCTAAAATAATGTACATATGCAAGCATATACAAGCATTTACAATGCAATGGTCTCGGCATTATTAAAGGTAGAGCTATTGGCATTGCTTATGACTTTTTTAATCATAAATAAATAGCATTGTCATTTACAATGCCAATAGCTTAATCGCTTGCATATGCATGACCTATTGCATTTATACACACAGAGCCACCCCCACAAAAAGCTATCTACACAGGAGGAAAAAGTGAGATGGGCAGAAAGAAAGACAAGAATAGAAAGGGAAAGGAAGAGTGAAAGAAGGAAGGAAACTTCGAAACAAAGAAGGAAGAAATGGTGAAGGGTGGAAGGATGGATGGACTTTAGAATGAACGAATTGGAGTAATGGATGGAGCAATGAGTAGCAGAGTGAATTGAGGATTGGTGATGGGCTAGTGACTGGATCAATGGCTAAAAAGATAAATGGATGCATGCATATAGAGACGAGTGGATGGACAATGAAGGAAGCATGCAAATGTGGATGTATAAAGGGTGAAAGCAGGAACCGATGTGTGGATGGATAAGTGAAAGGAAGGACGACGAAAGGGTATAGGAAACTGTTCTAGGGAGTATGGGCAGTGTCCCTTGGTGCTATTTAAGATATGGTTCAAGGTGGGAGCTATTTTACTGTTATTACTACTCAGTTGTTTCAAAGTCTATGAAATGCTGCATTTCATTCCGCAATTGGGATAGATAATCACATATGTCAAATGCTCGAAATCCACATCCTCGCCCCCCCCCCCCCCTTCCCCTCTCCTCTCTCTAAAAGCCTCACTGCGTGTTTGCTCATTCATTTTACCTTACTGACTCGGGCCTCCAAATCCGTGATCCCAGTGGGGAAAGAGAAGCCGAGTTTCTGTCTGAAAGGACACCATGCAGGGTCTTAAAATAAGTCATGATGTTAGTCAAGGATGCATACAGAATACATAATACAAACACACACACACACACACACAAAATCCGCCCATCTCTCTCCCCCCACCCCCATCTCTTGCATGTCACCTATCTGCAAAGAAGGACACATACTGTGGGTGCAAAAGCTTCCTTTACTCTGGCCCGGGCGCTGGCCACTCTGGCATCGTCTCATTAGGACAAAGGCTAGAGCGTGGCATTACACAGTACAAGTTTTGTAAATTATCACGCAGAAGCCGCTCAGTTAACCCGCATCTAAATTTCTCAATGAAAACTAATTTTAATCCAGATGATTTGCACTGAACCATATGTCAGCACTTCAAACCTGCTAATGTGGATGGGCTGATGAGACAGCAGGCTGTGATGTCACAGAGCTGTGTGGCAATCACAAAGACAGCACATTCTGAAACAGGGAAGATAAAATGCCTATAAAGTACAGAACAGAAATAGCAACTTGCTCGGCACATTAGCGATTTACAGGCATTACCAGCCAGCTAGGAGATACACGCGCTGCAAGTGGTTTGGAAACCAGCACGAGGCACACTAAGTGCTAGCCACATGCGTACACCTGGCAGGTTCACACAGCATCTGCTAGGACATACCTGGGTGGTAGAGTGAGTGCCAGGCATCAACAGGTGCCTGGAGTTTGCTGCACACACCTGGAGGTAGCGACTCCAGTCTCTTACACAGATATTACTAGCAGCCTGCGCATACTTGTGAGGTGCAGGAACATTAACCACATGTACCTCACGGATACACAGTACACATGTGCTGCTGGCCTCCATGCACCTAAAAGGACATGCCATCTCTACATATTTAAAAGACAACACAGTGTCACATTGCACGAGCTTGTCACGAGCTACGAGCGCTCGTGACCGCTCACATAACATATGTACATACCCAACACCATCTGTCTCTGACTTGTGAGACATAAACTGTACTAAACCAAACCCATGCAAACAAATGGGTGAAAAAAGCAGCGTCAGCCGCCTGCACATCGGAGTGCTACAGACAGTACCTGCTTTCAGCAGGCACCTGGAGGTAAGGTTTCTACAGGTAGTGAAGACAATACTAAACACAAGCCCATATCTTGCAATCTAGGATGGAGGCAGAATCCTCACAACTGAAAGAGCCAAGTACATGATGTCACGCGTCCAAAGCCTCGGAAATGCAGGCATTGCCTAAAGCGATATCGGCAATACAATGCACCACATATACCGGGGAGTGGGAGGAACAGATGCACAGTATTGTAAAGTGCAAGATTATGCCAAGGAATCCAGGAAACAACAGGTAGTTGAAAGCATACTTTATTTTGTTCCTTCGAGATTCAGATACATTCCCATGAATACTCGAAACCGTAAATTTCCCGCTAAGTATCCAACACGGTCCCTTCAAACCCATACAATCACACGCGACCTCCAACCAATCAGTATACACACTCACGACACATTCAAACATATACACGCCTTCACAACATGCATCCACTCACAAGCGCAACCATTTAAACACAAACACACATTCATCCGCTCACTCACGCGCCTAAACACACAAGCTCTCGTTGTTGTTAAAGTTCCATGCGCGCTCAAACGCTCGTGTAACTTGAACAACATACACAACACACAGGCCTTCTGCAAAGCACACACCAGAGATGCACAGTCCCAGGCACCCACACATTCACTTTGGAACGAACAGTATGAGGCATCCGCACACAATTAGGGGGCACACAGTAACCACCTGCACCCGCCTGGAAGGTACACAAAAAGTCACCTGCGCATACACTGCTTCGTAACTCGCTACAGAAGCAAAAATGCCCAAGAGCCACCTCCGCTTAAATTTACACTGGTTTCGTTAGTTCTAATCTGGCACTTTACGGTCGCTTCAAAGTGCTCTCCCCCCTGTGAGCCCCCGTACCTTCAGCCTCTCGCCTGTCCCCTCACTAGACACCCTGATGCTAATTCAATGATTATATGATTGCAATGAGTTATGAGCCTGACGTGGCTCGCGCTGCCAGCGGCCTGCGCTCCTGAGGATTTCCTCATGCTAGAACTCGCCGCCGGCAAGACGGGTTGGGGGTGGGGGGGGGGTGTTCGCAGATCGGTGGGATCCAGGGCTCATACGGTATCCGAGGTCTTCTAGGGTCAATGGGTACGGGAGGGTAGAGGGAGGAGGGAGACTGGATGGAGGCGAGCTGGGAGTGAGAGTGCAGGGAGGTTACAGGGCAGAGGAGCGCGCAGGACGAGAAGCGCCGAGAGGGAGCCTGCCGGAGCAGGGAGCTACGGACTGGGAGGACGGGTGACTGTCGCTTCAAAGTGCTTTCCCCCCTGTGAGCCCCCGTACCTTCAGCCTCTCGCCTGTCCCCTCACTAGACACCCTGATGCTAATTCAATGATTGCAATGAGTTATGAGCCTGACGTGGCTCGCGCTGCCAGCGGCCTGCGCTCCTGAGGATTTCCTTATGCTAGAACTCGCCGCCGGCAAGACGGGTTGGGGGGGGAGGGGGGGGGGGGGGGTGTTCGCGTATCGGTGGGATCCAGGGCTCATACGGTATCCGAGGTCTTCTAGGGTCAATGGGTACGGGTGGGTAGAGGGTGGAGGGAGACTGGATGGAGGCGAGCTGAGAGTGAGAGTGCAGGGAGGTGGGAGGTTACAGGGCAGAGGAGCGTGCAGGACGAGAAGCGCCGAGAGGGAGCCTGCCGGAGCATGGAGCTACGGACTGGGAGGACGGGTGAGAGCGAAAGGGAGTAGGGAAGTGGGAGTCTGCAGGGGCTGAGAGGGAGGCTGCAAGGTGACTGAAGAGGCGACCTCACAGGGGACGAGTTGGTGCAGGCTAGACGGTGAGAAAATGGCGGACTCGAGCTTCCGATATTTTTCGGATTTGGGGGCGTGGTTTTGCTGTCCTGAGTGACGGACTACGTCACGAGCTAAAGAACAGCAAAAATGACGCCCCCAAATCCGAAAAAGACGGAGCCTATTCAGAGGGACGGCTCTCTCCTCCAATGGCTGGCCTCTGTTTAGGAAGCCAGCCAATGGAGGGAGAGCCAAAAAGAGGGCGGGATAAAGCAGCCCTCTTACTGACATTAATTCTCGGACATCCGGTCTGCCGACCGGATATTACCGAGACCTAAAAAACTGTATGTAGGGTTTTCCTACTTTGCTTTCCCGTGTGTGTGTGTGTCTGTTGGTCTCTGCTGTCTCCCATTCCCTGTAGGGAAAGTATGTAGCACCCCGTTGTAGAAGAGTCGGTCAAGAGGGAGCACACTGCATTGAATAATTTCTTGGTATGCACTTTTTATTAGTATTACAGGAAATCACAATGATTGATTGTCTCTTTTGTATTCTTCTTTCCCACAGGTTCTTCCACTTCAGTCCCTTAGGTGAGCCTCGGCCGCCTTTCGGACAGAAGGTAAAGACTCAGGTAAGTGTTTTTGCTTTATGGTTTAATCAAGGGAGGATGTCAGGGATAAATAATTGCTATGCATATATGTGAAGGGAGGGGGTTGGAGCAACCAAAAGAAGAAGAGTAGCCGATGATTTCTGCTCTTGTCTTTCCTTTCTGTCTCACTTATTTCCTTTTTCCTGGGTTCCTTTCACCCCTCAGCCTCCTCTCACGTCCCTCTTTGACTCAGCCCCTTTTCAAAAGCCTGTAGATGCCCACGCACCTGGAAGAGCCACGTCCCTCCGGGGCCGTGGCGTGGGGACTCTGCGTCCTCAGTGAGGTCTGGTCTCCATCTGTTTCGGCTTTCCCTCCTCCGCCAGGTTCGGGTGTTCCTCTCGCCGACAAGCTGTTACCTCCCCTGGGCTCCGGTTTTCTCTTTCGGAAAGCTGTTAGGTCTTCTCTGTCTTTCCGGTCTTCCCCTGCTGGTTTCTCCGCCTTGCGTTCCTGAGTGGTATTTGGAGTTTATGTTGCCTTGAGTACAGTGTAATTATGTGGCATGTAATTATGTGGCACTGAGTGGTATTTGGAGTGTACGTTGTGTTGAGCGCAGTGTAATTATGTAGCATATAATTATGTGGCACTGAGTGGTATTTGGAGTGTATGTTGCATTGAGTGCAGTGTAATTATGTGTCATGTAATTATGTGACACTAAGTGGTATTTGGAGTGTATGTTGTGTTGAGCGCAGTGTAATTATGTAGCATATAATTATCTGGCACTGAGTGGTGTTTGGAGTGTATGTTGCATTGAGTGCAGTGTAATTATGTGGCATGTAATTATGTGGCACTAAGTGGTATTTGGAGTATATGTTGCATTGAGTGCAGTGTAATTATGTAGCATATAAATATGTGGCACTGAGTGGTATTATGAGGAGTGTATGTTGCATTGTAATTATGTAGAATATAATTATGTGGCACTGAGTGGTATTGTGTGGCATGTAATTATGTGTCACTGAGTGGTATTTGGAGTATATGTTGCATTGAGTGCAGTGAAATTATGTGGCGTGTAGTTATGTGGCACTGAGTGTGATTGTTTGTAGTGTATGTTGCATTGAGTGCGCGTAATTATGTGGTATTTGGAGTGTATGTTGCATTGAGTAGAGTGTAATTCTGTTGCGTGTAATTATGTGGGTACTGAGTGGTATTATGAGGAGTGTATGTTGTATTCAGTAGATTGTAATTGTGTGGCGTGTAATTATGTGGCACTGAATGTGATTGTTTGTAGTGTATGTTGCATTGAGTGCAGTGTAATTATGTAGCGTATAATTATGTGGTACAGAGTGGTATTGTGTGGAGTGTGTGTTGCATTCAGTAGAGTGTAATTATGTGGTATTTGGAGTGTATGTTGCATTGAGTGCAGTGTAATTATGTTGCATATAACTACGTGGTAATGAATGGTATTTGGAGTGTATGTTGCATTGGGTGCAGTGTAATTATGTGGTGTGTAATTATGTGACACTGAGTGGTATTTGGAGTGTATGTTGCATTGAGTGCAGTGTAATTATGTGGCGTGTAATTATGTGGCTCTGAGTGGTATTGTCTGGAGTGTATGTTGTATTTAGTAGAGTGTAATTAGAGTGTTTTTATGCAGCACTGAGTGGTATATGGAGTGTATGTTGCATTGAGTGCAGTGTAATTATGTGGCATGTAATTATATGGCAATGAGTGATATTTGGAGTGTAAGTTGCATTGAGGGTGCAGAGTGTGTGAGGGTGCATAGTGTGTGAGGGTGCAGAGTGTGAGGGTGCAGTGTGTGTGGCCTAAAGTAGTGTGAGGGCGCAATGTGCGTGGCCTAAAGTAGTGTGAGGGTGCAGTGTGTGTGGCCTAAAGTAGTGTGAGGGTGCAGTGTGTGTGGCCTAAAGTAGTATGAGGGTGCAGTGCGCGTGGCCTAAAGTAGTGTGAGGGCACAGTGCGCGTTGCCTAAAGTAGTGTGAGGGCGCAGTGTGTGTGGCCTAAAGTAGGGCGAGTGTAAAGTGTGTGTGAGGGTGCAGTGTGTGTGAGGGTGCAGTGTGTGTGAGGGTGCAGAGTGTGTGAGGGTGCAGAGTGTGTGAGGGTGCAGAGTGTGTGAGGGTGCAGAGTGTGTGAGGGTGCAGAGTGTGTGAGGGTGCAGAGTGTGGGCGCAGTGTGTGTGACCTAAAGAAGTGTGAGGGTGCAGTGTGTGTGGCCTAAAGTACTGTGAGGGTGCAGTGTGTGTGGCCTAAAGTACTGTGAGGGCGCAGTGTGCGTGGCCTAAAGTAGTGTGAGGGCGCAGTGTGTGTGGATTAAAGTAGTGTGAGGGCGCAGTGTGCGTGGCCTAACGTAGTGTGAGGGCGCAGTGTGTGTGGCCTAAAGTGGTGTGAGGGTGCAGTGTGTGAGGGCGCAGTGTGTGTGGCCTAAAGTAGTGTGAGGACTCAGTGTGTCTGGCATAAAGTTGTGTGAGTGCGCAGTGTGTGAGTGCGCAGTGTGTGTGGCCTAAATTAGTGTGAGGGCGCAGTGTGTGTGGCCTAAAGTAGTGTGAGGGCGCAGTGTGTGTGTGTGGCCTAAAGTAGTGTGAGGGCGCAGTGTGCCTGGCCTAAAGTTGTTTGAGGGCGCAGTGTGTGTGGCCTAAAGTAGTGTGAGGGCGCAGTGTGTATGTGGCCTAAAGTAGTGTGAGGGCGCAGTGTGCGTGGCCTAAAGTAGTGTGAGGGCGCAGTGTGTATGTGGCCTAAAGTAGTGTGAGGGCGCAGTGTGCGTGGCTTAAAGTAGTGTGAGTGCGCAGTGTGTGAGTGCGCAGTGTGTGTGGCCTAAATTAGTATGAGTGCGCAGTGTGTGTGGCCTAAATTAGTGTGAGGGCGCAGTGTGTTTGGCCTAAAGTAGTGTGAGGGCGCAGTGTGCGTTGCCTAAAGTTGTGTGAGGGCGCAGTGTGCGTGGCCTAAAGTTGTTTGAGGGCGCAGTGTGCATGGCCTAAAGTAGTGTGAGGGCACAGTGTGCGTGGCCTAAAGTAGTGTGAGGGCTCAGTGTGTCTGGCCTAAAGTAGTGTGAGTGCGCAGTGTGTGAGTGCGCAGTGTGTGAGTGCTTAGTGTTTGAGGGCGCAGTGTGTGATTGCGCAGTGTGTGAATGCGCAATATGTGTGGCCTAAAGTAGTGTGAGAAAATTACAAAAAACAATTTGATGGACAGAATGTAGATCAATGTCTTACATTCACCCCAGTACAAGGATCTGGGCCTAAATCCATCGTTTTTTGCACTCCACACCACCCTGGGTCAGATAATGGCTTTATGCAAATCAGCTCTGACCCTGTGCCCCATGGGAACAGTCCGGTCCGAACTACAACAGCCATATCTTTCCCAGACCGGAATCAAGCATCCGAGGACCGGACCGGTTTCGAGGTAACACCTCTCATCAGCCCGGCTAGCTTGACTCCAGTGGTGTGGAGGCTCTGGGACCCACGTCTGAGCTACCCCAGTACATTCAGGGAGAAAATTACAAAAAACAATTTGATGGACAGAATGTAGATCAATGTCTTACATTCACCCCAGTACAAGGATCTGGGCCTAAATTCATCGTTTTTTGCACTCCACACCACCCTGGGTCAGATAATGGCTTTATGCAAATCAGCTCTGACCCTGTGCCCCATGGGAACAGTCCAGTCCGAACTACAACAGCCATATCTTTCCCAGACCGGAATCAAGCATCCGAGGACCGGACCGGTTTCGAGGTAACACCTCTCATCAGCCCGGCTAGCTTGACTCCAGTGGTGTGGAGGCTCTGGGACCCACGTCTGAGCTACCCCAGTACACTCAGGGAGAAAATTACAAAAAATAATTTGATGGACAGAATGTAGATCAATGTCTTACATTCACCCCAGTACAAGGATCTGGGCCTAAATCCATCGTTTTTTGCACTCCACACCACCCTGGGTTAGATAATGGCTTTATGCAAATCAGCTCTGACCCTGTGCTCCATGGGAACAGTCCAGTCCAAACTACACAGCCATATCTTTCCCAGACCGGAATCAAGCATCCGAGGACCGCAGCCTCAGAGACTCACAGATTGACAAGACAGGAAGACATGCACTGAACTCATTCACAGAGAATCTGGACAGTCCGCTTAACCGGGCTCACAGAAACAAGACAGGCAGCTCCACTGGGCACAGAAACAGGACAGGCAGCTTTACTGGAGTCACAGAAAGAACTGCACTGGGGGCAGAGAAACAGGACAGGCAGCGCAATCGGGCTCACAGAAAAGGACAGGCTGCTCCACCGGGCACAGAAACAGGACAGGAAGCTTTACTGGACTCAGAGAAAGAACTGCACTGGGGGCAGAGAAACAGGACAGGCAGCACAATCGGGCTCACAGAAAAGGACAGGCTGCTCCACCGGGCACAGAAACAGGACAGGAAGCTTTACTGGACTCAGAGAAAGAACTGCACTGGGGGCAGAGAAACAGGACAGGCAGCTCAATCGGGCTCACAGAAAAGGACAGGCTGCTCCACTGGGCACAGAAACAGGACAGGAAGCTTTACTGGACTCAGAGAAAGAACTGCACTGGGGGCAGAGAAACAGGACAGGCAGCGCAATCGGGCTCACAGAAAAGGACAGGCTGCTCCACCGGGGTACAGAAAATAACAGGAAGCTTTACTGGACTCAGAGAAAGAACTGCACTGGAGGCAGAGAAACAGGACAGGCAGCGCAATCGGGCTCACAGAAAAGGACAGGCTGCTCCACTGAGCACAGAAACAGGACAGGAAGCTTTACTGGACTCGGAGAAAGAACTGCACTGGGGGCAGAGAAACAGGACAGGCAGCGCAATCGGGCTCACAGAAAAGGACAGGCTGCTACACCGGGGTACAGAAAAGAACAGGAAGCTTTACTGGACTCAGAGAAAGAACTGCACTGGGGGCAGAGAAACAGGACAGGCAGCGCAATCGGGCTCACAGAAAAGGACAGGCTGCTCCACCGGGGTACAGAAAAGAACAGGCTGCTCCACAGGGTCCCAGAAGCAGGACAGTCAGCTACATAGGGGCTGAGAAACAGGACAGGCTGCTGCACCGGGCTCAGAGAAACAGTCCAGATAGGAGCGAGAAGAAAACACCGGGAGATGCGTGCCCTGGGGCAATGTCTGCCACGTGTGAGAATAAAAGGCTTTCTCCATCAATCACTAATTGAGATGCAGAGTGACCTGGCAGCACAAAGGAGGGGTCCACGACCCACATCCTGCGCCGCGCCGCGGCGCCTCTGGCTTCTAATCACGGCGCACCAGGGCGCCGCGGCGCACACTTTGGGAACCACAGCTTTAAACCAACAACGTGAACTGAGTTAGGAAATGAAAGAATTATTTAGAGAAATTAAATTTTTAAATATGTTGAATACAGTCAAAGTCTCTCTTCCTTAAAAAAACTAATATTTTATAAAATTTCACATTTTAAATAATTCAAACAAAATTATATTTATTTATTCATTTAAAATTACAGATACACTACTTAGCACAAAAATAATAATTTGAGACGTCGAGGAATGCAGAGACAACCGTAAACAACAAGTATGTTAACATTAATTAATATTATGTTTTTATTTTTAAATCAATTTAAAAAATATACTCTTTAAATATTTTATAAAAATAAAACAAAATGTATGCTTTAAAAAAATGGTGAAAAAATGAAAGGTAGATGAATGAGAATCAAAATATTTTGATTTATTTAAAATTGCAGAAATATTTCTGAATTAAACTACAGGAAAGGACAAGGAAAGTGCAGACCCTCAAAGAAAGAGATTCCAAAAAAAAGGCATGGTAAGTTTTTTTAATTTTGATAAAATGTATCCTTACAAACAAACAAACAAGAAAGCAATGTATGGAGATTTTAGACAGTGACAATAAAAATGAAAAAGAAAATCACTTTTAAAGTCAAAAGAGATTTTAAAATGTATTTTTAAATTTCAGAATTCAAATCCGAAAAAAAACCTGCATTTCCTTGGATTAAACCAAAGAGCAGCGGACTATAGGGATCTACAAAAAGAACAGAGAGAAATACTAAGTAAGTACAGAAAAATACCTACATAATTATATAGTCTGTGATCAACACATTGTATGCCAATGCAATGCCTTTTTTTCAGACATGTTTTTAATAAAACATGCTTAGATAACGCATACCAATACAACGCAATGTTTTCTTTTAAACACCAAGTTTTAGAGGAGAGACCCCCAATTTTAACTTAACAACATTTATTTATTTCCCTTAAAGCATGCGTTGAGAAAAGTATGTAGAAAAATAACAAGCACTGGCGTTGCCAATAGGTCTCGCAGTAGGAAAGTTGGAGCTATTGGTTTTGTAAATGACATTTTATATTTATATATCGTTATTGGCATTGTCAATAACAATATATACATATAAAATGTCATTTACAAAACCAATAGCTCCAACTTTCCAAATGCGAAACCTATTGGCAACGCCAGTGCTTGTTTTGAATGAGGTTCGGGTGGCCCTGCTCGAGCACTAGAAAACTTGAAAATTTGCACACCACTCCACGTGTGGAAGAGAAAATAATGTTGAAAACGAGTCGAATACAGTGTTTACTGTATGGATTACAAGAGTATAATGATTAATTTGGTATAAGTCAAGGATCGCCAAGAAGGCGTAACCCGAGCAGTGCATTTGGTTGGGGCGACATTACGTCCCAGTTCAGCACGTTTTTGACCCTGGTGTCATTGGGCATGGCACTCACCAAGCTGCACGCATTCTATGAGATAAAGGGATGCCATTTGAGTAATAATGATAATATGGAGTGCATCCCTATCACTATTGAACTGGCATGTTGAAATGTATGCCTGATTCTGGGATAGCACCCGCAGAAAAAATTGGACTAAGGAAAAAAAATGTGGAGTAATGTTTCCACACGGCAGGAGAAACATCGTGGTTGGTCGGAAAAGACAATGTCGTAATGAGATGAAACTGAGAACCTTTATTTGTTGGAAACCTACTTCGGTTCGAGAAATCAGTTACAATGTGTGCAATTATTGTGGAATAATGCAATGGAAACGTTTTTACACAGGTCTCCACATTAAACTGCATAATGGGAAATGGAGTCTCTGGCATGTAAAAGCAATCGGACAATAGAACGTTAGGGGCGGGTAAGGAGAAGAGTCTTTGACCAATTGGGAGGGATGTACTTGATTTCCAAAAGGGAGGTAGAAGGGAGGGTACAATCTCCTGTTGGAAGGGAACACGAGGACGGTTGTTTGTCTACGACTGTGGCAGGTAACCCATATGCAACAGGAGATATTTGTCAATTAAAAATTGATTTGTTCAAATTTGTGAGGAACCTTAAGCTCAAAAAACATTTCTTTAACCTGGGGAAAAAGGACAGAGGGGTCACGAAGTCACCTGTTATGAGCACCACTGAAGCATTATCAATAAAGGATGTGCATGCAACTCATCTTCTTTTATCATTGACCGACATGGAGGATTCTCCTCTAGATATGGACAGACTCCTAGAGGAGCTGGATGTAGAATCGGATTTTAGTATTGTCAGTGGACTGAAGTCCAAATCTAAATGGATTCCCACACTACCTGGTGGTAATGCCATAGACACATTTTACAAACGTGTGTTAGAAGATCTTGATAAACTGAACCGTCTACGCAAGGACAGGATGTTCAAGTATAAGGATAATCTCACCATTGGGGAAAGAGTAGCACTTAACACACTTATGAATGACAACACTATCACTATACGAGAGGCAGATAAGGGAGGGAATGTAGTGATTATGGACCGCACAGACTATCAAATGGAAATTAGTCAGCAACTACAAGTAGAAACATGCTATGAAAGCCTCACTTATAACCCCATTGGTCCTTTAACAATAGAAATTAACTCTCAGTTGTTAAAGTGGAAACAATTAGGTTTATTGAATGAGGAAGAATATCTGTATTTGAAAGTTTTTAGACCCACATATCCATGGCTGTACACATTACCTAAGATTCATAAAGAACTCCCTTTTCCACCAGGGAGACCAATAGTTTCTGGCATAGGGGGCCCCACAGAACGGATAGCGGAATATGTAGATCTCTTTCTGAGTCCACTAGTCAAAAATTTACCGTCCTATATACAGGATTCCAAACATATCCTTAGCACTCTAGCAGATATGGAATGGCAAGAAGACTTTCTTCTAGTAACTATGGACGTGGTGTCACTATACACCAGTATTGACACAGAGCTGGGTATTCAGGCCATTAACAAAATTCTGTATAATAGACCAGCTACATTATGGAAACACACTGAAATGCTATCAGCAATGATAGAATTGGTCCTTAAGAACAACTATTTTATGTGTGATAAAAACTGGTACCGACAGAAACAAGGTGTAGCCATGGGCTCCAAAATATCACCCTCGTTTGCAAACCTATTCATGGGGGCACTGGAAGCAGACCTAATTTGGGGAACAAAGGGTGCTCAATATATCGACTCCATAATTTTTTATGTGGCAGGTAGGGAATGCTAATTTAACATTGGAAACAAATGCAAAGCAGGCAGGCATTTCAGCTAGATAACGAGAGGATGTGGGAAAGGTAATGGAATGAATGGGCATAGCGTTACTGAGCAGGAGTAGTTTGAAGAGTATGGGGGTGAATGTGGTGTTAACTCAGAGTGCACATGCATGGAGAATGATATATGAGTGAATTTACGAGTGGAGGGGGATAGAGCAAGCTATTGCAGCATTTTCATGTTGGAGGAGTGGAAAAAACAGTTTTCTCCCAAAGCCGTGCATTTGGCTGAAAGATGGCCCCAAATTGGCTCTGTCTGCATCCCTTCAAATCGCTCCCAGTGGAAATGTTTACTTTTGTGAGTCCTTGGGGAGTCGCCGAAGGCTTTTAGCATGTTTTTTTGCAGAGCCTCAGCCCATGAGGCTTATTTGAAGCTGCTGTTCGCCAAACGGAGGTTATCTGCTCCCAGCCCAGCGTGGAATGTGAAACATATGAGGTAAAGGAGTCACCACAAGCAATTTTGGCCACGGATTTGCCCCCTCACCCCTCCCCTAGTGTGGATCTTCTAGTGCGATGTTTATTTAGCATGGCATAACTAATGTTTGCGTTTCATTACAAAGACCAGGATCACAACCTAAGTCCCACTCCTTGGATTTGGCCAGTTAACATAATAGATGCAGTAATTGTAAAAGAAGATAGCCTAAATGTATTGGGACGAAAAGGGTATAGCATCGTTATACCGATGACGATGCGCCTAAGCGGTTTACTTAGGGTACCACCCTACTCCTTGCATAAAAGCTCCGGTTTACAGGGGGCTAGGTGCTATTGGTGTTCTAGGGCAAAATAGCTAATTACCTGAAACTCCAGAGTGCACTTGGTGCCCTGAGCGATATCTTCATAGAAGCACTGCTTGGCATTGTCAGGCAGCTCAAACGTGATCTCCGAGGCAACAGCGTAACCCAGAAAAAGAAGAAAAGAGCAAACGAATTTAGGGGAGGAGAAGCCGCAGAGCGCACGCTGGGCGAAGCCCTTTGATGTGCTGTGCGGCAGTTACAAAATGCAAATAGGAGGGAGGCTGATGCCATATGGGCGCGATCCTCAACAGCATCATAGTTACCACGTTTAATGCCTTGATATGAAGAGCTGAGAAAGGAAAAGCCAACTGTTGTAAAGAGAGTATCTAAATCAAAAGTCACTTGACATTAGTTAAACAAAAATATGAATAGTATACATATAATAGAGCTCAACTTAATCTAGCGGCTTTTTCATCAATGGTCTCAAAAGAATATGTATACTCCAAAACACAATTAATAATAACCTTCAACACACGGTGCATTTTAAAGATAAATTGGTTTTCCAACCGCGCTGTTGTATTCAAACACTACAATAGACAACCAGAAAACATTACAATAAAGATAAGACACAGACCAGGAAAACAGAGGCGCACAAAGGCAGCCGACCCAATAAATGTATCAATAAAGAAAATTGGGTGTGTAAGGTGTAGGGGGTGGGGGGAACACGTACACGGAATCCACCTCATAGCGCTCCGAATAGCTGCAAGGCCCTATGTTTAGCGCTATACGAAACTCCTTGAATAAATAAGAATGAAACCTAGAAGGAATGACTCTGGTGCAAAACACGGAGCCTCTGCAGACCATCGTGACTGTGACGCTGCTTAACTTAAATGTGTCTGAAACCTCTCAATTTCTCCACATAGAACAGCACAAAACCCGGCCGTACGTGTTCCCTGAAAAGCACTTTCAGATGAAGTAGTGTTTTGTTTACTTTTATGGGTGTTAATTCAGAGGTTAAGCTTTGTTCCGCTCGCCTGCTTGTAAACGGCGGGGCTGCCCTGTGGTCGGTGTGCCTGCTGCAGAGAGGTGTCTGTGCCCTGCAGTCCCAGGAAACCGGATCACGAGCACAGTTTGGCTTCAGAGAACGCACTGCACATTCGAAGCTGTTTTGCACCACCTTTTGCACCAGGACCTCGGAGTGTGTCTTGTGTGAATATTTTTTGTTCAGTGCCTGAAACTGGGCATTTACCGGGTTAGCTGCCCGAAGCACCAGCATGGGGCTCATTGTCTAGAAATCAGCGGTGTGTGTGGTTTCCCCTCCAGCGTCGCAAGTCCAAGCACGGTGTCCACAGGGTTCTTTCTTATTTATTTATTTTTGCAGTTTTATATAGCGCGAACTCGACCCGAAGGTATCACAGCACTGTACTTGAGAACCAGTTACATTACACAAGGACACATGCATTTCTATACATGGGAAGAATATATGATTTGCCCAGAACCACAGGATGCATGAGCCTCCTCCAGCCAGACACAAACCCGGGTCCCCAGCTTCAAGGTCCGCCGCTCTGGCCGTTAAGCCACATCCTCTCCCCAGAGTTTAACCTACTTGAGTTATAAAATATATTATTTGATGGTTGTTCGTTCTCTGCGTAATGCGGTTTCTTCTGTGTGTGATCATCTATGCGAAACGTACATGTTGTACGTAAAGTAGAGCACTGAAGGATTAGAAGACTGACAACTGTCATTACAACACCTAGAAGCGACAAGGTGCCGCATGACGCTATATGCAAAGCTAGTGTTGTGTGTCCCTGCGCATGTCGAGTCTCGGGAACCAATATAGTGTGCGGTAGTGCCCCTGAGAACTGAAAGACACCCCTCACCCCAATCTCACCCAACCCGCAGTGTTTCCTGGGGGGGGTGTAAACAGTGGCTTAATGCAATGCTGGGGCCGCCATTGCAGAACGCGGTGAGGGGCCACGGGTCTCCAATAAGTCACATAATTTCATTGCCCTGTGCTAAGTGGCGACCCCGTGAAATATTGGGGTCTCCTGCAGGGCAGGGGCTGCAGAGGCCTGCGTTGCACCGGTGCTCCTGTGGGGTGTGCGGCCGCGGCATCGCACCCCTCTCCAGACCTCGCAGGGCCGAACACTCCAGACTTTTTAAACACGGACTACTAAATATCAAACAAAGGAAATAAACCAGAATATTATACAACGACAGATAGCAGTAGTCTGCTTCTCAGTGTTTACATTTGTTTGTTTTTAAGTGTTTCATCCCGTAGCGTTTCTGTTACAATAATCTACGTCTGTGCACATCACACCGGGTACTTAAAGCCAAAGGTTGTCCCCCGTCTAAGGATAAAGTCCCCTGAAGCGAGGTCAAGTGGTTGGAAATCAATCACATATCCACGCACTTATGGCACATTTTTTAATACTTAGTTGTTGAACCGGATTTAAGGCTGACGTGTTTGTAAACCAGCTGGGTTTAAATGTGTATAATATGGATGCAGACACTGTTGTGGAAGAGGCCTGCTGGTGCAAACAGCCCTCGCGCTGCGCATGACTCAGGCTGCGTTGGCAAATAGTGGAACCCAGTCATGGCTTGCTCAAGATCACACACGTATGTGAACGGGTGGAGAAGCCGGGATACTCGTCTGATCTCCTGGTCACAAAGCGAACAAGAGATCATCCGTAGTCTAAAAGAACAAGACTGAGGGAAGGCAGAGATGGGGAGGGGGGAGGAGAAATGCGACACGGTGTGAAGCAGCCTTTGAAGTGAAGCTAAGCTTCACTTCAAAGGTGTGGGAGGAGTGCTGCTACGGCCTGGGGGAAGCTGGCTGGGAAGGGGGAGGAGAAATGCAAGTTTATGGCCCAAAAGCGCGTGCCTGTGGCCACGTGTACTCTTAGAAAACCGCACGAACGAAACCCTTGGTTTCACGAGTATTTCGAGCACTTGAATTCTCGCTCCGCTCAATGCGCTTGCGCGCATTGATAGGTCGCGAGACCTAAAAACATGCATTGAAAAAATGCACTCCAAAAATGTGTGAAAAAAACAGTTGATAAAGATTCTTTCATTTACAAAAGCATGGATAGAGTACCAAAAAAGGTCAAGTGTATAACAAGGATAAAGAAACAACATAAAACTAGCGTATGAAAAAAATAAAAGGAGATAGTATGAGTACACCAAAACTTATATACCCTGAAAAAAAGCAACATAGAGAGTGTGAACCAAATCATAATGCAACTTATCCAGGGAGTCAACACATAACAGCTCTGAATACAATCACTTATTGTACAATGTCTATTCTATTTTCAGAAATGTAATCCTTACAAAAACTAACGTTGAGTTGATTCAAACAACCAAGCAGGGGACTAAAGGAATTTACAAGAACACAAAGAGATATACAAGGTAAGTACCAGCAAATCTCTATTAAATTAAATAGACAAAATAGGTTTATAAACCAAGACATTGTATGCTACTACCATGCCTATATTTATAAGACATTTTTTAAGCTCAAACATGCTTTAAGTTACAAAACCATTACCATGTTTTTTTACAAATTTAAAAAAGAGTGAGTACAAATGAAAAAAGAGCGTAACAGTGATTCTGAAACAACAAAATTCAAGCTTTTTTAAATATTAAAAAAGAATATAATGAGAAAATAATAAGGGGCCCATTAGGATCACAGGCGGATCACCACCCCCCGCGTGGCGGCGGCGATCCACCCGTGTTCCGACCCCACCCGCCGCCGCCAATGGAGGGACCAAGGCAGACGGAAAGTCCGCCCGCCAACCTAATGACCCCCTAAGACTTAACAACCATGAATTTTTAAAATAGAGACTAAAGACCAAAGCAAAACAAGCAAATCACCCAGAAAGTCAACACAGATCACATGTTAAAAAATATTAAAACTTTTTGTACCATTTCTATTCTATTCAGAGAAATCTATTCCAAAATTGGAAATCTACATCTCCTTGATTACGACAACCAAGCAGTATCCTTCAAGAAACTACGGAATATCAAACATATATACAAAGTAAGTACAGCTATAAGTTAGAAATGAGTCTTAAAAACCTTGCATGCGACTACCATGGCTTTTCTTTTAGAACGTTTTATGATTTATGCACGCTTACCTTCCCCCAAATTTGTATTATTTTTTAAATCTAATGAATTTGGGGGGAGGGGTGGGGGGGGGGGGAGATTCACCCCCCCATCTTCCCATAATATCATGGTAATAGCTTGCGTATTTGTGTTGGGAGACCCCCCACACCCCCCATCTTCCAATGTTAACATTATAAATAAATGCGTATTTGTGGGGGGAGACCCCCCACACCCCCATCTTCCAATGTTAACATTATAAATAAATGCATATTTGTGGGGGGAACTCCTCCCCACACCCCCCATCTTCAAATGTTAACCATATAAATAAATGAGTATTTGTGGGGGGGGAGACCCCCCACACCCCCATCTACCTACAATAACGTTGTAAAGGCATGCATCTTTATTGGTGAAGACCACCCATACACCCCATCTACCCATTAATACGTTTAAATAGCATGCGTATTTGTGGGGGGGAGACCCCCCACACCCCTCATCTACCCATAATAGCGATGTAAATGTATGGGTCTTTTTGGGGAAGACCACCCACACCACCCATCTATCCATCATTTCCTAGAATAAGAATAGATAACTTCTCTGAAATATGTTGTATGTTCATTAAGCAACATGCGTAGAAATGATAGCTGATAGAAATATATTTTTTTTACATTCAAACAGATTTATCAACAATGTCAAGCAGCAACCGTGCATCGTATGTATAATCTCAGACAGGGAATAACCTTCTAAAGTATGATGGGTACCTCTATTGTAAAGATAAAAGTGTTGAACCCAGATGTCATTGGAGGTGTGTGCAATACTTCTCTTCCCATTGCACAGGCAGAGCGGTTACTCTGGAAGAAACCGTGGTTAGGACAACAGAGCATAACCACTCTGCCTCTGCAATGGAAATAGAAGTAAGAGAAAATGTCCAACAGATCAAACTTCTCGCACACACCTCAAATGAAAATTGTGGAACAATACTGAGGGAAGTGGCTAAGAACATACCGTTGCATGTTGCAGGTAGCATGCCCTCCATCCCCAACCGTAGGCGGATGGTTCAAAGAGAAAAGTGTCAAGTAATCCACACCCAATAACACATCGTAATTTTGAAGATATTAACATCCCTAGTAATTTATTGATAACTTTCTCTAATGAATCCTTTCTTTTATATGATAATAGAGATTTACTAAAAAGAATTTTAATTTTTAGCACTAACCATACCATTTTAACTCTTGTGAACAGTCCAATTTGGATGATGGATGGGACTTTCAAATCAACACCCCATCCATTTTCTCAAATTTACACTTTTCATGCTAACATAAATAACACCACAGTCCCTCTAATCTATGCTTTGCTGCCTGACAAACATTCTTCTACGTACACTGAATTTTTGTCAGTATTAAAAACCAGAAACATGAATAAAAGTCCTGCAAAAGTAATAATTGATTTTGAATTGGCGATGATTACTACAATCAAAAAATTATACCCTGAAACGCAAATTCAAGGATGTTTCTTTCACTTTTCGCAGGCTTGTTTGTGCAAAATACAGAAATCATCCTTGGTTGAGGAATATTTGTCAAGCAGCAAATTACAATTTGAGTTAAAGAAACTAACAGCATTGTGTTTTGTACCACCTGAGAGTGTATATGAGTACTACACTGCAATTACTGAATCAGATTTTTATACCCAAAATGAAGAAAAATTGGCACAAATTTTAAATTATTGTGAGGATACCTGGATTGGCCATCTAAGCGGGTCGGGTCGCAGGCGGAAAATCAAGTATCCTATTGAATGGTGGAACTGCTATTCAACCTTCTTGAAAGGTGGTGTCAAAACAAACAATGCAATTGAGGGGTTGGCATAATTCTTTTGATAAAACAGTAGGTAGACATCATCCTAATATATATCATTTTCTGGAAATTTTGAAAAAGGAACAAAGTTTCCAGGAAATGAGACTAGCGCAATCACTTTCAGGTAGTCTGAATCCACGGATTTCGAAAAGAAGCAGAGAAATGTCTGAGAGACTATTGGCTAAAATACAACTATTTTCGTTGATGGTGGCTTCAGACTACCTTGAAATTCTATGTCAGGACAGGAGGCTCCGATTATGCTTTCTCATTTCTTTAATGAAATGCTCAGCAGCCAATAAAAACAACCAAAAAACTACATTTCCCATGAACACCAGGGAATGACCATAGAGAGTAGTGTATAAAAGGTCCCAACATTAGTCCTTCTTCCTCTTTCTTTGCTGCTCCGCAGCCAGTTAAGTGCATTATTTTCTCTCTACTAGCATATTGTTACTTTCTTACTTGCTTTAACATTGTTGCTCACTTTATATACTGTGCTTTGCCATTGCGCATTGTGGTTCGCGCGTTTGGGGCTCGGTCTCCGTTCTTCGTGCGTGTTTTTTCTCCGCTGCCGGTGTGCAGCTTGCTTTGGGCTCGGAGCGTGTGTCTCACCTCCGTTTGTTGGTCCGGGCGCTTCCTAGCTGCTCGCGTGCCTTTGGTGGAGCGGGAGCAGGGGTTTCCGTTTTGTTGGGGAGCGCGAGCGCTCTCGAGACGGTCTTTGGTGGCAGGCGACAGTCGCGCATGCGCGCTGTCCTATTTCCGGTTTCTGGGTTTCCTCAGCGCTGGTTGAGTGACGACGTTTTTGGCGTCCTGCCCACAGCCTGTCTCCAAACTTTAACCCCGTCAGACACCGAGGTCTTCTGAGGGCTTTGGTTGCAACTTTGTGGCATAGGCTCTGCCTAGAGTGTTTTTGTGCTGCGCAGGCTTTGGCTCCCTCCACGCTTGAATACTTTGGAAGTCAGGTTTGTTCCTGCTTCATTCAAAGCCTGCCTTGGGGTTATAACACTCCCCCTTGACTTGTGTTTTGACACTCCATATTGTTGCAGTCGTCTTGTGGGCATTTACTCTCTACCCTTGTGTAGAATGGCTGATTACTACGACGCTGATGACGACTATTACTATGATGATGAGGAGGAAGGCTCCTTGGAACAGAATTTGGTGGAACAGTTGGATAAGGGTGTTCAACAGTCGGTTAACAAGGCACTGGTACGTGCTATTAACCCCTTAAAGCGTCATTTGAATCTCTATGCGCAGCAGCAGGGCTGGTTGCCTGCTTCCAAGAAAACAGCAAAGTCTCCTGTTAACCCTCATAAGACAGACTTTCAACGCCTGGCTAAGAGTTTGGCGGCTGCGCCTTCCACTGCTTCTAATCTGCATGATACCGAATCGGACAATGCACAGTCTTCCGCTTCTTCGGACCATGCTTCTCCTCCTCCTAAAAAACGAGTCTGTAAGGAACATTTTGTGGATGCCCCGGAGCGTCCTCCGGTGCTCAATTTTGAGCCTGCAGATATCGTTCATCCGAACTCTTCCACATGGCTGCCTTCACCTGCTGTGGCTACCTATATTGAGGCGCACATTCGACAACCTTTTGAGGCTTCAGTTCAGGCCCGGTTGCGCTCAGAGTGCCCGAGACCTGATTTGGCTGACCATTTGGCGAGACTCCGGAGGTTGACCCCATGATGGTCACGTACTTGAAGAAGTATGCAAAGGACCCGAAGAAGGGCCTTGATAGATCTTGGCGGTCTTGTCAGGATAAGGTACTAGACTTACTTGGACCGCTCACCAAGATTTTAGATCTGGGTTATAAGGCGAAGGAGGCCTCTGCCCTTGTGAACCCAACTGAATTAATTGAGTGGGCCCAACGGGCGATCTGCCAATTGGGGAATGCCAATTGCGCAATGTCTGCGGAACGTCGCAGGTCCATCATTTTGAAACTTGATCCTAAACTTTCTGAATTGGCCACTTCGGAGTCTGGACCTGAGGCGCAAGGCCTCTTGTTTGGTCAACCGTTTCTCAAAGAGCTCACGCGGTTTGTCTCCACCGTCAGTGGTATAGACAAGGCGCAAGCCTTCTTAAGACGGGCAATGCGTCCGGTTTTTGCAAAGGCCGGACGAGGTAGGGGACGTTCGTTCGGCCGTGGCTCTGCAAACCAGTCCCAGAGAGGCAACTCCTCTCAGCAAAGAGGATCTTACGACGCTAGTTATTCCACCAGGGCCAACTTTTATCCATCACGGAAAGGAAAAGGCCAGTATGGCAAAGGACGTTCAGGTGGTCAACAAGGACACTACCAGGATGCCCACTCTACAGGTGAGCCTGATTCAAGCATGCGATGTAATGTTGGGGGGTCGCATTCAATTTTTCCTACAAAATTGGCGCATGATCTCCAGCGATGCATGGGTGCTACAAACTGTTCAAGGGTTCAGAATAGAGTTTTATCACCCGATGCATCAGACCCGTCCTCCCCCTTGTTTGCATTTTTCTCTTCAGGATCAGGTTTGTCTCTCCGGGGAAATAGACACCCTCCTCAAGAAAGGGGCGATTCTTCCAACCACCCGTCATCCGATGGGGTTTGCCAGTTCAGTCTTTCTGGTCGAGAAAAAAGGGGGGGGGCTCTTGCCTGGTTCTCAACCTGAAGGACTTCAACGGTGGGGTGATCTATCGACATTTCAAGATGGAGGGTATCCATCTATTGAGGGATCTCCTGCGCGAGGGGGATTGGATGGTCCGACTGGATCTCAAAGATGCGTACCTCTCGATTCCGATTTACAGGCCTCATCGTCGTTTTCTCCAGTTTCACTGGCAGGGAGTTTGGTACGAGTATCAGGTTCTCCCGTTCGGTCTCTCGTCGGCACCGTGGTGCTTCACGAAGCTGTTGAGACCGGTTGTGGAACATCTACGGTCTCTGGGTGTCAGATTGATTATTTATCTGGACGATATTCTCCTTATGGCGGAATGTCCTCTCAAACTTCAACAACATCTGGAGTGGTCCATCGATCTTTTACAGTCTCTAGGTTTTCTGATCAATGTTCAGAAGTCGGTTTTGATTCCTGCCCAGTCTATAGAGTTCCTGGGTTTCCAGATCGACTCGGTGGCTTGTCAACTTCTCTTGCCTAATCAGAAGATGCGTTACATCAGGAGAGAATTGACGTCTGTTATTTCCAGACTGACTGTGTCGTTGAGGTCGTTGGCACGTGTAGTAGGTCTGTTAGCATCATCCATTCAGGCGATCTTTCCAGGTCCTCTGCATTACAGAGCGATGCAAAGGCTGAAAATCCAACATCTCCGGAAAGGTCTCAGGTACTCAGACCAGATTCCTCTTACGGAGGAAGTGCGTTGGGAGATGCAGTGGTGGTTGGACCACATGGAGGCCTGGAATGGTCGAGCCCTATTTGGTGCGTCCCCGGAGCTGGTGATAGAATCCGATGCCAGTCGGTGGGGTTGGGGTGCTCGCTGCGGGTCTGTCTCGACGGGGGGTCGTTGGTCCCCTCAGGAGTTGGCTCTCCACATAAACTGCCTGGAACTCCTAGCGGGTTCGTTTGCAATCAAGTGTTTCTCTCGCCTTCAACCGAGTTGCTGCATTCTTCTCCGGATGGACAACGTGTCCGCAGTCCGATATGTCAACAAGCTGGGCGGGACCCGATCCAAAGTGTTGGCGGAGATAGCCAAGGATTTCTGGCATTTTTGTCTTCAGAGGAAGATCACTGTTATTGCGGAGTATCTTCCGGGGTGCAACAATCAGATTGCGGATTGGCACTCCAGACATCTTCGGGATTACAGCGACTGGAGGCTTCACCCTCGAGTATTCCGTGCTCTCCTTCGGCGTTGGGGTCAATGTCAGTTAGATCTGTTTGCCTGTAGCCTCAACGCGCAACTTCCGCGCTTTTACAGTTGGAGGCCGGACCCTCAGGCTCTGGACACGGATGCTTTTCTTCAGCAGTGGCCATCGACCCTCTGTTATGCCTTTCCACCTTTTCTAATGATTCCCAGGGTGCTAGCTTACACCAAACGGTTTCGAGCGGATCTGATTCTGATTGCCCCTCTCTGGAGGGCTCAAGCATGGTTTCCGGTGTTTCTGGAAATGTGCTGCGCTCCGCCGTTCCTTCATCCCCCGTTGTCGAATCTCTTGGTGGATCCTCTCGGAGATCCACATCCCCTGATCCTATCCGGCTCTCTTCAACTGCTAGCGTGGAGGATCTCGGGGATCGCTGGACGCTCCCAGGCATTTCTAGCGACGCTTCAAAATTCCTTAGTGAGGCATGGGCTCCCAATACTCACAAACGGTATAAAGGGGCTTGGAAGCGATGGTGTGATTGGTGTGCTCAACGGGAAGTTGATCCCGTTTCAGCAGATATCAGTATGATTATTAATTTTTTGGCATCCTTGGCCACCTCTGGTCTGGCTTATTCGACGGTTAATGGTTTTCGCTCTGCTATTTCAGCGGGTCATATCCACATTGATGGGAAGCCTGCGGGTGAACATCCCTTTATTTCCAGGTTACTTAAGGGAGTTCGTTTTGCGAAACCTCCCGCCCCTAAATATGTTACTTTATGGGATGTTTCTGTTGTTCTCAGGTTCTTAGAGGCTTGGCCTTCGAATCCTTTGTTATCTCGCAAACAATTATCTGCGAAATTGACGATGTTACTTTGTCTGGTTTCTTGTAAGCGTGTGTCGGATGTCCACGCTTTGGATCTAGCAGGTCGCAGTTTTACTCCTGAGGGGGTTACCTTTCGTCTTTCCAGACGTACGAAATCTAATACGCCTTCCATTACATATTCTTCTTTTCCTTCTCGTCCCAACTTTTGTGTTGTACAATGCCTTAAGGATTATGAGGTGAGTACTGCTTCTTTCCGTTCAGACATGCAGGGTCAACTATTGATTGCCTTACAAAAATCTTTTCGCCCTGTCACTCCAGCTACTTTGGCGCGCTGGGTGCGGTGGCTTATGTCTGAGGCGGGTATTGATGTGTCTGTGTTTGGCGCGCATTCTGCACGAGGGGCGATGGCCTCTAAAGCTTATTCCATGGGTGTTACTCTGTTTGATATTATGAAGGCTGCAGACTGGTCATCTGATTCTGTGTTCAAAACGTTTTATTATAAACCTATTGATAGTGTTGCTTCTGTGGTGGTGGATCAGCTTTAAAAAAGCATAATCGGAGCCTCCTGTCCTGACATAGAATTCAAAATTTGCAAACATTCGTGACAAGAATTTTCAATTCTATTAAGGACTAGGAGGCGAGGATTATCCCACCCGTTGTTCATATTTGCTTGCTAATGTATTGTGACTGTTTACATGCAATTACAAATATATCACTCCTTGTTTTTTCCCTCCCTGGATTGCTCTTGACTCTCTTGCAATTTTGGATGTTACGGCTCTGTGTCTTTTCCAGGTTCTGACCAGAAGTGATGTTGTTTGTTCTCATCCGGAGTGTCATTCTCCTCCTGGCTTCTGGACCCGAAGTTCTTCTGCTGCCTACTTCAGGATCCTCTGGATTTCTGCAGCTTGTTTGGAGTTATTGTTCTTACTTTACTTGGGATTTTATTTTGACCTGGACCTGTTTCCACAAAGAAAGAGGAAGAAGGACTAATGTTGGGACCTTTTATACACTACTCTCTATGGTCATTCCCTGGTGTTCATAGGAAATGTAGTTTTTTGGTTGTTTTTATTGGCTGCTGAGCATTTCATTAAAGAAATGAGAAAGCATAATCCTCGCCTCCTAGTCCTTAATAGAATTGAAAATTCTTGTCACGAATGTTTGCAAATTTTGAAGTATTGCTTATGTTTTACATTACTGAAAATTAAAAATATTAACCTCAATATGGTTTTACTTGCCATTTTTTCTTCAGTCAACAATTCGATTGGAATTTTTTAAAATATTTTTCTCTAAAAAAAAGGAAAGTTGGGGTTCCTACCTTTAGCTGTCTTCTTTTTTTGAACGCAATGGAACTGCTTAATAATCCTTGAGTCACCATTGGTCATCAACTCCAATCTTTGCCAAAAACAATTTTTCTTTAGATCCAAAGAAAATCCCAGAATATCCAGTTTTTACTTTTCAAATTCAAAAATCCAGGACAATATTTTAAAAAGGCAACTTGGTTTGCCTTGATGCAGTGCATCAATGCAAACTCCTTTTATCCAAGAAAAACAAAATATGTGATTTTCTTTGTTAATTTCCAATATCCAAAAAGAGAATGCTTCATGAAGACTAAGGGGTCTATTACGATGTCGGGCGGATCGCCACCGCCATGGTGGTGGTGGCGATCCACCCGACATTAATGCCCGCCCGCCACCCTTTTCCCCCCTGCCACATTACAATGGCGGGGGGGGATCGCAGCGGAGGCAAACACCGCCCGCACCTTTTCCGCCCCGGTCGCCTTGCGGCCGGGGCGGAAAAGGAATAATATGGTGGCGGTGTCTATCAGACACCGCCAGCCATATTATGATGGGCATTTTTTAATGCCTTTCTGTGGCAGCAATGCCGCCACGGAAAGGCCGGCGGACTTCACTCTGGGGGCCCCCTGCGGGCCCCCAGAGTGAAGGTGATGTGTGGGGTGCACACGGGGGGGTACCTGTGGTACCCACCTGCATTCGCATAATCAAAGCGGCAGGCACCGCGCAGTGCCTGCCTCTTTGATTATGCAAATGTAAAAGTGCTTTTTAAGCATTGTGGCGGGCGGTGCTGAGAGCACCGCCCGCCACAATGCTTAACATGCAGGATGTGCCCGCCACTGTGGCGGGCACATCCTAATTCAACCCCCGCCGTTATGGCGGGCGGTCCCGCATACCGACAGGATGGCAGGCGGACAAAGTCCGTAAACCGACAGGATTGTCCGCCCACCATCCTAATGACCCCCTAAGACTTTCAAAAGAAGGCAACTTTTTTAGACTTATTCCACTAAAAATTGAAATTTGATCGATGTCAATCACTCGCAAAAATCCAAGAAAATGAGCATTGCTGGTTCTCAACAAAGTAACTTCGAAAAAATCCAACAAACCATCTTATTTCAATCAATCATCATTTTAAGACGAATGCCAAAAAATCCAGGTATTAAGGCCAGTTTACTCACGAGCACTTGAAAACCTGTTTTTTTTTTTTTAAATGGTCCTGAATTAGACTTCGAATGAAAATTAAATTCTATAACTAAAACAAAAAGATGTCTTTAAACAATGGCACCCTTGGGAGCTCTTATTGCTTGTAATGTAGACTTGGGTAAGAAAACAAGTTGTATGTTTTAAACTGGGTGGTCCATTAATGTAAACTATTTCAGGAGGGATTACATGTGCACAGAACACCCTCACACTAAGGGCTCAATGGGAACAAAAGACAGTACACAGTAAACCTCTAGTGCCTTAAAGGTTAGATTATGTTTCAAAAAGAGCAGGCCACCAGTATCCAACCACGAGCCCACATTTCAACATGCAGATTATAATAGGAGACCACATTTCAACATGCAGATTATAATAGGAGACCACATTTCAACACGCAGATTATAATAGGATGCTTCTGGGTTAGTGTCTGGCTCGACATCAATCACAATATAAAGAGCATTCTCAGTCTTGGATTCACGGAGATGGCATGGTCAAACCAAAAGCATTCTCTTAATATTACATTTAAAATTTTAAAAAAATTAACAAGGAACCATTCACATGGTGGAACTACTACTTGTAACGTGCATCGGTGTTTTTCATGGTAAAATAGAGCATTACATTAAATTATACCAAACCCGTTCTTAAGCAAAGCCCTTCCCTCACTTTTATCATTACATTAGAGGTGTCCACGATATTCTGCTCTATTTACAGTTTAAACATAATCTTACCTGTCTACTTTAGCGCCGCCATCCTGCGATCACCGGAAGTTGCAATCCTGAAAATGAAGTAAAACTATCGCGCGAGTACATCAGCAGATTCAAGCATAATAGAAGACGGACAAGTATTTCCTTTGCAAGTAACGGAAAAGCGTGTGAAAATGTATTGTTAGTGAATCTTACCATATTTTTATTAGAAAACAATGCAGCATCAGTTTTGAAACCTTATAATAATTTGTTTATTTACAAATTAAAAAACGATCAAAATAATAATAAATAATTTAATTTTCACAAAAATGACAGATTTTTTTTTTAAATACAGCAATAATGTTTGTGACGTTTTACGATCAATTTTGAAAGTAGCCACGAGGATTCACAAGAATATCTCTTATAGTTAATACACATCACGCAATATGGATTTATATTATACACGCCACCCTTTTAATGATCTAAATTGTATTTTTGAGATTACATTTATGAGAAGTAGATGAGTTTACAGAACACGAGCATTTGACATATTCACCATTCCAAGACGTCGCCCGTTTCCATTGCCGCAGTCCTTCGTTTATTATTATGTCGGCATACCGGAAGTCACCCCAAGCGACGGCCTGAGCTCTTCTACACCGGTTCCTGTGCTGAAGCTACTCAGATGTGGAGACCGCCCCGCCCTCGGTCTGAGGGTTTGGGTCCTCTGCTGCGCTCTGCGGCGATAGAAAGGTAAGACTGAGATCATAGGTTTCATGTAGTTCGAAGTGAGATCCACGCTGACAATAGACCTGAGCACCGCTCCTTCACATAGAGTTACTTTCAGCGTTTGCATTAAAGAAGTATGTTTCTGTGCCCGACTGTAGCACTCCCAACGGACCGCCCACATCGGAACTCCTCGGCGCTCGTCGCTCGGCTTCCGGTTGACCGAGTAAGCGCATCGCCAGGAACGCCTCGAACGCCGGCTGCTTTTTCGGCCGTCGCAACCGCCGCCTGTCGCACAAAAACAGAACCCTCATTAGAACAAGCGGCAAATATTGAATCTGCGCTTTTGCCGCGCTGTAGGGAACAGAGGGGGCGCGGCGCCCGCACCCCCCATCGGGGGTCCACAGACTCTGGACCCGGCGCGCTGACAGAGACGCAGCACAGGAAGCGCCAAAGGAAAGTGTTATCAACGAGGGGAAGAGAGTGGGCATGTTAATTCCGAGTCTGTAGTATTCGGAGAGAAGCCGTTAAGAGCATACAATTAAGAGGCGGATGGTGGCAGAAGAAAAGACTCAAATTACCAGGAGAGAATACTGATATTGAAGTTGCTGAGGTGCCTGGATTTCGTGTGGTGAGGTGAGGAAGGAGTGCGGGCCCACAGAAACAGAGGTAAGTGAAGGAGGCAAGTCTTCCTAAACTTGAACATTCTGCCCAAAATTAAATAATTAAGGGAAGCAATCTGGGGGAGAGGGTAGTTGCCTATACACAAGCGACAGAAGCCTTGCAGTACATCAAAGCTCCCTTGTACCCCCGGCTACGTAGTAAAGAAGAATTTGAAAAACAAATGGCCTTAGGGAAAACAAAACCACGTAAGGCCCTGAAAAACCCTAAAAAAGCAGGAAACAAATCCGGAATGGTGGACGTGACCAATGCATCAAAAAGTCTGGAGAACGCAAAAACAACACCAACCGGCAGCAGAGTAATGACTAATGGAGAAATCTCACCCCCGAGTTCAACTCCTTTGCCAGCACTTGCATCCTCTAAGTCAGCTGGCGCAAATGGGGGGTCGGCGGTATCAAAAACCATTAAGGATTTTATCGGGAAACATTTTAAAGGGAAAGAGACAGTACGTAAGGAGTCAAGTGTATTAGAGACCCCGCAAACCATCGAAGACTCGGCAGAAACTAGCTTGGAACCCCTGAACCAGTCAGTCTTCAATATCGCTGAGATACCATTGGAACCTCGATTGTCTTCCTCACCAAGGATGTGGCAGTCACTATTCACCCAGGTCACAGGAGCAGAGGTGGTGAACGAGGATAAAATAGACAGTAGCAACCACTTGGGTGAAGAGAATTCTGCTGAGCGGGAAATCAGTGTCAATGGACAACAAAGACTAAAGAGCCCAATTGTTATCGGATTAAATGCTACAGACGTGCCCCTATGCAATTTGGAGGTGACTGGATCTACTAGCCTATCCATGCTTGAAGTTATGTTGATGCTCCAAAAGACCTTGCAGGGCATTTTAGAAGTCTCAGTCCTAAATAACGACATTATAAAAAGACAAGGTGACCAATATAAGGATATTCTCGGAGAAGTGATACAGATTAAAAATTTGATGCCCGCCTTAGTAAGACCAGTAGAAGATCAGGAAGAGATTATAGTGGATAGTGGGGATGTAGCGAGAAGGGAGAGTAGCCATTCAGAGGATGCACCCACAGAATACATATCCTATCGCCCAATGATAATAAAAAGGTATGGGGAAAGGAGCTATAGAAAGCAAATAACAACAAAGCAAAGGAGGGGGAAAAAGGCCCCAGTTAACAGCAACCCCGAAAAGCACCAGGAGCAAGCGAAGGGGGCCACTCCAGTCTATAAGTTAAAGGATAAGGATCTAAGGCAAGGAGTTAAGAAACTAATTTTTGCAGAAACAGGAGCAAGTAGCAATAATTCAGCCAATCCAAGCAGGAGGATAAGTAGGAAGAGATTGGGAAATGGTGAAAAGGCTACCAGGAGGACCCAACCTGGGGTAAAGGAGAGCTCAGTAGTAGGTTGGGGGATGGACATACCTGTAGATGGGGGGCCCACAAACCTAAATCAGGTGATGGGGGACAGAGCTAGAGACAGAGAAGAAGTAAGTAGGCATAATAGGGAAGAGAGGTCAGAGGGATTACTACAACACCGACAGCTAGAACTCCCTACAGATAACTGGGTGTTTGTAGAGCCATTAGGACAGGAAAAGGGGGGGAAAAGAACAAGGAAATTAAACCCTTTAAATCGTTCACAGCTCCTAACATCTTTTGCAATGTGTCCCAGCCTAAGATATGTCAGCACCGCAGATTTAAAAGAAGTTGGGTTCATGGTGAATAGCAAGGGGAAGGAAATAACAAAGGTTCTACTCCACTCAGCCCTAATAAAAGATGCAATAGAAAAGGCAGAGTCTGAGATGCGTTGGGAAGGAATTAGAATAGTAAAAAGGGAAGAGGTGTTACTGAATAAGACAGGGAACTCTTTCCTTAGGAACCACGCAGCACTAGATGAAAGACAAATAAAGATGATTAGCCTGGGGAGAGGCAAGAAAGATGCCCTTGAAATTACGATAAAACCAAAAGATCAGAGGTGGAACGTGGAAGATGTCCTTGCTGGGAATAGATATAGAGATCTGGCCTACATGAATGGTGAGGAAGACAGCTATATGAGTAACATTGATTAGGAAGAAGGGTCGTTGCACAGCCTTGCCATTCTGTCCTGGAATGTAAATGGATACAATAGAATAAAAGCACAGGAAGATTTCAAAAACATCTTGAAGAAAAATGATATTGTATGCCTCCAGGAAACATGGCTGTGCGACGAAACCCCTGTTACGGAAGGCTTCACTCACCATGTAAAACCAGCAAAAAAGAACCAATCAGGTAGACCGTCAGGTGGCCAGATGACGCTGATCTCAACAAGGATAGTTAAAGATATGGAACCCCTCGAACTTAAGTGCAAATGGGCGTTGGGTAGTAGAGTGTGTACCGTAAACAATATGCTGGGGGGTGAACACTTATGTATTATAAATGTGTACATACAGAAAGGGAAATCAAATGAATATAAGACTGATCTAGATTGTTTAAAATCAGACCTGGAGTACCTATGTGATTGCTATCCAAGAGATGTACTAATATTATTGGGGGACTTCAATCATAGACTAAATCCCATCAAAACGGATTGAGGGATATGTTGGGAGTATATAAAATAGAGCTCGCACATTTTCCCCGTTGTGAGATCTCCACTCAAGACGATGAGCTTGGGCAACTGCTGGGGGCCATAGGTATGGTCTGCGTAAATGGAAGGAAGGAAGCAGACCGGCCCTCAAATCGTACTTTTAAGATAGGACAACAAATGTGCCCAATAGATTATGCATTCATTCAGGCCTGGAACTTTTATTTAATCAAACAATTTGAAATTCTTAGGCTTGAGGGTAGTGATCATTACCCTCTACAGGTAGAACTCCAGGTACGCAGTTCCCCACATAGACAAAAAGTGCTTCAAGTAGAGGTGGAATACCCTAAACGACTTACTACGAGAATTACAGATGAATATATAAAAAAACTGAGTGCACACCAGCTAACGGTGAATTTAGATAATCTAGCACCAGTGGAGGGCATAAGATGGTATGAGAATACAATAAGGGATATGGTGGAATGCCTCAGGTTAAAATTAAAACACGGTAATCGTAAAGTAGTAAATAATATGAAACCATACCCCGATAGTACCTCCCATTGGTTCGATGATGAATGTCGTAAGGTCAAGGCCACTATTAGAAAACAGGAGAGATATCTAAGAGCTTATTATAGTGATGAAGCGGTAATAGAACTTAAGAAACTAAAAATAAAATATAAGGCCACCATTAGAGATAAAAAAAGGACATTTAAGGACAAATGTTGGGGGAATTTACTGGAGATAATTGAAGAAAAGAATGTGAGAGGTTTTTGGAAGTTAATTCAGGAATGTACGGGGAAAGCCTCAGGAACCCTACACTGCTCGGTCCCAGAGGAGAAGTGGGTGACATACCTGAAAGAAATCTATGGCATATGGCCAGAGAGGGAGGGGAGAACGGCCAATGATTGGCCTAGAATAAGGGAAGAAATTAAAGCACACTTCTCCCCAGATGCCATTAGAAGTATAATAAAAAGACTAAACCTAACACGGGCTGCAGGACCTGATAATTTACCAGCAATTATAATAAAAACGAATGTAGATTGGTGGGCGGAGTTTTTTTCTAATATGTTTCAAGAGATCCTAAATACAGGCAAGTTCCCAGATAATTGGAAAGGGGCAATCGTCAGGCCAATACATAAGAAAGGAGACGTAAACTCCCCAAAAAACTATCGCCTAATAAACCTATTGGATATAGGAGAAAAGGTCTTTTCAAAAGTAATTTTGGGTATACTAAAGGACTGGGTGGATAACAAACAGATAATACCACCAGAACAGGGAGGGTTCAAAGAAGGCCACTCAACTGTTGACCACTGTTTCGCTCTTTGGTCCATTGCACGGAAGTCGATCGATCAGGGGGGAAAATTATTCGCCTGTTTCGTGGACTTCCGTGCAGCTTTCGATCTGGTTGACCGGGTGCAGCTGTGGACATCACTGGTTGGCTATGAAATACTGGGTGATCTGCTAGCCATAATCCAAGAACTGCATACAGAAAACTGGGCACAGATAATCCTGGATAAGGAGGGAGGATTGACGAAGAGAATCCCAATTGGGAACGGTTTAAGGCAGGGTTGTGTACTTGCCCCCCTACTATTCTCCCTGTTCTTAGCAGACCTGCCTCAAAAGCTGAGAGAGGTTAGAGGGGCAAACCCAAAACTGGGAGGAAACCAGATATCATGCCTCCTATATGCTGACGATCTGGTAATCATGGACCAGACGGAGATTGGGCTCCAAAGAAAATTAAATCGATTCAAAGAATACTGTACTACCAAAAAACTAGTAGTAAATATGGAGAAAACAAAAATTGTTTGTTTTGGTAGGAGAAAAACAAAGTTCTCTTGGTACCTGGGCACAGTATTACTCGAGAGGGTATCTGAATATAGATACCTGGGAATGTGGTTTTCTGGTACCCTGAAATGGCATACTCATTTACCATCACTAAAAATGAGGGCATTGGCTTCCGTGAAAGGTCTAAAAAGATTCAACAATATATACGGAGAAATGTCGGACAGACCGGTCCTGAAAGCCTATCAAGCAATGGTGCCCCCTCAATTCTTGTACGGAGCCGAAGTCATTTACTTAAGCAGTAAGACCTCCTGGGATAGAGAGGAGGGAAATATATTAAAAAGCCTATTTGTACTGCCTAAATCTTCTATGGTACAGGCGGTTAGACTTGAGTTGGGAATTACCTCGTGGGCGATAACCGCCTGTATGGCCCTTGTACGATTCTGGCAGCGATTGGGAACAGATGAGCTCCTCAAAATCTCCCAGTGGGCCAAAGAGGAAATTACAAAGAGCGACCTACCCTGGGCAAAAGAGGCTAAAGCATCAATAAGGAATGCATACAGGGTGCTCGATCTGAAGGTCTGCCCACTACAAGATCATATAACAATAGGAAAGAGAGAGCTAAGGCTCCAAGGCACGGATATGTCCCGCACTTATGACCGGGAGTACCTCTCACAAAAAAGCTCAGTAGCCCACATGACATCTGCCTGGGAGCTTGACCAACACTTTCCGTATGTGGACCGGTTACCAAGTGTAGGAAATGGGACCCCCGGCCGGCCAGGGCTTGCGCCACAGCCAGTCAGAGACCACCACTCCTATATAAAGTCGACCCCTGCTCGCCCTCTAGGTAACGCGGCGCGGGCAGTCAGGCCTATCTCGGAGGACATGTGTGAAGCATTTGCGCACGCACCCACCAACAACAACCTCCCGGGCCTCCCACAAAAGGAACTCCACACCAAGTATATATATGAAAATAGTCTTTGTATTACGAAGGACACATAGGAACATACACTTTACAAGGGGCTCGAGGTACGGCAGGGGTTAAAAGGGAAAAGAACAGGGCAGGGCCAAGGGGCACCTGCCAGGGGTATGCACATGATCGATCTAGCATTAGAACACATATTCACTGGGAGCTTCCTCGGATTAGGACTAGAACACATAATCACCAGGAGCTTAGCATAGAATACGTCACGCCCCGGGGTCTCATAGAACCAGCAATAGAACTCACTCTAACCAGTATAGACATACATGAGGCAAGGTTATACAGGAGGGAAGGAATGGCAAGGTACAGCACACCACAGAGGCCCCCATCAGCAGGGCAACACATAAGAATTCTTAGCAACACTTTGATGATAGTCAGTAGCGCCCCCTAGGCCAGATGGCCTTCCTGAGGCAAGGGCGCCTTAAAGTCTCGATGTCCAGAATGGGCTGCAAGGGGCCCGGGGCAAACCTAAACGTGGCAGCGGCCCACTAAGTGCTGGGCCGCTGGGGGATTTGGACATAGCCCTGCAGGCTTGGGGGGACAGGGGGTAATGGTGGAGCCTCTCGCAGGGTCAGGGACACGTGGTGGGGCCACTCGGGGCCCAGGCAGGGCCAGGGACACGTGGTGGGGCCACTCGGGGCCCAGGCAGGGCCAGGGACACGTGGTGGGGCCACTCGGGGCCCAGGCAGAGCCAGGGACACGTGGAGGGGCCACTCGGGGCCCAGGCATAAGGACACGTTGGAGCCGCCTCGGGGCTCGGGGCCAGGGCACGTTGGAGCCTCCTCGGGGCTCAGGACAAGAACTGTGGGCAGGCGGGGCCCCCCCTCGGGGGACCCGGCATCAATGGCCGCCCCCGGGGCCCGTGACGGAGCCTCGAGGGCTCGGAGGGCCAAAACTGTAGACGGAGCCCCTCGGGGCTCAGGGGGGTAAGGTAAGGCCAGGCGGGGTCCCTCTCGGGGGACCCGGCATTACTGCGGGGCCCGCGGCCCTCTAACCGCATTTGTGCTCGCGCTGGAGGGGAGGGGCGAGCACCGACAATGTGCTCCGACGCCCCGCCCCCCCTCCGGCGCACTCACCGCTCACCGGCCGGTCGCGCCGGTCTCTCTTCGCTCTCCGGGGCTCCCGCTCGCTCCTGGGGGGCCCCGGGGGGGGTCAGCGGCACTTCTGTTGGGGGGACGCAGGGGCGCGGAGTCGGCTCCCGCTGCCTCCTGCATTGCTCGGATCTCTTCTGGGTGGGCAGCTCCCCGGGCCGCCGGCCAATCAGAGCGCGGCCCGGGAAAACGTCATCGGGCCAGCCGCCTATCAGAGCGCGGCCCGGGGGCGGGGCTTCACGCGGGGTCCCGGGCCGCGGCGGTGAGCACAGGGGAAATTGACGAGGGCCCGGCTCCCTCGATAAGGCAGCCAGTGAGGGAATAAAGCGAGGTAGGCACTCGCTGAGGTTGTTGAGCCTCCGTAGCACGGGGCAGACGCCGGGTGGGCACCGGTCTAGTTGAGGATAGCGCTCCCAGCGTGAGGGTATGAAGGAAGCGCCCTCAAGGCGCTAGGCCAGCAGGAAAACACTCACGAGCGCCAGAAGCATAGATGAAGCGCCCAAGGCGCTAGTACAGCAGGTAAACGCTCCCAAGGGCTAGTGGCATGGAAAGCAGAGTCCACAGGAGGTCCAGGAGTTCAGGGGGGAGCACATCAGTTCTTAGAAGGGAAAGAGGAACATCAGCAGTCCAGGAGTAGGGCAGGGCCCAGGGAGGCCAGCCAACCCTGAGCCCACGCAGCAGCACTCCCCAGGTAGGGACCCAGGCAGGAAGAAGAAGAGAGAGAGAAGAGGGCCCACCCCCCTTTTATACAGGAGCTCCCTTTGTCTCCAAAAGGGGCAGGCAGGGAGAGAACCAGCCAGAACTGGTTATAAGGAATTTCATGCTACTGGCCAGGCCAGGGGCACTGGACGCACCCTAGGGGGTGGAGCCAGCCTGGTGGGGAAGGCCCAGCCGGCTTCAGCCAATCATACACCAGCACACCTACTGCACACATGCACCAAAGTCTAGAAGTGGCACTTCCCTTCTAGTCACACACATGCTGCATACATCATCTTGTAGCATTCAACCTCACGAGCGCACACATACCAAACACGACCCGGCACGCCCCCACGCATCAGGAACTACCAGAGCCACATACATTCCCCATGCATTCCTATGGGAGGCAGGTCTCTCTCACCACACACACACTCAGAAGGGGAATCACCATTCCCCGGACACATATAATAAGCACCAAACTTCAGGGGCGGACCTGCCAGACGGGCCAAGTCCAACACATGCCCCTCCCAGCCCAAACGCAGGGCAGACCAATCACTACCGTGATGGACTTCCCTGCTGCAGGGCGATAGAATTTGGACGCGGCCCGCACCGCCGGACCGATAGACATACACAGACTAAAAATAATAAAAGTTAAAAAAAATTAACAAAAAAAATGAAGACATAGGCCCAACCAGGCTACCCACCTGGTACTCCTTAGTTGTCCATGACTAGGACCAGGCCCTAAGCCATCCAGATACCACTGGTCCCTGCTAATCCGAAGTGGGGGGTGGTAACCCCGGGCCCACAATAGCCCTTCTCCACTCCCTTTCTCAGGGTAGCCACGACTACCACTGTTCCTTCCACCTAGGGTCCGCACCCTCAGGCTTGCCAGAGGTCACGGGCAAGAATGCCCCACCCTACCTCTACTTCTGAGGTTCCGCGTTCTCCCAGGAGAAACACCCTCAGAACACACTTTCCTACCAGTCTTGGAACTTTCTCCCTCCACTGGTCTTCCACCTGGGACCTACGCGTTCAGCTCTCCCCAAGGCAAGCCGCGGCAGCGCCAGCAGGTCTTCCTTGTCCGGGATACAACTTAACATACATTCAGCCAGGGCGACACCTGACGCCTAAAACACAACAGGGATACCACTTAAGATAAATTCAGCCAGGGCGACACCTGACGCCTAAAACGCAACAAGATGAGTCTCAGTGTTCAGCTCTCCCCAAGGCAAGCCGCGGCAGCGCCAGCAGGTCTTCCTTGTCCGGGATACAACTTAACATAAATTCAGCCAGGGCGACACCTGACGCCTAAAACACAACAGGGATACCACTTAACATAAATTCAGCCAGGGCGACACCTGACGCCTAAAACGCAACAAGATGAGTCTCAGTGTTCAGCTCTCCCCAAGGCAAGCCGCGGCAGCGCCAGCAGGTCTTCCTTGTCCGGGATACAACTCAACATAAATTCAACAAAACGAGCCGCTGCAGCGCCAGCAGGTCTCAACGTTCAGCTCTCCCCAAGGCAAGCCGCGGCAGCGCCAGCAGGTCTTCCTTGTCCGGGATACAACTTAACATAAATTCAGCCAGGGCGACACCTGACGCCTAAAACACATCTAGCGGGATACGGAACACATGATGCGTCAAACACATTCAGCGGGGTAAGGAAGGACAGGATTATCGTTGTTTCAGCAAGCTCCCCATCCCAGAGAACTTACACTCCATTACTCAGCGCACCTCAACATTCATCCACACACCGTCCCCTAGACCGGTAAGACAGTTTTACACATTCAGCGGGGTAAGGGAGGACAGGATTATCGGTGATTCAGCAAGCTCCCCATCCCAGAGAACTTACACTCCATTACTCAGTGCACCTCAACATTCATCCACACACCGTCCCCTAGACTGGTAAGACAGTTTTCCACCGCCCCTGATTCCTCAACCCGACCCTCGGGGCACAGGTACCATTACTCTAGGGACAAGGACCCTTCACATTTGAACACAATTACACAACCACCACTGGATCCCACCCTCCTGGTGAATCCAGAAAACCAAATTACACTAGGGAGATGATTTACCCTCCCAAGCTAGGGGCACCTAACTCACAGTGCACCAGAATACATTTTTCACAGAACAGACATTTAAGTAACCTCTTAAAAACAATAATCTCCTTTCTTTGCGACCATTTACAATGCAGAGTTTTGTAGTGAGGCCAGTTATCGTTGTGGTACTGCGCAAACACAAGTCCGGATCCCACCGCTAGCCACCAGTGTAGGAAATGGGACCCCCGGCCGGCCAGGGCTTGCGCCACAGCCAGTCAGAGACCACCACTCCTATATAAAGTCGACCCCTGCTCGCCCTCTAGGTAACGCGGCGCGGGCAGTCAGGCCTATCTCGGAGGACATGTGTGAAGCATTTGCGCACGCACCCACCAACAACAACCTCCCGGGCCTCCCACAAAAGGAACTCCACACCAAGTATATATATGAAAATAGTCTTTGTATTACGAAGGACACATAGGAACATACACTTTACAAGGGGCTCGAGGTACGGCAGGGGTTACAAGGGAAAAGAACAGGGCAGGGCCAAGGGGCCCCTGCCAGGGGTATGCACATGATCGATCTAGCATTAGAACACATATTCACTGGGAGCTTCCTCGGACTAGGACTAGAACACATAATCACCAGGAGCTTAGCATAGAATACGTCACGCCCCGGGGTCTCATAGAACCAGCAATAGAACTCACTCTAACCAGTATAGACATACATGAGGCAAGGTTATACAGGAGGGAAGGAATGGCAAGGTACAGCACACCACAGAGGCCCCCATCAGCAGGGCAACACATAAGAATTCTTAGCAACACTTTGATGATAGTCAGTAGCGCCCCCTAGGCCAGATGGCCTTCCTGAGGCAAGGGCGCCTTAAAGTCTCGATGTCCAGAATGGGCTGCAAGGGGCCCGGGGCAAACCTAAACGTGGCAGCGGCCCACTAAGTGCTGGGCCGCTGGGGGATTTGGACATAGCCCTGCAGGCTTGGGGGGACAGGGGGTAATGGTGGAGCCTCTCGCAGGGTCAGGGACACGTGGTGGGGCCACTTGGGGCCCAGGCAGGGCCAGGGACACGTGGTGGGGCCACTCGGGGCCCAGGCAGGGCCAGGGACACGTGGTGGGGCCACTCGGGGCCCAGGCAGAGCCAGGGACACGTGGAGGGGCCACTCGGGGCCCAGGCATAAGGACACGTTGGAGCCGCCTCGGGGCTCGGGGCCAGGGCACGTTGGAGCCTCCTCGGGGCTCAGGACAAGAACTGTGGGCAGGCGGGGCCCCCCCCTCGGGGGACCCGGCATCAATGGGCGCCCCCGGGGCCCGTGACGGAGCCTCGAGGGCTCGGAGGGCCAAAACTGTAGACGGAGCCCCTCGGGGCTCAGGGGGGTAAGGTAAGGCCAGGCGGGGTCCCTCTCGGGGGACCCGGCATTACTGCGGGGCCCGCGGCCCTCTAACCGCATTTGTGCTCGCGCTGGAGGGGAGGGGCGAGCACCGACAATGTGCTCCGACGCCCCGCCCCCCCTCCGGCGCACTCACCGCTCACCGGCCGGTCGCGCCGGTCTCTCTTCGCTCTCCGGGGCTCCCGCTCGCTCCTGGGGGGCCCCGGGGGGGGTCAGCGGCACTTCTGTTGGGGGGACGCAGGGGCGCGGAGTCGGCTCCCGCTGCCTCCTGCATTGCTCGGATCTCTTCTGGGTGGGCAGCTCCCCGGGCCGCCGGCCAATCAGAGCGCGGCCCGGGGAAACGTCATCGGGCCAGCCGCCTATCAGAGCGCGGCCCGGGGGCGGGGCTTCACGCGGGGTCCCGGGCCGCGGCGGTGAGCACAGGGGAAATTGACGAGGGCCCGGCATCCTCGATAAGGCAGCCAGTGAGGGAATAAAGCGAGGTAGGCACTCGCTGAGGTTGTTGAGCCTCCGTAGCACGGGGCAGACGCCGGGTGGGCACCGGTCTAGTTGAGGATAGCGCTCCCAGCGTGAGGGTATGAAGGAAGCGCCCTCAAGGCGCTAGGCCAGCAGGAAAACACTCACGAGCGCCAGAAGCATAGATGAAGCGCCCAAGGCGCTAGTACAGCAGGTAAACGCTCCCAAGAGCTAGTGGCATGGAAAGCAGAGTCCACAGGAGGTCCAGGAGTTCAGGGGGAGCACATCAGTTCTTAGAAGGGAAAGAGGAACATCAGCAGTCCAGGAGTAGGGCAGGGCCCAGGGAGGCCAGCCAACCCTGAGCCCACGCAGCAGCACTCCCCAGGTAGGGACCCAGGCAGGAAGAAGAAGAGAGAGAGAAGAGGGCCCACCCCCCTTTTATACAGGAGCTCCCTTTGTCTCCAAAAGGGGCAGGCAGGGAGAGAACCAGCCAGAACTGGTTATAAGGAATTTCATGCTACTGGCCAGGCCAGGGGCACTGGACGCACCCTAGGGGGTGGAGCCAGCCTGGTGGGGAAGGCCCAGCCGGCTTCAGCCAATCATACACCAGCACACCTACTGCACACATGCACCAAAGTCTAGAAGTGGCACTTCCCTTCTAGTCACACACATGCTGCATACATCATCTTGTAGCATTCAACCTCACGAGCGCACACATACCAAACACGACCCGGCACGCCCCCACGCATCAGGAACTACCAGAGCCACATACATTCCCCATGCATTCCTATGGGAGGCAGGTCTCTCTCACCACACACACACTCAGAAGGGGAATCACCATTCCCCGGACACATATAATAAGCACCAAACTTCAGGGGCGGACCTGCCAGACGGGCCAAGTCCAACACCAAGTCATAACTTAAGGCGGGAAGTCCTAAAAATGAGAATCGGAATAAACCCATGCTACGCGAATAATGGAGCCCGAAATCAAATGATAAGTTGTAATGGGACCTGCACTTGCACTTTAGGTACTACCTGTAATATTATACACATTTTATTAGATTGTATGTGGTTTTTAGATTTACGAAAGGAGATTTTACGTCCGATTTTTAAAAATTATAATATTGCAAATAGGATGCAAGCTGCTAAATTGTTGATGGAAATGGAGAACTTAGATATAGCCTGTGCCTTGGGGAAATATATGAAAAAAGTTAAGGTATTCCTCAGCTGCACAGAGTAAGATCTAATAATATAAGCCCTTGACATCAAATAAATGTGAAACAATTAGTGATTAAAATAGTGCTGTATGATTAAGAAGATGATGTATAGATATGAATTAAGCGTCTCATTTAAATTAATTGTGATAACATTCCGGTTTTAAAAACGATAGTCAAAGTATATGTATATTAAGATGTAATATGTTTATTGATACCGCCGTGCTATGTATTTACTGTCGTTTTTATTTTCCCTGTTTTAGTAAGATAAGAGGTAAATTGTACTTTTATGGTTGTAACAAACCAAATAAAGTTTGTTTTTTTGACTTGAAGTCAAGCTAGTTTACGAGAACGCTGCATGCCCCTTGCATCTGTTCCCTGCGGCACGTGCTTCATTCCAGGAATCCGACCCAGAGCTGGAGACTCCCACCGCATTCCTGTGCTTTGGTAGCGTGGTTCATCGAATTGTTGCCTTTAACCCCGGTTTGTCCAAAATGCCTTCAGTATTGATACAGTGCCTATTTATTCCTTTGCATTTACTTTCCAGTTGGCCCAGTAACATTTTCTTTTTGGGAGAAGGTATGTTTTTGATAATTCAAATGTAAGTCCTGTAGAGGCGCACATTTCCACAAAGGATATCGCATTCACAGTGTATCCTTCCTGCTACATGGGATATGGGTGTGGACCGGAGCATTTTTCAAAATCATCCTATTTTCTTTTGTATTTTTAGAAAGCTTTTTTCCTATCCTTGTGCTTGCGAACATGAAATGTATTAAAAATACAAGCATTGACTGAGCCAATAGACTCTTCGATAGATATTGTTTGCTGTGTTTTTCTCTGCCAGGCGCACAACATATAGACTGTTCACAGACTTTCTGTACTATGCTTCATTCTGGGCAGATCAACTCTAAGCCCCACTCTACTTCTATCCTTGTGTCAGTGCAGCCTGATGTAAACAGTAACTGTAATGTATTTGCATTTATATAACGCTTACTACCCCTGACGAACATTGAAGCGATTTTTCGGCGAGTAGCACGCTACTCCAGGACCCAAAAACGGTTAGTGATGAATTAGTATAGGGAAATATAAACTTAATTTGAGAGCTGACATGTTGGTCTGTTAGTTCGGTTGGAAAAGATAGTGGAGTGCCACTTAGAATTGTCTTTCACTTCAAGCTTTCAAAGGTAAATTGATATAAAAGCAGGATTGAATTTTTTTTACATTGTGTACTCTTACCAAAATTTAGAGCATCAATTTTATATGACACACCACAGAAAAAAGGAGCTGTTTATATATACTAAACCTCTAGAAATGTTCGATTAACCAGTTATGAAGTCACTTCTAGCTTAGTTTATAGTCTTTTTTTTTAATAGAAAATATTTCACATTGTTAATTGGATCTGCATGGCTAAACACTTATAAGGTCCCAAAGGCGAGACCTATTGGCTATGACAATGCTTGTTATTGATTGAGTACATTGAGCAGCAGAACTTTTGATTAAGTCCTAAAGAATGACGCAAACACCTCTTTGGAGGGTTAATAGGCTGAAACATGTTGACCTCTTATTGACTCTAACAGTGCATATATATTTCTCCCACAGTGCCCTGTTTTTATCCTGGCCCAGGGGCGTACAAATAATGGAAACCACATACCCTTTAGCAAGTTTTAACTTTCACTCTGCTGCCCACACTACCATGAGCTCATTATTGTGGTATTTAGTATACCTTTCTCTATAACAAAATATGCCTGAACTCCTTCCTCTCAGTGAGGGGGTTGTATCACGGTGCAAGGAGATCTGCAATAAGGAAGCATGCCAACTATGGTGGGTGAGGGAAATACTACTCGATCGACGGCACGCCATATCCCGGCACCGCTGCAGAACCCACCGTTACCTCGGGGCTTTTCTCTTTATCAGTTGCATTTTTTGGTATTCCGGCCATCATTCTACTATTACTAAGTATCAGCTGGCCCACTTAACGTTGATCCAGCAAACATTGCAGACATTTATCTGACTGTTCAGACTACTGCCAGTTTATATATTGCTGCTCCACGTTTTATCCTCATACTCCTTTACGTACAAGTCGGCACCTGAACATATCTTTAAAGAACCTTTGCTGTCATAATACAGGATTTTCCTTCGTCCATAAGCCCCATCTTTTCAAATTATTTCAAGCACAGGAATCACTTCCTAGTTACACAGGTAGTTTGTTACCGTGTCATTCATCTGAAGACAACATTCTCCGTTTCTTTTGTCTAATTGTAACTTGCGGCTCCTGAAGAAGGCGTTTTCGCCGAAACGTGCGTCGAGTAATTTGTCATTACATTTTATATTGTAGACACTATTAGGTTTATGTTGGTGTCTTTTTAAAGAGTGCATATTGTGTCATTTTATCTAATTGTGTGTCATATAATTTGAACTTATCGTTCTTTATATGATTTTTAACATGTCGATTAAAATCATGATTTATTTTTATTAATGTTTTTTCTTGTATTGTTTGCCTACTCCTAGTTCTATTTTGGTCCCATTATCTGTAGTCTGCTACCCAGATTGCCTAGGAAGTTTTTGTACACATACTTTGCTCACCCTGCCCTAGGAGTCTTTAGCTATCACTACCCAGGGGGTCCTTGTTTTCTCACACACGGGTGAGGGAAATCGTCCTTTTAAAGGGATATTTCATCTTAGCTAGGTCTTCATTTGCAACAGTAATCCTCAGAGACCCAAGGGTTTCTTGATTGTGGTAGAAATACATTTTTACCCCTTCATTGTTTGTTCAAGCGCAGACCATTGCATGAAATGTTGTGATCTATGTAGGGAAATACTCTGTGCACTGAGAAAATGTGTTCAAATAACAGAAAGTTGATAATCGCATTTAATAACTTCCCATACCTGGATTTATCTAGAAGAGAATTCTGTTAATTCTAGCAGATTTTTGATACCACAAGGTATAAGAAATGAGGGGATCTTTATCTGATATCTCTATCAGTAAATTGTCTGAAATTATTGAACATAAACTTTTGCAAGTATTATGTCTAAAGATTAAGGAAGTTCTATGTTGGTCTTTTCTAAACTAACCCCAGTGCGTATGACTATAATAACCACCGCTCTCAAATCCATATTGTGCTTGTTTTAGTGAGAAATCTAAATGATCTAGGAGAAACCAGGAACTGGCGTCAGTATTTTTCTTAGGAAGCTTTAAGGTAGAGAGTGAAAACACTTTTTAGAATGCCCCAAAAATTGTGATAAAGATATTTCAATATGTTTGACAAAAAGAATAGGTAAATTTCATGACAATATTGAAAGGGGAACTAACAGGAACAAATATTTACACAACATTACAAAAATATTAGAGACTACATTTTAGCAATATAGGAAATACTGAAGTTCATGTACTAATAATCCATATGCTATAAAGTGGTTGCTTGTAGAGTCAGCACACTACTGTGTCTGTGATTGCTTTTAAATAAAGGCATTTTTCAATGCACCCCATTTTTCTTTCAGATTCACAAATGTCCCCTTGGGTTACTACCTCCTGTTACTGTTGTTCAGCCCGGATATGGTTTCAAAGCTCAATACATACCTTAACGATGTATTAAATATTCAGAATGGAAACTATTAACATTCCCCTTCCAAATTCTTAATTGTTAAATGGGCTTAGTAGATTTCAAAAAGGGGTTTAGCATTTGCAAACTCTGTGAATTACTGAAACTATTGGATTTTTTTAACAATAAAACATGAGTCCATTTTTCTCAAATCCCTCCAAATTAAGTTTGCTAATAATGTTAGTTGAATGATAACCGGTGCATGTACCTATTTAGTGTTAGTGTTGCTTCAGCTCAAATAAAAACCATCACACATAACTCTTACACAATAATTAAAGACAGAATTACTGACATCCAGCTTTAATGTTTTGTTAAATATATTTGCAAATGTTGTCACCTAAACAGGAAAGCAGCTAAAGTAGTCTCTGGACATAAAATAGGATGTAATCATAATCTTTAGATACATTTTCTGAGTTTCAGGAACAATGTGTGTCTTCTGGGTTTACTCTAAACCACTATAATAAACATATTCAATGCTTTTAGATTTGATCTGTTTGTACTGGTTTCTATTGCAGACAATAATCTAGATTCAGACCAAAGATCAATTCCACCCATGGCTTTTAAAGTCTATTTATCAATGATCTCTATTAGTGTTATCGCAAATAAAACTGTAATAGAACTGATCTGAGAGATGGACCTTCAAGTATTATGCTCAGTCAATTTATTGAACAAACTATGGAGTTAAAATCTGAATAGATTAGATCCACAAGCATTGCCTGACCACTGTATTTTACATCAATAGATTACTTATCAGCACATTTTCACTCACCTTCTATTTTTCGCGGACCACGTGCTGGGTCTGTTTGAACTCTTTTAAAATATGACATTTAAATGTCCAAACGTTCAGGAATTCTAGTTTCAAGCTTTGTCAAACCAAATGAATGCTACACCAAAAGATGCCCTTCTGTTCCTACATTTTATTGTGCACCATGATTCAGAAATGGCATGTGTTTGCTTTCGGAGGTAAAATTCTAAACATATTTATTGTTGTTGCCAACCGAAACATTATCACTAATAGGTAAGGTAGAAAAAAGTGGACTTGTGAGGCTTGCTGGAATGGGAAGTGTTTAATCAAAAATTTGATTGAATTCAAGTTTAGCTGACAATTTTACAAAAGTGTATGGATTTTGTTTATATTTAAAATTCTTCATCTCCAAAATGGCCTAAATCAATAAATTGAATTGAAATTCAAGTTTATCATTTGAATCCTATTGTTGGAAAAGATGTGATGTTGAACCCCATGAGGTGGTTCCTTTCCAGAAAGCATTCAGGTTGTAATCATGAGTCAAATAATGCAGAGGAGGTTAAAATATTCAAAGTGAATTCTAATTACATATGAAATGTTCATTGCTCAATATATTTCTCTTTGTTTTTTAATGTAAGGACTTTATTGCTTAAGGAAAATAATTTGTATTTGTTTTTCTATATGTAGGAAGCATTACATAAATGAAATCACTGTATCCCACCTTCTTTGTTTCCTTTCCTGTTCTTAATGAACGTTTCTATTGTTGAACTTTAAAGATTGCCCGAAATTAGGAATTGTGCTCTACATAACTTTGCTGTGTTACAGTATGTTGATTTTTATGTACTACTTTTGTCTCTGTATGGCAATTGATGTTTTGTTTTGCTTTAAAATCAGCTTATATTTATTAGGTATTATTATTCAATAAAATATATCATACACAATAAATGGTAGTTGATATGTATTTACAACTGCAGCATTTTTATTGTATAGGCAGGGAGAGGTTTGGACAGGTGATTAGGGGTACATGTAAGGTTGGAAGTAGGGGGAACAAAGCATGTACATTGTGTGGACTGTGACTCCTGGAGTTATTGTGAGGGATACCATGATACCCTGTAAATGAATCCCCTAGTGTTTATTATCAACCAACTTTATTCGGTTTTATAAAAGAAAAACATCTTCCAAGTTACAGATTGACAAATATAATATGTCCAAGTTAATCAGAGCGCAAGATAAAAATTCATGAATTACAGTACAGAAGTTAATAGCAGCTTGACCTGAGTCTAACAGCGACTCGTAAAAAATTAAGCGTATGCAAAACAGTGTCAATAGAGAGCAGTTGTTAAAAGATAAGAGCTGGTCTCACCCTCCTAAAACCCGCTTTTTTGAGAATGGGAATAATAAGTAACTTTCTAAGGACAGCATAAAAACTACAAAACATTAAAAAAGTGCATCATGTCCTGAGGAGACTCACCTTTGCAGCCACAGGGCATGAGGCACAAGGCCTCTGTGGGAGCCGCAAGGGTGTGCCAAGAGGTAATGGAAGAGGTTGAGCCGAAACTGGGTCAATAGAAAACAATCATGGATGCTTTTATGCCCTAAAAGATAAGGTTTGGTGGTTGGTACAGTGTTTAACACAATGTACTTACGCACACTAGGCTTACACAGCTCATTTCCCTCTCTATCACAGCAGCTCATTCTTAAAAAACACTCTTTGACCAGAGAAAGGTCCCTCTTACATATGCGCTCAGGGTTAGCAAATAGTTCCTACCTACCCTGGAGAGGCCAACTCTTACATACTTGAGCCATCGGATGCTTGAGACATGGTCAAGTGAAAGGCTTTACGAGGTCCCACCAGCATAATGAACGACTTGGAATGATTAAACGAAAGTTCCAAGTCCTTCATAAAAAGGGCACAGGAGTTCAGAAGAAGTTGTTGGCACCTAGCTGTCCTCGCCAAGAGGACTGCGTCGTCCGCGTATAGGAGGACTGGCAGGCTACGCTTGCCTACCTGGGGACAGTCCGCATTCATGGCCAAGAGGGCCTTCTCTAAGGAATTAATATATAGGTTAAAAAGAAAGAATGCTAAAATGCACCCTTGACACACCCCTCTCTTGATGTCAAGCTGATAGGGCACTTTCAGATCCTTTGAATAGCGGAAAACCGTGGTTGAATCACGGTGAAGATCCCTGAAAAAAATAAAATGATGTTACTGTCAATGCCAATGGAGGACATCAACTGGCACACCTTGGACCTATTGACCCAGTGGAATGCTGAGGACAGGTCCATGAAGGCTAGGTATATGGGGCTGGAACGAGCCATAGTGTATTTGTTCAGAACCATGTACAGGTTTAAACACTGTTCCACAGTGGAACGACCTGGGCGAAAGCGAGTGGGGCAGCACTCTCCACATACCGCAGCGCCCAGTCCCGCCGGCCGCAGTGGCGGGGGGGATTTACACCGCCTCCGCGATGGCGCCTCCTTCAGCGGAAGTAGCGGTGAGCGCTGAGGTATATGGGGGTGAGCTTGGCCAGATATCACCCCAGAGACGGTCCGAGCAGGAATCGGGAGTGGAGATTGAAAGTTCTGGTGACCCCCACTTCAGTCCACCGATCTGCCTCGAGTCGCATGAGGCCCGGGATGAGACACAGGCACACAGCAGACTCGATGCAGGGCAGCCCGGTCATGCCACAGAGGCGAGGAATGGCACAGGGGGTGCACCATAAACCCCGGGGGCGGCCCCCAGCGGTCTCCACTCACCGGGACAGCTGCACTGGCACCACTCCAGGTAGGAGGGCCCTCTGAGGGCACAATGCGGGGGGAAGACTAGGGGCTCCCACGACATGGAAACACCACCACGTTTCTCCTAGGCGATGCAGAAATGCCTCGTAGAAACACAGCCTCATTTTAGGATTCGGGGCGTGTTTTTCTTTCTCTCCTCTTCCCATTGGCTGGAAGGTAAAATTCCAGCCAATGGGAAGAGGAGAGAAAGAAAACAGAAAGAAACGAAAAAACACACCCAGAATCCCAAAAAGACGTTTATGAAGCCAGCCAATGGAGAAGAGGGGCATGTTCAAGCCCCCATAATTGTACGCTAGGCCGAGACCTAAAAAGGTGCCAATGCGCAAGATCAATTCAACATTGTCCAATTTAAATCTGCAGTCAAGAGCGTCTGTTAAATTAATAGGTGACAATTTTTTAAAATACAGAGATTAACAACCATTGTGCATATTTCATATAGTATTTACTAAAGACTAAAAAGTGTAAAAGTGTTGGACCGATGTGACCATCACATGGACATGGCAGGGAGTCAAGTTTTGGGTTATACCCATAGGGAAAACAAAGCAAATATCTTACTGTCCCAGCTCTTAGACGGAATAGGAGGCCTCTCTCCCATTGGGACATGGATAGTGTAATATAACTTGGTAGACAATGCTCAGGGTACGCAATGGATATATATTTTGCAACAGTTTTTTCATTCAATTCCCTTTCTAGTCTATCCGTGCTATAAAGTGCGTACAATGCTGTCTTTGAAACATTTTTGTCCATTGTTACAGCCATGTTCGAGTTGGCAAACAGTCTACCAAGGTTAACGCTTTCCAGTCTCTTGACAACCCCAGCAAGCCATGGAATATCCATCCCTTTCTCACAGCGAAGACCATCATCTATTATGTCCCTTGTGAGAGAAGCCTCTGGATTCTTCATTATGGATAGCCAAAATAGTGCAGGGCGGGCCCTTATGCTGTCTTCAATGTATCGTAATTTCAGTTGGCAGTGACATATGTGCAGAGGGGTGGAGATTGGAGTGCCCAAAAGTTTTCTACAAAATCTATTTACCTTTGATTGGACGCAAGAGCATTTGGCAACACCCCATACCTCTGCCCCATAGGTAACTATTGGTACACACTGTATCTTAAAAATCTTTAAAATGGCTGCAATTGTTCCCGATCTTTTAGGGCGGTGAAGACTGAGGGTTGCGTTAAAAGGCCTTGAGAACTTACTTTTACAATATGCCAAGTGTTCCCACCAGGTGCCGTTCGCAGCGAAGACCATTCCCAGATAAGGTAAAGTAGCAGTGCAAGTTAATTTTTGGTTACTCACAGAGATAAAATTTAAAGGACATTATTTTGGCCCACAAGGCATTATAAAAGATTTCTTAAAATCTGTGAATAAATCTAGGCCGGACATAAAATCTGTGAAACCTCAAACTAAAGTGTGTAGTGCATTTGGTGTGTGACCAATTAAAACCGCATCAGCTGCGTATAAAAGCACTGGGAGAGGTTTGCCTTGAATTCTGGGAACATCATTAGTTAGTGTAATCAGTGATTTATGTAAATTGTTTATATATATGATAAATAGGAGGGGGGCCAGAACACACCCCTGTCTGACCCCTCTACCTACACTGATGTCATTGGAAACTTCTCCCCCACCACCAATCCTGACCCGCGCTTTCAGGTCCGTATGGAGATAGGCAAATAAATGAACAAGGGCCTCATCCAGTCCATATTCTAAAAGGATGGGCCATAGACGGGACCTATTGACAAAATCGAAAGCTGAGGACAGGTCCATAAAAGCAAAATAAAGTGGCGAATGCTGTGCAAAAGTGTATTTCCCTATGATCAAATTAAGATTAGGACTTTGCTCGTTTGTGCCAACTTTACCCCTGAAACCTAGTTGACATTGTTCTAAAATCGGATTGTCCTCTGTCCAGGTTAACATTTTTTGTGTTTAAAACTCTGCCTTAACACGGTTTAGATTGGTCCAACTACGCATCCTGCACCGCTCTTACACTCCCCGCACAACACTTCATCGCATTGGATACGCTGATTCCAGGTTCTGTCTGCGTGGCTGCGGGGAGGAGGGCTCCTTTTTCCACATCCTATGGGATTGCGCCATGATCAGGGCATACTGGTCTCACCTAGCTGCCATAATGTCCGAGGTGATTGGGGCAGAGGTCCCGCTGGAGGCTAAATGGCATATTCTAGGAGTTACAAATGACGTCACCTGGCCGAAATGGGATAAGATCTGGCTGGCGCTGGCAAGTATGGTGGCCAAGAGAAACGTAGCCCGCCTGTGGGGTAGTGACCTACTACCGACGGTGGAAGAGTGGGAACAGGACCTGGACTGGTGCCAAAGGGCCGAAAGAGTGATTTATAAGAGCAGGGGGTGTCCTAGGAAATGGGAAAAGGTATGGGGGGCGTGGAGGAGGTTCAGAGGGGAAGTGTGGGATACCCAGACTGCCTCACTACAGTCCTAGGGCTTTTGTATGACTTTCGCACCGTTTCTGCAGAACTGTGATGTTCATATTGCTTGATATGTATCTGTCTGTTATACGCATGTACTCCTGCCACTACCTACTGTGTATACCGCCATTTTCACGAGAGCCTATTTTCTGAATAAAAAGAGTTTAAATTTTTTTTTTTTTAAACTATGCCTTAAATTTTAAGGGTGTTATCTATGAGGGAGATCGGTCTATAGCAAATCAAATTTCAAAGCTTTATTTGACAGCATGTCATCAAAGCAAATATTCATCCTGAGACTACACTATAAATACTACAAAGTTAAATTCATCATTTTTAAAAACTCATTAAACCATGGTGCTGTCGCTTACAAGAATTAAAAACAATTTATACAAAATGAATTAAAACAATTCGATTAAACATTGGTTAAAAAATTGATCGTACATTACTCGATGTGAAAAAATTCATTGGCTAGCCTCTAGGGACTGCAAGAGCGGGTGCGTATTGTCCAGGCCCACCCTAGGAATTTTGCAACGGCTATCGCCATGGAGGGTGTGCAATCTGATGCGAGTATTCTTAGAGCCTCTACAAAACTGCGTGTCCCCAGGTTTGTGCACACAGGTTTTATCCACTTACGACGGGGGCTTATATAAAGGGGACATACAAACAGCAGGAGGGGTGCATTCTCAATCATATGTTTACAATAATGACATTTGTCATTCTGGTTTACTGACCATTTATAAGTAAAAGCTTTTACTGGAAGGGTCCCAATTCTAAATTGAAAATACAATTTTCTTTCATAGGGCCTTTCTATAATGTCCCAGTAAGACTCACACAATGGTAGGGATTTAATATCAAGAAAACGACCAGTTAACTCTGTGTTGGCTCCAGTACTAAGGGCAGACAACCAAACCATGTTCCAGTACATATTTTTCAGGTTTATCTTTGACGGGAAACTTGAGGCATTTGGGTCGTCCAATAGGTGATCTAGTTCCAACTTTGTTAATAAGCCCCTTATTTCTTTGAGCCACGGGATAGAATGAAATCGATCTGCCCTAGTGATGTCCTTCAGGGCAGTGGCATAGTGAACTAGTTCAGGAGTTGTCATGATCCGTCTCCAATATAATAAGGGACGTAACCGCGCCAAATCCTCTATTTTTTTCCTGCCAAGATCATATACAAGCGGTACAGTGGGGGTACTTTGGGGGACCCGAACTAGACGACGTAGAATCCTATTCTCCGCTAAATTTAATTGATTCAAATTGGAAAATCCCCACAGTTCCGAACCGTACAAAGAGGCACTTATCACCTTCATTTATTTTTTTATTTTATTTATTTTATTTTGAAAGTTTTATATAGCGCAAACAAGATCTTTGCAGATATCAGAGCGCTTTACAAAGCCGGGCATGCCAGCAAGAGAGTGGGATTACACATAATAAGTGGGACGGGTAGGTACGTGAGGGAGCAAAGTAGTACAGCACATCAATAATACAAATATAACAGTTAAATGTGTGCATAGATAGTCAGTAGCGTCAATAATACAGATAAAATACATAGTCATAGAGTTCGAACAGAGTAAAACAGGTCAGTGTAGAGTCTTTCCAGATCCACGCTAATAGGTGAAGTGTATTTGGCCATAAAAATAGCTTTTACTTCTTTCTTAAAAAGTGTGAAGGAGGAGATGAGCCTGGTTTCAGGAGGGAGTGAGTTCCAGATCCTGGGTGCCATTCCTGAGAAAGAGCGTTTATAAGTTTTTACCTTCCGGAATCTTTGAGGTTTTAGCAGAAGATTGTTTGTGCCTCTAGTGTTTCTAGAGCCGCCAGAGATTGACAGCTTCTGAGTGAGGTATCCGGGGGAGCTCAGATGTAGAGCCTTGTGTGTCATGCAGGCGATTTTCAAATGTATTCTGGCTTCAAAAGGCAGCCAGTCCAGTGTTTTCAAGTCAGGGGTGATGTGCGAGTGTTTTTTTGATCCAGTGATGAGTTTGGCTGCGGCGTTTAGAGAGGCTCTTAGGGGTGCAGTGGTGGTTAACGGGAGACCGCAGAGGACGGTGCTGCCGTATTCAATTTGCGGGATTACTAGTGCTTGTACTGCAGTTTGGAAGTCTTTGGCTGGTAGGAAGGGTTTAAGTTTCCTCAGGGTATTGATTTGGAAGTTCGCTCCCTTAGTAGCCTTGCTGATATGATGCTGCATGTTGAGGTTGGAGTCGAGGGTTATGCCTAGGGATTTCGCTGAGTCCACTATGATGGGTTGGACATTGAGTGCAGTTAACTGTTTAAGCCAGGTTTGCGTGGTGGAGATCTTCGCGGGAGGTGTGATCAGCAGGAATTCTGTTTTCAGAGCATTGAGTTTGAGATGATTATCAGCAAGCCAGGATTGGGTGCTTCTGATCGTTGAGTTCAGTAGTAAGATGTCATTGGGGGATTGTAATTTGAGATATAGTTGGGTGTCATCTGCGTACATGTGAAAAGTACATTGGATGCTTGAAGCAAGGTGTTGAGAGGTTCCATAACTAGGTTGAACAAAGTTGGTGATAGGGAAGATCCTTGGGGGACGCCTAACGAAACAGGTATTGGAGAGGACATCAGGTTGTTACTCTTGAACTTCTGCGACCTGTTGTGTAAAAAGGAGGTGAACCACTTGAGAACAGTCCCAGAAAGACCCATTCTTGTGCTCAAAAGATCAAGTAACTTCTCATGTTTGACAGTGTCGAATGCTGAAGAGAGATCAAGAAGGATGAGGAGGCAGGTATCACCTTGATCTAGGATTTGAAGGGCGTCGTCAATTATGTGAGTTATAGCAGTTTCAGTGCTGTGTCCTGCTCTGAAGCCTGATTGATGAGGGTTGAGGAGATCAAACAGATCAATGTGTTTAGTCAGTTGTAGCTGTGCGCATTTTTCCAATAATTTGGCGAGAGTGGGAATATTGGTAATGGGACGGTAGTTGTTTAGGTCGGATGTGTCGGCAGTAGGTTTCTTTAGCAAAGGTGTTACTTGTCCAACTTTGAGGGAGTCAGGGATGGTTCCTTCTTGGAGCGAGCTGTTGATAATTTTAGTCCAGAGAGGAAGGAGAAATGGGGTGAAATCTTTGACAGCGTTAGCAGGGAGGGGATCCGTGAGGTGATTGGAAGGTTTCAAGGTGCTGAGCAGTTTGCCTATTTCTTCGTCGGAGTAGGTTTCAAAGGTTGACCATGTTATATATTTCTAGGGCCGGGGTGATTGGCTCGGTCTATAGCAACAAGGTTGTGTGCAATCGCCCTTTTTAAAAATGAGAACGATCGTGCTGGTACACCATGTCTTAGGCAGTGGGTCATTGGTTAGATTATTACAAATATTTAACAACAGTGGGGCCCAAAAATCTGGTTTATATTTAATAAGATCGATGGGCAACACATCAGGGCCCGGAGTTTTATTGCCCACACTCTGACATATAGCCTCCTAAACCTCGTTTATGTATGTATGTATATTTGTTAGGCGCAACTGCCACCCAAAGGGTATCCTGGCACTGTGACCATAACAATCCATCAGATGTGATACACTACATTGCTCTTGGAAAGAGGTGGGTTTTAAGATCCTTCTTGAAGGAAGTCAGATCTTGCCTACTCCTCAGCGACAGAGGTAAGGTGTTCCACAATTTGGCGGCCGCAAAGCTGAAGGCACAGCCGCCCATCCTCACTCTGTTAATCTTGGGGACCATCACCAGGAACGCCGAAGAAGACCTCAGGGGTCTAGCGGCTTGGTACCAGGAGAAAAGATTTTGAAGCAGCGTTGGTCCCAGTCCATGCAAAGCCCTGAAAACAAGGCATGAGGCCTTAAAAAGAATCCGCTGCTGGACAGGTAGCCAGTAGAGATCAGAGCGTGCTGCCGATGACGATGCAGAACGTGGGCGAGATAAAGCCAATTTGGCTGCCATATTTTGAATCCTCTGTAACTTTGATACCAGGATATTGGGAGCCCCCAGAAGCATTGCGTTGCAGTAGTCTAACCTACTGAGGATGGTACTACGCACCACTTCTGCCCTGGCTCCTAGAGGAAGTAACGGCAAGATTTTTCGTAAGGCTCGAAGCAAGCCCATACAACTCGCCGTGGTCCTGTTGACAGAGGCGTCAAGCTGCAGGCTAGGCTCAAACAAGACCCCTAAGTTGCGAGCCGACTCGGCAGCGGTCACCGTGCCCAAGATAATGAGACTCCAGGTGGCACCCTGTTAATAAAAGGGTCGGGTTAAAAAGCAGGCTCTTGGTAAATAGTGGAAAAGTGACTTTCCCAGGTAGCGCTCATTATGTGGCATCTGATGGGAGTGAACCTTTGTCCCATTGATCTTAACTCTTTAATGGTAGTCCAAAATATATTCCCATTATTTAAGCTGGCAGCATTAATGAGCGCATCCCAGTGCTCACCTCATAACTGTTCCTTCCTATTAGCAATAGCCAGCCTATATGTCAACCTTAAGGACTTGACCAAATCATTACACCTAGGGTTTTGAGATAGGGCCTTGCGGAGCTTCCTGTTGGCAATTGAGCACTCCTGATTGGACCATCTGGGTTCGCGCTGTACTGTAGAAATGGGTTTAGACAGCAAGGATTTAATGGATCCACTGAGTTCGGTAAAGGCGCTGATAGCCACTGGGTGTGCAACAGGGCCTCTAAGCAGATGATAATAAGATTCATGTTTCCCCTAACCATAGAACTGAATCGGTCTGCGTTATTAATGCCTCGCCATACCAGTCTGCGGTTATCTGTGGATGGTGATAGATCCCGAGCACCACATTCTGTCTGAGGCGTTGGAACTGGAGACATCCGTAACGTTATTTGTATTGGGTTATGGTTTATGTTTATTTTTTTCTTGTAAAACGCACTAATACCGAAATGTCATGGCGATGAAAGTGAGAGGCTGAAAGGCGCAGTGAGAAAGCTTATGACCTCTGCGGCTGTAAAAAAACAGGTTTTCAAATTCTTCCTGAAAAGCTTGAGATTTGGCTGGCGTCTCAAGGATATCGGTAGTTTATTCCAGAGCGTAGTTGCACAGTGTGTTAGAGCTCGACCGCCCCATCTAGCTCTTCTAAATTTTACAGTTTTGATTAATCCTTGCGTAGCCGACCTCAGTACTCGTGGGGGAGCATAAGTTATGAAAAGCTTATGAAGATCAGCTGGACTTCCCCCGTTTACTGCTTTGTGTACCAAAGTTAGCACTTTAAATTCAATATGTTGTTTAATAGGGAGCCAGTGTAGTGATCTTATTCCAGCTGATGTCGGTTGTCCTCTACGCAGCCCCAGAAGAAGTCTGGCAGCCGCATTTTGCAACAATTGCAGTTTTTGTAACTGAGATTCATCAATACCCAGGAACAATGCATTATTAGCATAGTCCAACTTTGATCGAAAAACCCTACCATCACAGTTTTCTGGAGTACTTGAGGAATAAAAGGGAACATTTTTCGCAGTATTTTTAAGAGAAAAAAACAAGAAGAGACAAGGCTGTTAACCTGGGCGCCAAAATTCAGCTTATTATCGAAAATCATTCTCAGATTTCTAACCCTGTCAATAGGGTGAGGGTTGTCCAGCCTACACCGGCCACCAGGTTTGACTCCAAATAGATTGCCCTGTTCCAAACTCCATCACGTCTGCCTTTTCCGTATTTATTTTTAGATAGTTCTGGCCCATCCATCTCATAATGTTAGTGAGGCAGGCATGGAATCTACCTGCAGTGACTTCTGGATCATCGGTGATGGAGATGATAAGCTGAGAGTGGTCAGCATATGATACGAGTCCAAAACCATGTTTCTTGACTAGACTGGCCAAGGGGGCAATGTACAAATTAAAGAGGATTGGATACAGCGCAGATCCTTGGGGCACTCCACAAGGCAGATGAAAACTCTCAGACTGTGTGCCGTCCCAAAACACCTTTTGCTCTCTGGCCTCCAGAAAAGATGACATTAGGGACAGAGCAGTCCCTTCAACTGCTGCATCCCTCAGCCGCTGTAACAAAACCACATGGTTTACAGTATCAAAAGCGGCCGAGAGATCAAGGAGTACAAGGACAGCCCTTTTTCCACCATCCACTGTTCTACGGATCTCCTGAGATGCAAGAATCAGTGCGGACTCCGTAGAATGACGTGGACGAAACCCATGCTGCGAGCTGTCGAGTAAGTTGTTTACATCAAAGTACTCTGTTGACTCTCTGCTGAGTTGTTTTTCCAATACTTTTGCCATGATAGGTAGACCTGCTATAGGTCGATAGTTTTTGGGCACATTAGGGTCTACATTTGTTTTTTTCAATAGAGGTCGAATAGCCGCCTTTTTCCAGATAATCGGGTATACACCAGTGGTTATAACTTGATTTAAAATAGGTGTACGTTTTTCACTGATTTTCTGGGCTGCTTGATGTATAATGGAGGGGGGGGCAAGGATCAGTGGGTGCGCCTGATTTTAAAGAAAGAAGTAACATTTGCACCTCATTGTTATTCATAGGCTGAAAGCCAGGCAGCGTGCATTGTAGACTAGTATTAGGTGTTAGTGTATTCTGAGAAGTAGGCAAACATGGGAAATTATTATAAATCTCCCATACCTTCTCTTGGAAATAACTTGCCATTGTATTGCATAGCTTTTGATCAGTCTTAAATCTTTTGTCTTGCTGTGTCTTGGCTAGCAAATTAACCGTTCTAAACAATTCCCTTGCGGAGTTACCTGCCTCATTTATTTTCACGGTAAAGAATTGTTTCTTTGCGGAAATAATTGCTTCTTTATAACGTGCCATAGTCGCATTATAAATGTCTTTTTGTAAGGTGTCGTAGTTCTGCTGCCACCGGCGTTCTGCTCTCCTACATTCAATTTTTAAGGCTTTTAATTCTGAGGTGTACCAAGAAGAAGATGTTTTTGATTTTTTTCCGGCCATTAATCTCTTAGGCGCGATATTCTCTCCCGCTGGCGTTAGCCAGTCATCTAGCTGCTGAGCAGCTTTATTATTATCACATTCCTGAAAAATATGAACAGAATCAAGTGCCGACTCCAAGTCCACTTCTTTAATTTTATCCCATCGCCTAATTAGTGTCTTAGGTAGTATCACTTGTGCTCCAGATTGTGGTTTAATAGATTTAAAATTAAAGTGAATGGCTTTATGGTCTGTCCATGGTAAGGCCTGTATATTGAGGACTGTAACATCCGAGTCACTGGTGAAAATTCCATCCAGCGTATGACCTGCCTGATGGGTAGGTTCTATTACTAATTGTTTAAGATTGAATGCATCTAGATTAACAATCAATCTGGCCGTGCCAGTGGTATTGTGTGCTTCTAGATGATAATTTAAATCTCTTAGAATAGTAAGAGGGAGCGAGTCAGTGTAACGTTCCAAAGTTGTCAATATGGCTTGAGAAAAGGCCGCTCTATTTCCAGGTGGACGATAGATCAATATCCCTTGGAGGATCTGAAAGTTGTTTACTTTAATGCGGAAGTGCAATGCTGGAGGTTTAAGATTGTTTCAAAATGCACTTTAAAGTGGTTGCGATATATAATCGCTATTCCTCCCCCTTTGCCTGTCGTTCTATTTTGTGCAAAGAGTGCATACCCTTCTGGAATAGCAATATTCCAATCAGGGGCTGATGTATCATCCGTCTAGGTTTCGGTTAGAAAAATTAGGTCTGGCCTGGAGAGCTGAATTAGCTCTTCCAACTCATATTTATATTTTGGCATAGAGCGAACGTTAACTAACAAGCATTTCACGTGCTCTATTTCTTCTTTTTTCGGTTCCCTATATTTTCCTGTTTTTTCACTGTCTTTTTGGCCTCTGCTCCTGTCTTTCAGGAACTCATTCTTTTCCTGTTTTAGCCTTAAGTTACTTGTGTTCTTAAGTTTCAGTCCAGTACGAGCCAGGAGTTTAAAGGCACAGGATGGACATTCAAATCCCGATTTTACTAATACTCTGTGGGCACCAACTATGGGGGGCACACAGAGTTGTTCTCATATCTAGTAGCAGTTGCTTACCGTAGGTTTTTGGGGAGATTTGTGCAGGGGTCCTGGCGCTTGTCGCATTCCGGGCGCAGACGGGCTTGCCTTTGGTGTGCCTTTGGCGCTCTTTCGGCGTGCCGCCGGCGCGCCCGCTACGCACATCCACTGCATCGCGTGTTATATACTAGTGGGGAAAGAAAAAGACTAGAGCGTCAACCCCAAGTGCAGTGCGATCCCGGTTCACATCCGGGTACCGCTGGGGCCGAAAAACGCTCGAGAAAAGTTAGGGACCAGGCAAGAATTTCTTTTTAAAACTGTTAAAACTTATTAGGTGACATCAGACAACATTAGAAGTGTGCAAAAATGTGGCTCATAAAATCGTTCTCTTCCGGTATACTTCCGGTTTTCGGAGCAAATTAAAATAGAATAACACACAATATGAAAGTGCAATAGCCACACTATAATATTCCAGGTACACAACAACGGTCAATTACGATCTCACAGTGCAGACAGGCTAGTGATCTTACACCTTATAATTATGGTCCCCAAAGATTGTGACTGTAATCAAAAAGGTCCACCTCAAACAAAGAGGTTAGTGCGTATCTTGATGACCTTGGGATACACACATGTGGTTAAAATACCCCTCACACACCAAAAGGGCCCTTGGTGTCATGCTTCATCATCGGGGTCTTCCCGCCCGGCTGCCGGACGGGGCAGTGCTGCGACAAGCGACTACGCTGGAGCACCTTTTTAATTGTGGGTGCTATGTGAGTGAATGGAGTGAGTGTCAGTGGGGTCAGGGGTGATAGGTGAGTGATGTTAAAAAATACCAGGCCTAGTGATACAAAAAACTATTTAATAAGCACTGGCTGGTATTGTTAAAAAAAGTGGTGTCGGAAAGAGTAAGCAGGTTTATGAGCTTACTTCCCTGTGTGGGTCGACATGTTTCGGGGCGACATGCCACTTCGTCAGGACCGGGGTAAAAGATCCCCCTGTCACTCACTAGTGTGTCGCCACGGTGGGTCTTATTTTTACAAAAAAATTAAAATAAAGGGATCAATGTGTATGTATATATATTTTATATTACTAGATACACATCCCTAGCTATGAAGTAAAGTACTCATGTAGTATGCTCTTTACGATGAGGAACAGTGCCTCATGGGCCAGCGCTGGATTTCCACGGAGGCCACGGACGGAGGAGGAAGCACAACGAGGCTGGGGGTTGATTGGACCCCTATTATACCCTCCGATCTAGCGCTGGCCCATGAGGCACTGTTCCTCATCGTAAAGAGCATACTACATGAGTACTTTACTTCATAGCTAGGGATGTGTATCTAGTAATATAAAATATATATACATACACATTGATCCCTTTATTTTCATTTTTTTGTAAAAATAAGACCCACCGTGGCGACACACTAGTGAGTAACAGGGGGATCTTTTACCCCGGTCCTGACGAAGGGGCATGTCGCCCCGAAACATGTCGACCCACACAGGAAAGTAAGCTCATAAACCTGCTTACTCTTTCCGACACCACTTTTTTTAACAATACCAGCCAGTGCTTATTAAATAGTTTTTTGTATCACTAGGCCTGGTATTTTTTAACATCACTCACCTATCACCCCTGACCCCACTGACACTCACTCCATTCACTCACACAGCACCCACAATTAAAAAGGTGCTCCAGCGTAGTCGCTGGTCGCAGCACTGCCCCGTCCGGCAGCCGGGCGGGAAGACCCCGATGATGAAGCATGACACCAAGGGCCCTTTTGGTGTGTGAGGGGTATTTTAACCACATGTGTGTATCCCAAGGTCATCAAGATACGCACTAACCTCTTTGTTTGAGGTGGACCTTTTTGATTACAGTTACTTTTGCAAGAGGAGGACGTGCCCACCTCGGTGCCACACAGCACCACCTCTTCCTCCCCCCTTTTGATTTCCTTACCCCAAAGATTGTGGCCATAATTTCGGCTTTAAGCAAGCTTGCTTCTAAAGCGGGGGAGATAAAAACAATCAATTGTAGATGAACAGCCCCTCCGTCTGGGGGAGGTTCATGGGGGCATTATCTTTTGTAGTTGCATCAATTTCTATAACATTAATTAAGTTAAGGGTGTTCAAATGGTCCATTAGCTCTCTACCCCATTGCATGTTTGTCTGCTGCTGTGTGAATATTCACTTGCTCAATAACAACTAGAGAGGAAGGGAGACAAGGACGCTCCTATTCCCCTCGGATAATAATACTTAACAACAACAAAGGAGCGTCAAATCAAAAGGACTGACTACAGGTTGAAGCAACAAAAAGTATATTAACTCTGTTGTTTGATGGAAAACCATAATAGATTTTTATGAAGGCCCTCACTCACCGACCATGCTTTTTATCATAACTGTCCTCTGGTAGGGTGGGCCTTACCGCGCCCATACCGCCGAGGCCGCTACACACACCACTGTAAATACTTGCACACACTGGTTGTTGGACTTGGCCCTTCTGACAGGTTCCCCCCTTACCCCCTTTGTTGCATGTGGCCACCCCACTATTTACTTGGTAGAGCGAGGGAGCCTACCCCCCTCATTCTGCCCCTGAAAATAGCTGCGGCCCGTCTGACTGTGGGCGGGGCCACAGGACGGAAGTCCTGAGTGCGGCCGGAAGTGAGGTCACCAGGGAGCAGGTCGGGAGCCTACCCCGCCTCCTCGGGGGAGGGAGAGAAGAAGCAGCGTGGTGAGAGATGGCGTTTTTGCTGAGCGGGGCTCCCATGCTGAGGGAGAGCCCCGCTGGCGAGTGCGGCGGAGCCCCGAGGAGCAGGAGCTCTCCTGCGCACCGAGACGAGAGGAGTCCCCGCCAGAGCAGCCCGGTGAGTGCAAAGGTCTGGGGGGCTCCGTGAGGGCAGAGAGAAGGCGCCATTTATTATTTAGAGCCCACAAGAGGCTCTTTTGGGCCTAGTTGCTTAGAGTCCCCAGAGAGGGACTCCGACGTCTTTGAGAGGCAGGATCCAGGGTAGAGCGGCCCGGCAGGCAGCGGGCCGCTCCCCTCGCGAGGTGCCATTAGTGAAGAGCCCATGAGGCTCAGCGGGCATTTTTTGATTTACGAGCCTGAGAGGCTCAGGGGGCATTATGTTGTCAGAGCCCGAGAGGCTCAAGAGGGCATTGTTCCTGCATAGTAGAGCGGCCCCGGAAGGCAGCGGGCCGCTCCCACTTGCCCACAGTTCGTTCTCGAGCCACAAGGCTCCCAGGGGCACCGTTGCTTTTGGTTCAGAGCCTGCGAGGCTCCACCGTCCGACCCCATTTTCCTGAAAGGCCACGGGGCCCACCTGATTTGGGGACAGTGGTATGTCGAGCCCGAGTGGCCCCAGCGCCATTTTGTCCTGTTGAGCCAGAGTGGCTCCAACGCCATTTTGTCCAGCCGAGCCCTGTGACTCCAACAAAGGCCCCCCATGGTTTTCAGAGCCTAGATGGCTCCCCACCTTTGGCGACCAGTCTGTGCCCAGGCGGGCCCACGCTTTATTAGGGGACCCCAGTTGTCTGCAGAGCCTAGAGGGCTCAGTTTGGAGCAAAATATTGAAAGGGCCAGTGAGGGCCCAGGTCGCAGATTTGTTTCCCAGCTGCCCAGCAATTAGTGGGCAGCTGCACCGTTTAGGTTCTTTCGTTTAGGGGGACCTGTACTTTGACTCTAGGAGTGAGATGCACTCCTTTACCCTACCTTAGCCTTCCCCAGCTGCGCAGCACTTAGTGCCAGCTGCACCGTTTAGGCCCTGTCCCTTTCCTCAGTGGCCCAGCCAGTAGTGGGCTGCTACACCGTTTAGGTCTTTCTTTCTAGGGACATGTCCTTCGCCTCTAGGAGTGAGACGCACTCCTTCATCCCTACCTTGGCCTCCCACAGCTGCGCAGCACTTAGTGCCAGCTGCAGCGTTTAGGCCCTGTTCTGTCCCTGTCCTCAACTGCCCAGCAAGTAGTGGGCAGATTCTACGTTTAGGTTCTGGCGCAGTGGCGCAACATGTGCCTAATGTGACTTATGTGCTAATTGTGAATTATGTGCCTAAATGTGATTTATGTGCCTAACGTGATTTAGGTGCCTCAGGTGATTTATATGCTAATGGGAGTTATGTACTAATGATTTGGGGTGGTTGGAAATGCACTGAGTGTAGGATGTTTGGCGCACCCTGTGTTCGTGCCTCTCAAGGTGTTTAGGCTTAGGAGGTAATTTCGCCTAATATAGTTACGCTAGTGAGTTCAGGGTTCCCGGTGTGATCTAGGTGTAAGGTGGTTAGGATCGCGTAGGATGGACCTACCGTCTACCAGTGGTGCCTGGTGGTGGGCTACATTGGCTACAAAAATATCCCATGTTCTAAGTGCGAAATCTATAAAGTGCTATTCCTACAAAGTGCTATTCCTACAAAGTGCTATTCCTACCAAGTGCTATTCCTACAAAGTGCTATTCCTGCAAAGTGCTATTCCTGCAAAGTGCTATTCCTGCAAAGTGCTAGTCCTGCAAAGTGCTATTCCTGCAAAGTGCTAGTCCTGCAAAGTGCTAATTCTACCAAGTGCTAATCCCGGACCGTGGTCCATGTGGCCCTGTCCTATGTATATAATCCCTTGTAAATATTGCCCGTGCCAGGTGGCCCAATGTATATGGTGTGATTACTATCTGATGTGTTTTGATAATACAAAGGCTATTGTGGATATACCCTTGTGTGGAGTTCCTTTTGTGGGGGGGTCTTGGAGGTTGTGGCTGGTGGGTGTGTGCGCAAATGCTTAACTTACAATGTCTCCGGGATCAGCCTTACTGCTCGTTTCACGTTACCAAGGGGGTGAGCAGGGGTTATCTTTGGAGTGTAACTCCCTTGCCCTAACTAGAGTGGTGTTTTTTGTCTGGCTTGGGCGCAAGCCTCAGTCAGCCAGAAATCCCATTTCTAACACTGGCAGCAGCGAGAGGATAACGATTTGTGTTTGCGCAGTACCGCAGCGACAACTGACTTCCCTACAAAACTCTGCATGTTAGATAGTCACACGGAAAGGGATTATTGTTCTTAAGGTTGTTCTAAATGTCATTGCATTGGAAACGTGTCTTGTGCCATGTGAGTTAGGTGTCCCTAGCTTGGGAAGGCAGATCATCCCCTAAGTGCTGTGGGGGTCTTCTGGGCTCACCAGTAAGGGTGGGATCCAGTGGTGGCAACTAAAGCATGTCCAGTTGTGTGTCCCCATCCTGTTCCCAGAGTAATGGTACCTGTGTCATGTGGTGGTCAGGTTGAGAAATCAGGGGCGGTAGAAACCGTCTTACCAGTCCGAGAGGGGGTGTGTGTGGATGAATGGTGTGTTGTGCTGAATACTTTGGTGTAGGGGCCCACGTCCTGTGTTAGAGGAGAAGGAGTGGGTGGGATTCAGGTGCCCGAAACCCAGTAAAACTTGGGTGTAAGTCCTCTGAGATGGGGAGCTTGCTGAATCAACGATAAGTGTGTCCTACCTACACCGCTGAATGTGTTTGATGCATCATGTGTCTTCTTTACACCGCTGAATGTGTTTTATGCGTCATGTGTCCTTCCTTACACGGCTGAATGTGTTTGATGCATCATGTGTCTTCTTTACACCGCTGAATGCGTTTTATGCGTCATGTGTCCTTCCTTACACCGCTGAATGTGTTTTATGCGTCATGTGTCTTCCTTGCACGAAGTCCTGGTGCGACCAGGCATCTGAATCAAAGGTACGGCCCTCGGTTGGGGAGCCAGGGGCCGGTGTTTCCGTATCTGGACGGCAGGGCGACTGTAGCAAGTGTCCTGGCCGGTTTGTCTTCTGGGCGTACCCCTGTGGACACCGGTGGGGCTCATCTTGAAGGAAAAGACCCTGTGTTTCCCAGAAGGGGTGGTACGGGCCTAGCGGGGATCCTTAGGGTTCTTGGCTGAGTGTCGTGGTACTGCCCTGAGAGCAGGTGGGGTCCACCTTAAGTGGAAGGACCCTGTTCTACATGGGAGGGTGCGGGACTGGAAGGGGGTCAGAGGGAGTCTGACCCCTGGGCATTCGGTGAAATTAGATCCCAGGTGGTAGACCAGTGGTGGCAGAGAGTCCCTAGATTGGTGGAAGAATTGTGTTCTGGAGGGTGCTTCTCCTGGGAGAGTGCGCAACCCCAGCCGTAGAGGTAGGGTGTGGCCCTCTTGCCCATGACCTCTGGTCAGCCTGAGGGTGCGGTCACTAGGCTGAAGGATCAGTGGTAGTTGTAGCCACACTGAGAGAGAGAGAGTAGAGAATAGCTGTTGTGTGCCAGGGGTTACTGCCCCCACTCTGTGAGTTGGTCAGGACCTGTGACATCTGGAGGGCCTGGTCCTGGCCGTGGAAAACTAAGGAGTACCGGTGGGGTGGCCTAGCTGGTCCTGAATTTTCGATATTTTTTTTATGGATGCTTGTCGGTGGAACAACATGGCATAGAACCAGAGGGTGTCCCTGCAGTGTGGGCCCGCGTCCATGTTCTATCGCCCAAAGCAGGGAAGCCCATCACCGTGGTGATTGGTCTGCCCTGCGTTTTGGCTGGGAGGGGGTTGTGTTGGACTTGGCCCTTCTGATAGGTTCCCCCCTTGCCCCCTTTGTCGCATGTGGCCACTCCGCTATTTACTTGGTAGGGCGAGGGAGCCTACCCCCTAATTCTGCCCCTGAAAATAGCTGCGGCCCGCCTGACTGTGGGCGGGGCCACAGGACGGAAGTCCTGAGTGCGGCCGGAAGTGAGGTCACCAGGGAGGAGGTCGGGAGCCTACCCCGCCTCATCGGGGAGGGAGAGAAGAAGCAGCGTGGTGAGAGATGGCGTTTTTGCTGAGAGGGGCTCCCATGCTGAGGGAGAGCCCCGCTGGCGAGTGCGGCGGAGCCCCGAGGAGCGGGAGCTCTCCTGCGCACTGAGACAAGAGGAGTCCCTGCCAGAGCAGCCCAGTGAGTGCAAAGGGCTGGGGGGCTCCGTGAGGGCAGAGAGAAGGCGCCATTTATTATTTAGAGCCCACAAGAGGCTCTTTTGGGCCTAGTTACTTAGAGTCCCCAGAGAGGGACTCCGACGTCTTTGAGAGGCAGGATCCAGGGTAGAGCGGCCCGGCAGGCAGCGGGCCGCTCCCCTCGCGAGGTGCCATTAGTGAAGAGCCCACGAGGCTCAGCGGGCATTTTTTGATTTACGAGCCTGAGAGGCTCCGAGGGCATTATGTTGTCAGAGCCCTGAGAGGCTCAAGAGGGCATTGTTCCTGCGTAGTAGAGCGGCCCCGGAAGGGAGCGGGCTGCTCCCATTTGCCCACAGTTTGTTCTCGAGCCACGAGGCTCCCAGGGGCACCGTTGCTTTTGGTTCAGAGCCTGCGAGGCTCCAACATCCGGCCCCATTTTCCTGAAAGGCCACGAGGCCCACCTGATTTCGGGACAGTGGTATGTCGAGCCCGAGTGGCCCCAGCGCCATTTTGTCCTGTTGAGCCAGAGTGGCTCCAACGCCATTTTGTCCATCCGAGCCCTGTGACTCCAACGAAGGCCCCCCATGGTTTTCAGAGCCTAGATGGCTCCCCACCTTTGGCGACCAGTCTGTGCCCAGGCGGGCCCACGCTTTATTAGGGGACCCCAGTTGTCTGCAGAGCCTAGAGGGCTCAGTTTGGCGCAAAATGTTGAAAGGGCCAGTGAGGGCCCAGGTCGCAGATTTGTTTCCCAGCTGCCCAGCAATTAGTGGGCAGCTGCACCGTTTAGGTTCTTTCGTTTAGGGGGACCTGTACTTTGACTCTAGGAGTGAGATGCACTCCTTTACCCTACCTTAGCCTTCCCCAGCTGCGCAGCACTTAGTGCCAGCTGCACCGTTTAGGCCCTGTCCCTTTCCTCAGTGGCCCAGCCAGTAGTGGGCTGCTACACCGTTTAGGTCTTTCTTTCTAGGCACATGTCCTTCGCCTCTAGGAGTGAGACGCACTCCTTCATCCCTACCTTGGCCTCCCACAGCTGCGCAGCACTTAGTGCCAGCTGCAGCGTTTAGGCCCTGTTCTGTCCCTGTCCTCAGCTGCCCAGCAAGTAGTGGGCAGATTCTACGTTTAGGTTCTGGCGCAGTGGCGCAACATGTGCCTAATGTGACTTATGTGCCTAATGTGATTTATGTGCCCAAATGTGATTTTTGTGCCTAACGTGATTTAGGTGCCTCAGGTGATTTATATGCTAATGGGAGTTATGTACTAATGCTTTGGGGTGGTTGGAAATGCACTGAGTGTAGGATGTTTGGCGCACCCTGTGTTCTGATGCCTCTCAAGGTGTTTAGGCTTAGGAGGTAATTTCGCCTAATATAATTACGCTAGTGAGTTCAGGGTTCCCGGTGTGATCTAGGTGTAAGGTGGTTAGGATCGCGTAGGATGGACCTACCGTCTACCAGTGGTGCCTGGTGGTGGGCTACATTGGCTACTTGGTGCTACAAATATCCCATGTTCTAAGTGCGAAATCTATAAAGTGCTATTCCTACAAAGTGCTATTCCTACAAAGTGCTATTCCTACCAAGTGCTATTCCTACAAAGTGCTATTCCTGCAAAGTGCTATTCCTGCAAAGTGCTATTCCTGCAAAGTGCTAGTCCTGCAAAGTGCTAAATCTACCAAGTGCTAATCCCGGACAGTGGTCCATGCGGCCCTGTCCTATGTATATAATCCCTTGTAAATATTGCCCGTGCCAGGTGGCCCAATGTATATGGTGTGATTACTATCTGATGTGTTTTGATAATACAAAGGCTATTGTGGATATACCCTTGTGTGGAGTTCCTTTTGTGGGGGGGTCTTGGAAGTTGTGGCTGGTGGGTGCGTGCGCAAATGCTTAACTTACAATGTCTCCGGGATCAGCCTTACTGCTCGTTTCACGTTACCAAGGGGGTGAGCAGGGGTTATCTTTGGAGTGGTGGTTTTTGTCTGGCTTGGGCGCAAGCCTCAGTCAGCCAGAAATCCCATTTCTAACACTGGTCCTGATGAATGCCTGATACAACTTGTCGCATAGGCAGAAACATGTTGACCGTCTTTTTCACTAGGATAACAGTGGACCTTTAATCTGTGTCCGTTATCCTCCACATAACGTGACCATTTGGCGAAACCAATAAAATTATTTTTTTCGACTCAATTGGCCATTTTATCTATCACCTCACAATCACAATACCAGCTCCGCAGTAACCTGGCGTTGAAGCACACCGGGGTGGCATTCGGCTACTCCTGGTGGGGCCCAGTGATGAAGCATGTCACCGACCAGGTCGGTGAGTGAGGGCCTTCATAAAAATCTATTATGGTTTTCCTTCAAACAACAGAGTTAATATACTTTTTGTTGCTTCAACCTGTAGTCAGTCCTTTTGATTTGACGCTCCTTTGTTGATGAATATTCACTTGACCATGAGTAAGTTAGCTTAGCATTAAAATCGCCCACAGACAGATTCCTACTGACTTAAAAGAGTCTTTGGATTTTCCAATAGATGCAATCAAATTAAACAAATTTATAAAATGTATATTTGGAACAGAATGAAAATCATTGTTATAAAAATTAATTATCCAAAAGGAAATTCCCCTATTAAATAATATGCCTTGAACATTATTGTTATCTGTATGTACAGTTTTTATGCATCCCCCTGTCTCAATATTGACCCAGATTGAAAAAAAACCCAAATGGTCGACCCTGCTTGGGGGTTGTTGCTAGGATATTATGGCATTCAAACCCCTCAATATGCAATTCTTGTGTGGCCCATGTTAACTGAAATAAAAGGATATCTTGGTCTTTAATAAGTTGTACCCAATCTGGCTGGTGAAGTTTAGAGTACAACCGTGCAACATTCCAGCTTAAGATACGGAGGTCTGAACTTGCTGAGGCCTTCGTTTGCATAGGGGGGATAAGTGGGTTGTGGGAATAGTACACTCAGTTACTGCCAGGCCATGAGGTAACTTAATAGCAGGATCAGTATTTTCCTTTAATTCGGATACATGGGAGCTTCTATGCCTTGATAGCCAGTCCGCACATTTATTGCGAAGCTGGTCCCATGGCTCATGCTGATCCCTCTTTAAAGTAGGTACTCCTGCCAGTACCAACACCTAAGGGCAAGCATCGGGCGACAGACTCAGGACATCCTGATTAGCCATTGATACTTGGGGCGGCAGGAACATTAATACACAAGGTACTAGACAACATGTTCTGATTCGAGCCCTTGGTCCTGTTTAACCTATTAGCACCTTCCCTGGTGGGGTTGGTATTTGAAATGGTTGTTGGTAAAGGTGGGTGGGGGGAGGAGCCGTTTCTATCTATAGGCAATTGACTCAGCCCCTGGATTGATTGTATATCGGGTGAAGGGTGATTGCGGGAGCAGTAACTCTGGCGGTTTGCCACACAATTTCGGCATCTAAAATACTCATACCAACACCTATGCTATCGATGGCCCTGCTCCCATCAACCTCTTTGATTTCAGCCACTGTCCCCTTAAAACGTGTGGCTACTTAAATAGCCACCTTCCTTCTTATCCAGGGTAGATGAAAAGAACTGCTGGGGAAAGAGTCGTGACCTCATTCCATGCCAATCTATGGAGAGGAGCTGTGTCTCCTGGAGGAGGCACACATCTGCCTCCATGTTATCCAGGTAGGAAAGGATGGACCTCCTTTTATTGGGATTGTTGAGACCTCTCGCAATGAGAGTGAGAATTTTCAGTGTGGGCTGGGAAATAGCGTGTCATAGTGAGTGCACCAGCTTTGGCCAGTATTTGGGTCTCTTTGATCCCTCTTCCCCCTGAGCTCCCAATGTCTGCCCGGCCTCCATTGCCGCTTGATCCTCTCTTCAACGCCTTCAACCTGCATACCCATTCTCCACCCTCCCCTCCCTAACCCCAACTTAGAAACCCATTAACCTCAAATTGTCCAGGGCCCGCCATTCGTGTGTGCGCGTCCTTGGAAGTCGGAATACTTGGGAACATGTGTGGCCAGTTCCCCGTGTCTCTACACTCCCCGTGTCTCTACGATCCCCGCAGACTTCTTTGCCGCCCACCCATCCTTGCAAATGTCACTTATCTGTCCCTCAGTCGTTCACGGTGTCATCATGGGGGGATGTCTCCTTCGACAATGTCTCCAGCACTGCCAGTCTTTCTTGTGCCATGGTTTTGGGCACCGGTCTCGTCGCTCGCTCTGTGCTACGCCTCCCGTAGAGCTTATGTCATCTTTCTCGAGGAGTTTTAGTCTGTGGGCCCTCTTTCTCCTCCTGGATTGGATTCTCAATGCCCAGCACCTGGCAAGTTTCCTGCATGGATCTGAGCTGGAGGAGTTTGCCCTTCCATATGAAAATCAGCCGGAAATGGTGACCCAAAGAATACGGGATTGTAGTGTAGTTCCTATTTTCCCAATAGGCCCTGCGCATTGGAATAACATAAACAGTAGTATCGAGGTAGAAGTGCGGATCTTCCAGGCCTCTACTGACTATGCTAAACTTAATTGGGTTTGTTACCAACTAGCTCAGAGATCACTGGAAACTTTCTTCTCTGAATAGGAAGTGATCAGCTTCCCTGGTACAGACAAGAAGGGATTCAGTTTTCCAACAACCGTGCAACATGACAACTTTGCTCCTCAGATAAGAGTCAATCTCTAGAGTCGTGTGAACAATAGACAGTTATTTTACTCAGTCAGTGGTTGTGCAGTTTACTTTCACAATATGTAGAGAATAGAGAGACGGGCGTTGTCAATAAAGGGTAACATTTATTGAACAGTCTTTCTTCTCGTACAAGAGAAATGAATTGCCACAATTGCAAGACTTGTTATTATAAAAAGTACGTACAGTAAAAGGAGGATTGCGAAATAATACTGTAAAAGCATTGATATGGTTTCTTAGCCATATAATGGTTTAAAATGAATAAAACATATATACATTCATATATACATTAGACTAAAATACTCAACTGGTGCTTCTAACTACGCCTACCCCAGTGTACCTGACCTAAGCCTAATACTTGGGAGGGGAGTAAGTAAGTAGTTTTAGTTTAAGTTGGTTTTGCCAAGGTTTGCTTCAAGAATTCTCTTCTAAGGGTTTAGTCAACACCATACCTCTGGAATAGAATGATGGAGGTCTGGTATCTCCTTCAGGGAACTCGATATCCCAGTCACTCGCAAGAGTGGCTTGGAAACGCCGGAGCTGGATTTCTCTGCAGGAGAAAAGACAGCGTCTCTCTCTCAGCGCGTCGAGGAGGAAGAGGAGGGGCAGCGTCCGCGGGCAGCTTGCATCTGCTGGGCTCTTGCAGGGGACGGCTGTTCAGCTCCTAAGTTCACCACACCATCGTTCGCTAGTTAGCAGCGATAGCAGTAGCGATAGCAGCTATGGTATCATCAGCATAACAGCAGCTTCTTCAGCAGCGATGGCATTGAGGCAGCTAGCATGACAGCGTGACAGCGTTTGCTTAAGGCAACGTTGGTAATATTTATACCTGAAAGGTGCCTTGTTTGACGTACGTTTTTGGACATAAGACGTCAATAAAAGATATCACTAGGAAGTGATCGTCTATCAGTGCTCATTAGAGTTCTATTACTAATCAAAACATAGCAAGCGGGGCTTTCCCAGGTTGCTGAGTTTTTATCTTGTTGAAGAACTCGGAGTGTTAATCTAGGAATCTTAGATAGTGACTTCTGCTCTGTCATTGCACTAATTGGTTGCAAAGGAAGTGGCAGAGGAAGCGATTCTGGAATGTGGCTCTGTTCGTGTGAGGCCAGAGACGAGTTTCTGAATATTGCATCTGATCGGTTATGCCAATATAGGGAATAAATGGATTTATAGCCGTATAGGGGCATAAGGTCACAGTATCGATCAGGGTCCTAGATTAGAACACAACACCCACTCCACGAATTTATGTCCATCAAATTACTAAAACTAGAGCAATAAGATGCATGTGTAACATTGCCCACCCCAAAATACATATATGCATTTGAAACAGGCGTATTTGTAATACGTGAAAATTTAGGTACTGTACGGTTTTGAAGCATAGAAATCATTCAAAAATGATAGCATATGAAATCAATGAACGATTATGCAAAAGTATTACACATGAAATATCTCTGAATACAGAAGAAGGGAGAGATAATTTCATCACATATAAATGCATTGCAGTAAAATGTGCTAGAGGCCGGTGTAAAGTTATCATGTCTCTAGATGTATATAGAAATAAAAGTCGAAGCTTCTGTGCTCTATGAATAGTTCTACTTTAAGCAAAGAATTTTTCGTGCCAAAAAAAGGTGAATATTAAAAGGTGTTCAATTCAAAAGAATTCTTGCTGAACGGGGAAAATACAGTTCCAACGCTTTTAGCAGTTTTTGTTGTTCAAAACTGAAGGCCGAATTCAGAGTTCATGGGAACGCTGTGTGTCGGAATGCTTCTATAAAGTTATTGTTTCTGTTCGGGTGAGAACATCATATCAGACAGGCTCTCAAAGAATTGGTCTACAAAATCAGGTGACAGTTCAACCAAATTCGATAGCGCTGTAACTTGGCAGGTGTGAGAATGATTGCTGTCATCAAAGGCTGGATCAGCAATGCTCACTGATGGTCGTACATGGGTGATGTTGCTTTTGTCACTCGCTCCACTGTTACCACCTAGTCGTAGTACAGGAGTCTCAACGAATGCCGTCATCAGGATTGGTAACCGCTGGGGACAACACAATGCGTGAGCCGGTACTGGACTGAGCAAAGTATCGATATCCATTGGTACTGCTGATGGAAGTGCAAGACAGGTGTCTAACACGCATTCACCTCCGCATAGCATACATCGTAGTACAGGTAAGATGCAGTTTTGCCATATCGGTCTGAATGAAAGGAACCAGGTCATGTTTAGATCTCTCAGCCTGGCCAATCCAAGGACTCTAGTTATTCTGTCCAGGTAGCGTACTGCCATATCGAAGCAGGATGGTCAAAATTAAAATCCCTGCTACAAGTCCCAAAAATAGGGGTATGCTGCCAAAAACAGAGTGGACAAAATTTGGAATGGGATGCCTGTGGCACTAGACATGTTAAGGAGTTGGCTCAACATTTCTACGAAATGCACGGGGCAATTTGTTGATAAAAGGTCATGAACCTCCGTAGCTGTCCTTGCAACTAGGAGATCATACGTCTCTTTTGATGACGTGATGGGCACTGTTGTCTGTAAAAGCACAGATTTCATTTTGCTTAAAGTATCAATTCGTATAGAAGAGAAATGCAGACGAGGCCAGATGGGAGTCTCTATGTCTCCAGGGCCGCTAGGGAACAATGCTTGCAAACAGCATTTGACCATGGAACTTACGCTTACGAGATAACTTTTCCCTGGCAAAAGGCCACAACATCTGCGATCCGTTCTTAGAATGTAACTCCCATTTGCGAGTTGCATAAAGAAAGACTCTATCTGCGTTGCAGGTGTGACAAGCTGGTGGCATGAAAGGTTGTTAGCATTTCCTTCACAGGCTCCATGTAAATTAATACCCTGGCACAAAAGTATACCGCTTAGTGAACGTTTACATTTTTCACCACTAAGAAATACATTTTTGTCGCTGTCACTGTAGCAATTGTGTGTATATGGTAATTTCCATGTTGACTTAACATATCCTTTACCCAATCGTTCATACTGGCCAGTAGGTATGTATTCAAGGCACTTTTTAAATTGGAAAGTTGTTATCGGAATTGTGATAATCCCGTGTATTATCCATTCAATGACAGGACTCTCTGACATTGTCAATGGTAATATCTCAGGTTTTTCGATGCTCAGGATTGTATAGTCTGCTCCTTTCTGTGCCAAGCTGATTTGTTTATCAGTAAGGTTAAAGATGGAAAATAATGACGTTGTGTTGATTAAACGCCAAGGCACATAGCCTGAACGAATATTTTGCAGCGTCCAGCCTAATTGTACAATAGAACGTAATTGCGACTGGCCATGCTGTAACATTAGCAAGTCTCTGTCTATTATATCAAAGGCAGAGGATACAATATTGTCCAACAAATATATCCTGGAGGACAGAGTCATTAACCCATTGTCCACTACAGAAAGTGATTTTTCCAAATTAATACGATCAATTTCTCGTATTTTTTCAGCTGTTTCAATTTGTGTGACTTTCCAAGCCTCGTTGTATGCAGCATAGATACTGGTCACTATGAACCGCTTTTGACGCTGTTTGCGTGGTCCAAGAATGAAATCTCGCAAATCAGCACCCTCTTTAAGTAAAGACAAGTGTTGCTTAATTTCAGCCAGTGTGGATGATCCTAGCCATTCGAGGCAGAGTTTCCCTACATTGTATGTTGCTACAATCCCTGGATGTTGTCTCTGGGAGTATCTAGGGTCTTGTCTGGTCATTTCTAACCCCTGTGTTTTATTCAGGAATCTATCTTGACAGTTGTTTGTGTCAGTAGGCCAGATTAACCACTTTTCCAATCAGGATGTGTTCTGTTAAAATGTAAAATATGTGAAACGTCTAACTCAATATCTGTAGTTGTATTTTCAGGTATTGGCTTTGGTATAGATGGTTTGTTTAGGTCTTTGATCTTAGCTAGACCAAGACAGGATGTTTGGTGAATTGTGTCATTTAAAAACATCATTTGTTCTGGTATCATGCAGGTTCTGAATAGTGCTTCTAGGCCTTGTACCTGCCAATCTTTCGTACCCCAAATGGTTTTTGTTTCAATGTTATTTTTCCAATAATCAAAACCAAATGTCATCATTTTTTCATAAAATGCTTCAAAATATATCAATTTAGAGTTTGTCAGCATTGTTTTCATTCCTGTTTTATCTAACAGTTTGTAATAAAACGTTTCTGCATCACTGGTGTTAAACCCTGAGAAGTACTTGAATTTCTCAAAGAATGTTTTAGAACTGCTTTTAGGTGGTGTTGCACAATGTTCCCATTGATTATACTTAAAAACATTTCTAGGTTGTCCAGATTTATGCAAGTAATGATCGCCATAATGTGTAAAACAGAACATCTGTTCATAACTAGACGAACCTTGTAAATAATCATGATCTGTGAATCTAGCTGACATTACTAAATCAGACATCATATCATTAATAATGTTAAAGTCCCAATCATCAGAGAATGTACTAGGTTTTACAAAGTCACTTAAGGAAACCTTCAGTTGATGAGGATACTTCAGGCTCTCGACCGGACCATAGATCTCATAGTCAGTTTTCTCCCATACTACCCCACCAGGTATTGGAATGGCTGTGACATTTACTGTTGACAGTTCTCTTTTCTTCACGTGGGATGATATGTGCGGTTTGAGGACTAAGTTGATGTTCTGACTTGCTGTGTCCATTGTACTATATTTTCCCTCAATGAATTTTCCCAAACAAAGTACCATGATGAGCCAAAGCAGGAGGAAAAATACACCTAAACCAAACCAGAACTCTAACCAAGGGGAAACAAGGTAGATTTCCTTCAGTTGATGAAAGAGTTCTGTTGCTTTTTCTTTAAAAGTCTTTTTTTCAGTTTCTGGCATCACTTCGGGGTTACTTTGATCCTCGGAAAAGTTGTCGAAGTCGAAGAAATTACCAGAGGCAGTTCTGTCAATTGTTGGGATTGAATTTTCAATTTGTCTTTCGGTGGCACTTTCTGATGCCACATTATTGTAGACTGGTGATTCTTGATGAACTGTTTCAATCTGTGTCTCAAGAGGCACGAGTTCCATGGCATTATTGCATAGTCCTTCTCTGTGCACTGCAGGCTGATCGAATGTTATTAGTCTTTCAGTTTGAACCTCTTGGATTGTTGCAAGTTTGGGTATTCTGTTGTTTCTCGGGAGTCCACTGGGCCTACTGTTGATTATAGGCCACATGCTTGTGGTTTTACCAGGTCGATTGATACAACTCTGTTCTCCTTTTTACCAGCAAGAGGCGGTAGTACAACTGATCTTGTTCCGGTGACTGCCAAGACAGGTACTGCTTTTCTGTAAGAAGGCCCAAATTCCTTCTTCACCGCTATTTTTTCTCTGACTAGATCCCCAATCTTTGGAATCCAGACAGGCCTTGCTGGGGCTGTTGCTTGTGGTGCCTCGTCAGTGGTAGCTGGCTGTTGTTTTAACTTTATGTTGCTTAAGGATTTTCTTGTTTCGTTCAAGTCCTGTAAAACAGCCAAACGATCTTTTATATCAAAGTCCGTTGTTTTTTCTTGTACCACTGATATATGACTATCGAGGTCCTGAACCCTCATTCTAATTCCGAACAATAGTTCGTATGGGCTGAAACCTTTTAGAGAATTTCTTGGCAAGTTATTAAGACTCGTTTGGACACTTATTAAATGTTTGACCCACCCAGCACCCGAACCTAATACCTTCGCTGTTATAGATCGCTTTATGTCTCGGTTTTTTCTTTCTACCACACTGTTCCCTTCGGGGTGCGACGGACAAGAATACCGCAATTCAATACCCATGCTGGCCATGGCCTCCTTATAAGCTCGAGAGCTAAAAGCAGGACCCTGGTCAGAATGGAACATGGCAATTGCGTAGGTGCCGATAAAGACTCGCAGATCTTTTATAACCGTTCTGGCGTCAGCCGAGCGCTGGGGCCACATTTTTTAAGTGCGTTTAGCCTTAATGATGTACAATGGGACGTTTTTCTCTTTTTTGATTGCGCGGATAGATTGCCTTATGCTTTCTATCAGGGTTTCTGACACTTCACTGGCCGGTTCTCCACTGCGATCTCTGTTGCAGTCCGGACAGTTCTTTGCGAAGTCATGAATTCCTTAACTCTTGTCCGGCCACCAGTATTCTGATTGCAACTCTCACAGAGAGTCCATGATTGTTTGGTGTCTCAGACCCAACCCCATATGTGCTTCCTGTAATAGGAAACCTTTCCGGTCCGTGTTTGGAATCACTCTATCCCCCACTCCAGGGATTCGAGCAAAAGGAACGGAGTTTGCATCGATTACGTTTGCATAATTGAGTGGATAGTTCACGGGTAGTGCTGCACAGTCGCCTTTTAAGGTCGTTTTGACTGCCAGCATTGTTTCCCCGTCTATATATTTTTCTGCACGCTTTTTTGTGGCTACGGAAGCCGGTTTAGTTGCTTCCGCTGTGGCTGTATTAGCCAATGAATTCCCTGCAACGTGAACGCCATCACGTTGAAGACTCTGTGCGTGTATCACGTGAGTCTTTTGTAGTTCTTTCTGTAAAATTTATTTATTTATTTATTTATTTATTGCAATTTTTAAAGCGCGCAAATACCCGTAAGGGTGTCTCGGCGCTATTGATTACAGAGCTCCCTGATGGTGTGACGGGGGAGTTAGGACGATGAGAACAGCCATGTTTTAAGGCTCTTTCTAAATTTGAGAAGCGTGGGGGCAGTTTTGATATGAAGTGGTAGGGTGTTCCACAGTTTGGCCGTTGCAGTTGTGAAACATCTATCTCCCCAGCTGGCCTTTCTTGTCCTGGGGACGCTCAGCAGGTGGGCAGAGGAAGATCGAAGGGTCCTGCGTTGTTCCAGTGGGTGGAGAGCACTTTTTAGAAACTGTGGTCCTGCATTATTCAAAGTTTTATAGGCTATGCACAATCAATCAATCAATCAATCAGTGACACTTATATAGCGCGCTACATACCCGTAGGGTCTCAAGGCGCTGGGGGGGGAGGGGGTGCCGCTACTGCTCGAACAGCCAGGTCTTCAGCTTCTTCCTGAAGGAGAGGTGGTCTTGGGTCAGGCGCAGGTCGGTCGGGAGGGAGTTCCAGGTCTTGGCGGCCAGGTAGGAGAAGGACCTTCCTCCTGTAGTCGCTCTTCGGATGCGGGGGACGGCGGCGAGGGCGTGGTTGGCTGATCGGAGGTGGCGTTTGGGAGCGTAGAAGTTGATCCGGCTGTTGAGGTAGCTCGGGCCTTGGTCATGTAGGGCTTTGTGTGCGTGGGTGAGGAGGCGGAAGGTGATTCTTTTGTTGACGGGGAGCCAGTGAAGGTCTCTCAGATGTCCGGTGATGTGGCTGGTTCGTGGGATGTCGAGGATGAGTCTGGCTGAGGCGTTCTGGATCCGCTGGAGTCTCTTCTGGAGCTTGGCGGTGGTACCGGCGTAGAGGGCGTTGCCGTAGTCCAGTCGGCTGGTGACGAGGGCCTGGGTGACGGTCTTCCTGGTCTCGGTGGGGATCCACCGGAAGATCTTCCGTAGCATGCGTAGGATGTTGAAGCACGCCGAGGAGACGTTGTTGACTTGCCTGGTCATGGAGAGGGAGGAGTCCAGGATGAAGCCCAGGTTGCGTGCATGATCTGTCGGTTTGGGTGCGGTGCCCAGGGCGGGAGGCCACCAGGAGTCGTCCCAGGCGGAGGGTGAAGAGCCCAGGATGAGGACCTCCGTCTTGTCAGAGTTCAGTTTCAGGCGGCTGGTCGTCATCCACATGCACAGAGCCTTAAATTTGATTCGGCTCCTAACCGGAAGCCAATGTAGTTCCTTGATATGAGCTGAGGTTGAAGTGAACTTAGGAATGGATAGTAGGGTTCTCGCCGCCGCGTTTTGTACTGTCTGGAGCTTGTTGAGAACCTTTTCTTGGGCATTCAGGAGAAGAGAGTTCCAATAGTCGGTTCTCGAGAACACTAAGGTGCTGATGAGTGTTTTGCCCGCGGACTGTGGTAGGTAAGGAAGTAATTTTTTAATTTTTTTTAGAGTGTAGAAGGCAGATGATGCAACAGCATTGACGTGGTGTATGAAAGTAAGTTTATTGTCAAAGATGACTCCGAGATTTCGGACCTTGACCACCGGTTGGGGGGACCCCATCTGAGGTGGCCACCATTGAGGGGACCATGCTGGGTGCAAGCTCCCGAAAGTCATCACCTCCGTTTTATCGGAGTTAAGTTTGAGGCAGTTTGATGACATCCAGGAGCTTATCGCCTTCATTCCCTCTTGAAAGTTGGCGGCGATAGATGCTCCGTTGTTGTGCACTGATAATACTAACTGGGTATCGTCGGCGTAAGTTGTTAGGGCAATTCCATAAGATTTTATCACCCTCGCGAAGTCCGATAGATAGATGTTAAAAAGCGTTGGACTTAGCGAGGAGCCCTGTGGAACGCCGCATGGAAGGGAGAAGGTCTGGGAGGTGAAATTACCCATCTTTGACCTGTTGGCGCATGTCCAGAGTAGGGTCAATCATCACCCCGAGATTTTTAGCCGAGGAGGTAGGCTTAGGGCAGGGACTGAGCGAGTCAGGCCACCACTCCATGGACCAAATATCTTCCTTTCCGCCGAACACCATCACCTCGGTCTTCTCCCCATTCAATTTCAGTGAATTGTAAATCATCCACTGGCTGACGGCCTCCATACAAGATCTAAATCTGGAGGCCGTTAGCTCAGTTGACTGGGAGAGAGACACGAGGATCTGGGTGTCATCCGCGTAGGAAACTACCTCCATCCCAAAAGATCTAATAAGTCTGGCAAGGGGGGTCACATAGATGTTAAAAAGGGTGAGACTAAGCGCCGACCCTTGAGGGACCCCACATTGCACAGACAGGGATGGAGATAGAAATTTTCCCAGCATTACCCTCTGTTCCCTATGATCGAGAAAAGAAGAGAGCAAACCCAGGGCTGCCCCCCGGACCCCAATCTCACCCAGTCGCGATGTTAAGATACGGGGAGATAGGGTATCGAAGGCAGCTGTGAGGTCCAGAAGGATCAGGAGGGATGTCCGACCCTCATCCACACTTATACGGATGGAGTCGAGGACCAGGGTGAGGGTGGACTCGGTGCTATGTTCCCTCCTGAAACCATGCTGGGAAGGGTCCAGGCAGCCCGAATTCTCCACAAAGGCAGCTAGATGCCCATTTAAATGGGACTCAAGCATCTTTGCAGGGGCCGGGAGCAGTGAGATGGGGCGGAAATTTTTTAAAACCCCGGGATCTAGGGAGTGTTTCTTAAGAAGAGGTTTTACCACAGCATTTTTCCACTGCTGTGGAAAGACGCCCTCCCTCAAAACCCCATTCATGATCTCAAGTAAGGGGGGTAGAAGAGATCCTCTACACTGCTTCATGATCTTAAGAGGGCAGGCATCTAGCGGAGACCCTGACTTGGTTTTCTCAAGCAGCATGTCAAGATCTTATCATATTATTATTCTTTGTATATAGGTCTCTCAAGGGAATAACAAAGACCCATAACAGTGGATAAGGTTACTCTATCTCCAGGATTAAGACTGGTACCGCAAATTGAAAATTGCGAAAGATGTAAGGAATTCGTTACTTGTAATATAGACACCTTAAGATTCGTAAAAACTTTTCTGCAATGAAATTAAATCCCTCACTGAATGTATACTAATCAATTGTCCATATACCTTTTAGATTGAAGAATTTTAATGTAGTCCTGAGGAAGGTGTGCCATCGATCTAAACACCGAAACGCGTCGACATTACTGGCTACTTTTAATTGTTTTTCTACATGTTAATGTATTGGAATATATTGTAAATGTGTTTATGAATGACTTTGATATATGTAGGAAATTTTATGTGCAAAACTTGTGTCTATATTATGCCATTTGAATACGTTTGTTTCTTTGAATAAATATGGTTTTAATGAATATTATGTTTTTTTGATATAATTTATGTGATGTTTAGTATATATACAATTGAGGAGAGAAAAGTCTAGGTGTCTTACCTTACAAAGTATACTCCACCTCCATCTAATAATCACAGAAAGGAATCCCCTTTTTTTGTCATAATATTTCCCAGTCCTTTCTGGGTTTGTCAGGGAAAACTCTCTCTTTTTCTAATATAAATTCAGTAAGGTCTCTTCCTTTGGAATTGTCAAAGTCAAATGTTAAGTAACACCACTTCCTGTGTCTTTTTTTATATACATTAATTCTCTATTGATTTTTAATATACAATGAGCATTTACAGGGATGGAAGTTTATTGATTCAGCAAGATACTGTGTAAACTAGAACTTGTGAGAAGACATTGATAACAGGAAAAACAATAAATGAAATAACCCCTCTAGATAGAGGTGATGTGGCTCAGAAGACCCCGCAGATGACCAGGGAAGGAGGATGAGGGAGAACACGAGGGGAAATGACATGGGAACAGGAAAAAAAATATGTTAGGGTGCCAGGCCCAAAGGTTGCCACCAAAAAAGACAACTCCCACTATGAAGGCCATAGCCAGCTGACTCTTACAGTGGTTGGTAAATCCTGGAATACTGACATTTTGTGAAGCAAGGTCAGACGGGCCACCAATTGCGGTGCCACCCCTAGGTTGGTCATCAAGGTATCCAAAACAAAGCCCCAGTAGCACAAAGTACTGTACAGTCTGCAGGAAATGTAAAATGTCACAGGCGAGTGCGTCACACCTTCAGCACCTTCGGCACTTGGAATCCTCCACTATATGTGCTTTATAGATCCGCTCCGGCGTCCAGTTCCAGTGGTGTAGGAAGTTGAAATAACTGAATTTCAACCTGACCTCCTGGAGGAAACTGCCATGGTCTTTCCATAGGTCGTACCCGTCCTGCTCAGACAGTGAGAGGGACAGCCTCTTCTCCCACAAACAAAGTGTGGGCAGTGGTGCTTGAAAAAGGCTGTCCATAGTGGTAACATATAATCCCACCATAGTCTCCTTCAATCTTTCCACATCAGAGTATAACTCAACATTGGGGCACTCTTCAGACCATAAGGGGGAGCACCCGGCATGTGTCGCAGGCTCTGCATGAGCTGTCGGTACTGTCAGTGATGCGATTGTGGCAGCCCATAATCACGCATGAGAGTAGCAAAGGGGGCCGACTCACCGTCCCTTACTATATCGTCAACAGATCGTATCCATCTGGTCTTCCACTGTGTAATCGGAGTTCAGATCATACTTGGCTCCAAGCAGCTCCTTGAGAAGAGCAGAGATCAGCAATGCGTTATACGTCTGAGCCAGGTGAAACTCAAGGTCAGTCAACCAACACTGTTATGCCTCACAGTGGCACTTATAGGCAGCCAAATCGTTCATCGGCCTTCCTGCACTCTCACAGCACCTGTGCAGAGGAGATGTACCCAGCGTTCTCTTCCAAGTACTGACTCAGATATTGGAACCGTCTGTGTTTGTTTTCAGGGGCTTTGTATGCCATGCTGTATACATTCTCCAATGGGCCTGAAGGGTTTACAACAGTCGAAGATTATGGTTGAGTTGCAGAAGATCATGATCAGAGGTACTGTTTGCGAGGATCAAGGTGTAAACGTTTACAATGGACGCAGGAGGTGAAAGTATAGTCCACGTCCCTCAGGTGCGTCAATCACCATGGATCCATCAAGACATGATCATCAATAATGTCAGAGAGGATGAACCGGTCTCGGGCTACCTGGTCATTTGGTTTCTGGACTTGTCAAGGTGCCATATTCCAGCACCCCCCTCATGAATACCCCGGCTGTCCCAAAGGAGAGCAGGAGTTTGGTCAGCCGCTGGGGCATAGATATAGCCCACACACAAAGACTCATTGAGAATCTGAACCTTGGCAAAAATATATCTGCCCAGGGTGGTCCCACCATGTTTGCAGTGTGCAAACCCCCAGGGATTTGTGAAAACAGATGTCCAACCCACTCTCCCCATGTTCCAAAGGAGTAGATGGCTGTGTAAGGGTAGTCTGGATCCTGCTGGCATGAAGTACCGTACTCATCCAATCCCTTCTGAATGTATCATGTTCACTAGGTGACAGGTGTGTGTCCTGGAGCAATGCTACATCAAGGCGGTGCATCCTCTGAAATGAGAGGATTTTCTGTCTCTTGAAAAAATAGGTCAGGCTGTTGTCATTAAGGGGCATATTTACAAGGAAGTGGTGGAGCACGGCGTTGGCCTCCTTGGCTTAACAGAAGTATAAGTAGGGCTGGCGCACAGCTAATTTTATATCCCAGTTGATCCTAAAGTTTTAGGTGCTATACGAGTGATGTCAGGCGTCCCGCGACATCCAATGTAGCAATGGTTTCCAGTATTATAAATTTGGATGCTCATAAGGATTGTACTATAATATACTAAAGATGAATGAACTAACAAAATGCCTACAACATACTAAAGAGAAACTATGAATAAAAAATCATGATTACAAACTGTTCTTGAAAGTATTTGTGAGAAACCTCTGCCACCACAGAGGGAATACAGTGTGCATACAAGGATGGGGCCAGTGTCCCACTGACCCCACAACATAGCCTGTCTCCTTGGCTTAACGCCACGCTCTCCACTTCTGAAATGCAGGGCTACACCGTATTTACAAGAATACGGTGCAGCCCTGCATTTCTCCCTGTGCTGGTGCTGAATTTAGCTGCCTAGCGCCAATGCAGGCAGCCTTGCACCATACTGCAAGGGTGCCTGCGTTGAGGGGAGCAGGCCTGCCAAGTACCATGCATCAGGGGTTAGACTAACACATTTCAATGTGGTGGTCCGCATCACCATACTGAAATGCAAAGTCACACATTTTTATGGCTTCCTGAGCTGTCAAGTGCTGGAGCGCTGCTATAATAATTAGAAGTCAAACTGAGCAAAGCTGGCAGCGCACGTTTAGGGGTTCTGGTTTAGCTACATTCAGGCATGTTATGTATGTTGTTATGTTAAGTTAATTTCTATAGCGCATTACTCACCCGGGGGCATCTCAGCGCTCGCCTAGAAATTTGGCCCGAGGACTGAAGGTCAGAACAGAGTTAGAACAGGAATGCTTTTAGTTGTTTCCTAAAGGTGCTGTATATGGAAATTTTGTTTAGGGACAGCAGTAGTTTATTCCAGTATCTTGGGGCCAGATACGAAAAAGCTTTTCCACCAGTCTGACTCAAATGTATACGAGGAACCTGTAGAAGGCCTAGAGTACTGGATCTGAGATCTCTGTTCGGTGTATGAAAGGTGAGTTTCTTTTGTAGATAGTAAGGGCCTCTGCCATTCAGCGCATTGTAAGTGAGACAACAGATTTTGAAAAAGGATCCAATGCAGCTCTCTCAGCAAGAGAGCAGAAGGGGAGCCAGCAGGGCCGGTCAGTAAAATTCTGGCCGCCGTGTTCTGAATCACTTGAAATTTAGTAAGCAGGGTCTCTCCCATTTCCGCCAACAGAGCATTACCATAGTCTAATTGGCTGATGACCATCGCTTGAACTGAGGTTCTTCGATGATTAGTGGGCAAGTAGGGAAGAATTTTGTGGAGTAAACGCATACTATAGTAGCAGGAGCTAGTAGTGGCAGCAATGTGGTCTTTCATGGGTAATGACTGATCTAATTTCAGGCCTAGATTCTTAACACATTTTTTAGGAACAGGAGCTGGTCCCAATAGTGAGGGCCACCATTCATCAGACCAGCTAGCTGAGGCTTTCCCCGTTAGCATGACCTCGGTTTTTCCAGGATTCAACTGGAGCCAGTTCTGTGTCATCCAGCTAGAGATTACAAGCATTCCGCGGGAGAACCGCAATTTCTCTGCTTCTATCTTTGGGCCAATAGTAAATATAAGCTGAGTATCACCAGCATATGAAATTATCTCAAAACCTAGCTGTTCTACACATTTTTCTAACAGATGTGGCCCTAGCATGATAGTTTGCGTTCTGTCTGACAAGTTCTGCAACCACCTCAAGGCTGTCCCTTGAATGCCATAGGAAGCTAGTCTCTCCGCGAGCACTAAATGTGAGATGGTATCAAAAGCCGCCGAGAGATCTAGAAGGATCAGTACTACTGATCCTCTAATGTCTATTTTCTGTCTGAGTGAGCCAGTTACAGCGAGCATGGCAGTCTCGGTACTGAAGCCCGGTCGAAAACTGGATTGTGATGGATCCAGAATTTCGTTGGACTCCAGGTATAGACTTAGTTGCTTTAGTAAACTCAATTGCACTTGAACCCTACCTTAGTTTTGTCACTAGGCCATTCCATAGGTTCCTCCTGACCAAGTTCAGATTCAATCTGATTCATTTTTATTTGGGTAGCTTTGAAACATGGGAAAAACCAGTGTTAGCCCCCCCCTTGTACCTGTGATAACTTTTCGGTTCAAGATACCTTGCATTTTGTCATGTTTTGTGGTTTTTTTACAGAGCCTAGGAAAAAACATTTGTTACCTGTTTTAAAGGAGGCAGGTTTCTCCCAGGTGAGACCAGCCTTGCTCTACATTCAATCATTGAGTAACATTCGTATCACATTTTGCATGGCACATTTTTTAGTGGCGGCGGCTAGAACTAAATCACGTAAGACAGTATTGGGCTTCTCCTAATGAGTTTTATTTTATACATTTTTAAATATTGAAAAAATGTTCTATATAGCCCAAACAAAAGAACTTTATCACACGTATTCGATTAGCATGAAATTGTACAATAGATTTTTATCTGTATATAAATGTTTTTATCTCTTTGTATGATTTTTAACTAAATCGAATAAAGATTTCTTGACTGACTGACTTAGTTGCTTGTTAATTCTACTTTCCAGCAGCTTGCCCAATAAGGGTAGCAAAGAAATAGGGCAGTAGTTGCTGTGTTCTCAGGATCTGCAGTCGGTTTCTTCTATATTGGACGTACGAACGCTTCCTTCCATGTTATTGGAATGGTACCTGATTGTATTGAATAATTATAGATATTTAGAATTGCTGATGCGCAACTAGTGGCTAATAGGGCCATTGTCTTTGGAGGATAAAGAGCTCGGAATGAGCGGAGGAGAATGCATTGGAAACTTCCTCAAGCGTGGTTAATTCGAAACAATCTAAGGTGCTAGCTGCCATTATTTCTAAGCCCTCTGTTCTAGTAGAGGCTTGAAGGTCTTGAGAGGTGATTGATGAAAAGTTACCATAAATATTAAAGATCTTTTCTTGAAAATAGATTGCTAACAAATTACAAAAATCTTGGGTTTCCATAGGCGATTGTCTACAGACTTGAGGAGATAAGAAGTCTCTTACTATATTAAAAAGGGCCTTTGGGACGTTACTGGCACGTTCAATTTGGTTAAGTATAAATAGACGTCTGGCTGATTATAAATTCAGATGACAGCTAGACAAGGATTGTTTAAGCCGTAGTTTGTTTCTGCGGGTCTTTACTAACTCGCCAAAGTCTCTCCAATCTCTTGCATTTGGATTTTTCAATCTTTAGCTCCGAAGTGCACCAGGGGGCTGATGGTGGACATTGGGGAGAGCCATAGTTTTTTTGTGGGATCACAGAATCCAAAGATGTCACAGGTTAGATGATCGATATTAGAAAAGATTAGGTCTAACGAGTGGCCAGCTAGATGAGTTGGGCCTGTAACTCTTTGGGTGAGTTCAATCATGTCAAGAGTAGAGAGGAGTTCATTAACCTCAGGGTTCGTATGATTTTCACCATGAAAATTAAAATCCCCCAACAAAAGAAATTTATTTGAGGAGAGCGCATGTATAGCAATTAGACCTATAAGTTGGTCTGTGAAATTGGTCTTAGTTCCGGGGGGTCGGTATATTAGTGCACAGTTCCAACTGTCTGCGGGTGATGTAATAATCTTGAAAATTCCCAGTTCTATACTTTCATGCATGGTACTCAGATCCATCATGTGAGACATCCTGTGATTCTGGGCAAATCATTCAATATCCCCGTGCCAAACAAAAATGAATGTGTCCATCTATAAAGCAACTGGGGCTCATATAAAGCACTATGATTCCCGATATCTTCGGGTCGAGTGCAAGCTTAATGAAACTCCGAAAAAAATGCTGGGGACATTCCTATTCCAACTCGAATGCTAACCCTATGAAGCACCCTTTAACTTTAGGGCTACTTACACAAACACGGACTGTAATCCTAGTCACAGAGTTTCAAACCCAATACTTCTTGAAGTAAGCCTAAAGGAGGTTCTGGCGATGCCCCACCAAAAGAACCAGTGGAGGCCAAGTTGCGTGAAGTTTGGGTGGTTTCCTAGGGTCAGCTCAAACTGCATTGGTTTAGGGAACGCGACTCTTCCCCCTTCAAGATTTTGACATCAGCCGCTGTAATAGTGGTGTATGTGCTGTCTATAAATTATTTTAAGGGTCTGAGCAACCCCTGGTAATAAGCACTGAATGCCCATGCTCTTCCAGAACAAGGGCTGTCTGTCCCCTGTCAACACTCAGCATTTCTGTAAGGAACCTGTTACGTTTCAGCCCCACACAGGGCCAAACTAGTTCTCGTGGATCTCTAGGACCAAACACTCCGGTCCCGTGATCGGAGTCGATCAGCAGCCCTAGTTTTGTTGTTTTTGCCTGAATTGCTCACCCCATTGTCTGCTAAAGGTGGGTTTATGAGAGAGAGTTTAGTGTTCACTGGCCAACCGCCTACAGGTGCTGCTGGAGAGGGTGTAGAATAGGGTCAAGTCAAGTCAGAGAATTTATATAGCGCACTACATACCCAGAGGGTCGCAAGGCGCTTAGGAAGGGCAGGAGGATTACTTGTCAAATATCCACGTTTTAAGTTGCTTTCTGAATGCTAGGTGGTTCTGGGTGAGGCGAAGGTGAGCGGGGAGTGAGTTCCATGTTTTAGCAGCCAGGTATGAGAAGGATCTGCCTCCCATGGTGGTCTTGTTGATGCGAGGTACAGTGGCGAGGGCTTGGTTGGAAGAACGTAGTTGGCGGGAGGGGGTGTAGAAGGACAGTCGTGAGTTGAGGCATTCCGGTCCGATGTCGTAGAGTGATTTGTGTGCGTGGGTTAGCAGTCGGAAAGTGATTCTCTTATTGACGGGTAGCCAGTGGAGGTCTTTCAGGTGACCAGAGATGTGTTCGTTGCGCGGGATGTCTAATATGATCCTGGCTGAGGCGTTTTGGATTCGTTGGAGTTTCTTCTGGAGTTTAGCGGTAGTACCTGCGTAGAGGGTGTTTCCGTAGTCCAGTCGGCTCGTGACCAGAGCATGGGTGACTGTTTTCCTGGTTTCGGTGGGGATCCAGCGAAATGTTTTTTTGAGCATGCGAAGAATGTTGAAGCAGGATGAGGATACGGCGCCGACTTGTCTGTTCATTGAGAGTGAAGAATCCAGGATGACGCCTAGGTTCCGTGCGTGGTCAGTCGGGATGGGTGCTTTTCCAAGGGCTTCCGGCCAAGTTTAGTGTTCACTCGCCAGCCGCCTACAGGTGCTGCTGGAGAGGGTGTAGAATAGGTTTGGTTTGACAGATATGATGAGGGACGGCAGACCTTTTCCATGGAGTGGCTCTGTTAGCAGATAAATTTACACACTCTTGCTAGCAGTACTAACAGTGTCACACAGGGCATGGCATCACCATCATTGTTCCTTTGTAAAGCGTACATGTTTTTATTACTTTCATGTTTTACATCTCAAACCTTGATTTCCAAACCTGTGCTGAATATTCCCACCTACAACAAATAACGAGAGAAATGCCAGTACTGATGATATTTATTCAGTTATCATACTTAACATCCACACCAAGAAAACTAATTCAAAATGGGGTATTTGCTCATTACTCGCAATTTTTTATTTTTGAAATTTAGCAGTTATTACAAAATTTTTCTATTTTATAAAAAGAGAAGCATATAGGAAATGAGGACACATCAAAAACCGCATTCAATAGAAACTTCATACATTCTAGGACTTCAATCATATCACAATCAACACAGCATTCATCGCATTCATATCTCAATCAGTCATACCGCATACTACCAATATAATAAAACAAAGAATATACTGGATCTGCACAAATTATACAATCATTTAGTACAATTTAAAGAAGTTACATTCCTGTCTGTTGATGAATTTAGAATCATTCATTAGAACTTAATACAGTAAAAGGTAATGTACATAGGGTGGTGAGGAGCTAGGGAGTAATAATGCCCCCTAGATACTCAAGCAGACCAGTAGGAAAAATGGCCTACGCGTTTCAAATCCCCTATTGTTCGTCAGGGATTCTCATCAGGGCCTCAGACATACCCAATAGCCTGAACGTGCGGTCTAAGGAAGTCAAAGACGGGAGGCTTCTCTAGAGTGAAATAACCTTAAGAATTGGAGGCAACCAGCCGGAAATGAAAAGCTGTGACCTGGATGAAGATCAGGAAAAACAGGGGGGGGCACTCCGTATTTCAATTTGGTATTTTCTATTCGCCTAAGTCAACATTCCAAAAGGGAATTGTATCTTAAAAGACTAAGAGCTGGTGCCGGTCTCCTTAGCGTGTTGGGGAGGCAGCGTCAGCACATACCAATTCAGTCGGCGTGTGCTTAAGAATTTAATCCAGCGCGGTTACTCTAAGGTCGGTAGCTGAGTGACCGGGCGCTACTTTTTCACGCAGGCGCGTTGCGGAACCCAGCTAGGTAGTGGCAGCGTCAGCACATCCCCGGTAAGTCGGACGTGTACTTAAGGAGTCAATCCCACACGATCTATGCAGAGTCTGTCGGCGTGTAACAGAGCGCTGTTCTCTCGCGCCTGCGTTGATTGTGATATGATTGAAGTCCTAGAATGTATGAAGTTTCTATTGAATGCGGTTTTTGATGTGTCCTCATTTCCTATATGCTTCTCTTTTTATAAAATAGAAAAATTTTGTAATAACTGCTAAATTTCAAAAAGAAAAAATTGCGAGTAATGAGCAAATACCCCATTTTGAATTAGTTTTCTTGGTGTGGATGTTAAGTATGATAACTGAATAAATATCATCAGTACTGGCATTTCTCTCGTTATTTGTTGTATAGGCTCAGCCTTGCTGATCAGAGCCAACCCCATTTTTGTTTTCACACGAATATTCCCACCTAGCAGCTCATCTGGACGTGGGAGGAGGGGGCCTGATCAAGTCACTTATTGCGATCAGTGAGGATAATTAAGTGGTGATAAACAGGTTCGACATTGAAATCCATCGGCTTTGAGTCTCTGTGTTGTCCCCTTTAAGATTTGACCAGCCAACAGTGTTACATCAGGCCCCTCACACCTCTCCGATGAGAAACACCCTAGACCAGTGGTCTTAAAATTTTTTAATGCCATGCCCCTAACCCCACAGTGATCGTCGGGCTCCCCTCAGAATTTTTCACAATTATTCTATTCATTTTTCATTTCATTAAACTTTATTCGGTTTCAAAAAATAAAACCATAAAAGTTACATTTTATCAGCAATACAAACAAGTTTAAAAGAGGGCGGCACAGGTCAGGTTACATAAATCCAAGGGGCCATTACACAGGGGATTTCATAGAAATATGGAAAATCACAATATAATATTAAAAACAATTCATAATAGTACAGTTACGTCCCAATCGGTTAAAAGTCCAGACTTTTCCTGTATCTTAGGGAACATTTTAAAAAGCCTACAATCATCGGGATACATTCAAGTTTTAGCAATTGCAGGTAAAACAAAGCTGGACGGGCCTGTGAAAAGTTTAGTTTCTTTAAAAGAGATTTTAAAAACAGTCTGCGGGGGGCCTCATAAAAATCACAAATAAGGACAAAGTGTAACAGGTCCTGTGGAGACAGATTGTCGCAGCCACAGGGTGCTAACACCTGTCCTTTATGGCCCCCCCATGTACTGCCAGTAAAAGTTGAAAATAATCCAATGCACAAATCTTTTGTGCATTGACAGAGGCCATGAGATATAATCCTCCATTCCGGGAGAGGTTCTGAGCATTAGATGTTTGCGAACTCCGATTTTCAGGAGTTCCTGCTCCTCACGCTTAACCTGCTTGCGCACTAGATAGGATTCCCTCACAAAGGCCACGTCTGCCTTTGTTATGCACTCTCCAAATGTCCCAGCTCACTAAAAGACTTCATTAAGTATTTAAACCATGGTATTACAGACATATGGTCCAAATTCAGCAGTTCCCTGTATATTTTGTGTGTGAGAACGAGATCCTTATTTAGCCAACTTTTCAGCCAGAAGAGCAGGGGGCGCAAACCCAGAGCATCACTGATATATTGGGTGCCAGTTTCTTCATGAACAGAGAAATTTGGTGCCCCTTGAAGGACCCCCAACAGTTGTTTTAAGAAGGTGTTTTCAGTCACCTGGATCCCTTCCACTCTGGTGAACCCCCACAGCTCGCTCCCATAAGTGGCTGTAGATACACTCCTGGCTTGATACATTTTCAGCATTGCGGCCACTGGACGTTTACCCATCTTTTTCTAACAAAAGAGAGGGACCCAAGTTCCAAAGGGGTAGGGTGCCAAAAGACAAATTGTCAAGAAAGTTTTCCCCTTGGGGTGAACTAACAAATAGCCAACATTTATATCCACATCATTACAGACAACATTGGTTTGAGCAACAGATACGGAGCAAATTGAAAATAACAATAATAAAAATTCTTTTAAAAGTATACATTTTATAACAGTATGAATTAAAAAACATAATATTTACACCAATCAAAAATACAAATATAGTTATACACATAATATTACATCCAGTGGGACAAAAAATGAGGAAGATGATTCCAATTAAAATGAGGGGAATACATTAGCCAAAGAATCTAATCACACTCAAAATCCTATGCTAATAGTGTAGTCGGAGTAATTGTGTTCCAGAGACTTAATGTATCACAACTCAAATGCATCGACACGTTTCGGTTTGGTGCTTGTATTTAAAGCCAACACCTTCTTCAGGATTAAAAATTCAATTCCCACACTTCATAAAAATATCTTTCGGCAGGTCAAACAGAGGCCTCAGACCTTCAACCTTGTCCACGATACCATATAATGGTTATCTGTTTATAGTTAGTTGATCCTATGGATTCGACAATAGGCGCAGAACAGAATGGTCAAGGTTATACTTCCCAGTTATCTGAATTTTATTTCACATTTATATGTAGCACGATACACTACAAATAAGATAGTGCCGACTTCCAAAGGCTCTTGCCTGCAAAGCTGTGAATAGCAGCATTGCTCCTAGATACCTCCCCCCTCTTCTTCTTAGTCAAGGGGTACCAGTTCAAGCTTTCGTCCAAGAGGACACCCAAGTATGAGAAGGTAGAGGTTGTTGGCACTCTCGTTCCATTTACCACTAGGGGATATTGTCGCTTAGATCGGGGCTCTACCTGCATAATGAACGATTTTGCAATATTTATGGCCAGATCTCTTTCTGCCATGAACCCCCGAAATGTGTTAAGCAGGATTTGCAGGCTTTTAGTGGTGCGTGCCAGGAGAACCGTGTCGTCTGCGTATAGCAAGACGGGCAGTCCCCTGTCACCCACGTACAGAAAATCAACCCCAGTTTCCTGCAGAGTCCGGTCCAGATCGTTTATATAAAGGTTAAAAAGAAAGGGGGCTAGGATACATCCCTGACGTACCCCCCTTTCTATGTTAAAATCCCAATTGACCCTTAGATCTTGCGAGACCTAATGTTTGCCCTGGTCTCTCTGTGGAGATCTTTCAGGAAATCCACCAGATTAGGTTCAACCCCCATGGCCTCCATGGACCCCCACAGCCCTTCCTGATTAACACAGTCGAAGGCTGAGGATAGGCCCATGAATGCCATGTAGATTGTTCCTTGGCGGGCAATGGTATATTTTCCCAGTATAAGGTAGAGATTGACGCATTGTGCCACAGTAGATCTTCCTGGGCGGAACCCATATTGCACTTCAGATATAATGTTATTTTCTTCCGCCCATTCGCTCAGTCTGTTCAACACTACTCCCCCTACGACTTTCACAACGGAATCAATGAGGGAGATAGGTCTATAGTTCGTTGTGCAATTCCGATCCCCCTTTTTAAATACTGGGACTATTGTAGAGGATCCCCAGGATTCAGGGCATCCAGCCTTTACTGCTGCATTCAGCACTGCCACCAAGACTGGCACCCACAAAGATAGGTTGGATTTAAAAAGATCAGGTGTAGCACCGTAAGGGCCTGGAGCCTTTTTACAGGTAAGGTTGTTGATACTGTTTTCCACCTCTTGTGCTGTAAATATAATCTCGTTCCCACGCTGTAAATTTAACTGCAGCGCGGGGACAGACGTTGTGCATTTAAAAATAGCACTAAAGTGAGCCACCAATTCCTCCTCTGTTATATTTGTACCCAGGTCTTCGGATTTATTGATTAAAAATAATGGGCTGTTAATAATATTCCAAAATCTAGAGATGCTAGATAAAGTCAGGGGTTCTAAGAGTTCCCGCCAAATGTCCTCCTTCACTTCCCTTTTGCGAAGACCTATCCGCTTTTTGTATGCAGCTTGTGCAGAGCGAATTAGGCCGTTGTCCCTAGGGGTACTCTTTAAGGCAGCCTTTAGTTCTCTAGCAGCTTTTGAGCATGAGTGGTCAAACAATTTTGGGTTGTCATTGGTCTTACTCTGGCCACCAACAGTTACCAGGATCCCAACTTTATTAATTATACCTTTAAAGGCATTTATAGTGCCCATGGCAGAGGACTCTGGGTCTAAACAATGCAGGAATTCCGCTTTACATGATTCTTGTAAATTTTCCTAGAACAGTGAGGGTGTTACCTGGGTCCACTTAAGACGCCGCCTGCTACTGGTTGTCTTAAGGGTTCCACCGCCTCGCCTGTACTAGCTCCTTCCTTTGTAAAAGGTTATCACTTATTCTAACACAGACGGGGTTGTGGTCACTGAAGGGACTTTCCATGGTTGTGTAACCCAATACCAAGGTATGGAAATTAGTAGAGACTAATATATGATCTATAAATGACCCACCATGGCATCCTTTAAAAGTAGGTACTTTTTGTATACTCAGTGGAGGTAACAAGCTTGTGGCTGGGAAGAGGTCAAAATCATTTAACACTTCATTTAGGGCATCCCCTTGTGTAGTATGCTCAAAATGTAAGCCCTTCACCTTCGGGCAACCTAGTTCGTTCATTTTAGAAAGCCCAGGCGCTCCACATGGGTGTATGTTAAAGTCCCTGTGCTGTTTCTTTGTGGTCCACAGTGCAACTTAACAAACTTATCCAGCTCAGTAATCTTACTACTTTCTTCCCTATTAACAGCGTTGTAAAAATGTATTAGGCAAAAACTGAGGTTTCCTCGTTCGAGAGCAATAGCCTGTAAGTCTCTATTCAAAGAAGAAATAGACTTAATTTTACTTTTTTAGGGACAAGGAAGTGAAAATAACCAGCCCTCCCATAGCTCTCCCTCTAGCTACGGGAGTCGCGGGAACATAGAAGGCTTTGTACCTCTCAAGAAAAAGCTTGCAGTCGACCAACCAACCAGGTCTCCTGCAAACATATAACTGAGAAGTTACTAATGAACTGGATCCAGATAGGGTCGATGATCTTGTCAGCTATGTTCCATGAAAGGATGTTAAAAGTATGAGTCTCGTGAGAACCAGCTGTGGAGGCTGTAATTAAGATCTGGGAGGGTGTGGCCGTATGGGTTCCAAACAATGCACCAGGTATATCTCTCTGTGTCAGCACTGGAGCTGTTAGCTTTGCACTTGGTGAAACGGCTGGTTCTGTGCTCGTGTGTCCAGTACCCTATGTAACTGGTATGTTATTTGCAGATGGCTGAACTAACTGGGGTGGAAACACTATACTACCATTTAGTCAGTCGCACTCACTCAACCCAGATAGGGCTTCAAATCTATTCTGACCCTGGGTAAAGACACCCCAGGGCTTAGCCCTGTCTGCGTCAAATCTATTCAATTCCTGCGCAGGGACTCTCCGGGGGTTGACACTGACCATCCATTGGCTAGATCTGCAAGTTCTATTATCTGCCACTAAATTTAGAGGCCAGGATGGCTTTTTATTGCGATAGTGATATTCCCTGTCGTGTTGTTGCTTGTCGCCTACAGCGCATAGAATACAGGACAACAGGTATGTGATTATATCTTCTTTTATTTCTCGAGTGGGGAGCGGGTCACAGCACGTCTGTCCTCTTCCTTGGTCGTAGCTATACTGTCCTCTTCCTGTCCCCTGACCGGATGTGGTGTCCGGTGACCTGGTCACCTCCCTCATGACCCACAGGGTCCTAGTGTCCTCGGTCCCTACTTGTCAGGTCAATCTGTCCTGTTGCCCTGTCTGTCGTCTGTTTGTCAAGTCACGACATCTCCCCCTTTGTTGCAAACAAAAGTTTGTGGTACAGTTCTGATGGTCAATTCTGCGCCACCACCCTTTACATCATTGACTCATTGTTGCAGTGAGAGAGAGAGAGAGAGAGAGAGCGAGAGAGATGTCATCATTGACTGGTCTCTCTACTTTCTGACTCCTATGTTTTATCGCTTAGTCTCTTTGTCTCCTTGCATTCCTTTTCGGTTGCTGTTCTCTGCCATCGTCTTTTTCTTTTGTTTGGTTGTTGTATCCTGCTGCTCTCCGCGGGCCAGCTTCTATTTTTCCACTTCTGACTCCTTGTCATGTGCCCAATGTCCTGGGCCAGCTGGCGCTACCTCTGTTGGCTCCTCTCTTTCTATGGCCGCCCTTTGGTTTGCCTGGTCTTTCAGTTGTTCTTTTTCGTGCCCTTCCTCTTTTTCTGATCCCTGTTTCTTCTCTTTGCTTGTTTTCAGCATGTTGTTCATTTTCTTTTTTGTTGTACGTCATAGTTATGAGACCCATTGTTTGGGCGGCGTTGTTGCTTAGCAGGCATGGTCCTGGTACGTCGCCTTTCAACACATGTATGTCTTCTTTGTTCTTTTTGTCTTTATATGTCAGTTCCCTTGTGAACTTTCCTAAGTTTGTTACCTCTTTCCTTGACCCCCAGGTGAAGATCTTCACTTTGGACGCTCTCAGTGTCGGCATTGACTCCATTTTCTCATATTCTGATGCACACATGACATTGCATGTTGCACCACTGTCCAGTACAAATTCTGCTTCATGTTCTCCGACTCCTATCTTTGCCAGGTCCATCTTTTCCTGGGTGCTATTGCCTGTGCGAGTTGTTGTCTCTCCTTTTCTGTTTTCCCCACTCAGTTTTATGTGGACCTCCGACATGTGGTACAGTCTTTCCAATTTCTCTTCTTCCTCATCTTCGCCTGATCCTCGCGATGAGCTTCTTCTTTCTCTGTCGACATATCTGACGTGTCTTGTTGTCGACTCTTGTTGTCTTCCTGTTGTTCTCCTGTCATCTCTGAGTTGTGCGCTTTGGCACATACTGGCGTAATGATTCCTCCCGTTACATCTCCTGCAGGTCTGGCCAAACGCGGGGCACGGACCTCTGTGTGGAAATTCCATTCCACATTTGTAGCATGTTCCTTCGTGTTGTCTCCTCTCTGTTTGTTCTCCCCGGTCATTCCTCCACCGGCCTGTGCGATATTTGTTCGTCACGTAGTGTGCAGTTTCTATTTCGACGTTCTTCCCTCTTTCAATTTCTTTAGCATGTGCCGTTGCTCTCGCCTCTGCTCTTGCCAGAGACAGGATGTTCTCCAATGAGATCAGTTCTTTGAGGATTCTTGCCCTGAATCCTGTGTCGCGACAGCCTTCAATGATCCATAGTCTTATTGCTTGTTCGTTGTCAAACTTGTCAAACTCACAATGTGTCACTAATTTCCTCAGCCTTGTCGCAAAGTCATCCAGCGTCTCATCCACTTGTTGACATGCAATAGTGAATGTGTATCGTTCGAAGTCAATATTCCGTTGTGGGTCGAATTTGGCCGTTAGGCATTTCTTTAGTGTCTCATATGTCTTTATTTCTTCGGCTGGTAGTGTCACTAGAAGTTCTTCGATGTCATCCCCTGCTAGGTTCAGCAGTAACCCTAGTCTCTTTCCTTCTGTGACGTCTGTTGCTTCCATATATCTTTCAAACCGTCTGATCCACTTCTCCCACCTTATTCCTGTTTGTGGCTCCGATAGGTTGAACGGCAGTGGCCTTCTGTATTGTGCGCTGGGCTTCGGGTCTGCCATTCTTGCCTTCTTCCCTTTATCTGCTCTTTCTTCTTTTGTTCACCTTTTTTTTCTTTTTCTTCTTTTGTTCACCTTTTTTTATTCTTTCCTCTTTTGTCCTTTTATTGTCTTTTTCTGCTTCTTCTTCTTTTGTTTTACTTTATTTTAACTTTATCTAGTTTCTTTTCTCTTGTGTCTTCTTTGTTTCCTGTGTCTCCTTTATTTCCCCTTTTCTTCTTCTTCTTCTTCTTTTCATTTTACTTTATTTTAGCCTTTTCTAGGCTTTCCTTGTCCTTTTCTTGTCCTTTTCTTGTCTTTTTCTGCTTCTTTTATTCTTTTGTTTGATTCTGAGATGGCCGTTCTGTTGATTCTTGTTACTGTGGAGCTCTTTTTGTGCCTCCTATTCTTTTTCTTCTTTATTTCCCCTGTGTTCTGCTTATTCTTCGATTCTGCCTGTCTTTACCCAGATAGGGCTTCAAATCTATTCTGACCCTGGGTAAAGACACCCCAGGGCTTAGCCCTGTCTGCGTCAAATCTATTCAATTCCTGCGCAGGGACTCTCCGGGGGTTGACACTGACCATCCATTGGCTAGATCTGCAAGTTCTATCATCTCTCACTAAATTTAGAGGCCAGGATGGCTTTTTATTGCGATAGTGATATTCCCTACTCTCTTTTGCCCTATAAAAGTAACCCAGGGGTAGTGCCTGTATGCCACGGGCTTTGTACAATGGCCCAGTTGCGGCCTCCCTGAGTATTCTCTCAGCATATACAGGGTTACTAAAATTCACCACCATGCAGTCCCCCCTGCCCTGTTTCCTAGAGCCTCCAACCCAGGCAACTCGCCGTACCATATTGATGTTATGTGCAAATTTGGGGCCTACAGATGTGTTCCTATGCAACCAATGCATAACTTTATTTTTTAACTGATCGTAATCCTCCGTTGCATCGTTCATGAGAGGCGGGGCACTTCCTATATTTCCGACATCTTTAGCTACTATTTCGATACTTTCTAGTGGGTCCTGTTTCCGACCCCCCCCAGGGTTTAAAACTCAATTCCGCTGCTCTGTTACTCGTTTTATGGACTGTAGCTCCTAAAGCCCCTGTGTTTTGTGAGTGTAAAAGCTCTTCCTGCCCCATGGCAGGCACCCTTGGAGTATCAGTATCAGTAGTAGCTGGTGTAACATCTACGGCAGTACCTCCAAGATTGATTAAAGATTGTATGTTATTTTGTTGTGCGGCTATTATCTGCTCGATGTTGTGTAGCTTTGTGTATAGTGGACCTAGTTTCTCCTCTAGGATGCTGTTCAGGGTACACTTAAAGGCTTCTATTAATGGCAAATCCGACATTGTCTGATCTACCCTACCTGTGATGCTGGTGAAATTGCTTTTACGCTTTTTGGCTTGGCTACCCATCTCGTTGCCCTTCCTCTTAATACTGCCAACAGGGCATCGCACCCCCCCATTATGGTGTGGTGAGAAGGGCAGGCAGATGGCCTTAGAGTTACTGCCAGTGTTAACAGCAGAACTGGTGCCCCCCTCCTGGGATGCCACCGTTAATTGAGTAGATTGAACAACCCCTTGTTTATTGAGTTGAATGACAGTGGGGCTTAGGGGGATGTAACACCTAACGCTGGTTCTACACCCAGGGAGAGGACCCCCAGGCTTAGAGTATCTGGATTGAGTAGATTGAACAACCCCTTGTTTATTGAGTTGAATGACAGTGGGGCTTAGGGGAATCGATGTAACACCTAACGCTGGTTCTACACCCAGGGAGAGGACCCCCAGGCTTAGAGTATCTGGATTGAGTAGATTGAACAACCCCTTGTTTATTGAGTTGAATGACAGTGGGGCTTAGGGGAATCGATGTAACACCTAACGCTGGTTCTACACCCAGGGAGAGGACCCCCAGGCTTAGAGTATCTGGATTGAGTAGATTGAACAACCCCTTGTTTATTGAGTTGAATGACAGTGGGGCTTAGGGGAATCGATGTAACACCTAACGCTGGTTCTACACCCAGGGAGAGGACCCCCAGGCTTAGAGTATCTGGATTGAGTAGATTGAACAACCCCTTGTTTATTGAGTTGAATGACAGTGGGGCTTAGGGGAATCGATGTAACACCTAACGCTGGTTCTACACCCAGGGAGAGGACCCCCAGGCTTAGAGTATCTGGATTGAGTAGATTGAACAACCCTTTGTTTATTGAGTTGAATGACAGTGGGGCTTAGGGGAATCGATGTAACACCTAATGCTGGTTCTACACCCAGGGAGAGGACCCCCAGGCTTAGAGTATCTGGATTGAGTAGATTGAACAACCCCTTGTTTATTGAGTTGAATGACAGTGGGGCTTAGGGGAATCGATGTAACACCTAACGCTGGTTCTACACCCAGGGAGAGGACCCCCAGGCTTAGAGTATCTGGATTGAGTAGATTGAACAACCCCTTGTTTATTGAGTTGAATGACAGTGGGGCTTAGGGGAATCGATGTAACACCTAACGCTGGTTCTACACCCAGGGAGAGGACCCCCAGGCTTAGAGTATCTGGATTGAGTAGATTGAACAACCCCTTGTTTATTGAGTTGAATGACAGTGGGGCTTAGGGGAATCGATGTAACACCTAACGCTGGTTCTACACCCAGGGAGAGGACCCCCAGGCTTAGAGTATCTGGATTGAGTAGATTGAACAACCCTTTGTTTATTGAGTTGAATGACAGTGGGGCTTAGGGGAATCGATGTAACACCTAACGCTGGTTCTACACCCAGGGAGAGGACCCCCAGGCTTAGAGTATCTGGATTGAGTAGATTGAACAACCCTTTGTTTATTGAGTTGAATGACAGTGGGGCTTAGGGGAATCGATGTAACACCTAACGCTGGTTCTACACCCAGGGAGAGGACCCCCAGGCTTAGAGTATCTGGATTGAGTAGATTGAACAACCCCTTGTTTATTGAGTTGAATGACAGTGGGGTTAGGGGAATCGATGTAACACCTAACGCTGGTTCTACACCCAGGGAGAGGACCCCCAGGCTTAGAGTATCTGGATTGAGTAGATTGAACAACCCCTTGTTTATTGAGTTGAATGACAGTGGGGCTTAGGGGAATCGATGTAACACCTAACGCTGGTTCTACACCCAGGGAGAGGACCCCCAGGCTTAGAGTATCTGGATTGAGTAGATTGAACAACCCTTTGTTTATTGAGTTGAATGACAGTGGGGCTTAGGGGAATCGATGTAACACCTAACGCTGGTTCTACACCCAGGGAGGGGACCCCCAGGCTTAGAGTATCTGGATTGAGTAGATTGAACAACCCCTTGTTTATTGAGTTGAATGACAGTGGGGCTTAGGGGAATCGATGTAACACCTAACGCTGGTTCTACACCCAGGGAGAGGACCCCCAGGCTTAGAGTATCTGGATTGAGTAGATTGAACAACCCCTTGTTTATTGAGTTGAATGACAGTGGGGCTTAGGGGAATCGATGTAACACCTAACGCTGGTTCTACACCCAGGGAGAGGACCCCCAGGCTTAGAGTATCTGGATTGAGTAGATTGAACAACCCCTTGTTTATTGAGTTGAATGACAGTGGGGCTTAGGGGAATCGATGTAACACCTAACGCTGGTTCTACACCCAGGGAGAGGACCCCCAGGCTTTGAGTATCTGGATTGAGTAGATTGAACAACCCCTTGTTTATTGAGTTGAATGACAGTGGGGCTTAGGGGAATCGATGTAACACCTAACGCTGGTTCTACACCCAGGGAGAGGACCCCCAGGCTTAGAGTATCTGGATTGAGTAGATTGAACAACCCCTTGTTTATTGAGTTGAATGACAGTGGGGCTTAGGGGAATCGATGTAACACCTAACGCTGGTTCTACACCCAGGGAGAGGACCCCCAGGCTTAGAGTATCTGGATTGAGTAGATTGAACAACCCCTTGTTTATTGAGTTGAATGACAGTGGGGCTTAGGGGAATCGATGTAACACCTAACGCTGGTTCTACACCCAGGGAGAGGACCCCCAGGCTTAGAGTATCTGGATTGAGTAGATTGAACGGCCCCTTGTTTATTGAGTTGAATGACAGTGGGGCTTAGGGGAATGGATGTAACACCTAACGCTGGTTCTACACCCAGGGAGAGGACCCCAGGCTTAGAGTATCTGGATTGAGTAGATTGAACAACCCCTTGTTTATTGAGTTGAATGACAGTGGGGCTTAGGGGAATCGATGTAACACCTAACGCTGGTTCTACACCCAGGGAGAGGACCCCCAGGCTTAGAGTATCTGGATTGAGTAGATTGAACCGGCCCTTGTTTATTGAGTTGAATGACAGTGGGGCTTAGGGGAATCGATGTAACACCTAACGCTGGTTCTACACCCAGGGAGAGGACCCCCAGGCTTAGAGTATCTGGATTGAGTAGATTGAACAACCCTTTGTTTATTGAGTTGAATGACAGTGGGGCTTAGGGGAATCGATGTAACACCTAACGCTGGTTCTAACCCAGGGAGGGGACCCCCAGGCTTAGAGTATCTGGATTGAGTAGATTGAACAACCCCTTGTTTATTGAGTTGAATGACAGTGGGGCTTTGGGGAATCGATGTAACACCTAACGCTGGTTCTACACCCAGGGAGAGGACCCCCAGGCTTAGAGTATCTGGATTGAGTAGATTGAACAGCCCCTTGTTTATTGAGTTGAATGACAGTGGGGCTTAGGGGAATCGATGTAATACCTAATGCTGGTTCTACACCCAGGAGGAGGACCCCCAGGCTTAGAGTATCTGGATTGAGTAGATTGAACCGCCCCTTGTTAATTGAGTTGAATGACAGTGGGGCTTAGGGGAATCGATGTAACACCTAACGCTGGTTCTACACCCAGGGAGAGGACCCCCAGGCTTAGAGTATCTGGATTGAGTAGATTGAACAACCCCTTGTTTATTGAGTTGAATGACAGTGGGGCTTAGGGGAATCGATGTAACACCTAACGCTGGTTCTACACCCAGGGAGAGGACCCCCAGGCTTAGAGTATCTGGATTGAGTAGATTGAACAACCCCTTGTTTATTGAGTTGAATGACAGTGGGGCTTAGGGGAATCGATGTAACACCTAACGCTGGTTCTACACCCAGGGAGAGGACCCCAGGCTTAGAGTATCTGGATTGAGTAGATTGAACAACCCCTTGTTTATTGAGTTGAATGACAGTGGGGCTTAGGGGAATCGATGTAACACCTAACGCTGGTTCTACACCCAGGGAGAGGACCTCCAGGCTTAGAGTATCTGGATTGAGTAGATTGAACAACCCCTTGTTTATTGAGTTGAATGACAGTGGGGCTTAGGGGAATCGATGTAACACCTAACGCTGGTTCTACACCCAGGGAGAGGACCCCCAGGCTTAGAGTATCTGGATTGAGTAGATTGAACAACCCTTTGTTTATTGAGTTGAATGACAGTGGGGCTTAGGGGAATCGATGTAACACCTAATGCTGGTTCTACACCCAGGGAGAGGACCCCCAGGCTTAGAGTATCTGGATTGAGTAGATTGAACAACCCCTTGTTTATTGAGTTGAATGACAGTGGGGCTTAGGGGAATCGATGTAACACCTAACGCTGGTTCTACACCCAGGGAGAGGACCCCCAGGCTTAGAGTATCTGGATTGAGTAGATTGAACAACCCCTTGTTTATTGAGTTGAATGACAGTGGGGCTTAGGGGAATCGATGTAACACCTAACGCTGGTTCTACACCCAGGGAGAGGACCCCCAGGCTTAGAGTATCTGGATTGAGTAGATTGAACAACCCTTTGTTTATTGAGTTGAATGACAGTGGGGCTTAGGGGAATCGATGTAACACCTAACGCTGGTTCTACACCCAGGGAGAGGACCCCCAGGCTTAGAGTATCTGGATTGAGTAGATTGAACAACCCTTTGTTTATTGAGTTGAATGACAGTGGGGCTTAGGGGGAATCGATGTAACACCTAACGCTGGTTCTACACCCAGGGAGAGGACCCCCAGGCTTAGAGTATCTGGATTGAGTAGATTGAACAGCCCCTTGTTTATTGAGTTGAATGACAGTGGGGCTTAGGGGAATCGATGTAACACCTAACGCTGGTTCTACACCCAGGGAGAGGACCCCCAGGCTTAGAGTATCTGGATTGAGTAGATTGAACAGCCCCTTGTTTATTGAGTTGAATGACAGTGGGGCTTAGGGGAATCGATGTAACACCTAACGCTGGTTCTACACCCAGGGAGAGGACCCCCAGGCTTAGAGTATCTTTCTCTGAAACTTGTAGGTGGGTGGAATATTCAGGATCCCCTAGGTCGGGAGTAAAGTGGGCTAACCCGCCCTCTTTGGTCGGCCCTATACTTGCCGAAGGAGATCTTGATAGCCGTCTGTTAACCAGCTCGATCTCTCTGTCTATGGCGGTAGCTGCCCTAGACAAGTATGCATCCAATGTATTCACTGATGTTTTACAAATCCCCGGTGGTTCCTCTCTATTTGCTTGTGTATTGCGTTTCCCCATTACGCAGCGAGAGTAATGTTATTATATAAAATGAAAACCCCTTTTAACGCAACCGAATTAACTTGTCAATCAATTAAACAGTACTTAGATATTATGCGACATTAACTCGCCTCAGATGTTATTCAAGTTCAAATGAGTAAATTCATATTCACTGACCCGTGATTGTAAATGGTCCCTCTTGCAATTGTTCAGGGGAGGTGGCCCAGCCCGGCCTCTTTTGGCCTCGGACGGCCACAGACGGACCGCCCTTTGCCCGGGCTTCTCCCGGGATGCTCCCGCGCGCCACTCGCGGGGCGAGAGACGTTCCCTTCTCTTTAGACACCTTCGGGCGCGTCGATGGCGTCACTGCAGCGCCTGGGTCTGGGGCAGCTGGGAGTTGCAGTCTTTCCCTGCTGCAGCCGTTTCTCTCACGGCGCAATGTTCAGCGTGAGAGGAAGATGCCGTTTCCCTCACGGCGTTTGTGGCAATGTAAAGTTGGAGCTGCTTCCCTCACGGCGTGCTGCGGTGCTGCTGTCCGCTATACTGTGCCTCCGAGAGCATTCTATTCAATTGGTAATGTTTAAATATGTCTAGACTCATTTAAACATTGCAGTTAAGTACTGTTTTAAGAATGCAATCAAATACATGATTGCCAAACATACTATTCTGGTCAGGCAGGCTTTAATATAGCCTTATGGCCCGCTGGCGAGGGCATGTATCCCTGGACTTTAACAAGCGGTATATCCCGTGGCAGAAGGGCTGTAAGGCTATTGGAACATTCCACCCACTGAGGGTAGAATGTTCTAAATTAAAAAGAGAAAAACATGAAGACAAACGTTGGAATGTTGGAGCTCCGGACGTATAGGAGCCATTACAAGCTCGGAGCTGCTTCAATAGAGCTCCAAACATTCCAATGTACTAATAACGGGTACAAGTAAAGTGAGTTTATTTGAAGTGGGGGTTTTGAAAAACATTTGGAGGCCCGTCCATTTTGACACGTACTCCTAGCTAGGATATAACCGACAAAACATGTTAGTGATGGCCCATTGGAGAGCAGCTTACTGCTGCTCAGTATTTTCAGCTTAAAACAAAGCACCGTTATCAGCGTAATGCTTCTTTTGACCAGAGCCTAGCGCCCCACCTGGGCCCCCTGCCCGAGACATACATTTGAAGCATTCTCAGTTCCTAAAAAAAAAAAATCAAATCAGAGCTGACAGAATGAGAGTGAATAAATCAACCAAGATTTATTTAGGAATTAATTAATATTACACAAAATTGATACAGCAATAGCACAGAAGAACAAGTACACTACTGAAATGCATTTTAACATCAACTAATCAATTCATAAACACTGGTAGGAAACAAGAAAGTGATGGATCAAAAGGTTAAGATACATCCTACATCTAAAAGTGATTACACGTTTGATTAAACATTCAAAGATAAACAAACTGACTAAAAAGATTCCAAGGTTAATCACACCGCTAATTAAATTAAACCTGCGGAAATATGCTACCAGCAGCATCCTCCAACTTATGGGTGATAGGAATTTTTAGGCTAATGAAGTCACTTTTTGACCTAAAACTGTATAGTTTGTTTGTGTCATACTGTTGGCCAATTACTACAGAAGGTTGTTGCTGGACCCAATGGACAGCAAGGCTGTCTCCTTAACATACAAGAAACTTATCAACAACCAGCCCGACCCAATGCTGAAACTACGTGCTAATTGGGAGGCGGACATGGGTGCTATCAATGACGAGGAATGAATCGAAGCGCTAGCTTCCCCCCGCGAGGTAGACATTCCGATGATACTCCAGCTGGTCCAGTTTAAGATTCTACACCGTGTTTATTTTGATGCTAAATTGATATTTAAATTGGGCAAGAGACCAGACACAAATTATCTTCGACATTGCAATCAATTAGGCACATTCATACATATTATATGGGAATGCCCCCACGTAAGCGATACTGGGTAGATGTGACCCGACTAATGACTAAATCTTGTGGTAAACCCATACATCCATCTCCCCGCCTATGCCTCCTCAGTATCTGGGAGGCAACAGACCGCGCCCAAACCGAACATTCATGAGCCACCATGGGATGGAGCATCACATTTGAAGTCTGGCGTGAGGCAGGGGAGGTCGCGGTTCGGCTGATTTTTTCTTGGAAGTTATACACACAGAATTTTGTGAGCTATATTAAAATCGGACACTATTAAGAGTGGATACAAAGAGCAGCATAACGATCTTGACAAGAATGTTCCCCTTACGCCACAGGAGTAGTGTGGCTTGGAATTATCGCCACACTTAAAATAATTTTGAAGTGAATCTGTTCAGCCGTGAACAAGTCGCATGTACAAGCATACTGAGGCGACGAAACACGTGTTGGTTTGGGAACTGTTCACTCATTGAAAACACGAAGACGTATTAAAAAAGAAAGAAAGAGAAAAAGAAGAACATATGGAATGATTTTTTTGTGTCTTTTTGTATTACTATAATTTGAAATGACCATTTGAAATGTACGTGTGCCTAGGTTCATAATCCATCGCAAAAAGAAATATTGCCCAGGAGTGGGGGTTGGATACTTTACCAAGGTTGCAGGATTGGGCTAATGACATGGACCGTGCTATGGTAGCGGAGAAAACTGTATATAGATGTAAAGGCTGCCCTCGAAAATGGGATCAAAAGTGGGGGCAATATCTGTATCTCTCCCGCGGTGGGAGAGAAATGCAATACTGGAGGGGGCAGACACAGAGGTGATGATATAATTCCCCGTGCCAACAAAAATGTGCAGAAGTGGTGACTCCCAGACCTGTGGACATAAGTGTACCCTCTATACTGACCATCATACTGCTCGATCCTATTGTTGATGCTCCAGAATGATAATGCACACTTTACTTGTACTTGAATGTATGTGTATACAGCTGAGCTGCCTATGTAGTGTCTTCGCTGCTGCTGTTTTGTTTTCTAATAAAAATTGTTTAAAAAAAAAAAGATCTAGCAGGAAAGGGCAACAGTAATAACCCAAATATGAGGGAAGTTGATATTGGTTATCCACCTATTCTTTATAAGAACGCTTCACTCGTAGACTCTGGGCCCTTTGAGGGGGAAAGAGGAAGGCCTATCCCTCTTAGTTCAAACATGATCCATCATGACCCAAGGCCTAGGCCCATCCTGAATCAATAAGTCCACGAGAAAAGTGACTCGGCTAGCAATGCATATGTATATAGGTTGAGGGCCGCACCACACCCTCTACAGGGTAAGGAGGATAGGGATGTTCGAAAAAATGTAACCCCACCATCAAATAGGTGTTCTTGTATGTTTGGTTCCGGGGGGTCAGTAGGAATGGGCAAAATAGTAAATGGAATCTATATGGGATCTCAGCAAGACAAAAATCACTAAATATATCTAACAGAAGTCCCTAGATTGCTAAAGGCTGTCGCGAAGATCGCAAATCACTGCAAAAATAAGGTCATTCATTGGTTTAGGGAAATTAGGCACTGCTCAATTATAAGAGAAGATATAATAAATGTTAAACGAGTAGCGGTCCCAGGCTCAGCAAAGGATGTAGTTGTCCCATTTTCCTCTTCGGCCATTGTCGAAGGTCTTATGTCAATCGACACAAGTGCCCCAAGTACACAAGTATGACTGTACATAAGAGGATTGTTATACGCAGATGAATGTATGATGCCCCCTGGTAAATCTTGGGAAGGGCTGGCTAAACAAGTGGTAGAAAAAATGGGTATTCCCGCTAGTACGGCGGGAAGTAGTGTGCAATGGATTTGGAGGAGGAGAGGGGATCAACAGTTTCCCAAATGTTGTGCTAGGGAAAATCGATGCGAACAATTCTAGCTATATTCACACAATTACATGCTCGACAAATGTTAAAAATTTGAGAGAAGATACAGGGGTGCCTAGTATTTTGGCGAGAAGTAGTGAGCAAAGGAGTGGGGGAGGAGGAGAGGGGGTTAACAGTTTGCCAAATGCTGAGCAAGGGGAAACTGTTGAGGTTGATCCCAGCTGTACTCTCTCAAGTACTTGCACAACAAATCTTACATTTTTGGTTTGTAATTCTTTTCCAGGAAACTTGGAGTCTGCATACCCAATATCGGAACGGGTTCTCAACCATGGTTTGAATGCTACTAGGAAAAAGAAGGGGAAGCCATTTGGAGGCTTGGCAATTTGGGTTAGAAATGCTTTAGGCCTAAAAATAAAACTGATTCAAACAGACTCCCCTAATATAGTAGTTGTAGATCTAAATATACGTGATGATCTAAAAATTAGGATCTTTAATGTGTATACTAGAGTCTTGCGGGGGTTCCGGTGATGCCTATACTATCAGAATTTTAGACCAGGGATTATCTGAATCCAATGACAGCATGAGAGCCCTGGCAGCAGGGGACCTAAACTGTACCTTTGAGCTCTTAACTATGATTCCTAGAGACCTAACCAAGGATTGGAATAAGGTCTGTCAGGTACCCGAGGTCGAACATCCCCCAGTCAGATGGTCTAAGAGAGTAGACAGGTGTTGGCTCTCTCGTTACAGCAAGACCTGAGAGCCACCAACGGGAGAACAAAGTCAGAACCAAAAGGGGAGGTAATTTATAATAGACCTGGTTATGGCAGTAGGATTGACCATTGCCTGGTCGCACTTAGACTCTTGCCCCTAGTACATGACATGGCAGTGGTCAACCACCTGGACAGCGGTCACAACGCCTTGACCTTGTCCCTTATGAATCCGGGTAGCAACAATTCTGAAATAGGTAGTTGGGGTAACAAGGACCTAGGAGTACTTTCTATGACTCATACCACAAGAACTATTAGATGGAACTGGGTGGAGACCCATACCGGGGCACTGGAACTAGTGAAACACTTAGCACGCCAGGATGTGGAAGAACTGTCCAAATACCCCAAAGCTAGGCTAATTAGGAAGTTGTCTACCAGTCATGAAACTATGTTCAATGAAATCGGGGACTTATTGGCCAAACCATATAAGGAGCAGAAACATGAACATAGGAAGATCAAGGCTGGATGGTACAACCAGGACTGTAGGAAAGCCAAGGCTGATCTTGTTCGGGCAGCAAAATCAAATGCCCACCCAGTTACAAGGTGGCTTTAGAGTCAGCCAGGAAGAGTTGGGAAGGCTCACTTTGGACAACCCTCCAAAAGGCATCCCTGGCTAATGATTCTAAATCCTTCCTGAATCAAGCCGCCTATCAGCTAAATGGTAAAATGGTAGGGGTCTGAAGTTGGAGTTTACAGTCCAGCCTGACGATTGGTTGACCCACTTTGGGGCGCTTTATGCACAAGATGACTGCGAGTTGGAGGCACCTCCAGGTGAAAGATAAAAAACCCAGGAGGAAGCTGTGGAGGCCCTTGTGCTCTCTATGGAAGAAACCCGGGTGGCAATTGGCTCTAGTATTGAAGCTAAAGCCCACAGACCCGATCGCATCCCTAATGATCTGTACAAAGAGGGCTTAACAGTCTGGGCCCCCTATATTAATATGATCACAAATGCCATAATAGCAGGTATGGGTATTCCTCCGTCATGGAATATAGCGGAGATTATTCCAATTATTTAGAAGGGCAACAGAGCTAATACAGCCAACTATCGGCCTATAAGTTTAATTGATTCATTGCAAAAAATCTTTTGTAAACAGGTTTGCGACAAGTCCCGGACTGGATCTCAGAGCACCATATTCTGAGCGATTTCCAAGCAGGCCTTTGTGCGAACATTAGCCCATTGGACCAGGTTTTTTATTGGAGGGACTTTAGCATTAGAGGTGGCAAACTATATGTAGCCTTTGTGGATTTATGTGCCGCATTTGATTTGGTCCTGCGCGCAAAGCTGTGGAGAGTGTTGACCGAGATGGGGTTGCCACATAATCTATTAGAAATCCTATTACGACTGCACTCCTCAAACACTGCACAAGGTAGGTGGGGGGATAATAACCAGATCACTGAGCAACTCCCTGTCACCTGTGGAGTGAGATAAGGATGTGTTTTAGTCCCCTCGCTTTTCTCCCTCTTTATTAATGGTGTGATTGGTTACTTGCATATGGATAGATGTGATGCCCCAAAGGTGGGGGAGCGAAGAGTTTCAACTTTACTCTTTGCAAATCACATCCTTTTAATTTCCAAATCTTCCCTTGGCCTGCAACAACTATTGACTAATTTTATAAAATGTTGTAAGGAACATGGCCTAGTATTAAATGAGGCAAAAACTATATATATGTTAATCTTGAGGGGGAACTCCAAGCCATCCAAGAGACAAATGTATGTAGGAGAATGTCCCCTCGAGCAAGATTTTACATTTGATTATTTAGGTATTCATTTAACCACAAATTTAAGCTGGGCACCGCTAATCGAAAAGGCACAAGCATCCTTTATCCAACAAACCACACACTGAGGTAAGATACATTAATAAACTGTATCCAGGAAAGTGGTTCCAGCTTTAGCGATTTATAATACTAAAATACTGGGGGGAATCTAATCTCTTGGGGCTGAATTGTGGGGCATAGGAAATGTAAACTGCCTTGTCTCTGTAGAAAACAGGTTCATTCGATCAATGCCTAATCTTCTGATTAGCATGACCCTAGTACCCAAGTTTCTGGACCTGGGCCAGAAAACGCTTCAGAATACGATGGGCTATAGCAGCTTATGTTCTGGCACCGCCTGTGGTCGGTAACCAAGCTTACACCATACAGAGCAGAGACAAAAAATCTCCTAAAGCGATCCCAGGTTAACTCCATCCGTTGATTTAGCTGTTTGAAGAATCTACTGAAGAGTCTTGGGATGGAGGAATACTGGACCTTTCCAGAAACACTTGGCCTTATTCTAAAGTGCAGAGTAAAAAAGATCTAATAGGACGGCATTATGGAGAATAAGGCAGCCAGACGGGTGGGTACTTTGACCCAAGAATTTACTAATTTTAAATTTGCTCCATTTCATGAAGAAACCATTGATCAAATTGTCCCAACTTTGGCAAGGAAATTATTTATAGAATATCGTTTTAAAACCTTGCCAACCAAACTATTCTGCAAAAAGAGTGTTGCAATGTGTCCGTAGATGACCAGTGGCAAGCATGTAATGCTTGTCCAGAATCAATAGTCCACTTGTTGTTTTTCTGCCCTCACTACAAAAATCTGAGGACTGAGTGGATTGTGCCATTATGCAGACTGGTGGGTCCGGGTCACTATTTGGGGGCTTTGAGAATATTAGCCACGGATACACAAGGGTGGTGGTATTTGGCCTGGCCAGATTCTGGTTTGCATTATGGATCAAACACTCTAAACATATTACATTGTCTTCTAAATCATTGTATGCTAAAGCGGGGGCTATTTTATCGACTTTTAACTCTGCACATATCTTAAATAATGTTGTATATTGCATTCTGTATAGTTTTAACCATTGTTGTATATTGTATTTGGTGCTATTTTACTGCTTGTGCTGCTTTTATAGCACCTTGCACTTCATAAGATCTTTGTGATCGAAAATAAAGTATTTGATAATGAAAGGCTATCTTGGAACGCCCTAACTTGACTAATAACATGGCTCCTATGTCCTCAGCAACCAGTTTATGAGCCCCACCCCCCCACTTTTCAATCATGACTCCAGCTCTAGTCCCCCTCTCCTGGTTCTCGCACCACAGCTGCTCCCTAACGACATAGACCAGAGCACCCTCTCTCCTGGCCCCCTGACCCACATCACGACCTCCTGTTACCACATTAATATTGACTCCAAACTCACTGAGATCTCTCAAGAGCTTCACCAATTTAAGGCTGAGGTTCGAAGCCTAATATCCCTCACCTCTGAGCTCGCTGATTGTTGGTGTCCCACCGGGCCGGTGGATAAGAATAGACACTCCCTTTAGCAATCCAATAACAATCACGTTAGACGGATGTCACCCGCACATCCAATGGGATCTCAGCAATCGCAAAGTCACCTCATTTGACCTGGAAGACAATTCCCTCCCTCAACGCCTCCACCCGACCCATCAGGATGAAAGATACTCAATCGGATAACAATATTTACTCCCTCCTCCTTCAGTTAAATCCACACAGAGATCCTAGGCCCAATCCCAGAGCAGGTAACAATTCCAACTTCAAGCAAATTCCCATCACTCAGGCTGCCTTCGCTGTTGCCATACCCCACCTGAAATGTACGCTGCTCAATTGCAGATCAGCATCTAAACATACAGTGAATATTGCTGACCTTATCCATACTCATGATCTTGACCTCATAGTCCTGACTGAAACTTGGCTAAATGACTCCTTCACACCAACGCTCGACATTCTAGCACCGCCCAGCTAGGACATCATCAGATTAGATAGACCAAACAGACCTGGTGGAGGTAACCCCTGTACTCACTGCAATAATCTCTGTGTGAAGCAAGCACAAAACGTTACTCTCATCTGGTGTGAATATCTAGGCATCGATATCCTGAGTTACGATAGGCCTCGATACGAACTGCATGCGTTTTACCACCCTCCGGGAGATAACCTCCCATCCATTGAACACATTATGGAAATCACCACAACCAACTCCGGTGTATACTGCGCCCAAATCTTCCTTGGTGACTTTAACCTCTACTGGAATGACCCAAATGACCAATCAGTGATTAGCCTAAAAACCTTCCTAGCTGACCTAAACTTGATCCAAATATGCGAAAGTCCTACCCACAACCTGGAAGCGACATTGGATCTAATTATCTCTAAAGGTAATTCCATTCAACTTGAATCTATCATTCCATGTGATTGGACAGACCATCACTGCATCACTTTGCTCATCGCTGAATCGCTGTCCTCAAAAAAGGTTAAAATAAAAAAAAACAGACACTTGAAAAGGAACCCTCGAAACATAAACCTGAATGAACTGACATCTATCAGCAATACCGGACCGGGGAAGGAAAAAAAGACCCCCACAAACCCCCAACCCCCTCCCTGAGAGGAAGAAAGAAACAGAAGAGTGCTTGGAAAGAATGCAGTAACCCCACACAAGTAAGCAATTATACTAGTTTTTAAAATATTCCCCCCATTGGAACGCACACAATGATTCAATAAAATTTTAAAATCACAGTCACTTTCTAAACTCAGTAGCAGCGCAACAGCGTGGCACCTCTAATCAGGGTGAACCACCATCACGTGATGTAGAGGAGGAGACAAATGTGATAATAGTTAAGGAACTGCTGGGAAAAACTGACCTAAAAAGGAACTGGGCCTGCACTGCACCCCCCAACATGTTCCAAGAGTGGAATGTGGCAACATCATATTATTATCAGAAGTTTGATAACAACAAGAATAGTGCACAGAGAGAGTCAAAAGTTGAAGTAAAGAGACAAAAAAAACAGAGATCAAGAAAGGGAAGAGAGAAAGAAGAAACAGGGGAAAAGGAAACATAGAGTTATAGGAATCCTTACCTGTCAATTATTTTTTTTGTTCCCCCAAGGGTGGCAGCCACGCTGCACTGCCTGTCATCCCAGAATACCTTGAAAGGAAGTAAAGAAATAATTTTGCATCAGACGACAATCACACTTTACCACATTTTACAAATAACCGTCCTGGATTTACAAAACAACCGAGCCCAGGGGGAACCAGGGGCTGACTTCAGCCTCCTTTAACAGCTAATGATGTGAATGTTCAACAATTAACCACCGTGGTCCCGCATGCGGCTGTTAACTGTTCAAGTTTCACAGCAACAGCTTTGAAACAAAGGTTTCAGAGTACCGGAGGTGTCTCAACCCCCTCGGTCTCTGGGACACCGTTGTTTTATTACTTAACACGTTCTCCCCTCATAGGGCAAACAGTGTAATGACCTTATAGTCAGCCGTAGCAGGCAATACTGCCCATTAAAGGATCGCTCCCTTGGTAAAGGCCCTTGCCTTTGGAGCTACAACAAGCTTCAAAGCTATATTAAAGGTTTCAAATAATTACTGAAGGCATAAACATAGTTACTCAGTCAGAGATATAATGATCATAATATTTGCAGGAGGATCACATTTTGGTAACCTCCAAAGTATATCAAAAGCCAGAATCAGAAATAACTCTAGCTGTAAAGTCAATAGACAGACCACACACAACAAATATAAGAAAACTTTTTTTTTATAATGTCAAATAGCAAACTGATATAGAATCTGCTCAATTAGGAATCAAGGAAAAGTTCTTACGTTTTTTGACAGAAAGAACACATTATTGACATGGTTCATGATGAGGTAAAAATGACAGCAATCAATGAATGTTCATGAAAACATGGCACAACAAAATGTAATTTTAATAAACCACACCTACAAAATGAATAATTAATTGTGACTCTTCCCCAAAAAGCCATGAGTCATTTTACAAGGTAATTCCCTAACATAATAACTGGATCTTAATCACAGTGTAAGTTTATGGCCATTCATCATTGACCCAATTTGTACGGGAACATTTGCTGACAGCTTATTAGTTGTTTATTAGAAATGCCTACAACTTGGACTCCTTTCCCAAGAGGGGTGGGTTGGGAGCTCCCGTCAGTCTGACTGTGGAACGGGAGGCACATATATTGATTAAAAGTGATGCTGGATTTCCATTTACTTCTTCTACAAAAGGGCCACTCTGGGTGACCTCCAGGACTGCACCAAGCATGCAATCCTTCTCCCGTCTCAGGCACCGTCATTGTGTCTGATTCAGTCCAGTAGAAACTCCTAGTGTAGGAGGAAGTTGTGGAAAATCCTTATTAATCACTAAAGGATGTTGTTGAAATACTGAATTTGTTGAGAATTTGGCGTTCTATTCTGCTCTGGACTGTGGGACCATCGGGACTGAAGGCATGTTCCAATATATCTGACTTTGAATCTGCATGCTCGGCACAGAGGCCAGTTGGGCTGGGACCATCGGGACTGAAGGCATGTTCCAATTTATCTGCCTTTGATTCTGCATGCTCGGCACAGAGGCCAGTTGGGCTGGGACCATTGACTGTGACATCCCATTCTGGCCATCTGATTCATGTTCCAGTTTCCCAGGTTCCTGCAAACATCGCAAGGAGCGTGTCTTATTCTGCACACTATTAGTGTTTGAGGTATTTCAATTGCCACTGCCAGTAAAACCTACACCCTGAGCAGGGCCGGACTGGCCGTAACGGGCTTTGGGTGTTTCCCCGGGAGGCTGGAAGAGTGGGGGATGATTCTTCAGTGCTGGGAAACGTATTTCTTACTCGGGGCTGGTTTTGCTGTGGTGCTGCTATATCACCCCCAGCAACAAAAGAGGATGGGGCTGGTCCGTCAAAATTGTCAGGCCTGGTTTGGGTTCCCAGTCTGGCCCTGACCCTCCACTGCACCCCCTGAACAGGCCCCACCTCTTCTGCACCCCTGGATAGACCTCACCTCCTTTGCACCCCTTGGACATTCCTAACCTCCTCTGCACCCCACTAGATAGGCCTCACTTCCTCTGCACCCCCATGGACAGGCCTCACCTATTCTGCACCCCCCAGCTCTGGACAGGTCTCACCTCACCTTCTCTGCACTACCTTGGACTGGCCTCGCCTGCTGCACCCCCCTTCCCTGACAGGCCTCACTTCCTCTGCACGGCACCACACCACAGAACAGGCCTCTTCTGCAACCCCCACCAGAAAAGCATCACCTCCTCTGCACCCATGGACAGGCCTCACCTCCTCTGCACCCCTGGACAGGCCTCTCCTCCTCTGCCCCCTGGACAGGCCTCGCCTCCTCTGCACCCCTGGACAGGCCTCACCTCCTCTGCACCCCCTCAGGACAGACCTCATCTCCTCTGCACCCCGACCTTTGCAGGACATGCCTCATCTCCTCTATCCCCACATGGACAATGTGAGAAGTTGGCCTGGTATATGCTGTCCACTAGTTATAATTGGCACCTTGTACCAGTGCAAACAACCCTTATTGATGATAGCTATGGAGAGCAGCCTTCAGGCTAAGTCTTGAAGGAATGTAAAGCAGCTTTTTTTACCAGTCTATAATCTCATGAATGACCAAATGAAAGGAGAACCACACCAGGCATATATATAAAATATATGTATTTATTCTAAAACACACCCCCTAGTCTCTTTATGAGGCTAGAAGTCAAAGTACACAAGTTACAAGTCAAATACTCACAGTAAATAGCACAATAGGCCCCAGGGAGGGACCAAACCATATTCTAAAATAGTGATATAAGAACCACGACTTGACTAGACACAAGGCCTAGAGCCTGTAGAATCACTGGGCCCCTTCGGAAACACCCAAGGTAGTGACACAGGGGACCACAGGGACGCGTGCAGTGTGGGAACACAGCCGCAAGCGCCGTTAGCTTCTATGGGGAAAGTCGCGGTTGGAAATTTAAAGTTTCAGGACACTTAGGAGAGGACTAGGAACAAACCCTTTTGGAATTAGATGGTTCTAGGGCCAACACCCATGGGAGCACTGGAGTACTCGTGTTACCTAACCCAGGAAAGCCGGGAGCATAGGTGCCAAATGGTGTCGGGTCGCGTCGTCGTTTTCAATGGCGAGTTGCTGCAAAGTGCTGCTGACATGAAGAGGAGAAGTGTCCGAAGAGATCCAAGTCTGGATCGAAGATGAGAAGAACCTGAAAGCAGAGGGGACAGAGTCTCAGTCACTAGTCAGTGACCAGGGGCACGAAAGTCGAATGCCCACTGATGTCGGGTACTTCAGGTGAGATGAGGGGAAGCTTGACTCTTCAGCCACGAGGACCAGGAGGCGTCTACGACAAGCAGAAGCAGGATTCAAGCTCGCCCACAAAGGATGTCAAACGCTGCAGCGTCAGTGCCCGGATTGGACACAACAAGCCTTGGCAACAGCAATCGACGCAGAAAGAAAACAATGGCTTCGGAGTGGACCAGCAAGGTCCAGGCGACTCACCAAGCGATGGAGAGTCAGGGCACGTCTGAAGCAACCAGGGAACCCCAAGGAAAATCTGAATTGCCTTCTCAGGTACCCACAAGTCAACGGACAAGGGATTGTGAAGGTACCTCGAGCTGAATCACAAAATGGCAGCCCTCGGTTCACTCGGAGTGGGTAGGGAAGCAATCTTCAGTGGATTCTCTGCTCGGGGTCGGGCTACAAGTTATCCAAAGCACAGCTTTGAAGAACGTCGAGAAGCTGATGTACTTGCAAATGTGCATGGTGTCCAGGAGTTCCGGTTCCATATTACCCACGATGGCCACAGGTCTCGGCTTTACTGGGGACTCAGATCAGCCTCGGGGAAGTATGGAAATCCACCTCTGGTGTTGCAAAGTCTTTGGCTTCTGGCGGGAGCTTCGGAGATGCAGACCGGTCAGATGCGTCTTTGGTGCCTGCCAAGCAGGGGAGTAACTCTTTTACTCCAAGGGAGATTCTTCAGTCATCTGGCGTTGAACAGATCGTCGAAGGTCCAGGATTCAGTTTCATAGTTTCGTCTAGGGATATCTAAAGTTCTGGTTACAGAGGTTCCTTCATTAAACCCAAGGAATGGGTTGGACTAGCTCTAGGAACCCACCTATGGGAGGGTTTGGAAAGAGGAGGGGCTACACCCATTTCCTTTGTTCAGTTTTGCACCAGAGCAGGGGCTGGTAGCCCCTGGGCTGGTTTGAACTAGACTATGCACAGGGACACCAAATGTGCCCCCAGTATAGACTTCAAAGCACTCTTGCAGTGCTCCCACCCAGCCCCAATACACAAAAGCCTGTCTGGGAGGTGGTTACACCTCCCTGTGACAGGAAAACTATTGCCAAGGCCTCCCCTGCCGGAGGTTCGGTCAGCAGCAGGAGGTCAGACTTGTGTCTGTGGCTGCAGCATCCATTTTGTGATGCCAGGGCTCTTTTAAGCTGGCATAGGGTATACCTGTGCTGTCATGTCTCTCCCTCTAGAAGGGCGGGATCAAACTCCCACACCAGTTGCTGGTGTGGGGGTATGATTCCAAGGTGTTTGACACCAAACACGACATGTTTCCATGCAGCCAGTCCAAAGTTAGCATTTACCGCAAGGTTATAATGCACTTAGGAGTAGATAAAGCCAGGCAGTGGTATTTGATTTAGGTAACAAAGCGCCACATAGAATAATTACACACATTATTTTAAGGAACCCAGTATTTGATGGTGCTAAAAGGTGAGGAGAACCACCCCAGTCCTCAGGATAGGCCTCTGGCTTCTAGAACAAATGACACTCCTTAGCACACGTCTCACTTATAAAGTAACATAAGTATGTAACACGTTTCCACAAATTCAAAATTAAATAATGCGCAAAAGATCAGTCTTCCTTCTTCTTTGTTGGTCACTTTATTATGTGCAAGTCTTCCCAGAAATTATCTACAGCCAACACGTGTTTCGTCGTAAACGGGAGGTCGTCCCGCGACTTTCTCAAGAAAAAAGACACAAAAAGACCAGTATACATATTGGGAAAAACAGTCCAATTGATAACAAACAAACCATTCTATATCAGTATTGGGAAAGTCACCAATCAAGTGTAACTAATGCTTGTGGTGGGATAAGAAATCAATATAAAAATCCAACAACACAATAACACAGAATATACCTCTGTGAAACTGTAGGTCTCTGAACTTAATAGCGAAGGAGAGACCAAGTAGGTGCGCTTAGTATAGTAAGAGCCAGCTAAAACCCTCCCACACTAAACTAGGTGAGAACTTTCCGCTGTTAGAGCGATTGTGAGAAGTGTGAATCATTACGAGGGCTAAGGGTCATATTAAAAGAAATCTGAAGCGTGCACTGAATAGGTAAAATAAAATAGTGATGTGAGTAAGGGAAACTTAGACACTAAAAGCAAGTCTTATTTGAGGGGATATAAATACCTATCTCCTGTATGAGAACAGATTCTGTAAAACAAGCAGAAAGATTTGTATATATCAATCCATAATTTGAAATTCAATGTTTGAGATTAGCTCTAAGACAAGTGCCTTTAAAATGGTCCTACTTATTATGCGGTGATAATTCCAAACCGCAATGGGTTTCAGGTGTGGTAGCGTCTATGATTCTGAACGATTTCACTGGTTTCTTTTTCTTCCAGTAACAATCTTCTTAGTGCTGCAAAAATGTGAAATCACTAAATAATGCTTATTTGGAACCATATTTCCTACTTAAGTCACTAATCATTACTAGCAACAAAGTCCTTGCTATTCTTTATTAAAAAGGCTTCAGAGCAACTGACGTGTTGTTTAAATATTATAGTTTGCTTAATGAACATGCAGATTGACAACTCAATCGAAATGAAGTATCCTAACCCAAAAGAAATGCCAACGAAAACCCATGCAGTATACTGTTTGTAATGAATACCTGCATATTTGGGCCATAGTTACCAAAATCTGCCTTCTTATGCTACGTGCAAAGAAGCATATTGTGAGCATCATAATCTTAATTTACCGTCGTATCGCAACCATAAGTTGGTGGATGTGAAGAGCCGGTGTAGTTAGAATGGCCGCCAAGTTAGAATAGAACGCTAAGACATCCTCTCTGTTTATACCATGAGAGTAGGGAGTGAATTCACAAACAACATGAACACGCTGTTTACACTTCTGGTATTCAAACTAGTTTGGGAAACTTCTTCGCACAAGCATACTCGGCATCGAAGATACATGGTGGCATCGCGGAGGATTCTCTTAAGAGTGGTACAAGGTAAAAAATAATGCTAATGCTGAGGTGGTAGCAAGACTCAGGAATTCTAGATTCTTCTAATGTTGAGTTTGCGATAACATTAACATTGTTATATGTCTTCATGACAACTTTTAAATATTTTGTTTTTTTAAGGGGGCATACTATAGCCAGTTGGTGTTTTTGAGCCGTATACATAGGTACATTAGGGAGAATGTGTAATTTTACGTGTCACCTCTTGTTCTAACATTAACAAGATGTAGCTCTCAGAGTGTTTAACATTCTAACTGAACCGGCACTTCACAACCACCAACTTATGGTTGCAATACGACGGTAAACTAAGACTATTTTTTGGTTCCTCTAGAGGTACCTTCGCAATCCCCTGTCCGTTGACTTGTGTGTCCCTGAGAAGGCAGCTGTAACTTTCTTTGGGCTTCCCTGGTTGCTCCAGATGTGCACTTACTCTCCATAGCTTGGTGAGTCCCCTGGACCTTGCTGGTCCACTCCGAAGCCATTGTTCTCTTCCTGCATGGGTTGCTGTTGCCAAGGCTTGTTGTGTCCAATCCGGGCACCAATACCTTGTGGGACAGCTCGAATCCAGCTCCTGTTTGTCGTGGACACCTCTTGGTCCTCGTGGCCGAAGAGTCAAACTTCCCCTCATCTCACCTATAGTATCCGACATCGGTGGACATTCGACTATTGTGCCCCTGGTCACTGGCAAGTGACCCAGACTCTGTCCCCTCTCCTTTCAGGTTCTTATCATCTTCGATTCAGCCTTGGATCTCTCCGACACTTCTCCTCTTCCCGGCAGCAGCACTTTGCAGCAACTCGCCATTGAAAACAACGACGCGACCAAACACCATTTGGCACCTATGCTGCCGGCTTTCCTGGGTTAGGTAACACGAGTACTCCAGTGCTCCCGTGGGTATTAGCCCTAGAACCATCTAAGTCCAAAAGGGTTTGTTCCTAGTCAACTTCTAAGTGTCCTTAAACTTTAAATTTCCAACAGCGACTTTCCCAACAGAAGCTAACGGCGCTTGCTGCTGTGTTCCCACACTGAACGCGTTCCCCGTGGGTTCCCTGTGTCACTACCTTGGGTGGTTTTGAAGGGGCCCAGCGATTCTACAGGCTGTAGGCCTTGTGTACAGTCATGTCGTGGTTCTTATACCACTATTTTAGTATATGGTTTGGTCCCACCCCCGGGGCCTATCGAAAACTGTGATATTTACTGTGAATATTTGACTTGTAACTTGTGTACTTCGACTTCTAGCCTCATAAAGAGACTAAGGGGTGTGTTTTAGAATAAATACATGTATTTTATATATATACTCGGTGTAGTTCTCATTTGGTCATTCAAGAGATTATAGACTGGTACAAAAAGCTGCTTTATATTCCTTCAAGACTTAGCCTGAAGGCTGCTCTCCACAGCTACCACTAGGACAGCTTTCAATAAAGGTTTTCTTTAATCTATCATCAATAAGGGTTGTTTGGACTGGTGCATGGTTCCCACTATAACTAGTGGACAGCATTTGCCAGGCCAACTTCTTACACTCACCTCCTCTGCATCCCTGGACATGCTTCACCTCTTCTGCACCCCCTGGACAAGCCTCACCTCCTCTGCACCCCTGGAGAGGCCTCACCTCCTCTTCAGCCCCTGGACATGCCTCACGTCCTTGTCCCCTTGACAGGCCTCCCCTCCTCTGCACCCCTGGAGAGGCCTCACCTCCTCTGCACCCCTGGACAGGCTTTTCCTCCTCTTCAGCCCCTGGACAGGCCTCACGTCCTCTGCCCTCTTGACAGGCCTCCCCTCCTCTGCACCCCCTGGACAAGCCTCACCTCCTCTGCCCCTGGACAGGCCTCTCCTCCTCTGCCCCCTGGACAGGCCTCTTCTCCTCTGCACCCCTGGACAGGCCTCTTCTCCTCAGCAGGTCTGAGGTTTGATGCGGGGCAGGGGCTCTGAGGGGGGGCAGGGGCCAGATCTGGGGTCTGTGTGGATCTGAAGATGGAGGTAACTGCCCACCAGACAGGGCTCCTTCCTCCTCTGCAGCAGGCTGCACACACAAGCAGAGACAGGAAGTGATGTCACCACCACTGCTGGTGCTATCTCTGCCGCCGCTGACCCGGAAGAGGAAACCCTCCTCCTTTCCATTCAATGTGTGCTCAGTGGGTTTCATCGTCAGGCGAGAAGCGCCCTCTGGTGGCCGCTGACGGAACCGCCGCCTCCAGGCTCCAGCAGTGAATACATTTCACACAAACAAGCACTTATACCTGATTTCAGATGTCACCGACATGAATGTTTTTAAGGGCCAGACTGTTCAAGTACAGGGCCTCACACATGGCTGCTGCTGTGGAAAAGTATTCATAGCTTCACTTCAGATGAGCATCTTCCAAACACTGACGTAAAGGACTTCAGAGTGTTTACAGAAAGGTGACAACTGGAAGTGCCAGTCTGTATTTCAATGAATATATCTGAATTTCAATGAATATATCTTTATTTCAATGAATATATCGGTATTTTAATGAATATATGAGTATTTCGGTAAATTTTGCAGTCAAGCTGGATAGCTTATTTATTCTTTTAAATCATTTATTTGCAGTTTTTCAAATCCACAACGTGTTAGATAGCAAAGTAAACAGTGGTAATAAATACCATGGAGTTTTAAACACCAGATCAAGTACAATGTGGCATAGGTCATGTGTCAAAGCGACAATTGAAGGAACAGCTTATTTCGAATTTTCCTGTGTCTGTGGCTTATTCCTTATATTTGATACGGTTTTATATCCTCGAACAAGACTGAATTGTAGGTTCTAATTAGGTTTTGAGTTTCTGGTTTAAGATCACAACTGTCTCCTAAAATATTAAGATACCGGCCTCTTCCAGGCTTTGTTGTTTTGTTAACAGTAAGCACCATCCTCTCTCAACAAAGATTCACTGACAAACAATAAAGCAATTTATCTTTGAAACAACTAATTCCTAAGATAGAGATATCAAGTATGAACCAGAAATTTCTCACACAGTTTGCAGTGTATCATAAAAATGAGTGGGTGTTACTGGTCTGAGGAACGGGGGAGGGGCATTTCACTACTCGAAAATATTCTACTCCTTCACATAGGCCCCTATATCCTAGTTAGGGCTCCCAGTTTTATGGTATTTATTTTTTTGCCATTTTTTCTGTATTTATCCACATTTAATTTTGCCACAAGCAAAAGACGACCCTACAGCTAGTATTTTTCCACATTTATTTAAATTGACAATTTTATTAGTTTTCTAGTACAATATAGTATATATTTAGGGCTCCAGGTTTTATGGTATTTATTTTTTGAACATTTCCGTCTGTATTTATCCATATTTATTTCTTCATCATTTTATCTGTATTTATCCACATTTATTTTTGCCGCAAACAAAAGAAAATGCTGCAGCTAGTATTTTTTCACATGTATTTAAATAAACACTGCACACTGGCTCTCAGTTGCTATAGGTTTAGATATATTTATATATACCTAAAATCAAATAAACACAATATATTCATCTGAAAACTTAATAATTTAAAGAGAACATAGGCCTAAACAGACCTTGAGTAACTTCCATTAAGAAACCTTTACTGTGGGTCTGTATACTAGGGACCAGAGGGAGGATAGAACTAGCTTTTTGTAAACAGCTTTAAATCCTGTCAACTGGTCACATTTGCTGTGCATTCAAAGACAGAGGTCAAATGACAAGCTGTGTCTATGAAGAAGCAACCCATTCTTGTTTCTCATTGCAGAATAACTTGTCTGGGATTATTTAGACCTACATAAGAATTCTTTTGGCAGATTTTTCTACTATTTTGTTTTTCCAGTGTACACTATTTATGCCTTGCTAAAACGCAAGGTGACTGTTCATATTTTTTAGGGCAAGTGTGAGTGAAATGCTTTTTTTCAAAATCGGAAATATTCTTCCCCTGGAGCAAACACATGGAACTGGCCCTGGAGGTCTTGCAGTGCTTTACCCAAGCACCAGTTAAATGTACGTGTTCGTATGCATTGTTTACAGGAATGTGGAAATTAAGTGATATTCCCAGAATCACATGAAGGTTTTCGGATGCAGCATCCTAGATCACTCAATGAAAGTATTTAAATTGATTAACTGGCCTAAAGTGTTATACCCTGCAACAAAAGGGCCACAGAATTGCACAATAAAGCTATGTACTGCTCGCCCTCCCCCTTCCGCTCTGAAGCAAACCTAAAGACAAGGGGCTGCTGAAAGCGCCGACCAAGGTAAAGTACTGCACATTCAATAGGGGAAGGCACTCAGAGGCAGGAGCAACAGGCTCTAACACTGCCCAGCTCACCTGTACACTGCGAAGCACTCTCAGATTACGAGACCTAGCACACATCCCGAAGTGACACAGGGAGAGCATGCTGGATGGGGATGACTACCCCAGGCTGCCCCCAGGGGTCTTGATGAATGACCTGCAAAAGGAGAGTGTCAAAGGCGTCTTCCCTCTTAGTAGGACGCCTTTCATATGCAGACAGATGGCTGCCACATTTCCCTTGGCATTAGATTAGGCAACCCTGGGGTGAAACACTGCCCGGGCTCAACTGAATGAAGTACGCTCAGACTACGAGACGTGGCAAACGCTGAGTGCAGCTGCATTCCTCTGTGCACTAGACTAGACAATCTTGGGCTGAAGCACTTTGTCGAAATCTTGTTTGTTAGTATTTTTCCGTTTATATTTATAAATACAGACAAAGGAAAAAACGTTTTCCGTCTGCATTTATATGTGAAAATCCGTTTAAACAGAAAACCGGGACCCTTATATATATTGTACTAGAAAACAAATAACAAACATTGGCATAGCCAATAGGTCTCGCCTTTGGGAACTTATAAGTATTTAGTTATGCAGCACAATATCCTTGGTGCAACAACATCAACTGTTGCATGGATAAACACTTATAGGCCCCAAAGGCGAGACCTATCGGCTATACCAATGCTTGTTAAGGTTTATGGTTCGATAATGGGGCCACTTTTATGTTGGTGCCAAGATAGGAAGGAAGTGCACGTGAAAGCGGCTCATACATGAATAAATGGGACTGTGCCAGCGCTGGCATCAGGCTATCGTGCTGTGCCAGGCCTCGCTGCCACTTACTAATGTAACCACTACAGCCTGTGATGCCCACAATGCTACAGACCTAGAGTACCAGCAGGCTAAGGGGTCCCTGCTCTCAGCAGCAGCGGTCCCTCCATTTAGTTAGTGCAGGCTGGGATGCCAACTTAAAAGGGGCTCCAAATCCGAGGCAAAAAATAAAATTAAAACAAATACAAAGTGGTCGGGGTACCTATTGCATGAACTGGGCAGTCAGGTAGGCAGTGTTACCAGGCCCACTATAGACATTTGGGTACTTCAGAGGGAACCAGGCAGCCAGGGGCTCCTCTGGAGAGTTCAGTTACTGGAATAGTACGGGTGCCGATGAGATGGTAGTGTGGCCAGACCCAGTGCAGTGTAGTGCTGTGAGACAGCCAGTAGTGTCAGGTGGCAGTCATGTGGAGTACATAAAAGCTACAGTGGATGAGACATCGCTTCAGTCCTTAAGATGTCTGTCTTCCTGACAGACTCGAGGTTCTGACGGCGCTCAAAAGGCGCGCGAGGCAGCTCCCGCACTGTAACGAAACCTGCTGCCTCTCCCCGGAGTTTAGTCCCTTCTCTCTGTCTATTCTAATGGAACCCTGTCTCGCCTATTGAATGTATGAAGGATAATTTCAAATAATAAAGCGCCATTATGCTGGTGTGCCAATTCTCTATGCAGCATGACAATTGCGTTTATCAAATAACAATGTTTTCCCCCAAAAAACCTGAACGCAGACATGCCCCAGAGCAATCATAAATAAATGGTGTTTTTTATCAAACTGTTTCAAAGATTGAAAGACAAACTGATTCTGAAGAAAAATTATTTGTGTTGCGAGTCTCGCTATTAGAATATCAAAACCACAAAGGCAGTCACTATGGAAATCGCTGAGAAACAATTGATCTAAAGGGCATTTGCAATTTAGCTCTACCTGGCGGGTCTGATATCTGCGTATGCGAGAAGGGAGAGTGTTGAGGTGAGATTTAATAGTCCTTAGTCTTGAAAGAAAGCCACCATTATGCCACTGTACCAATTTTTGTATATTGCAAAAAGGTTTTTATAGTTGTCAGTGCGACGGAACCTCCTTGAAAAGGGAGCAATTTTAGGTTGCTGCAAAACAAAAAAATCTTTAAGCTGCTATTTGCCTAGTGAAGGAGAAGTTTGGTCTAAAGACGAAAAAGTATGGCATTGGACCATCGGAAAGTATGTTCAAATCTCGGCCTTGACCCAACATTATGTGATTCTGGGCAAATCATTTAATCTCCTTGTGACAAAAAAGTGACATAGTCTGGTTCTTTTGTAAAGCTGTCTTATACCTGTGGGCCAGGTTTGCCCTATAAAGAAATCACATGTTAAGAATAGTTGCCAAATGCTTTCTGGGAGATGCAGTTTGGGTTCATCCTAGTGCTCTCGTTGAACTACAGTGATGCGAGAGTATGGCAGGAGGCATGGTGTCTTTAAACCCTCCCCCTCCCGCTACCAATCTAGGGGGCGCAGGTTCTTCAGCAGATCGGAGGGGCTGCTCTAATTGTTATTCACCAGTCTGTGAAGGTAGCCTGGAAATGTGACCTCTGCTTGGTGCATTTCCAGCCTGCCTTTCACACCTCATTTACGCAGGGGCGTAACACAGGCCCCAGCAGCCCCCGTAGTGCGGGGGGCCCTAAGCTCCAGAGGGCCCCCTCGGCACTGCACTATGCCCAGAGAGCTCCTGATTGAGCCTGGAGGGGGCCCCTCTGCATGCCATGCAGGGAGGCCCCCTCAATTTTTGTTACGCCAGTGTATTTACGGTGATGGGAGGGGAGGAGCAGGAGCAAATCACAAGCCCTGTAGCCAGCGGCGCAACTAGAGCCACATTTAGTGGGGGTGGGGGGCTGGAAAATATTTTGGGTCTCCCAGCAATAGTTAGATTGGAGATACAAAGGCTCTAGACGTAGTGACAAAACAACAAAGCCTCATTAACAAGCTAGAGGTCTTTAAAAGACCTGTGAAGTACTCGGTGCGGCTCTGTGTGTGCCCGGGAAGCTGTCTCAGCCCAGGCAACCACACACGAGGGGGGGCCTGTCTGCAGCTGAGGGATGGGGCAAGTCACCTTGGCTGGAGCACGTCCCCCAGCTGCAGACGTATCGGTTCAAAATTGTAGTAATGAATTGCAAACATAACAAGATAAACTATATGAACCCCAATGCCCCAGGAACTAAATCATGTTACTAACATGAAGTAATCATTGGTTTAAATACAGGAAGTACTTTGGGGGCGGCACTGTGATAAAGTTCTAGGTTAGAACGAAACGCGTTGGTGTTTGTTTGTTACGGAAAAACCTAATAAAATCTGAGATTTACCAAGAAGTTTGCTGTGGTGCGATCCGTTGCTTTTCATCAGGAAAGTGTGGAGAATATAGAGCGGGTTGCTCACCCGCGGGACACCGCACGGCTGTATGCAGAAATTGAGCAAAACGTGAAGAAAAAAAAAATATATATATATATTTGTTTTTTGATAAAGTATCACGTTTCATGTGAGGGGCAAGTCAGTAAAGCCGCACATTTTGAAAAGAAGACACATGGGCTCCATTAGCATCATGCCATGCTGGGAGAAACAAATCGTACAATGTTTCAAAAATGAAGTTGGGTGAGACACACGCAACAAAAGAAAAGTCGAGCGGCCGCCATTATTAAAGTCCAAGCAGAGCATGCTGCATTGCAAAAAGTCATTACATTGCGGGTGACCGTGTGTCAGGATCCAGGCACCTCGCCAAAGGCTATTAGTGAGGAAGAATCCATGCTGGAAAACATCTTTGCGTTTTCTGCTAAGGTGCTGCAGCGTCCCGCCATGTTGCAAAGGTAGCTCTCAGTCCCATCGAGCAAAACCTCCTTCAGCGGTCTAGTTTCTGGGAGTAGTGGCGAGCATTGTCGTCAATGCGCATGCGCGAGCCTCGCGCTGCGCACTTCAACCGACTTTCATCGCCTGACAGGAGCTTCCGTGGCTCGCTGTCCTCTCTCTGAGGAAAAGTTGGGGCATTTCTTCTAGAACATTTTCCCTTGCCCTTCACAGAGATTACGTGTCATTAAGGGACATTTGACACGCAGTTTGAACACTTCGTTTTTGCCCTTTGTTTCTTCTTGAAGCGTCCCGAGTTCTGACAGAGTAAAGACGCTACCTCAGAGTATAGTGAAGCTGAGACTTCAGAGTGTCTTCTGTGAAGAGAAGACCTCGAATATCAAGTAAGAGTGTGGTTCTTGTGCTTCAGTCTCCAGGCAATGACTGAGGTGATGATATCTTCAAGCTAGCAGTGTTTGGAGCAAGAGGATCCTTGAGCCTGAGAGATTAGCATTTCAGAGAACAGAGAACATTATTCTACTAAAGACTTCAGAGAGTGCTTGTTTATAGACTATATTTCCTGCAACCTTCTACATGAAAACTTCAAGACTGTATGTTTGCTAGCTGCCTTGAACTGTATTGGTGGCCATTCCTTAGACAGTTTTTTCTCTTGAACTGTCAGCCAGTTTCTTGCAGTGAATCAGATATACAATACCAGACAAACATTTACAGGGAGGAGCTAGCTTCTGTTTAGACACTGGTAAGAATTAGCTTTGGTCAGAATAGAATAGATAATAAGATGTAACATTTTCTGGTGAGTCAGAAATCTAATAAGTGTTTTACCTTTACAGCGCAGACCAGACCAGACCAGGTTGGGAGCCAGTGTCCGAAGCGTGTCTCTCTTTGTTTGTCTTCCACTTCCCCTTTCCCCCACGGGGTTAATTCTGTGGACAGCGAAATTCTCAGTAGTCCCTGAGTTACCCCTGGGGTGGATTTGGGGTAAGAGCTTCTGTTCCCGAGGGGGCCGAACCAGTGTATCCTTTGAACGTGACAGATTGAAGTGCCCGCCTCTTTATTGAGGATTTAGGCCCCCTCCTGAGCAGAAAATGGTGGAGAGCATAGATCTAAAAGCCTTAACGGCTGTTTTGAGCGGAATGCAGGAACAATTGAATAATACTGTAGAAGAAAATAAAGCCCTGAGGGAGGAGATTAGGAGGTCTAGGCAGGAGTTCACCCAAACTAAGCAAAGGTTAGATGACTTAGAAGCAGCTGGGTCCTTATTTCAAGGTAGTATTCCTACATCTCAACCCTCAACCTCAGCGGGTGTCTCCACCCAGGTGATTCATTCCATCTCCCCCGTAATTCCGTTAGCCTCTCCTGAGAGATATGGAGGTGACCCTATGAAAGCGCAAATTTTTCTGACACAGTGTGCTTTACACTTTCTGTGTCGTCCGGTAATTTTTACAGACGACCAAGCTAAGGTGGCCTTCATTTTGTCGTACCTGACCGGAGATGCAGCTGCATGGTCCATGTCCTTGGTCACCAGGAAGGATCCTGTGTTGACTAATTATGCCAATTTCAAGTTAGAGTTTGAAAGAATATTTGACCGAAGGTCAGCATCACAAGCTACAGACAATGAGTTGTTGGACCTTAAACAAGGAAATAAAGACTTGGTAGGGTATTTGGCAAGTTTCAATAAGTTAGTGGTGGAAACAAATTGGCCAGCGGCCAAACGTGCAGCAATCTTTTACAGAGGCCTACGAGATGAACTTAAAGATGCTCTGGCTCAAATCCCTCAAAGACCTACAGAAGTTTCAGAATTAATCGATCTGGTGTTGCAGTTAGATCATCGGCTGAGTGAGCGGAGGAATGAAAAGAAGAAGGACTTTCGCTTCGTGCCGCCACGATTTGATAGAGTTAAGGTTGAATCTCCTAAAACTTCAGAAGCAGCCTCCTCGGAGGAACCTATGCAAATAGGCTCTGTGCGCGGACCACTTTCTAAAGAAGAAAAGGAGCGAAGAAGAAGTTCCCAGCTATGTCTATATTGTGGGGGAGCTGGTCATTTTGTTAAGGAATGTTCCAAGAGACCAAAGACCACCTCGCCAGTAAAAGATCGGCTTCGCCCGTAGACAGAGTCGCACGGGTGGAAGCGTTTTCAAAGACGACTCCTGACAAACAACACATTATGAATACCTTGCAGTCTGCGGCTCCTCATTTGACAGCTGTTTTTGTAGTCAAATTTCGTAACCATGAGTTACATGAAGTTTCCGTGATGATTGATTCAGGAGCCACAGGGAACTTTTGTGACCTAAAATATGCCAGGCAAAATGGAATTCGACCAGTCCAAAAACTTGTGCCGGAAGCAGTTCGAGCAGTAGATGGGACCAATCTATCATCAGGTCCAATTACTCATGAAACGGAAATGGTGTTGCTAACTGGTTTGAATGGGCACTCGGAGTGGATGTCGTTCAATTTAATTGACGCGCCCCAGTTTCAATTGATCCTTGGTTTACCTTGGTTAACAGAACACAACCCGAAGATAGATTGGAGTAAAAGAACCATTGAAATGAACTCTTCTTATTGTAGTGAAAATTGTTTTCATGTTCCAGAATCTAAGGAAGAGCCCACTCCAGTTAAGCTTCTAGCCGTTGGTCACACCACGCAAATCTGCGCCTTGGAGGTTAAAGAAATTCCTGAGCAATATCAGGATTTGGCGTTGGTGTTTGATAAGAGGAGTGCGGATCAGTTACCCCCTCATCGCCCATATGATTGTAAAATTGAGATTGAGCCTGGAGCAATTCTACCTTGCAGTCGAATATACGCTCTCACAGAAAAAGAAAATCGGTACCTCAAGGAATATCTGGATAAACATCTGGCAAATGGATTTATACGCCCATCTCAGTCCCCGGTGTCATCTCCTTTGTTTTTCATTCCCAAACGAGATGGGGATCTTCGGGCTTGCATAGACTATAGAGCTGTAAATCAAGTAACAGTGAAGAATCGCTATCCTCTTCCGTTAATTTCAGTATTGCTTGATCAAGTAAAAGATGCCAAGATCTATACCAAGTTGGATCTCAGAGGGGCGTATCATTTAATTCGAGTGGCACCTGGTGATGAATGGAAAACTGCGTTCAGAACACGATATGGGTTGTTTGAGTATTGTGTAATGCCCTATGGACTTTGCAACGCTCCCGCTGCTTTTCAGCATTTTGTAAATGATGTCTTGGGAGAATTTTTGGATAGAGTTGCAGTGGTCTACATAGACGATATACTCATTTTTTCAAAGAATGAAGAAGAGCACATCCCTCATGTGAGAGCGATTTTAACGAAATTATTGGAGAATCATCTCTATGTGAAGCTGGAGAAATGTGCGTTTCATGTAACTCGTGTGGAGTTTTTGGGGTTTGTACTGTCCCCTGATGGTGTGAGTATGGATTCCACTAAAGTCAAGGCGGTACAGGAGTGGCCCTCTCCGAAGTCAGTCAAGGAGGTTCAGAGTTTTTTGGGATTTTCCAATTTTTATCGAAGATTTATCCCAGATTTCTCTCAAAAGGTGATTCCAATAACTCGTTTGCTGAAGAAGGGAGTCAAGTTCATTTGGAACACCGAAGCTGAACATGCCTTCCAGTACCTAAAAGATTCCTTCACAAGAGCACCAATTCTGTTGCACCCTCGGATGGAGGACCCCTTTTTTGTGGAAGCAGATGCTTCTGACGGAGCAATAGGAGGGATCTTATCGCAAAGGCATCCAACTTCAGGACAGCTGCATCCAGTGGCTTATTATTCAAGAAAATTAAGTCCCCCAGAGTGCAACTATTCAATTGCGGATAAGGAACTGCTAGCGGTCAAGAATGCTTTTGAGGAATGGCGACATTATTTAATGGGAGCCAGACACAAAATAACAGTCTTTACGGATCACAGACACCTCCAGTTTTTAAAATCTGCTCGAACCCTCACGGCGCGGCAGTTACGTTGGTCCCTATTTTTTGCTGATTTTGATTTCATCATTACCTTCCGACCAGGAAAGAGTAATGCTCGAGCTGACGCATTATCTCGGATAGAGTCTGGATCTTCAGATGCAGAGAAAGAACCTCAAAATATCATTCCAGAAGAAAAAATTGTGTTGGCTGTGGATTCTTCAAAATTGGTTGTCCAGTTGCAGAAATCTATGACTGAGCAAGAGATGAAGGATTGGTCCGATCAAGCGGAGGGTCGAGAAGTGAAGAATGGAGTTCCTTATCAGAATCATCGCATTTTCCTCCCTACCCCTGCACTTCAAGAAAAGGCCATGGAGTCGTGTCATGATAATCTGTTAGCAGGGCATAAAGGAATTCAAAAAACTACTGAGTTGGTGGAAAGGAATTTTTGGTGGCCGGACATGAGATCTCAGGTACGACAATTTGTAACCACTTGTGAGAGGTGTCTGAGGGGGAAGTCCGAGAGAAGGTCTCCTCAGGGAAAGTTAAGACCCTTACCTGTTCCGCCTCATCCTTGGCATACAGTGTCCATGGATTTGATAGTGGAACTACCTTTAAGTCAGGGGTATACCACAGTTTTGGTGTTTGTAGACGTCTTTTCCAAGATGGCACACTTTATTCCCTTGAAGAGAATTCCAGATGCTCCTCTTCTAGCTCAGCTTTTTGTCCAACATGTAGTGCGCCTTCATGGCATCCCTAAAGTACTAATTTCGGATAGAGGAACCCAATTTGTTTCACATTTTTGGAGAGCCTTCTCAGCAAAATTGGGAATTGACACTCGTTTCTCCACAAGCTACCACCCAGAAACTGATGGCCAAACGGAAAGAGTGAACCAGGAGCTTGAGCAGTACCTGCGTTTATACCTTTTGGACCAGAAATTAGATTGGTCAGAATTGGTGTGGGCAGCAGAGTTTGCTTATAATAATGCGGTTCACTCTTCCACTGGTTATTCACCCTTCTTTGTAAATTATGGTAGGCATCCCGCCTTCATTGTGGAAAAAGAGGAAAGCCCAGTTCCTGCAGTGGAACAGAAGGTTAGTGAAATGCAAAAATCCCTCATCCAAGTCAAGAAAAATTTAGAAAAGGCCAAAGAATCTTACAAAAAACAGGCAGATAAAAAAAGAAGAGAGAATCCAGTGTTTCAGGCAGGGGATAGAGTGTGGCTATCCACTAAGAATTTGAGGCTAAAAATAAATCGAAAATTTCAGCCCCGATTTTTAGGCCCATTCAAAGTGGAAAAAATGCTTAATCCAGTTACAGTGAAAATTCAATTGCCTCCATATCTCAAGGTTCATCCCACCTTCCATGTGTCCCTGTTAAAGAAAAGTCCACCCAAGTTGAGAGGGCGTTTAGCACCAAAACCAATTCAGATAGACACACACGAAGAGTTTGAGGTATACAAAATTCTAGATTCAAAACTGAAGAGAGGTATCTTGTACTATCTGATTGACTGGAAGAATTTTGGCCCTGAGGAAAGATCGTGGGAGCCCTCTGAAAACGTTCATGCTCCCAGACTTCTTCGGGAGTTTCACAAGGCCAATCCTTCTAAACCCAAAGGAGAAAGAGCATTCTTGGTGGGAGGTACTGTCAGGATCCATGCACCTCGCCAAAGGCTATTAGTGAGGAAGAATCCATGCTGGAAAACATCTTTGCGTTTTCTGCTAAGGTCCTGCAGCGTCCCGCCATGTTGCAAAGGTAGCTCTCAGTCCCATCGAGCAAAACCTCCTTCAGCGGTCTAGTTTCTGGGAGTAGTGGCGAGCATTGTCGTCAATGCGCATGCGCGAGCCTCGCGCTGCGCACTTCAACCGACTTTCATCGCCTGACAGGAGCTTCCGTAGCTCGCTGTCCTCTCTCTGAGGAAAAGTTGGGGCATTTCTTCTAGAACATTTTCCCTTGCCCTTCATAGAGATTACGTGTCATTAAGGGACATTTGACACGCAGTTTGAACACTTCGTTTTTGCCCTTTGTTTCTTCTTGAAGCGTCCCGAGTTCTGACAGAGTAAAGACGCTACCTCAGAGTATAGTGGAGCTGAGACTTCAGAGTGTCTTCTGTGAAGAGAAGACCTCGAATATCAAGTAAGAGTGTGGTTCTTGTGCTTCAGTCTCCAGGCAATGACTGAGGTGATGATATCTTCAAGCTAGCAGTGTTTGGAGCAAGAGGATCCTTGAGCCTGAGAGATTAGCATTTCAGAGAACAGAGAACATTATTCTACTAAAGACTTCAGAGAGTGCTTGTTTATAGACTATATTTCCTGCAACCTTCTACATGAAAACTTCAAGACTGTATGTTTGCTAGCTGCCTTGAACTGTATTGGTGGCCATTCCTTAGACAGTTTTTTCTCTTGAACTGTCAGCCAGTTTCTTGCAGTGAATCAGATATACAATACCAGACAAACATTTACAGGGAGGAGCTAGCTTCTGTTTAGACACTGGTAAGAATTAGCTTTGGTCAGAATAGAATAGATAATAAGATGTAACATTTTCTGGTGAGTCAGAAATCTAATAAGTGTTTTACCTTTACAGCGCAGACCAGACCAGACCAGGTTGGGAGCCAGTGTCCGAAGCGTGTCTCTCTTTGTTTGTCTTCCACTTCCCCTTTCCCCCACGGGGTTAATTCTGTGGACAGCGAAATTCTCAGTAGTCCCTGAGTTACCCCTGGGGTGGATTTGGGGTAAGAGCTTCTGTTCCCGAGGGGGCCGAACCAGTGTATCCTTTGAACGTGACACCGTGTCGTGCCTACAACAACAGGTTGGGGAAAGTCTTTTAGGGAAATAGTGCTCCAGATTGTAAATAAAACATACAGTGCAGCAACACAAGTAAGGGGGCAGTCACAATGGGAGGTTACAACATGAGAAAAGGTGGCTCTATGGGAGTACTAATCCTATTATTTATAAATTTTATATAGCGTAAGCTAGACGAAAAGGTATCAGAGCGCTTTACATGAAAAGAAATAGCATATTGCAGCTTTACATAGGATGCATAAAATGAGAAATAAAATAACATAGTTCTACGTAGGATGCTATACACTTAGATTAACGAGCAAGGATGAATAGAGATAAAGAGAATAAGGCAAAAAAAGGTGTGTTTACCGTGAGCGGACTAATTAGAACAGCATAAATTATAGAAGTGAATGGCATACTTTATCACTGAAACAATCAAATAACTAACTATCCCAAACCGTCGCGTAATGGAGAGAATGAGCTATTGGAGCCTAGTTCAGTTGGCGTGTGTGGTCAGGTATTTCTTGAGGAGGAGTTTCAGGTTCCCTTTGAAGCAGGAGAAGGAGCGGTGGCATCGGAGGTCTCTAGGGAGTGTGTTCCATATACTGAGTGAATTCTATTGACCAATGAAAAGCCACCATTTACAAATGACAGTAACATGAGACAATTAAAAAAATGGGCAGAAAGTGGGAGGAGCTACACTCCCATATCCTGAATACAGCATGTCTCAAAGGGATAGCACAAGCGCTACCCAGGCGAGACGTAATACGGCCCTTGAATAGGAATGAAAGCCCTTGGTAGCCTAATGTTATCTAAATCTGGAGGCTAGTCAAATGTAGAAAGCATGTTAAAACTCACTTCCCAGCCGGGATGAGATGAAAACTGTAGATCAATGTTTTGTCCACGGGGCAAGGTAACCTAATTGGGAAAATTAATTAAATTAGGATCGCTATACAAGATATAGTGCCAAAGTTCATAATGCCATCTTTGATGCAATCTTTCCTAGCTTTACAGTGCAGGACAGTAGAAAATTTGCCGGGATTTGCGCTGAGTGTGGCACTTCTTTACGATCCCAAAGGGATTCTATAAGGACAGTATCCACTTGTCCTTGCTAAAATTTACATTTTGTTACAATCAGTCAGGGAACAAAGGGCCAGATGTAGGTGGTCCTTTACCGGTCGGTAAACCCGAAATTCGGTAAATTTCAGGTTTACCGACCAGTATTGAGCCATTTGACATGTAGGGGAGATACCGAATCGGTATTTACCGATTCAGTATTTACCGAATCATCATTTACCGATTAGGTATTTACCGAATCGGTAAATGATATGTAGGAAGCACTTTGAAGAGTGCTTCTGTGCTTTAAGGATTCGTTATTTACCACCAACTATTAGTTGTTGGTAAATAACGAATACCTCTGTAAATGCAAATCTGTGCATTTACACCAGTGCAATGTGGCAGCCATACATGCCCTTAGTGCATGTATGTGTGCCACATGTGCACACAAGCACTATTCAGGGGTGCAACAGGGTGTCAATGTGACACCCTGCCACCCTTGAATCTTTCCCTATTTTACCGCATCGGTTTTTACCGATTCGGTAATTGGCCCATAGGAATGAATGGCAATTACCGAATCTGAAAGTACTGATTCGGTAAATACCGAATCTTAACGATTCGGTAATTTTTACCGAATATTTACCTACATAGCATTTACCGATTCTAAAATACCGAATCAGTAAAATTCTGTATTTTAGAATCGGTAAATACTATTTACCTACATCTCGCCCTTAGAGTCTAATAACTTAAAGTATAAGTAAAAGATTCATATATTCATTTGAAGTTGTAAAACTCCACGTTCGATTTCTGAAGAACGAAAAAAATCATTGTGGCTTCTCTCTGCGCTTCTGGTTAACGAAACACGGCAGAGAAGACCTACAACATAAGCGGGATACAGCTGGCAGCCCCAGCGTGTACATGCACGTTTTTACAGTGTTTAAAGATGGCCAATCAGTTGGGTGGCGGTTTAGCTGCCGCTTGCTGTATGGTACAAGTGGGATGATACGAAGTATGCATCTCAGACTACCCAAGGTTACAGTCCTGTTTTTCAATCACAAACTTACTTCAAATGTTTAGTTTGATTTAAGATATTCCTGTAACTGTTAAAAACAAAGAGATAGATCTTGAGAACACAATTTGTCACAAGGTGAGGCTGAAAAACAAATCTCCTGGTTTTCTAGATTCCATCTTGTTTGTTACACAAAGTGGATGTCACTGTCTGTGATGGTGAGACCGGGACTGTTCTTATCAAGGAAATGCCACTGAGTGCGAGCTGCCCAGACCTTTAATAGAGAGTTCTCAACCACAATATTTTGGCAAAGAGGTCAAGCCAGGAATAAATGGGTGAGGTTTGTGGCTGCCCAACTCTGTGAACTAAACACCTTGTTGCAGGGTTCACAAGGATTTTTTAAAGCACTCTGTACTTTAACAGAGCCCGTTACCAAGCACTCAAAGAGTTTACAGATAATAGACTAAAGGAATAAGGAGATAGTGATCCCTAAGAATATATTTCATACCAATCAAGTTACAGCCTGTGTAAACTTGGCTCCCCAAATGCAGCAATAGCAGGCAGAAAAGGCATACTTTAAGATCCATTACTGTTTAATCTATGTTTCTTCTAAACATTAGGGGATTCAACAAAATGTATCCGGTTTTATAAAACAAAAAAAACATTAAAGTCATACATATGAAGTTTTTTTGCAGCAGGCTGCTGGGGTTCTGGACAAGGAGATGGAATTGGCTATAAGAAGATTATCTCGCTCACCTTCCCACCCTTCCCTAGTGGTTTCTTCTGTTGCTCCATATGCCGGTTCCCATACTCAGCCTCAGTCCCCTCAAGTAGGCTTGGTGAACATACCTCAAGATATGCCTCAAAACCAGGCTGTGGGTATTAACCCTCCTTACACCAGTTGTTGTCACGCGGGTCGGTGCCCAGTCGCCAATTTTTAGGTCAGCCCCTGACATGACCCCTGGCAATGGGTTGGGCCCAGGAGGCGCTAAAAGGAAGCGTTCCCCGGTTGGGGGCCCTTGTAAACGCAGAAAGAACATTGGATCACAGTCATCTTCAGCAGTCCACCCAGTAGTGCCTAACCCGGATGCTGTTCAGTTAGACATGCTGAAAGCGGCCTTGCTGTCAGCACTTGGAACTAAATTGGACCACATCCTACTACAACTTTCTGCACTGGAAAGCAACCTGTCTGCACTGATCGCCTCCTTGCAAGGTGACAATGCCCTTCTCTCCACAAGTATCCATCCTACAAGGCCTACGATCTCAACCACCATTTCCAGTCCCAGTAGTAGTGGCACAGAAGCAGGAGACAGAGCAGTGTCTATCATGAAGCAGACTAGTCACATGTAGGAGATACAACCGCCACCTATTATGCCCAGGACTGACCCTAAAGACCGTCCAGCCAACCGGAGAGGGGGTGGGGGTCCCCCTGCACCCAGTTTCTTCTCAGTCTCTGCAATCTCAGGGTTTCAAAGTGGGCGGATTTTACAATTCCAATGATAGGTGGGAAGGATGGAAGCCATGCCCCCCGGGGACTAGAATAACTATTCTCCTAGTTTGGACTCTGTTCATCTCCTACCTGAGTCCACTCCACTTGTTATGGTGTTAACTAGAGTACCATGCCTCAACCCCACGACCAACAAAGACTTTTACCAGCTGAACAATAAGGTGGTGCACTGGTTCAATTCTAACATTGCCCCTGGGCTTAGGGTGGAAAACCAAATTCTCATGGTGCGCCGGACACAGTGGGTTGGTAGTACCAAGAAATCCTGGCTGGGGGACTGCATTATCATCAATTTTAACAATCCAGTCATGGTAAACCGAACCTTAAGCACAGTTGCCTAGTCTAACTACATGTGTTGGAACTCAGCAATCTTGACACTCCTGCTGAGATACTTCTAAAAACTCAATTATTACCAAGCACGGTCCCAGAACGAACGGCTCCAAGAGGTGGGTCATAGGAGTCGTGCAGAGGGGATCATAGGGGTAAGCACAGCAAATAGGTTTAGTCCTCTGAGCTCATTGGAAGATTGCGATTGACGATGTGTGGGTCTATCGGACCCTCCTCAGAAAAATGGTGCGAGGAGCTATCCTCCTTTTTCATTGATAAAATTGTGAAGATTCAGGATGGTCTGCGTATTGTCTGCCCTGACCAAAGGACTTCACCCTTGCTGCCTTCTCTGCCTACGTCTACTTCTGCTGTGTGCCAGTTTGAGAGATTTGCCCCCTCCGCAGAAGCAGATATTTTGGCAGTATTAAAGTCCATGAAGTCAGGGTCCCCTACGGATCCTTGTCCGGCGCGAGTGCTGGGGGGAGTGTCTGAGACAATATGTGGGGAGGTCACTCAGATTGTCAACCTCTCTTTTTTAACAGCGACTGTCCCGATCTGCTGGAAGCAGGCTAAACTATTGCCGCTTCTAAAGAAATCCGGGTTGGACCCTGCCACCCCGTCAAGTTACCGGCCCATATCTCTGTTGCAGACGCTGGCTAAAGTCTGCGAAAAGATGGCGTTTTGCCAGTTGGACAACTTTGTTGAGACCTCTAACGCCTTGCACCCGGCCCAATCAGGGTTTCGGGCAGCCTACAGCACTGAAACAGCCCTGGTTGAGATGACGGAGGCTATTCGGGAGTGCTTGGACGGAGGCGGTAGAGCGGTCCTAATTTTGTTGGATCTCTCTTCCGCCTTCGACACGGTGCCCCATGAGCTTCTCCTCGCCAGGCTGTCTGCTATTGGCATTACTGGCTCGGCCTTAGAGTGGCTGACGTCATTTTTAAATAATAGGACCCAGCAGGTTTGGATGCCGCCTCCTGCATCCTCACCTAGGATACTTTCTACGGGGGTACCACAGGGGTCTACACTTAGCCCCCTGCTGTTCAATGTTTACTTGACCCCTTTGATCTACCTAGCTGAGCAGTTGGGGGCAAAAATAAATGCCTATGCCGACGATACCCAGCTCTTGTTTACCTGGCCTGATGACAATCTGGATACGTCTGCTGTCCAACTCTGTCTCTCTTCCGTCTTTCGCTGGCTTGCGCTTGCACAGTTAAAGTGCAATGAGGAAAAATCCGAAGTCCTCTTTTATGCACTTTTCCCAGCAACTTCGGAGATCTTTTATGGCCACAAGAGGCTCCCTGCCCCAAATCCATGGTTGGTCCGGCAAAAAATCTGGGCGTATGGTTCAGCAAAAATCTGAAATTTGAGGACCATGTAAAGAAACTTACAGGTGTCTGTTTTGGCACCCTGAAAGCTTTGTGCAGATTTTTTCCACAACTGCCAAGGGAAGCTAAAGAGACGGTGTTGCGTGCCCTAATTTTATCTAGGCTCGACTATGCCAATGCCTTGTTCAGTGGCATTCCATCCTATTTGATTCAACGACTCCAGGTTGTCCAGAATGCGGTAGCTAGACTCCTGTTTAATATCCCTAGGAGGTCTAGCATCCGCCTTCATCTGCGCAGTCTACATTGGCTGCCGGTGACACAGCGGAATCTATTTAAATCGTTGGTTCTCTCCTTTAGAGCGACACACGAGCAAGGGCCACTGTACTTGAGAAAACATTTTTCTATGTATGTTCCCAATCGCTGCCTGAGATCAGCTAACCAGTGCAGGATGGTCCTTACCCGATTTAAGCGTGCTAGGCTGGGGGGGCCAATCTATCTCTGTTACAGCAGCCAGGGCCTGGAATGCACTCCCCCTTCACCTCCGGGCTATTCAGGACATTTCCCTCTTCAAAAAAGCTTTAAAAACTCACCTTTTTAATTCAAACAATTAATCAAGACTGTCTCACTCTTTTGACGCGTCTTTTTAATACATTCTCGGAGCCGGGTGCCATCCCCCCGGAATTCCTTCAGGCTACGGTCTCTGTGATTCCAAAACTGGGCAAGGACCGGACTGCTTGCGGCTCCTACCGCCCAATCTCGCTTCTGAAAACAGACCTGAAGATTTTCACTAGTATTCTGGTGGCACGTCTGGCGCTCCATCTCCCGGGTATGGTCGACCCGGATCAGGCCGGCTTTGTACCAGGCAGGCAGACTGTTGACAATACGAAGAGAGTGACCCATATCCTGGAGAAGGCCTCGAGGATTCCCTTATTTAGAGAAGGTCCTGAGCAAGTTTGGGGTCGGCGAGAAGTCAGGCACCTGGTTTTTAACTGCTACCGTTTCCCATCTGCGGTAGTCCGGGTGAACGGGTGCAGCTCCCGGCATTTCCCAATAGAGAGTGGTACCAGACAAGGGTGCCCACTGTCCCCTCTGCTTTTCGCTCTTTATATGGAGCCGTTGGCGCAAAGGGTCCGCCAGAACCCCGACGTCATAGGTGTCCGGATGGGAGAGTTCCATCATGCTCTCAGTCTCTATGCGGACGATGTAATCCTGACACTCGACGACCCGCGGAGGTCCCTGCCTGCATGTATCGCAGAACTGGACCTCTTTGCGACGGTGGCGGGCTTCAAGGTGAACCTTGGGAAGTCTGCGGCCCTTGATATATCGCTGACTAGCGCCACCAGAGCTGACCTGAAGAGGCTATTCCCCCTGAGCTGGTCTGGGGACCGGATTCCGTACTTGGGGATTCTCTTAGCACCCTCGCTCCCCGCGATGGTCACAGCCAACTACACAGCTCTGAGTGCGAAGATCAAGGAGGAATTGGCCCGTTGGGACAGGGGCACGTTGTCGCTGCTGGGCAGGGTAGCCGCAGTGAAGGTGACCCTCCTGCCACAGGTCCTGTACCTGTTTAGGGCGCTCCCGCTACAGCCCCCTACAGGATGGCTTGCGGAGACTCAGTCGGTCATCGCCCGTTTTGTGTGGCAGGGCCGTAGGCCTAGGATCAAACGGACCATTGCCACTCTGGCGCCGGAGTCTGGGGGACTTGGGATACCAGACCTACAGAAGTATTTTCAGGCTGCTCAATTACGTTACTTGGTGGAGTGGAGCCGGTGGGAATCGGACAAACACTGGCTGTTTCAGGACCAGGCGGTAGCAGGTAGAACGCTACAAGAGGTGCCTTTCCTGAAGAGGGCCCACCTGCCCCCTAACCTCTATGCCTCCTTTGTGACGCGGGTCCCGCTTCGTGTGTGGGACTCTGTGGCCACCAAGCACGACCTCACTACTTTTCCCTCTCCCTTCACGCCACTGATTGGTAACCCGGACTTCGGCCCGGGTATGGAGCCTGGAGCCTATGATCATTGGCGGGCGGCCCGATGCTTCACTTTATTTCATCTATATGGCCAGGAGGGTGTTGTTCCCTTTCAGGACTTGCGTCGGGACTATGGCCTCCCCGAAACGGAACGCATGCGGTATATGCAGGCACGTCACTGGGCGCTACAGCCTCAGGTGCGCGCGACCGCAGACCGGTCGATCGCGGCGTACGAGCGCTGGCTCGTGACTCGCACGTCGGACGCCAAGCTCATCTCTGACTTGTATAAGATGTTGCAGCCCCCCCCCCCTTTCACATCTACAACCCGGGTAGGGAGCGGTGGGAACGGGAGCTTGGTCGAGTGCTGAGCCACACTGAATGGGACCACATCTCCTACCGAGCGCGTCATTCCGCCTATCACACCGGACTCACAGAGACCTTCACCAAAATCACAACCTATTGGTATCGCACTCCTGAGAAATTACATGACATGGACCGCTCGATACCTGGGACATGCTGGCGCAACTGTGGTCAGACTGGCACACTTACTCATATATTGTGGGATTGTCCCCTTCTGGCTCCTTACTGGGAAGAGGTCCTTAATGAGGTTGATAAATGTTTTGGGATAGAACTACCCCGCTTCCCTGCCTATATCCTACTGGGCTTGCCGAATGGGTTAATGTACCCTCTAAGGTCTCAGAGGGGCAGACAGACAGCGATAGCTTTGGGGTCAGCAGTACAGAACATACTCATACACTGGCGCACTACCACGCTTCCCACTGTTGTCGGCTGGCTGCACAGGTTGTGGCATGTCCTTGGCATGGAGAAGCTGTCCCTAGTAGTGGCGGGGGAGGTGGACACTTTTGAGGAGCTGTGGGCACCCTTCCATAATTTGTTAAGTTCAGAATTCAAGGAAATCACTTGCCCTAGGTATCTTAGACTGCTGCGGCTGACACCGCCGCCAGATCCGCCTGATTAACCGATCCAAGCCGGCAACTGGTGGTGGAGGGAGACCATAGGCTGCCACAGGGAGAGAGCGAGTGGTTGACGGCACAGTACAGGGGGTGGGGGAGGGGGGTTGGGGGGGCAGTTGGCTGGGTGGGGGGAGGGGTAGGGTTGTTCCCCCTTTTTCCTTTTTCCTTTTCTCCCCTTTTGCTTTCACCCACAGGTGCGCTGGCTGTGAGATCCTGGCGCGACTGTGCCCAACGTATTGAAAGGACTGCCTTATGCATTTATTGTACCATGCGCACTGATTCTGAGGGGCACCTGTGGTTATATGTTTGTTATGTTGTTTCCTTCCTTATCCTGCTTCAATAAAATACTTTAAACCTAAAAACTCATCTTTTTAATTCAAACAATTAATCAAGACTGTCTCACTCTGCCTCTGCTCATCTTACAACCCCACACGCGCCAGGATACTCGTGAGTAATCGAGCGCGCTATAAAACATTCTATAACATAACATTCTATAACATAACATAACATCAGGCAAGGAGGAGTGGAAGCTATGGGCTCTGCACGACAAGCAGGCTTACACATGGAACATACTCCCCAGGGTATTGAGCTTAACTCCATCTTGCTTGAATTTGATCTAACATCTGTAATGAATAGGCTGCCTTTGGGGAAAACAGACATTGCTCCCACCTTTATTGGAAGAGGGTGTGAGAACTTGAATTCACCTTTGTATCTACCCCCCTTATTCTCTGGTTACCGATTTTTCTGTGCAGGCGAGTGAATGTAGTGACCACAACCCCATTTGTGTCTTAACAGGCTAGACCCCAACACTCGGAAATACCAAGGTGGGTGGGGGTGCTGGTGTCCCCCTTAAAGTGGTGGAAGCGGGAAGGAGCGTAAAGTGGGGGTGTATTGTCCCAGAGCTACTCCACGAGTCCCTTTTAACTCAGTGTTGCAGCAAGTTTGTAACCTGTCTCGATGATGAGGCAAGTGCTCCGGACATCATGGGTGCATTTGGATCCATGTCTACTGTCAAAAGGAAGTTACTATGGGCCTCGGTGGGGGCTGTAAGCAACCAGGTCCACGATGGTTCGGTATACTTCCAGGCTTCCAGGAACCTGAGACAGGCCTTGGGTGTTAAGCCCCGAGACAGGGTGGAGGTCAAAGGCATACGAAGAGCACATAAGGCTGCTCTAGCAACTCGCGAGTCGGACCAGAAGATGGAGGCCTGGATCGATTTTGTGGAGGCTAGTACACTGTGTAATAGCTCAAAGTTCTGGGGCATTATTAACAGCCCATTTCTATATGGGAATAATGTTAAATTACTGGATGCCCATGTCACTGAGCACAATTGAGTACATCATTTCGAGAGTATCTTCCAGTCGGATACCCCGCCAACTGAGGGGCAGGAAAGGGTGGAAGGCAAGTCGGAACTTATTTTCACCACGCAAGAGGTGAGAGCCGGTATTATGGCTCTGTCTAAAAACAAGGCCCCCGTGCCAGATGAGATCCCGCCATATCTCTACATCGCCCACGTGGAAACCTGGGTGCCTGTCCTCCAAACTGTTATCAATGCTGCAGTCCAGGTTGGCCGCCCAGATTCTTGGCCTTGATATAGTCCCAGTATTTAAAAAGGGAGATCGGTATAGTACCTATTGTTATAGGCTCATTTCTCTTCTGGACTCTGTGGTGAAGGTGGTGGGCCGCATGGTACTTGACACACTTGTATCCTAGGTTGATGAAAACCACTTTTTATCCAGTATCCAATACGGCTTTCGCCCAGGTCGTTCCACTGTGGAACAGTGTTTGAACCTGTGCATGGTTCTGAACAAATACACTGTGGCTTGTTCCAGCCCCATATACCTAGCCTTCATGGACCTGTCCCCAGCATTCAACTGGGTTAATAGGTACAAGCTGTGGCAGTTGATGTCCTCCATTGGCATTGACAGTAACATCATTTTATTTCTGAGGGATCTTCACCGTGATTCAATCGCGGTTGTCCGCGATTCAAAGGATCTGAAAGTGTCCAGTCAGCTTGACATCAAGAGAGGGGTGTGTCAAGGGTGCATGTTAGCATCCTTTCTTTTTAACCTATATATTAATTCCTTAGAGAGGCCCTCTTGGCCACAAATGCGGATTGTCCCCAGGTAGGCAAGTGTAGCCTGCCAGTCCTCTATACGTGAACGACGCAGTCCTCTTTGCGAGGACAGCTAGGTGCCTACAACTTCTTCTGAATTCCTTTGCCCTTTTTATGAAGGACTTGGACCTTTGGTTTAATCATTCCAAGTCGTTTATTATGCAAGTAGGACCTCGTAAAGCTAAGCAGCTCACTTTTAAATTCGGACTTTCGCAATACCGAAGACCAATGTTTTCTCCTATTTGGGAGTTGTGTTTGACAATTCCTTGAGTTGGTGCCCTTTGCTTACTTGGAAGAAAGGGGATATAGTGAAAGCTTTTGCAGCTGTTTTTAACTTTGCCAGCAGAGTGGGAGGGAAGCCAATAGCGGATCTTTTGAAGATATATGAAGCCAAATATATTTCAAAGGTTATACATGCGAGTGAGATATGGGGCCACATTGGGGTAGGGGCAGTGCAAAGTGCTGAAAACTCTTTCCTGCGATGGGCCTTTTCTGTCCCACAAAGCACCCCATTTTATGTCGTGCACGGAGAGTTGGGGATGCCTTTCCTCTCAGATGTACTGGCTTTCCGTCCCCTGGCATTGCGGCTTAGTATTTGGGCTAATTAAGAAAATACACTTAGCAAAGATGTCCTATGGGAATGCCTTTCACTTGCCCTTGTCTCAAGCCTCTGATGGCTCCAGTATATAAGAGTTGGCCTCTCCAGGGTAGGTAGGAACTATTTGCTAACCCTGAGAGCATATGTAAGAGGGACCTTGCTCTGGTCAAAGAGTGTTTTTTAAGAATGAGCTGCTGTGATAGAGAGGGAAATGAGCTGTGTAAGCCTAGTGTGCGTAAGTACATTGTGGTAAAAACTGTACCAACCAATGAACCTTATCTTCTAGGGATTAAAAGCATCCATGATTGTTTTCTATTGACCCAGTTTCGGCTCAACCTCTTCCATTACCTCTTGGCACACCCTTGCGGCTCCCACAGAGGCCTTGTACCTCATTCCCTGTGGCTGCAAAGGTGAGTCTCCTCAGGACATGATGCACTTTTTTAATGTTTTGTAGTTTTTATGCTGTCCCTAGAAAGTTATTTATTATTCCCATTCTCAAAAAAGAGGGTTTTAGGATGGTGAGACCAGCTCTTATCTTTTAACAACTGCTCTCTAATGACACTGTTTTTGCATACGCTTAACTTTTTACGGGTTGCTGTTAGACTCCGGTCAAGCTGTACTGTAATTCATGAATTTTTATCTTGTGCTCTGATTAACTTAGACATATTATATTTGTCAATCTGTAACTTGGAAGATGTTTTTCTTTTATAAAACCGAATAAAGTTTGTTGATAATAATCACTAGGGGATTCATTTACAGGGTAGCATGGTATCACTCACAATAACTCCAGGAGTCACAGTCCACACAATTTACATGCTTTGTTCCCCTACTTCCAACCTTACATGTACCCCTAATCACCTGCCCAAACCTCACCCTGCCTATACAATAAAAATGCTGCAGTTGTAAATACATACAATACATATCAACAACCATTTATTGTGTTTAAAACATTTTATTGAATAATAAAACCTAATAAACATAAGCTGATTATTAAAGCAAAACAAAACATCAGTTGCCATAAACCTAAGAGACAAAAGTAGTACATAAAAAACAACATACTGTAACACAGCAAAGTTATGTAGAACACAATTCCTAATTTCGGGCAATCTTTAAAGTTCAACAATAGAAACGTTCATAAAGAACATGAAAGGAAACAAAGAAGGTGGGATACAGTGATTTCATTAATGTAATGCTTCCTACATATAGAAAAACAAATACTAATTATTTTCCTTAAGCAATAAAGTCCTTACATTAAAAAACTAAGAGAAATATATTGAACAATGAACATTTCATATGTAATTAGAATTCAATTGAAATATTCTAACCTCCTCCGCATTATTTGACTCCCTGAATGCTTTCTGGAAAGGAACCACCTCATGGGGCTCAAAATCACATCTTTTCCAACAATAGGATTCAAATGATAAACTTGCATTTCAATTCAATTTATTGATTTAGGCATTTTGGAGATCAACAATTTTAAATATACACAAAATCCATACACTTTTGTAAAATTGTCACCTAAACTTGAATTCAATCAAATTTTTGATTAACACTTCCCATTCCAGAAAGCATTACAAGACCACTTTTTGTTCTCTTCCCAATTAGTGATAATGTTTTGATTGGCAACAACAATAAATATGTTTAGAATTTTACCTCCGAAAGCAAACACATGCCATTTCTGAATCTTGGTGCACAATAAAATGTAGGCACAGAAGGGCATCTTTTGGGGTAGCATTCATTTGGTTTGACAAGGCTTGAAACTAGAATTCCTGAACTTTGGACATTTAAACGTCATATTTTAAAAGAGTTCAAATAGACCCAGCACGAGCTCCGCGGAAAATAGAAGATGAGTGAATTGTACTTAGAGAAAATGTGTTGATAAGTAATCTATTGATGGAACATACAGTGGTAAGGCAATGCTTGTGGATCTAATATATTCAGATTTTAACTCCACAGTTTGTTCAATAATTGACTAAGCATAATACTTGAAGGTCCATCTCTCAGATCAGTTCTATTACAGTTGTATTTGCAATAATACTAAAAGAGATCAATGATAAATAGATTTTAAAAGTCATGGGTGGAATTGGTCCTTGGTCTTAATCTAGATTATTGTCTGCAATAGAAACCAGTACAAACAGATCAAATCTAAAAGCATTGAATATGTTTATTATAGTGGTTTAGGGTAAACCAAGAAGACACACATTGTTCCTGAAACTCAGAAAATGTATCTAAAGATTATGATTACATCCTATTTTATGTCCAGAGACTGCTTTAGCTGCTTTCCTGTTTAAGTGACAACATTTGCAAATATATTTAATAAAACATTAAAGCTGGATGTCAGTAATTCTGTCTTTAATTATTGTGTAAGAGTTATGTGTGATGGTTATTATTTGAGCTGAAGCAACACTAACACTAAATAGGTACATGCACCGGTTATCATTGAACTAACATTATTAGAAAACTTAATTTGAGGGAATTGAGAAAAATGAGCAATAACCACTGGTTCATTAATGCACACGGTTACAATTCAGAATTTGGAAGGGGAATGTTAATAGTTTTCATTCTGAACATTTAATACAACGTTAAGGTATATATTGAGCTTTGAAACTATATTTGGGCTGAAAAACAGTAACAAGAGTTAGTAACCCAAGGGGACATTTGTGAATCTGAAAGTAAAATGGGGTGCATTAAAAAATCTCTTCATTTAAAAGCAATCACAGACAAAGTAGTGTGCTGACTCTACAAGTAACCACTTTTTACCAAATGGATTATTAGTACATGAACCTCAATATTTCCTATATTGCTGCAATGTAGTCTAATATTTTTGTAATGTTGTGTAAATATTTGTTCCTGTTATTTCCCATTTCAATATTGTCAAGAAATGTACCTATTCTTTTCGTCAAACATATTGAAATATCTTTATCACAATTTTTGGGGCGTTCTAAAAAGTGTTTTTCACTCTAACTTGAAGCTTCCTAAGAAAAATACTGATGCGCAGTCCTGGTTTCTCCTAGATCATTTAGCTTTCTCACTAAAACCAAGCACAATATTGATTTGAGAGCGGTGGTTATTGTAGTCATACGCACTGGGGTTAGTTTAGAAAAGACCAATATAGAACTTCCTTAATCTTTAGAAATAATACTTGCAAAAGTTTATGTTCAATAATTTCAGATAATTTACTGATAAAGATATCAGATAAAGATCCCCTAATTTCTTATACCTTGTGGTATCACAAATCTGCTAGAATTAACAGGCTTCTCTTCTAGATAAATCCAGGTATGAGAAGTTATTAAATGCGATTATCAACTTTCTGTTATTTTAACACATATTATCAGTGTACAGAGTAATTTCCCTACATAGATCACAACATTTCATGCAATGGTCTGTGCTTGAACGTAGAGTGAAGGGGTAAAAATGTATTCCTACCACAATCAAGAAACCCTTGGGTCTCTGAGGATTACTGTTGCAAATGAAGAGATAGGTAAGATGCAATATCCCTTTAAAAGGACGATTTCCCTCACCCACCATAGTTGGCATGCTTCCTTATTGGGAATCTCCTTGCACCATGAAACAACCCCCTCACTGAGAGGATGGAGTTCAGGCATATTTTGTTATACAGAAAGGTATACTAAATACCACAATAATGAGCTCAGGGTAGTGTGGGCAGCAGAGTGAAAGTTAAAACTTGCTAAAGGGTATGTGGTTTCCATTATTTGTACGCACCTGGGCCAGGATTAACAACAGGACACTGTGGGAGAAATATATATGCACTGTTAGAGTCAATAATCTTCTAATCATTCGACCACTGTCCCTGCTGTGAGGATCTGCAAGCGCTCCTAGACCTTCGGGTGATTTATGTGCTATATAAATGCATTTACAATTACAATTACAATAAGAGGTCAACATGTTTCAGCCTATTCCCTCCAAAGAGGTGTTTGTGGCATTCTTCAGGACTTAATCAAAAGTTCTGCTGCTCAATGTACTCAATCAATAACAAGCCTTGTCATAGTCAATAGGTCATGCCTTTGGGACCTTATAAGTGGCCATGCAGATCCAATTAACAATGTGAAATAATTTCTATAAAAAAGAAAAGAAGACTATAAACTAAGCTAGACGTGACTTTATAACTGGTTAATCGAACGTTTCTGGAGGTTTAGTATATATAAACAACTCCTTTTTTCTATGGTGTGTCATATAAAATTGATGCTCTAAATTTTGGTAAGAGTACACAATGTCAAAAAGTTCAATACTGCTTTTATATCAATTTACTTTTGAAAGCTTGAAGTGAAAGACAATTCTAAGTGGCATTTGCTTATGAGTAGGCGCTAATAACTATTTCCGGATGACAATGTAATTAGCATTTTTTGTATAAGATGTGTTAAAAGTATGGGTAGGGAAAATGGCTATTTTGGCCAAAGGCTCCCTATTATATATGCATGCTAGTTTTAATTTGTAAACACAATCACAATATTGTATGTGCTACACTGTAATGTTAGATGAATCTGTTTTACCCTTCTGATAAGCAAGGGTTGACAATGAACTGTTTTTTCGTCCCTGGTTTTAAATGGATTCAGGTTGGAACAGACGAGGCGTTGGTTGACTTAGCCTGAGAAAATGATTGTTTCCCGCATGCTGCTTTCATGCAACTTAAATCCCTTCAGTGGAAGAGGCGGCTGCATGCCTGCATATATGGCCAGATCAGTACTTGGCTGTTTCGGTTCTCTAGTGGGGCTAGAATAGAAGCTGTTAAGGGCAGGGGCTTAGCTTCCCATTGGTGCAGCAGGTGCAGTGGCACCAGGTCCCAGATGCCTTAAAGGCCCACTGAACCCTGGTAACTGCTGTTTTCCACAGTCCAAACAGGGGGCAGGGGTCACATTTCCTTTCTTGCCTTGGGGCCTAAGGCACACTGGCTAGGACACTGGTTAAGGAAGCAGTGGGGAAGAAGTGGCGAGACAGGTGGATTATCTAAACAGCTCGACAATGACTTCATGCCTGGGTATTAAAGTATTCATTACAATTAAAGACTTAAGCAGGAATAGATATCATAATATAGGAAGGCCTATGTACAAATGCAGCTCGATTAGCGGCTGCCTTTAACTTCTCACTTATCACCTCTCCTAATTTACAGTTTTATATTAGATGCAGACATAAATCGTGACCTATGAATATGTTTATCTATCTTTAGGCTCAAATGACCCAACTTTTCCATATGCAAGTATCAGACAGGTCGGAAACGCCTAATGGCTTTGAACTTGATAAAGCCACATTAATCACTGGTCTTGAAATGCAAATGGCAGCATTAGGCACACAGAGGTGTATTCTATGTAATCTCATTATGTTCAGGGTACGGGAGAGTATTTAGGGCATAAAACACTTTGACAAAAACATTTCTGCCACCATAGAAATTCAATCTTCCTTGTCCTACCCTAGTATACAAGTAGTACCACATTCTTTGTATACCTGAATTAAATAGGCACACAAAATAGTACCATATTTAAAGGCCCAGTTCAGAATTACATGGAAGGTGCACTGTCCCAGACTACACAATGGTGCAGTTTTCAGTGGGTGCTATCATCCCACACAGGGGGAGCACACCAGATTATGCTGGAAAAAACATGTGGTGCCCCAACGTAGGCGCAGTTGTAAACCACCAGTCTGCTTACATAGTAAAGCATCTGGCAGCTATTAAGTGAGGTGGCACGTTTCCCCTGCAGGTGGTTGGGGTCTGTCACCATCCTGTCAGGTGGGGGTATACAATCAGTGCGCCTCCTGACTGCTTGTTTGCCTTTTTGCCCGTGTCAATAATACAGTGGAGTCCTTGGACGAGTCGTCAATTTGTATTCATGAAAGACACTTGTGTTTCTCGGATGTGTAATCCCCAGATGATGCCTGAACCGTTCCCCAGTGGGCTATTTGTATATCGTATTGAATTGTATGTTCTTATGAGGACTGTTAATAATAATAAAAAAGATTTAGTGAGTGTTTATTGCCCTCTATGTCACTCTACTTCTAAGCACCTAATACAGCTTGTACAGTGCTTACTGTCAACTGCTCACTTACTTGCTTACTATGCTTAATATAAATAGTGCACAATTTAGGCGTTTGTGTCTGCCTACAACGTGGACATGATACAAATAGCAGTACCTACAAGGTGGATGGTACAATTCAAAAAGAGTCTAAGATACTCCAGCACAGATGACTTTGCATCAAAATTACGGGGCATCAGTCTTGATGGCAAGCCAACTTGAAACTTATCAGTATTGTATACATTATTATCAGAGACTATACTTGCCTCTTGGATACAACTTTACAACTGAATTTTATTAATTTGTGTACAGTTGTGTGTATACAATAAAACAACCTCCCCACCATAATTGATCTGTCTATTCATCTTGTTGGGATCTGGAGTAGCATGCTACTCGCCGAAAAGCACTTCAACACTTCATCAGGGGTAGAAGGCGCTATATAAATGCAAAACCTTCCCTCTTCTATCCCCCCACAATCTTTTTTAACCCAATTAACAGACCAACATGTCCAGCTCTCAAATTAATTTTATATTTCCCTATACTAATTCATCACTAACCATTTCTGGATCCTAGAGTAGTGTGCTACTCGTCAAAAAAGTGCTTCAAAGTTCGTATGGGGTAGTAAGTGTTATGTAAATCTAAATACATTACAATTACTGTTTACATCGGGCTGCACTAACACGTGGATAGAAGTAGAGTGGGGATTAGAGTTTATCTGCCCAGAACAATGCATACTACAGAAAGTGTGTGAACAGTCTATATGTTGTGCACCTGGCAGAGAAAAACACAGCAGAGGTGGGAAGAAGGTAGGTAATCTGATGGTCAGACCTATGTGGAAAGAGGCAATCACTTTGGGCAGAAAAGAGGGCTTACACGGAGGACTACTTTGTTTGGATGGACAGCAAGAAAGGGAGGTCTGGAGGATAAGCCTGAAGCTCACTCATCCTGCAAGCAGAGGTGATGGCAAGTAAAAAACTAGTTTTCTAAGGAGGCGAAGAGGACAATTATGTAGGCGCTCAAAGGGAGCACACATAAGATAAGTGAGGTCAACTCCCACTAGAGTATTACGAAAGGAGAAGGAGGAAAGAGATGAGTAATGCACTTCAGAAATCTGTTAACAATAGGATCGAAGGCCATGCTCAAGAGCTCGGGGTACCAGACTTGGGACTGATCGCGTTTGATCTTCTTCAGCAATCTTGGCAGAAGTGGTACAGGAGGCCGCAACTCCACTCGCAACGAAAAGGGTCGCCGAGCGAGAGCCGCTTTGGAAACTCTAACACGCAGAACTGCTGACATTGAGCGTTCTCTTCGGTGGTGAATAGATCTAACCAAGGCTCTCCCCACTACTGAAAGAGACCTAGCACGACCTTCGAGTGAAGATGCCATTTGTGATCCATCATGCACTGGCGGCTGAGTTTGTCCGTCCTTGCGTTCAGTGAACCTGTTAAGTGTTGAACTACCAGAGATATGCCCTGATGTTCCAGCCATGTCCAAAGGCGAACAGCCTCTTGACATACGGTCCACGACCCCACCCTGCCCTGTTTGTTGCAGTACCACATGGCGGTGGTGTTGTCCGTGAACACCTGCAACACTCTTCCTTTGACAGAAAGAAGGAATGCCTTCAGTGCAAGATGAATCGCCCGGAGCTCCAGAGGATTGATGTGGTGCCTGGACTCCGCCAGAGACCAGAGGTCTTTGATCTCCACCATTCCCATATGGCTGCCCCAACCCAGGAGTGACGCATCCGTCACTACTGTGAACTCAGGTTGGAGAAGGTAGAGGGATCTGCTGTTGACCCAATCCTAGTTCGTGAACCACCACTGCAACTGACTTGCAGTCCCCTCCGTAATCTGAATGTCATCGGAAATATTCCCCTGGTGCTGCGCCCACTGAAACTTCAGGTCCCAATGCAGAGCACGTATATGCCATCTGGCATGATGCACCAGCAGGATGCAGGAGGCCATGAGGCCCAGCAGTCTCAGGGTCATTCTCACCGAACACCGGGATGGAGGCTGAAACATCGGTATCATAGCCCCAATATACTGGACTTGCAGCTAGGGAGGATAGACCCAAAACTGTGTTGTGTCCAGAACGGCTCAGATGAAAAGGAGCTTATCGGATGGAATCAGGTGCAACTTCAGCACGTTAACTGAGAACCCCAGCAAATGCAGGAAGTCCGTCGTAGTCTGGAGGTGGGAGCCTTCTACAGCCAGTCGTCGAGATAGGGGAAGACTGGAACCCCTGATCTGCGCAGATGAGCTGCGACCACCGCCATCACTTTCGTGAACACCCGGGGGAGGGGGTGGCTGGTAAGGTCAAAGGGAAGCGTGGTAAACTGAAAATGCGGGTGGCCTACCGTGAACCATAGGTAATGCCGGTGGGCAGGCAAGACGGGGATGTGAAAGTAAGTGTCCTGCAAGTCCAACGCTACCATCAAATCTCCAGGGTCGAAGGCAGATAAGACCTGAGCCAAGATTAACAACTTGATGTCCCTGAGAACTAAGCTAGGATGCAGGCCTTTGTCCTTCTTGGGTACCAAGAAGTAGTGGGAGTAGCAACCCCGACCTACTTCTGGCACAGGGACGCGTTTGACAAAGAGATCCATAACTTCCTGGAAGAGAAGGGCCAAATGATCCTCCGACATGGGATGAAATCACCACAAACTGCATGACCCTTACGCACTCCGCTGCTTGCGGAACTCCGGGTAGACCGCCAGAGTTTTTATGTCACTTTGCGGAGTTCCTCACTGAGGAACTCCGCATAGGCTTAATCTTATCATGAAAAAATAGATATCAGTCATATGTTGAGAAACAAGGGTGAGTAGAAACCTTTTGGGTGGAGTAAAATTTAAGACATTATTATGGTGATTTTTTGGGCAATTAGTTGATTTTTGCAAGCACTAACACTTCTCTGTGTAAAGTAAAGACCTTGAGAGTTTTGTAACTTTCAGATACTCAAATTGTGGATTCTGTTGCAATGAAAAATATTTCCAGGCCTGAAATTTCTTTGGAGGTTGCAGGCGGGCAGCCCAAGTTATCCTGCAAGAGTTTCTTGATGAATTCTATTGCAACTACAATATGTGCTCTCTCGTGTAAAGTCAGGTTGTTAGAAGCTTTTCTGCAACTCAAGATACGCCTTACTTTTCACCTGGTGTGGATGCATTTCTCATGTTTAGTGATATCTCCTTTCTGAGTATAACGTTTCTGGCTTTCCCCTCCTGTATATGGCTTTAGTCCAGTGTGAATTCTCTCATGTGAAATGACATTGTATTCAAGACTAAACCGTATCTGACATTCAGAACACACATAAGGCTTTTTTCCCCCGTGTGAGTTCGCTCATGTCAAGTGAGAAGTAATTTGTACCCAAAACATTGCTTGCATTTCAAGCACTCATAAGGTTTTTCCCCAGAGTGAGATCGCTCATAAAGCATAACACTGTCTTTCAGATTCAACCTTTTATGGCATAAGGATTTTCTCTAGTGTGGAGTTTCTCATGGTGAAATAGCGTTTTTATCTGCAGCTTTTCTGACATTCAGAGCACTCATAAGGTTTTTCATCAGTATGGAGTCGCTTATGGTTAGTGAGGCTGTGCCTATCAAATAGGAATTTCTAGCATTCACAGAAATTGGTAATGTTTTTCCCCTGTGTGCGTCTGCTCATGTAGAGTGAGATTGAGTTTAAAATGTATGCTTTTCTGGCATTCGGAGAACTGATTATTTTGATGGTGTGTTTTCTTATGGCGCTTGTAACCATCTCTACCTCTGAATCTTTTCTGACATTTAGATCACTGATAAATTTTTTTCTCGAGTGTGGATTTTCACATGATCAGTGAGAGTAGATTTTTGTATGAAACATTTTTGGCATTCGGAGCACTGATAAGGTTTTTCCCCAGTGTGGATTCTTATATGCTTAGTGAGACTGTCTTTTACACTGAAACATATCTGGCATTCGGAGCACTGATAAGGTTTTTCCCCAGTGTGGATTTTTATATGCTTAGTGAGATTGCTTTTTTGACTGAAACATTTGTGGCATTCAGAGCACTGATAAGGTTTTTCCCCAGTGTGGATTCTTATATGCTGAGTGAGATCCCTTTTTTGCCTGACACATACCTGGCATTCAGAGCACCGATAAGGTTTTTCCCCAGTGTGGATTTTTATATGCTCAGTGAGATTGCTTTTTTGACGGAAACATTTGTGGCATTCAGAGCACTGATAAGGTTTTTCCCCAGTGTGGGTTCTTATATGCTGAGCGAGACTGCTTTTTTCACTGAAACATTTGTCGCATTCAGTGCACTGATAACGTTTTACCCAAGTGTGGGTCCTTGAATGTTTAGTGAGTCTTTTTTTGTCACTGAAACATTTCTGGCATTCAGAGCATTGATAAGGTTTTTCCCCAGTGTGGAATCTCACATGTGCAGTTAGAAGTGATTTAAGTTTGAAATCTTTTGGGCATTCGGAGCACTGATAAGGTTTTTCCCCAGTGTGGGTTCTTATATGCAACGTGAGATGTCTTTTTTCATTGAAACATTTCTGGCATTCAGAGCACTGATAAGGTTTTTCCCCAGTGTGGAATCTCACATGTGCAGTTAGAAGTGATTTAAGTTTGAAATGTTTTGGGCATTCAGAGCACTGATAATGTTTTCCCACAGAGTGGGTTAATGCATGTTGATATAGACTCGCTTTGACTCTAAAGCTTTTCTGGCATTCAGAGCACTGAAAAGGTTTTTCCCCAGTGTGGATTCTCATATGCTCAGTGAGATAAGATTTATGCCTGAAACTTTTTTGGCATACTTTGCACGGAGAGTGTTTTCCCCCAGTGTGGATTCTCATATGTTCAGTGAGATAAGATTTACGCCTGAAACTTTTTTGGCATACTTTGCACTGAGAGTGGTTTTCCCCTGTGTGCATTCTGTCAAATTCTGTGAGATAAGATTTATGGCTGTATCTTTTTGGGCACAGGTAACTTTTTTCCCTAACTTCGGTTATTTAGCCTCGATTTTAGAGTCGGGTTTGTTTAGATAATGTTCAGCACTTATCTCTAAAAGAAATTGTGTGTAATCTTCTCAACACTTGAATTGAGCAAAAAACGTCGGGAAGCAGTCCTGTAACACCTGTTGAAATCTTTCTAACAGATAATAGTCTTTAGGTAATAGCCTCTCCGGCAGCAACTTAATTTGTGACTGAAGTTTTTCTCAAATCTATTTCTATAGGTTCTTAGCAATGCAGTAGTAAGGTTTTAGTCTGATATTTAATGATTAAACTGATAAGTACCTTTTTGCACTGGTGTAATGGCAGTAACTGAGGGCGTTAGAACGTGCAGAGTACTATTGTGGATCATTAGTCGGAGAACATCAGTTCCTTCTACCCTTTCTATGTTTGGGGTAAGTTTAAGGTTTGTAGTTCTGAGGATGAGGATTTATTTACATTAGATATAGCGCAACAGTGCTCCTTTAATCCATTTTTATATTTAACAGTTTTACATATCACTCCTGCACAACAGATAATGTTGAGGCGATTTACATAGAACTACAGAACAGTACACAATAAAAAGGAAACAATCTGAGATGGTCATTAACACAATAAAGTGGTGAATTTTTAAGGTTTTCGCAAGAAAGAGCAGAGCAGGTGAAGGTGTTTTATATCCCGAGGCAGATAGTCTCAAACTTGCGTAACTGGTTAAAAACGGTTGTTGAACAAAGGTGATTTTCCAATCTTTTGGTTGTTAACGTGTCAGCTTCGGAGTCTTCTTTCAGCGTCTTTTCTTTGATGGTATCCAGAAGAAACCTTTAGTTGTAACTTTCTTTTATGTAGTGTGTGCTTCCTCTCTAGAATTACATGATGCTTTAGATGAACGTTATTCTGTCATGCTGAGGCAATTTGTCTTTCTGATAATATTTCAGATGAGGATGCTGAAGCGGTCTTTCTACATTATTTCTGATGCTGTGTGCACAGATATGGCTTTGCTCTGGGTTAATGAAATGCAAAATTAAAGACTTCACTTACAGGTATAGTACTTTCCTCGCCACACTTAGATTTTTGGAAATTGTTTAAACGTAGAATGCTGGATGTCCTTCAGTTTTTCAAAATAATCCTTCTTATGGCACTGACATTCAGTTGCTTAGTGCTAAATCTTGCTTTCTTCGTCCGTAATTTCAATCACCTATAGTATTAAAATTAAATAGTTAATGTACATTTCCAAAAATATAATTTACAAGCCAAATCAATGCAGAATTTTGAATATGCTGAGCTGTTTTTCAGACAGAGCAGAGTGCAGAATGGTAGCATGAGAGTACTTGGATGTAGGAGTGAGGTTTTGTAGAATGTTCAACATTTTATTAAGTTCACAAAGGATACATGTACCCTATGGAGTTGCAACATAGAATCCCAAAGGCAGATTTGAAAGTCATATGGACTGGCACCAAACAGATATTAAAAAACTATATACTATTAATTAATTTGTAATGCAGATTTCTGGGAAGGGAATGACTCCTCCACGGACAACAGGCGTTTTCCCCTGCCCTGAGTTACCACCTACTTGTATCTGGTTTCCTGATTTTTGAGTTTTGGCCTCTGCCTCAAGCAAATCTATTGTGTGCTGTGAGGACTATGCCTAAACCAGGGGTCTCCAACCTTTTGCGTAGTCAGAGCTACTTCTGGCCAGTGAAAATCGTTGTGAGCTACTGAACCCAAAGCAACTCGCGCATTTTTCCGAGAGACCCCCGCACGCCCAGTTTCATTGACTTTAAGCCTAATTTCATCAGAGCCCATACTGTGCATTTCTGCGCTCCGTTTCACTTGTTTTTTGTGCCTTTCTGCCCTCTGTTTCACTAGTTTTCCCCTTGTTTTTTGTGGTTTCTGCTCTCTGTTTCACTTGTTTTCCCCTTGTTTTTTGTGCCCTTCTGCCCTCTGTTTCACTCGTTTTTTGTGCCCTTCTGCCCTGTTTCACTCGTTTTTTGTGCCCTTCTGCCCTCTGTTCCCTCGTTTTTTGTGGCTTTCTGCTCTCTGTTTCACTTGTTTTTTTTGGCCTTCTGCTCTCTGTTTCACTTGTTTTCCCCTTGTTTTTTGTGCCCTTCTGCCCTCTGTTTCACTCGTTTTCCCCTTGTTTTTGTGCCCTTCTGCCCTCTGTTTCCCTTGTTTTTTGTGCCTTTCTGCCCTATGTTCCACCCGTTTTCCCCTTGTTTTTGTGGCCTTCTGCCCTCTGTTTCACTCGTTTCCCCCTTGTTTTTTGTGCCCTTCTGCCCTGTTTCCCTTGTTTTTTGTGGCCTTCTGCTCTCTGTTTCACTTGTTTTCCCCTTGTTTTGTGCCCTTCTGCCCTCTGTTTCCCTCATTTTTCGTGCCCTTCTGCCCTTCGTTTCCCTTGTTTTTGTGGCCTTCTGCCTTCTGCCCTCTGTTTCACTCATTTTCCCCTTGTTTTTTGTGTCCTTCTGCCCTCTGTTTCTCTCGTTTTTTGTGGCCTTCTGCTCGCGGTTTCACTTGTTTTTTGTGCCTTTCTGCTCTCATTTTCACTCGTTTTCCCCTTGTTTTTTGTGCCCTTCTGCCCTCTGTTTCCCTCGTTTTTGTGCCTTTCTGCCCTCTGTTCCACCCGTTTTCCCCTTGTTTTTGTGCCCTTCTGCCCTCTGTTTCACTTGTTTTCCCCTTGTTTTTTGTGCCCTTCTGCCCTCTGTTTCCCTCGTTTTTTGTGCCTTTCTGCCCTCGGTTCCACCCGTTTTCCCCTTGTTTTTTGTGCCCTTCTGCCCTCTGTTTCCCTCGTTTTTTGTGCCTTTCTGCCCTCTGTTCCACCCGTTTTCCCCTTGTTTTTGTGCCCTTCTGCCCTCTGTTTCACTCGTTCACCCCTTGTTTTTCGTGCCCTTATGCCCGGTTTCCCTTGTTTTCTGTGGCCTTCTGCTCTGTGTTTCACTCTTTTCCCCCTTGTTTTGTGCCCTTCTGCTCTGTTTCCCTCATTTTTCTTGCCCTTCTGCCTCTGTTTCCCTCATTTTTGTGGCCTTCTGCCCTCTGTTTCACTCGTTTTTTGTGCATTTCTGCCCTGTTTCCCTCGTTTTTTGTGGCCTTCTGTCTTCTGTTGCACATGTTTTCCCCTTGTTTTCTGTGCCCTTCTGCCTTCTGTTTCCCTCTTTTTATGTGACCTTCTGCCCTGTTTCACTCGTTTTCCACTTCTTTTTCGTGCCCTTCTGCCCTCTGTTTCCCTCGTTTTTCGTGCCCTTCTGCCCTGTTTTCCTTGTTTTTTGTGGCCTTCTGCTCTCTGTTTCACTCGTTTTCCCCTTGTTTTTTGTGCCCTTCTGCCCTCTGTTTCCCTCATTTTTTGTGGCCATATGCCCTGTTTCACTCGTTTTCCCCTTGTCTTTCGTGCCTTTCTGCCCTCTGTTTCCCTTGTATTTTGTGGCCTTCTGCTCTGAGGTTCCGTGACGATCGTAAGTGGTGTTTTCGACTCGCACGAATATGGTCGAGTCTGGTATCTATGAACCGCAAATGACGAGTTTAGTGGGTGTGCGCAGTTTCGCTGTGCTAACCTGAACCGTTCGTTTGTTTCGTGGGTTTCTGTCTGTACCCACGGGTTCCATCTTAGATACGGCATCCATTTTGTCTCTTGCCCTCAAGTAGCCAGCGAACGGACGCTGTCCGCTTCGCGACCCTGGGATTCCCAAGACTCTTGCGGAAGACACATTTCCTTTGAAAGTGTCTTTATGACAAGGGGGATGATACTGTAAGGCAGATGGCCCCGCTCGAGGCTCATCTTGCCGTGCCGGACTATTGTCTCAGCCGTGCATCTCATTAGGCACGTCCCTTTGATGCCTGTAGCTCGTGTTTCCCGATACCACCTCTTTTACACCCTTTCCGATCTCCCCACTGTTCCTGCCTTCCTCTGCACCTGTCTCTGTTCCTTCTTCGATCTGTTTACTGCCGATTAGAATGTACTAATGGTGGGAAGATGGGTTTTTACAGTTGGGAACCACCAAATGTTTCTGTACTTATGTTCCGGACCTTGAATACATCAAAGCGACCCCTCTCGGGGATAATTATGGGAACCAAGTTGTAAACCTTTGTGTACCATGTTAACCTATGAGAGAAATGTGTATAAAAAGGAGCGATCCACAGTAGCAAATTGAATCAGATCCCGCGAACATACCGACTGTGTACTTCACGTGACTTCTGTGTTCCCTGCAGTAAATAAACCCCGAATCTTTGACGCCGAAGGAAGTGTCCCGTGTCTCTGTCATTTGTACGCCGGAACAGGTTACCCACGAAGGTTTCGGGTGTTGTCCCCTGGCACCGCTGGGTCTTAAATAACCCAGTCCTTCAGTTGGCGCCCAATGTGGGGCTGCATCAGTGGTACCGGTCCAAGCCCGACGATCGTGAGGAACTTCGTGTGAAATCTCCGAGGGAAGGTGCACCCTGCTTCATCGATCCTGTTGTCGAAATAAGTGGCCCGACGACTTTTCCCGCGAAGATTCCCGCCTCCTGACGGCTGCGACGGACTGCTGCCCTGACTGTAGACCTGTTTTGGCGCCTGGCGTAGACCTTGGTACAGCGAGACGATTGACGGGCCTTCCTGGTGACGCCATCGATCTTTGAGTTAAGTATTTGTGGGTCGCTCCCAGAGTCCTTGGTTGTGGTTGCTTAGTTGTTGCATGGTTCCATTGCATTTGTGGTTCTTCGTACTTGGTTCTTTGTTGTGATATTTGACGACTGCAGCCGCCAAAAACCGAGGGTTTTTGCTCTTTGCTGGGACTTGGTAAATCCCGTAACCCTTGAAGTTTGTGAAACTCGGCTAGTGTGCAAGATGCCTGGTCGTAGTACTTTGTTTAGTTGTTTCAGACGTTGTGGTACGGATTCCCGACTGGAGGACTCGTGTCCGATACCTCAGGTTGGAACTCCCACTTATGAGCTCTATAGTAAGCACGGGTTAGGTCCGATTACCTTTAATGAATATTGGATTCGTTACACCAAAAAAGATGGTGTCCTTAGTTGGCCACCTCATGGTAGTTTTGAGACCCCGATTTTAGATAACCTCGAGGCTAAATTGTTCAAGAAAAAGTCAAGGCCGGCCATGTTTGATGCCTTTCGGTTATGGCGCAAAGAAGCCAGACAGAAAGAGATCAGACAGACAAAACGTAATCAGAGAGATGGTGTTGCTACCATTGTAAAGAAAGCAGAGCAGTTTCAGCGTGATAAGGAGGAAAAGGAAAAGGAAGTTTTTGACAGGCTTCAGCGTATGACTATAGATAAATGTTATCCTGCTTTGCCAACGGAGTCGGATAAGAAGGAGGAATTAGTTGAGGATCCTTTAATGTCCTATCTTATGAAGTCACCACCTCCGTACGCACAGGGTACCGCAGCTCCTGTGGTTCCCCCTGCCCCTGCTCCTGTGCCTGTTCCCCAACCTGTTCCTCAACCTGTACCCGTTCTTCCGACTGTTCCTACTCCTTTGTCTACTTCTGTTCCTACTGCTCCTCCGCTTGTACTTCCACATCCTCCTGCTCCCGCTACTGCTCCTGTTCTACTTACTCCTACTGCTTCTTCTGTTCCTACTCCTTCTCTTGTTTCTACTCTATCATATACTTCTCCAACTACTCGACGTCGTACCCCTTCAATGGCTGCTAATTTTGCTAATTCTCTTGGACCTATTTCTGAGTCCGCTGATTCGGACGGTCCACAAAGACGTAGTCAGCTTCCTGGTAATAGGGAACGTGCCGCGTTGTACAACATTAACGAAACTACACAATTGCCAAAGCTGAGGAACTGATTCTAGACAACTCAATTACAAAAAAGCATACATGAAAAAATATCATGGACACTGGCTTTATAAATTGCACCTTTTTTGCTTTTAATTGTTCAAGAATTCACCGGTTGGAGTTTGAAGGGGAAGGAGCGGACAACTGTATGAATCTTTATAGTTCCTGCGTGGAGCACGGCCACGCGGTTTTTGGCGCCCAAATCAATCAAACGGACTGATCCCACCCAGCCAAGGAAACCACTTGCAACAAGCACTCACTGCAGCTCAGTACCCTTCACTCCACCTAATTGGAACATCCCTGATTTTACTCACGGCTGGAGCCATGACCCAACAGTAGAGAGTTACTCTTTGGTCCTGAGGAGAACCCTGGCACTCACAGGGTTCGAAACGCGTCGACCGACCCGGTCCCGTGTCTTCTGTGTGAATTAACACTGGAATTGATTTGTCAATGCATTACGATCTATTTGACTCCTTTTCAAACCTTGATTAACAAACTGTAAAATCTGTAAAACATAACAACTGAGATCGTTTCGTTTATATCAAAAAGTTTTCTTTGACACTGGGACCAGTATGAATGCGGCATAGGATGAATGGTTGGCCATGAATGTGTTGTTTGTGAGGTTGTCTGAATCACTGTACATATCCAATTGTTTGTTACATGTTTGTATATAATTGTATATATATTTCTTCATGTTTTTGTATTTCCGTGCACAAAAGTAAAATAACAAAAAACTAAAACAATTCTTGAACAATTAAAAGCAAAAAAGGTGCAATTTATAAAGCCAGTGTCCATGATATTTTTTCATGTATGCTTTTTTGTAATTTAGTTGTCTAGAATAAGTTCCTCAGCTTTGGCAATTGTGGAGTTTCGTTAAGGTTTATTTTGGCTCAGCCTGCTGAGTTTAGGAGTCAAAACCCTTTCTTGTTTTTTGGCGTTGTACAACATGGCAATGTCATGGATGTTACATCCCTATAGAAATCCTCCGCGTTCGGTATTGAATACGTTTAGTCAATTCAATATACCGACACAGAGGTATGTTTTTGAAGAAATGTGCAAGGTTTTGCGCGATCAAATATCGGCAGATGCATCGGAAGATGTATTAACTGCTTTGACTAACTTACAGCTTCAGTTTTCGAGCGGAATGGTGGTGGGTACCAATGTTCGACGTGCCATCGAGCAATTATTAGCTTTCCGTCCCTCTCCGATACCTCAAGCATTGTTCGTTGAAGATGTTGAGAGACAGTTAGATACGTCTGGTCAGTTTCCCATGCGTGAAGTTCCACCCGTGTGGATGCCAGGTGATGCTGCTGCTGTTCCTATTGTCCTGCCACATTTCCAGAGAGTATGGATACATCTCCCATGGAAACGATCAGAAGTTTTACAGGTGAAGCAATCTTTGCCTGATCCTCGCAAAAATCCTGCAGGGTACTATAAGGAATTGTCGCAGCTCGTAGACGCTACGATAATGAATCTTGCCGATATCGATATGCTGTTTGGCAATGTCGTACCGCAACCGGTGTGGGCCAAGATTCGTCAGGAAGATCATGCAAACGAATTAGGTGGTGATTGGGCTGCTCTTACTGCGGCAGATACACGACAAACTGGTGGGGCTAAGCCTGAACAGCTCATTACTGCTCTCCCTCAGAGAATCATTACCCTGATGAAAACGCTTATGCCAGCTATGAGGGTGAACTGGGACAAGTTGTCAGCTTGTCGACAGAAGAAGGACGAGAGTGTCTCTGATTTCTTTACGAGATTTGAGGAGGCATTTATCGACCACAGTGGTCAGGATATGAGTACTGAGGGTGGTCAGCGGTTGTTTGTGGATAAATCTGTCTCTAACCTATTGCCTGACTTGAGCAACAAATTAAAAAATTCTGAGAGTGCGTGGGCTGTCTCTACATCTGCTCAAATATTGGCTACGGCACAGTATTATGAGAATAGGGAGAAAGAAGAGAATGACTGCGCTGATAAAAAGACGAAAGAAATTAAAACTAAAGTGTTGTTGCAGCAGGCGTATCCTCCGCGTTCGACTCAGAATGATTCGCAGCAACGGAATCGATCGCAGTCGCAATCTAATAGGTCGCAATTGCGAAATGACTCCTCTTCGCAAAGATCTTCGTTAGGATACAATCAGTGTGCCTATTGTAGACAGGAGGGTCATTTAAAATTCAACTGTCCTGTTCTAAATGAGCGTAATAGTGGTAACACATCTAGGGGAGGTCGTGGTGGTTCTCAGCAGACATCACGTGGTAGGGGTCGTGGTGCTCCCAATGATCGTTCAGACAATTCGTCAAATTCCAACAATTGTTTTGATCAACGTGGATCATCGCAAGGACGATCTGCGCAGTACAATGTAGATGATTATTACGTCGATCAGGGAACTGACGACGGTAATTACTAGGACAGCCGTAGACAAGGAGAGGGAGTAGTATCAGTTCCGGTTGATCAGAGAGGGCCTTACGTCGCAGTTGCCACATCGGGCATCGTTGAGCCTTTTCTGTTGGACACTGGTGCAGCGAAAAGTTCCATCATGCATTCGAAACTCCCTGGCGCACCTTTGTCTGGCTTAACCAATGTTTCCGTTGGATTCTCTGGCGCCCCTGTTAGCAATCCGGTTTCGTGCCCTTTGCCACTTACAATTGGGCCTCGTGAGCTGAAAGCTCCGTTGATTTTGACCACTGGTTGTGGTGAAAATCTTTTGGGCCTGGATTTGCTAAAACGTTTGTATGCGACTTTGTACTGTTCTCCTGCGGGAGTAAAGCTTACTTTGGGTGAGAGAGTTATCTCTCCAATGTACTTGTCTCTCGATAAGCTTCCACCGGAATTGAGTTCTCTTCCTGCATCTTTGTGGGCAACAGGTCCCAATGACGTGGGCCTGCTTGACATCTCCCCTCATGTTGTTCAGCTGAAATCTAACGTGCGACTGCCACGTATTCCCCAGTATCGAATCTCTCTTGACGGTGAACGAGCACTGTTAGCGATCATTTATGATCTGATCGAGAAAGATGTTATTGAGGAGACTCGGGGAAACGTGTGCAACAGCCCTGTACTGCCTATTTTGAAACGTACCGATCCTTCCAAACCACCTGTTTATCGTTTTGTTATTGATTTACGGGAAGTAAATAAAATTGTAATTCCTCAGTTCCCTGTTGTGCCTGACATCACGGCGTTACTGACTCTGATTCCAGCTTCGGCATCATGGTTCTCGGTGATCGATCTGAAGAATGCTTTCTTTAGCATTCCGATTGCCGAAGAAAGCAGAGACCTTTTCGGTTTCTCTCTTGGTGGCCGTAGCTTCCGGTTTAAACGTGCTCCTGAGGGCTACTGTGAGAGTCCATCGATTTACAGTCAAGCCTTGAAGGGTCAACTGGATGCGTTTATGTTGCCGGCTGGTGCGGCTTTAATACAATACGTTGATGACTTATTGGTGGCTGCAGATACTCAGGACATTTGTAAAATCGCTACGGTGTCGTTGTTGCAACATCTCTGTGACTTACATCACAAGGTGTCACCTTCTAAACTTCAATATTGTTGTCAAGAAGTAACCTACCTAGGTCACTTATTGTCAAAGGAGGGAAGAAGGTTGACCCCAGAGAGAATTGCAGCAATTGCGCGAATGACTGTGCCAACAACCCAAAGAGATGTGCGTGCCTTTCTAGGTATCACGTCATACTGCAGACAGTGGATCCAAATTTTTCATTGTTAGCGAAACCATTGGTGGCTCTTACGTGCAAGGATGTTTCAACTCCTTTACCATGGACGGAAGAATGTCAGAAAAGTTTTTCTGAACTGCGTGATGCATTGTGTTCGGCTCCTGTGTTAGGTACTCCTGACTACAGCAAGCCGTTTACACTATACGTTCACGAGAGGGAAGGTTGTGCGTTGAGTGTCTTAACGCAACCCTTCGGTGATAAGCAGCGTCCATGTGCATATTTTTCCTCGACCTTGGACCCGGTAGCTAGAGCATTACCGAGTTGTTTAAGAGCAACAGCGGCAGCTGCGGTGTCCATCCGACAATCAGCAGGATTGGTCATGGATAATATGCTTACGGTGATGGTTCCGCATGCAGTTGACACTCTTTTGAATCGTACGAAGACTCAGCACTTGACGAGTGCGAGGTTGTCTGGGTACGAGTTGACGCTTTTGGCAAGTCATATTCAGATAAAACGTTGCAATGTTTTGAACCCGGCGACTTTATTGCCAATTAGTGCAGAGTCAGATGAAGTAGCAGCGCATGACTGTTACTTAAGGACTGAGGAGGAAACAAAAGGTCGAGTGGACCTTAAAAACACTCCTTTGGAAGATCCCGATGGAACTTTGTATGTGGATGGTTCATGTTTTAAATTGCCAAATGGTGATGTGACTACTGCGTATGCTGTGGTAACGTTGAATACTGTTGTGGAAGCTGCGAGAGTGAATCAGAACTCTGCCCAGGCTGCAGAGCTGATCGCTTTAACTAGAGCGTGTGTCTTGGCGAAAGGGAAACGTGTGAATGTGTTTACCGACAGCCAATATGCTTTTGGCGTCGCTCATAGCTTTGGACGATTGTGGAGAGAGAGAGGTTTTATGACGTTGCATGGCACGAAGATTCAGCATGGACAGCTTGTGAATGATCTTTTGGAGGCACTTACGTTGCCTAAGCAGGTAGCGATTGTTAAATGTAGTGCGCATCGTAAGGTGACGGATGATGTTGGCCGTGGTAATGCGTTTGCGGATGAGACTGCTAAGGAGACTGCCCGGAACCTTAGCACTAGAATGTATGTGACGAGTTCGGTTAGGTGGCCTACAGAGACTAGTATGTGTGAGGACACTATCGAGAGTGTGAGAACAATTCAGAATGAGGCCACTGAGACTGAAAAGACGAAGTGGAAAGAGAGTACGGGAAAGTTGGATGCGAATGGTTGTTGGGTCGATTTGTCGGAGCACAAGAGGTGGATGTTGCCAGATGCGTATGTGCTGGCTGTTGTGACAATGGCACACGGGTTAGCACATATTAGTGCGAAAGGTATTTGTAAGTTGTTGTCTCCTGTGTGGAAGAATGACGGTATTACGAAATGTGCTGAGAGATTGGTGAAGAATTGCATGATATGTATGTTGTACAATCCTGGTAAGGGGACCCCCACACCTCCTGGCCATTTTGCTCCCCCTTCATATCCCTTTGAAGTAATCCAGCTAGACTTCATCCATATGGAGCGATGCAATAATCTGAAATACGTTTTAGTTGTGGTTTGCGCATTCTCCCGATGGATTGAAGCCTATCCTCTTAAAGACAATACAGCCTTGTCGACTGCGAAAATCCTACTGAAGGAATACTTCCCTCGGTATGGAATGCCTCGGATTGTATGGTCTGATAACGGAAGTGAGTTTGTGGGGAGTGTGATGAAGAGTGTGTGTAAGGGCCTTGGAATTAATCAAAAATTCCATAGCGCCAATCATCCCCAGTCAGCAGGTTTGGTTGAGGGGTATAATGGCACCCTTAAACTCAAACTGGCTAAGATTCAGGCTACGACTGGTCTTTCGTGGCCTGACGCTTTGCCCCTTGCTTTGTTGTCAACAAGGGCAACCGTACACTCCCGAGTAGGGCTCAGTCCCTATGAAATAGTGTTCGGCCGTCCTGCGAATGTTTGGGGGGTCCCTAGACCGGGTGTATTTTCCAATCTTGAGTATCCAATGTTGATTGATTATCTTCATGATCTGACTGCTAAACTGAGGTTAATTCACCAACAGGTTTACGAAGCACTGCCGACGCAGACGGAGGGTCCAGGCCACCAGCTCCAACCCGGAGATTGGGTGGTTACTCGCAATTTTGCTCGAAAAAAGAATTTGGAACCCCGCTTTACTGGACCCTTCCAGGTCCTCCTTGCCACGAGAACTGCCGTCCGTTTGGAAGGGCGCAAAAATTGGGTGCACGCCACCCATACGAAGAAGGTTCCTATACCTTTACCGGCAGACTCGTGGGTGAGGAAGGGCATTGCTTCATCTGAAACCGAAGGACTACAGACCTTTGTACCCTTTAGCGACGCACAGCCTGCTGGAGAATCCTCAGTGCAGCAGAAAGACATTGTTGAACATTTGCCATCACAAGACTCAAGATCTGAACAATCGACTGATCAGCAGAACTCTGTCCCCTCATCGGATTCTTTGTTTGACGAACAGACACGTCCTGGGAAAGCTCGATACTTCTTGCGATCCAGCACCAGAGACTAATAAAAGTTCCCGTTCTGTCCCTTGACAACTGCATTATCCCGTTAGCCACGATCAGTCTGAACACCCGTATCATTGTGATTATTTTTGTAAATATTGAGTTTCGTTCCACATGTGTTTTTACTTCCACAGCTAAGAGACTTTTTGTATATACATATTTGTAAATAAGATACCTTGCATCCAGGTGTACCGTAGGGCCGCGCGTGTACTTCCTTCTGGTTAGTAGGTCTTGACACTAGGTCAAAGACCGTCGGTTCCTGGGAACTCCTAGGGATTGACTACTACTACACAGAACGAAGTGCGTCAAGAAACGTTGCGGACGGTCTTAGGGGATGGCGTTTTCGAAGCTGATGGACTTGGAAGAAGCTCAGGCGCAAAGATTCAAACTGCAACAAATTATTCGTACCAAATGTTTTATGTTTCAAGTGTTCCTATTGTTTTTGACTGTTTCTTCACTATTGGCGGGTGGGGTATATTACATGATGTCATACTTCTTACCTTCTGCCATACCTACTCCTACTTCTGACCTTAAACCTACCTCCACTGCATCCCCTCATTCTTTCCATATCTTACCCGAACACGAACAGGCTAGACGTGCAGAGTTCAGAAATAATTCCTTTATCCAGCTCCTTCATCAGCACCAGTTGGTGGTTAACACTACTAATTGTTGGGTGTGTGGATTAATGCCACATACCACGGATAAGGGAATTCCATATCTGGTCCTACCTTATAGTTCCCAGGGTTCAGCTCGAGCATTCCAAACAATGTTTCGAAGCGCACTAGACTCCTACCCCAATCGAGAGCCACGTTCTCCCTACTCTGGTCCTGGCTCGTATCAGAAGCCTTTGTCTATAGCGATAGAGGACTTAGATAGAGATATCTATGAACCGTCGCTCATTCCAGAAGAAGAGGTACAAGCCTATAGGGTCCTGAGTAAGGTCGAGTATAGTGCGCTCACGAGTGAAAAACAGCTTAGAAGCTCGCCTCCGATATGGGTCGTACCCCACCTTGGTAATTTCTGTCTAATGGGTCGTGGCCGAAGATCGAAAGCTCGTCTTGGAGAGAGTGCTTGCTCCGAGACTTATATCCTGCCGATGGTCTCGTCCCCTGTGTTTCTGGCTGCCAAGGGTACATACTTTGTCTGCCATGATCGTGCGTATACATGGTTGCCCTCCGACTTTGTGGGCTCATGTTTCATCGCAAATCTGTTGCCTCCGACGTTCACTGTAGATGCAGACTATCACAAGACTAGAGTTGTGAGAGGCGTGATTAGCGAAGAGGACACTGCCGGTCAAGAGGCAGGAGACTTTTTCAAGGGTTTCCTCCCGTTTTGGGGACCTATGGTCAATAGTAGGAACCTGAGACAATTGACTCGAGTGGTGGAATCGACAGCTAATATCACTGCCAGTGCCCTAGGTAATATCACCACAGAACTTCAGGCGGATAGGCTTATGACGTTACAAAACCGTATGGTTTTAGACGTGGTCTTAGCAGATCGAGGTGGAGTATGTAAGGTGATCCATTCGAGCTGCTGCATTTTCATTCCAGATAACGCTCCGATTGTTTATCAAGCCATCTCAAAGTTGCATAAAATCTCTGAGTCCATACACGTGGACGTAGGGGATTGGACGCTGCTTGGGTGGTTTTGGGGCCTGATGTCGACTTGGGGCAGGAAGATTCTGATGATCATCGGAGTTGTTGTGGCGTTCCTGTTCACGTGTTGCCTTTGTGTGCAGTGTGGTCCTGCCTTATGTGGCCTCTGTGCTACGACGTGTATAAGACAGCCGCCTGTTACCAAAGGAGCTCGGTTGGACAGAGCTATGTTACAGCAACATCTAGATGGTCTGATGAATATCGAGTATGATTCTGACTAGTGCTTGCCTACATGAGGGCAAAAGGAGCGTCTGAGGTTCCGTGACGATCGTAAGTGGTGTTTTCGACTCGCACGAATATGGTCGAGTCTGGCATCTATGAACCGCAAATGACGAGTTTAGTGGGTGTGCGCAGTTTCGCTGTGCTAACCTGAACCGTTCGTTTGTTTTGTGGGTTTCGGTCTGTACCCACGGGTTCCATCTTAGATACGGCATCCATTTTGTCTCTTGCCCTCAAGTAGCCAGCGAACGGACGCTGTCCGCTTCGCGACCCTGGGATTCCCAAGACCCTGGGATTCCCAAGACTCTTGCGGAAGACACATTTCCTTTGAAAGTGTCTTTATGACGAGGGGGATGATACTGTAAGGCAGATGGCCCCTCTCGAGGCTCATCTTGCCGTGCCGGACTATTGTCTCAGCCGTGCATCTCATTAGGCACGTCCCTTTGATGCCTGTAGCTCGTGTTTCCCGATACCACCCCTTTTACACCCTTTCCGATCTCCCCACTGTTCCTGCCTTCCTCTGCACCTGTCTCTGTTCCTTCTTCGATCTGTTTACTGCCGATTAGAATGTACTAATGGTGGGAAGATGGGTTTTTACAGTTGGGAACCACCAAATGTTTCTGTACTTATGTTCCGGACCTTGAATACATCAAAGCGACCCCTCTCGGGGATAATTATGGGAACCAAGTTGTAAACCTTTGTGTACCATGTTAACCTATGAGAGAAATGTGTATAAAAAGGAGCGATCCACAGTAGCAAATTGAATCAGATCCCGCGAACATACCGACTGTGTACTTCACGTGACTTCTGTGTTCCCTGCAGTAAATAAACCCCGAATCTTTGACGCCGAAGGAAGTGTCCCGTGTCTCTGTCATTTGTACGCCGGAACAGGTTACCCACGAAGGTTTCAGGTGTTGTCCCCTGGCACCGCTGGGTCTTAAATAACCCAGTCCTTCAGTTCTCTGTTTCACTCGTTTTCCCCTTGTTTTGTGCCCTTCTGCCCTCGGTTTCCCTCGTTTGTTTGTGCCCTTCTGCACTCTGTTTCCATCGTTTTTCGTGCCCTTCTGCCCTCTGTTTCCCTCGTGTTTCGTGCCCTTCTGCCCTGTTTCCCTCGTTTTTTGTGCCTTTCTGCCCTCTGTTCCACCCGTTTCCCCCTTGTTTTTGTGGCCTTCTGCCCTCTGTTTCACTCGTTTTCCCCTTGTTTTTTGTGCCATTCTGCCCTGTTTCCCTTGTTTTCTGTGGCCTGCTCTCTGTTTCTCTCGTTTTCCCCTTGTTTTGTGCCCTTCTGCCCTCTGTTTGCCTCGTTTTTTGTGGCCTTCTGCCCTTTGTTTCACTCGTTTTCCCCTTGTTTTTTGTGCCCTTCTGCCCACTGTTTCCCACTTTTTTTGTGGCCTTCTGCTCTCTGTTTCACTTGTTTTTTTGGCCTTCTGCTCTCTGTTTCACTCGTTTTCCCCTTGTTTTTGTGCCCTTCTGCCCTCTGTTTCACTTGTTTTCCCCTTGTTTTTTGTGCCCTTCTGCCCTGTTTCCCTCGTTTTTTGTGCCTTTCTGCCCTCTGTTCCACACGTTTTCCCCTTGTTTTTGTGCCCTTCTGCCCTCTGTTTCACTTGTTTTCCCCTTGTTTTTTTGCCCTTCTGCCATCTGTTTCCCTCGTATTTTGTGCCTTTCTGCCCTCTGTTCCACCCGTTTTCCCCTTGTTTTTGTGCCCTTCTGCCCTCTGTTTCACTCGTTTACCCCTTGTTTTTCATGCCCTTCTGCCCTGTTTCCCTTGTTTTCTGTGGCCTTCTGCTCTCTGTTTCACTCTTTCCCCCCTTGTTTTGTGCCCTTCTGCCCTGTTTTCCTCATTTTTCTTGCCCTTCTGCCTCTGTTTCCCTAATTTTTTGTGGCCTTCTGCCCTCTGTTTCACTCGTTTTCCCATTGGTTTTTGTGCCCTTCTGCCCTCTGTTTCCCTCGTTTTTTGTGCCTTTCTGCCCTGTTTCCCTCGTTTTTCGTGCCCTTCTGCCCTCTGTTTCCGTCGTTTTTTGTGGCCTTCTGTCTTCTGTTGCACACGTTTTCCCCTTGTTTTCTGTGCCCTTCTGCCTTCTGTTTCCCTCTTTTTATGTGACCTTCTGCCCTGTTTCACTCGTTTTCCACTTGTTTTTCGTGCCCTTCTGCCCTCTGTTTCCCTCGTTTTTCGTGCCCTTCTGCCCTGTTTTCCTTGTTTTTTGTGGCTTCTGTTCTCTGTTTCACTCGTTTTCCCCTTGTTTTTTGTGCCCTTCTGCCCTCTGTTTCCCTCGTTTTTTGTGGCCATCTGCCCTGTTTCACTCGTGTTCCACTTGTTTTTCGTGCCTTTCTGCCCTCTGTTTCCCTTGTATTTTGTGGCCTTCTGCTCTCTGTTTCACTTGTTTTCCCCTTGTTTTGTGCCCTTCTGCCCTCTGTTTCCCTCATTTTTTGTTTGTGCCCTTCTGCACTCTGTTTCCATCGTTTTTCGTGCCCTTCTGCCCTCTGTTTCCCTCGTGTTTCGTGCCCTTCTGCCCTGTTTCCCTCGTTTTTGTGCCTTTCTGCCCTCTGTTCCACCCGTTTTCCCCTTGTTTTTGTGGCCTTCTGCCCTCTGTTTCACTCGTTTTCCCCTTGTTTTTTGTGCCCTTCTGCCCTGTTTCCCTTGTTTTCTGTGGCCTGCTCTCTGTTTCACTCGTTTCCCCCTAGTTTTGTGCCCTTTTGCCCTCTGTTTGCCTCATTTTTTATGGCCTTCAGCCCTCTGTTTCACTCGTTTTCCCCTTGTTTTTTGTGCCCTTCTGCCGTCTGTTTCTCTCGTTTTTTGTGGCCTTCTGCTCTCTGTTTCACTTGTTTTTTTTGGCCTTCTGCTCTCTGTTTCACTCATTTTCCCCTTGTTTTTTGTGCCCTTCAGCCCTCTGTTTCACTCGTTTCCCTCTTGTTTTTTGTGCCCTTCTGCCCTCTGGTTCCCTCGTTTTTTGTGCCTTTCTGCCCTCTGTTCCACTGGTTTCCCCCTTGTTTTTGTGCCCTTCTGCCCTCTGTTTCACTCGTTTTTCACTTGCTTTTTGTGCCCTTCTGCCCTCTGTTTCCCTAGTTTTTTGTGCCTTTCTGCCCTCTGTTCCACCCATTTTCTCCTTGTTTTTGTGACCTTCTGCCCTCTGTTTCACTCGTTTTCCCCTTGTTTTTTGTGCCCTTCTGCCCTTTTTCCCTTGTTTTCTGCGGCCTTCTGCTCTCTGTTTCACTCGTTTTCCCCTTGTTTTGTGCCCTTCTGCCCTCGGTTTCCCTCGTTTTTCGTGCCCTTCTGCCTCTGTTTCCCTCGTTTTTTGTGGCCTGCCCTCTGTTTCACTCGTTTTCCCCTTGTTTTTTGTGCCCTTCTGCCCTCTGTTTCCCTTGTTTTTTGTGCCCTTCTGCCCCGTTTCCCCCGTTTTTCGTGCCCTTCTGCCCTCTTGTGTCCCTCGTTTTTTGTGGCCTTCTGTCCTCTGTTGCACTCGTTTTCCCCTTGTTTTCCGTGCCCTTCTGCCTTCTGTTTCCCTCTTTTTATGTGGCCTTCTGCCCTGTTTCACTCGTTTTTCCACTTGTTTTTCGTGCCCTTCTGCCCTGTTTCCCTCGTTTTTCATGCCCTTCTGCCCTCTGTTTCCCTTGTTTTTTGTGCCCTTCTGCCCTCTGTTTCCCTCGTTTTTTGTGGCCTTCCGCTCTGTTTCACTTGTTTTTTTTGACCTTCTGCTCTCTGTTTCACTCATTTTCCCTTGTTTTTTGTGCCCTTCTGCCCTGTTTCACTCGTTTTCCCCTTGTTTTTTGTGGCCTTCTGCCCTCTGTTTCCCTCGTTTTTTGTGCCTTTCTGCTTTCTGTTCCACCCGTTTTCCCCTTGTTTTTGTGCCCTTCTGCCCTCTGTTTCACTTGTTTTCCCCTTGTTTTTTGTGCCCTTCTGCCCTCTGTTTCCCTTGTTTTTTGTGCCTTTCTGCCCTCTGTTCCACCCGTTTTCGCCTTGTTTTTGTGCCCTTCTGCCCTGTTTCACTTGTTTTCCCCTTGTTTTTTGTGCCCTTCTGCCCTCTGTTTCCCTCGTTTTTTGTGCCTTTCTGCCCTCTGTTCTACCCGTTTTCCCCTTGTTTTTGTGCCCTATTGCCCTCTGTTTCACTCGTTTACCCCTTGTTTTTTGTGCCCTTCTGCCCTGTTTCCCTTGTTTTCTGTGGCCTTCTGCTCTCTGTTTCACTCTTTCCCCCCTTGTTTTGTGCCCTTCTGCCCTCTGTTCCCCTCGTTTTTTGTGCCTTTCTGCCCTGTTTCCCTTGTTTTTTGTGCTCTTCTGCCCTCTGTTTCCCTCGTTTTTTGTGGCCTTCTGTCTTCTGTTGCACACGTTTTCCCCTTGTTTTCTGTGCCCTTCTGCCTTCTGTTTCCCTCTTTATATGTGACTTTCTGCCCTGTTTCACTTGTTTTCCACTTGTTGTTCGTGCCCTGCCCTCTGTTTCCCTCGTTTTTCGTGCCCTTCTGCCCTGTTTTCCTTGTTTTTTGTGCCTTCTGCTCTCTGTTTCACATCGTTTCCCCATGTTTTTTGTGCCCTTCTGCCCTCTGTTTCCCTCGTTTTTTGTGGCCATCTGCCCTGTTTCACTCGTTTTCCACTTGTTTTTCGTGCCTTTCTGCCCTCTGTTTCCCTTGTATTTTGTGGCCTTCTGCTCTCTGTTTCACTCGTTTTGCCCTTGTTTTGTGCCCTTCTGCCCTCTGTTTCCCTCGTTTTTTGTTTGTGCCCTTCTGCACTCTGTTTTCATCGTTTTTCATGCCCTTCTGCCCTCTGTTTCCCTCGTGTTTCGTGCCCTTCTGCCCTGTTTCCTTGTTTTTTGTGCCTTTCTGCCCACTGTTCCACCCGTTTTCCCCCTTGTTTTTGTGCCCTTCTGCCCTGTTTCATTCGTTTTCCCCTTGTTTTTTGTGCCCTTCTGCCCTGTTTCCCTTGTTTTCTGTGGCCTGCTCTCTGTTTCACTCGTTTCCCCCTTGTTTTGTGCCCTTTTGACCTCTGTTTGCCTCGTTTTTTGTGGCCTTCTGCCTTCTGTTTCACTCGTTTACCCCTTGTTTTTTGTGCCCTTCTGCCCTCTGTTTCCCTCGTTTTTTGTGGCCTTCTGCTCTCTATTTCACTTGTTTTTTTTGGCCTTCTGCTCTCTGTTTCACTTGTTTTTCCCTTGTTTTTTGTGCCCTTCTGCCCTCTGTTTCACTCGTTTTCCCCTTGTTTTTTGTGCCTTTCTGCCCTCTGTTTCCCTCGTTTTTTGTGCCTTTCTGCCCTCTGTTCCACCCATTTCCCCCTTGTTTTTGTGCCCTTCTGCCCTCTGTTTCACTCGTTTTCCCCTTGTTTTTTGTGCCCTTCTGCCCTAGTTTTTTGTGCCTTTCTGCCCTCTGTTCCACCCATTTTCCCCTTGTTTTTGTGATCTTCTGCCCTCTGTTTCACTCGTTTTCCCCTTGTTTTTTGTGCCCTTCTGCCCTTTTTCCCTTGTTTTCTGTGGCCTTCTGCTCTCTGTTTCACTCGTTTTCCCCTTGTTTTGTGCCCTTCTGCCCTCTGTTTCCCTCGTTTTTCGTGCCCTTCTGCCTCTGTTTCCCTCGTTTTTTGTGGCCTTCTGCCCCCTGTTTCACTCGTTTTCCCCTTGTTTTTTGTGTCCTTCTGCCCTGTTTCCCTCATTTTTTGTGCCCTTCTGCCCCGTTTCCTTGTTTTTCGTGCCCTTCTGCCCTCGTTTCCCTCGTTTTTTGTGGCCTTCTGTCCTCTGTTGCACTCGTTTTCCCCGTGTTTTCGTGCCCTTCTGCCTTCTATTTCCCTCTTTTTATGTGGCCTTCTGCCCTGTTTCACTCGTTCACCCTTGTTTTTCGTGCCCTTATGCCCTGTTTTCTGTGGCCTTCTGCTCTGTGTTTCACTCTTTCCCCCTTGTTTTGTGCCCTTCCGCCCTGTTTCCCTCATTTTTCTTGCCCTTCTGCCTCTGTTTCCCTCATTTTTTATGGCCTTCTGCCCTCTGTTTCACTCGTTTTCCCCTTGTTTTTTGTGCCGTTCTGCCCACTGTTTCCCTTGTTTTTTGTGGCCTTCTGCTCTCTGTTTCACTTGTTTTTTTTGGCCTTCTGCTCTCTGTTTCACTTGTTTTCCCCTTGTTTTATGTGACCTTTTGCCCTGTTTCACTCGTTTTCCACTTCTTTTTCGTGCCCTTCTGCCCTCTGTTTCCCTCGTTTTTCGTGCCCTTCTGCCCTGTTTTCCTTGTTTTTTGTGGCCTTCGGTCTTCTGTTGCACACGTTTTCCCCTTGTTTTCTGTGCCCTTCTGCCTTCTGTTTCCCTCTTTTATGTGACCTTTTGCCCTGTTTCACTCGTTTTCCACTTCTTTTTCGTGCCCTTCTGCCCTCTGTTTCCCTCGTTTTTCGTACCCTTCTGCCCTGTTTTCCTTGTTTTTTGTGGCCTTCTGCTCTCTGTTTCACTTGTTTCCCCCTTGTTTTTTGTGCCCTTCTGCCCTCTGTTTCCCTCATTTTTTGTGGCCATATGCCCTGTTTCACTCGTTTTCCCCTTGTCTTTCGTGCCTTTCTGCCCTCTGTTTCCCTTGTATTTTGTGGCCTTCTGCTCTCTGTTTCACTCGTTTTCCCCTTGTTTTGTGCCCTTCTGCCCTCTGTTTCCCTCGTTTATTGTTTGTGCCCTTCTGCACTCTGTTTCCATCGTTTTTCGTGCCCTTCTGCCCTCTGTTTCCCTCGTGTATCGTGCCCCTCTGCCCTGTTTCCCTAGTTTTTTGTGCCTTTCTGCCCTCTGTTCCACCCGTTTCCCCCTTGTTTTTGTGGCCGTCTGCCCTCTGTTTCACTCGTTTTCCCCCTTGTTTTTTGTGCCCTTCTGCCCTGTTTCCCTTGTTTTCTGTGGCCTGCTCTCTGTTTCACTCGTTTTCCCCTTGTTTTGTGCCCTTCTGCCCTCTGTTTGCCTCGTTTTTGAGGCCTTCTGCCCTCTGTTTAACTCGTTTTCCCCTTGTTTTTTGTGCCCTTCTGCCCACTGTTTCCCTTGTTTTTTGTGGCCTTCTGCCCTCTGTTTCACTCGTTTTCCCCTTGTTTTTTGTGCCGTTCTGCCCACTGTTTCCCTTGTTTTTGTGGCCTTCTGCTCTCTGTTTCACTTGTTTTTTTTGGCCTTCTGCTCTCTGTTTCACTTGTTTTCCCCTTGTTTTATGTGACCTTTTGCCCTGTTTCACTCGTTTTCCACTTCTTTTTCGTGCCCTTCTGCCCTCTGTTTCCCTCGTTTTTCGTGCCCTTCTGCCCTGTTTTCCTTGTTTTTTGTGGCCTTCTGCTCTCTGTTTCACTTGTTTCCCCCTTGTTTTTTGTGCCCTTCTGCCCTCTGTTTCCCTCATTTTTTGTGGCCATATGCCCTGTTTCACTCGTTTTCCCCTTGTCTTTCGTGCCTTTCTGCCCTCTGTTTCCCTTGTATTTTGTGGCCTTCTGCTCTCTGTTTCACTCGTTTTCCCCTTGTTTTGTGCCCTTCTGCCTTCTGTTTCCCTCGTTTATTGTTTGTGCCCTTCTGCACTCTGTTTCCATCGTTTTTCGTGCCCTTCTGCCCTCTGTTTCCCTCGTGTATCGTGCCCCTCTGCCCTGTTTCCCTAGTTTTTTGTGCCTTTCTGCCCTCTGTTCCACCCGTTTCCCCCTTGTTTTTGTGGCCGTCTGCCCTCTGTTTCACTCGTTTTCCCCTTGTTTTTTGTGCCCTTCTGCCCTGTTTCCCTTGTTTTCTGTGGCCTGCTCTCTGTTTCACTCGTTTTCCCCTTGTTTTGTGCCCTTCTGCCCTCTGTTTGCCTCGTTTTTTGAGGCCTTCTGCCCTCTGTTTAACTCGTTTTCCCCTTGTTTTTTGTGCCCTTCTGCCCACTGTTTCCCTTGTTTTTTGTGGCCTTCTGCTCTCTGTTTCACTTGTTTTTTTTGGCCTTCTGCTCTCTGTTTCACTTGTTTTCCCCTTGTTTTTTGTGCCCTTCTGCCCTGTTTCCCTTGTTTTCTGTGGCCTGCTCTCTGTTTCACTAGTTTTCCCCTTGTTTTGTGCCCTTCTGCCCTCTGTTTGCCTCGTTTTTTGTGGCCTCCTGCCCTCTGTTTCACTTGTTTTCCCCTTGTTTTTGTGCCCTTCTGCCCTCTGTTTCCCTCGTATATTGTGCCTTTCTGCCCTCTGTTCCACCCGTTTTCCCCTTGTTTTTGTGCCCTTCTGCCCTCTGTTTCACTCGTTTACCCCTTGTTTTTTGTGCCCTTCTGCCCTGTTTCCCTTGTTTTCTGTGGCTTTCTGCTCTCTGTTTCACTCTTTTCCCCTTGTTTTGTGCCCTTCTGCCCTGTTTTCCTCATTTTTCTTGCCCTTCTGCCTCTATTTCCCTAATTTTTTGTGGCCTTCTGCCCTCTGTTTCACTCGTTTTCCCATTGCTTTTTGTGCCCTTCTGCCCTCTGTTTCCCTCGTTTTTTGTGCCCTTCTGCCCTCTGTTTCCGTCGTTTTTTGTGGCCTTCTGTCTTCTGTTGCACACGTTTCCCCCTTGTTTTCTGTTCCCTTCTGCCTTCTGTTTCCCTCTTTTTATGTGACCTTCTGCCCTGTTTCCGTCGTTTTTTGTGGCCTTCTGTCTTCTGTTGCACACGTTTTCCCCTTGCTTTTTGTGCCTTTCTGCCCTCTGTTTCCCTCGTTTTTTGTGGCCATCTGCCCTGTTTCACTCGTGTTCCACTTGTTTTTCGTGCCTTTCTGCCCTCTGTTTCCCTTGTATTTTGTGGCCTTCTGCTCTCTGTTTCACTCGTTTTCCCCTTGTTTTGTGCCCTTCTGCCCTCTGTTTCCCTCGCTTTTTGTTTGTGCCCTTCTGCACTCTGTTTCCATCGTTTTTTGTGCCCTTCTGCCCTCTGTTTCCCTCGTGTTTCGTGCCCTTCTGCCCTGTTTCCCTCGTTTTTGTTCCTTTCTGCCCTCTGTTCCACCCATTTTCCCCTTGTTTTTGTGGCCTTCCGCCCTCTGTTTCACTCATTTTCCTCTTGTTTTTTGTGCCCTTCTGCCCTGTTTCCCTTGTTTTCTGTGGCCTGCTCTCTGTTTCACTCGTTTTCCACTGGTTTTGTGCCCTTTTGCCCTCTGTTTGCTTCGTTTTTTGTGGCCTTCTGCCCTCTGTTTCACTCATTTTCCCTGTTTTTTGTGCCCTTCTGCCCTCTGTTTCCCTCGTTTTTTGTGCCCTTCTGCCCCATTTCCCCCGTTTTTCATGCCCTTCTGCCCTCTTGTGTCCCCCGTTTTTTGTGGCCTTCTGTCCTCTGTTGCACTCGTTTTCTCCCTGCTTTCCGTGCCCTTCTGCCTTCTGTTTCCCTCTTTTTATGTGGCCTTCTGCCCTGTTTCACTCGTTTTCCACTTGTTTTTCGTGCACTTTTGCCCTCTGTTTACCTCGTTTTTCGTGCCCTTCTGCCCTCGGTTTCCCTTGTTTTTTGTGCCCTTCTGCCCTCTGTTTCCCTCGTTTTTTGTGTCCTTCCGCTCTGTTTCACTTGTTTTTTTTGGCCTTCTCTCTGTTTCACTCATTTTCCCCTTGTTTTTTGTGCCCTTCTGCCCTGTTTCACTCGTTTTCCCCTTGTTTTTTGTGCCCTTCTGCCCTCTGTTTCCCTCGTTTTTTGTGCCTTTCTGCTTTCTGCTCCACCCGTTTTCCCCTTGTTTTTGTGCCCTTCTGCCCTCTGTTTCACTTGTTTTGCCCTGGTTTTTTGTGCCCTTCTGCCCTCTGTTTCCCTCGTTTTTTGTGCCTTTCTGCCCTCTGTTCCACCCGTTTTCCCCTTGTTTTTGTGCCCTTCTGCTCTCTGTTTCACTTGTTTTCCCCTTGTTTTTTGTGCCCTTCTGCCCTCTGTTTCCCTCGTTTTTTTGTGCCTTTCTGCCCTCTGTTCCACCCGTTTTCCCCTTGTTTTTGTGCCCTTCTGCCCTCTGTTTCACTCGTTTACCCCTTGTTTTGTGCCCTTCTGCCCTGTTTCCCTCATTTTTCTTGCCCTTCTGGCTCTGTTTCCCTCATTTTTTGTGGCCTTCTGCCCTCTGTTTCACTCGTTTTCCCCTTGTTTTTTGTGCCCTTCTGCCCTCTGTTCCCCTCGTTTTTTGTGGCCATCTGCCCTGTTTCACTCGTGTTCCACTTGTTTTTCGTGCCTTTCTGCCCTCTGTTTCCCTTGTTTTTTGTGGCCTTCTGCTCTCTGTTTCACTCGTTTTCCCCTTGTTTTTTGTGTCCTTCTGCCCTCTGTTTCCCTCGTTTTTTGTGCCTTTCTGCCCTGTTTCCCTCGTTTTTCGTGCCCTTCTGCCCTCTGTTTCCGTCGTTTTTTGTGGCCTTCTGTCTTCTGTTGCACACATTTTCCCCTTGTTTTCTGTACCCTTCTGCCTTCTGTTTCCCTCTTTTTATGTGACCTTCTGCCCTGTTTCACTCGTTTTCCACTTGTTTTTCGTGCCCTTCTGCCCTCTGTTTCCCTCGTTTTTCGTGCCCTTCTGCCCTGTTTTCCTTGTTTTTTGTGGCCTTCTGCTCTCTGTTTCACTCGTTTTCCCCTTGTTTTTTGTGCCCTTCTGCCCTCTGTTTCCCTCGCTTTTTGTTTGTGCCCTTCTGCACTCTGTTTCCATCGTTTTTTGTGCCCTTCTGCCCTCTGTTTCCCTCGTGTTTCGTGCCCTTCTGCCCTGTTTCCCTCGTTTTTGTTCCTTTCTGCCCTCTGTTCCACCCATTTTCCCCTTGTTTTTGTGGCCTTCCGCCCTCTGTTTCACTCATTTTCCCCTTGTTTTTTGTGCCCTTCTGCCCTGTTTCCCTTGTTTTCTGTGGCCTGCTCTCTGTTTCACTCGTTTTCCACTGGTTTTGTGCCCTTTTGCCCTCTGTTTGCCTCGTTTTTTGTGGCCTTCTGCCCTCTGTTTCACTCGTTTTCCCTGTTTTTTGTGCCCTTCTGCCCTCTGTTTCCCTCGTTTTTTGTGCCCTTCTGCCCCGTTTCCCCCGTTTTTCATGCCCTTCTGCCCTCTTGTGTCCCTCGTTTTTTGTGGCCTTCTGTCCTCTGTTGCACTCGTTTTCCCCCTGCTTTCCGTGCCCTTCTGCCTTCTGTTTCCCTCTTTTTATGTGGCCTTCTGCCCTGTTTCACTCGTTTTCCACTTGTTTTTCGTGCACTTTTGACCTCTGTTTACCTCGTTTTTCGTGCCCTTCTGCCCTCGGTTTCCCTTGTTTTTTGTGCCCTTCTGCCCTCTGTTTCCCTCGTTTTTTGTGTCCTTCCGCTCTGTTTCACTTGTTTTTTTTGGCCTTCTGCTCTGTTTCACTCATTTTCCCCTTGTTTTTTGTGCCCTTCTGCCCTGTTTCACTCGTTTTCCCCTTGTTTTTTGTGCCCTTCTGCCCTCTGTTTCCCTCGTTTTTTGTGCCTTTCTGCTTTCTGTTCCACCCGTTTTCCCCTTGTTTTTGTGCCCTTCTGCCCTCTGTTTCACTTGTTTTGCCCTTGTTTTTTGTGCCCTTCTGCCCTCTGTTTCCCTCGTTTTTTGTGCCTTTCTGCCCTCTGTTCCACCCGTTTTCCCCTTGTTTTTGTGCCCTTCTGCTCTCTGTTTCACTTGTTTTCCCCTTGTTTTTTGTGCCCTTCTGCCCTCTGTTTCCCTCATTTTTTTTGTGCCTTTCTGCCCTCTGTTGCACCCGTTTTCCCCTTGTTTTTGTGCCCTTCTGCCCTCTGTTTCACTCGTTTACCCCTTGTTTTGTGCCCTTCTGCCCTGTTTCCCTCATTTTTCTTGCCCTTCTGCCTCTGTTTCCCTCATTTTTTGTGGCCTTCTGCCCTCTGTTTCACTCGTTTTCCCCTTGTTTTTTGTGCCCTTCTGCCCTCTGTTCCCCTCGTTTTTTGTGGCCATCTGCCCTGTTTCACTCGTGTTCCACTTGTTTTTCGTGCCTTTCTGCCCTCTGTTTCCCTTGTATTTTGTGGCCTTCTGCTCTCTGTTTCACTCGTTTTCCCCTTGTTTTTTGTGTCCTTCTGCCCTCTGTTTCCCTCGTTTTTTGTGCCTTTCTGCCCTGTTTCCCTCGTTTTTCGTGCCCTTCTGCCCTCTGTTTCCGTCGTTTTTTGTGGCCTTCTGTCTTCTGTTGCACACGTTTTCCCCTTGTTTTCTGTACCCTTCTGCCTTCTGTTTCCCTCTTTTTATGTGACCTTCTGCCCTGTTTCACTCGTTTTCCACTTGTTTTTCGTGCCCTTCTGCCCTCTGTTTCCCTCGTTTTTCGTGCCCTTCTGCCCTGTTTTCCTTGTTTTTTGTGGCCTTCTGCTCTCTGTTTCACTCGTTTTCCCCTTGTTTTTTGTGCCCTTCTGCCCTCTGTTTCCCTCGTTTTTTGTGGCCATCTGCCCTGTTTCACTCGTGTTCCACTTGTTTTTCGTGCCTTTCTGCCCTCTGTTTCCCTTGTATTTTGTGGCCTTCTGCTCTCTGTTTCACTCGTTTTCCCCTTGTTTTGTGCCCTTCTGCCCTCTGTTTCCCTCGTTTTTTGTTTGTGCCCTTCTGCACTCTGTTTCCATCTTTTTTGTGCCCTTCTGCCCTCTGTTTCCTTCGTGTTTCGTGCCCTTCTGCCCTGTTTCCCTCGTTTTTGTGTCTTTCTGCCCTCTGTTCCACCCGTTTTCCCCTTGTTTTTGTGGCCTTCTGCCCTGTTTCACTCGTTTTCCCCTTGTTTTTTGTGCCCTTCTGCCCTGTTTCCCTTGTTTTCTGTGGCCTGCTCTCTGTTTCACTCGTTTTCCCCTGGTTTTGTGCCCTTTTGCCCTCTGTTTGCCTCATTTTTTGTGGCCTTCTGCCCTCTGTTTCACTCGTTTTCCCTTGTTTTTTGTGCCCTTCTGCCCTCTGTTTCCCTGTTTTTTTTGTGGCCTTCTGCTCTCTGTTTCACTTGTTTTTTTGGCCTTCTGCTCTCTGTTTCACTCGTTTTCCCCTTGTTTTTTGTGCCCTTCAGCCCTCTGTTTCACTCATTTTCCTCTTGTTTTTTGTGCCCTTCTGCCCTCTGGTTCCCTCGTTTTTTGTGCCTTTCTGCCCTCTGTTCCACTGGTTTCCCCTTGTTTTTGTGCCCTTCTGCCCTCTGTTTTACTCGTTTTTCCCTTGTTTTTTGTGCCCTTCTGCCCTCTGTTTCCCTACTTTTTTGTGCCTTTCTGCCCTCTGTTCCACCCATTTTCTCCTTGTTTTTGTGACCTTCTGCCCTCTGTTTCACTCGTTTTCCCCTTGTTTTTTGTGCCCTTCTGCCCTTTTTCCCTTGTTTTCTGTGGCCTTCTGCTCTCTGTTTCACTCGTTTTCCCCTTGTTTTGTGCCCTTCTGCCCTCGGTTTCCCTCGTTTTTCGTGCCCTTCTGCCTCTGTTTCCCTCGTTTTTTGTGGCCTTCTGCCCTCTGTTTCACTCGTTTTCCCCTTGTCTTTTGTGCCCTTCTGCCCTCTGTTTCCCTCGTTTTTTGTGTCCTTCTGCCCCGTTTCCCCCGTTTTTCGTGCCCTTCTGCCCTCTTGTGTCCCTCATTTTTTGTGGCCTTCTGTCCTCTGTTGCACTTGTTTTCCCCTTGTTTTCCGTGCCCTTCTGCCTTCTGTTTCCCTCTTTTTATGTGGCCTTCTGCCCTGTTTCACTCGTTTTCCCCTTGTTTTTTGTGCCCTTCTGCCCTCTGTTTCACTCGTTTTCCCCTTGTTTTTTGTGCCCTTCTGCCCTCTGTTTCCCTCGTTTTTTGTGCCTTTCTGCTTTCTGTTCCACCCGTTTTCCCCTTGTTTTTGTGCCCTTCTGCCCTCTGTTTCACTTGTTTTGCTCTTGTTTTTTGTGCCCTTCTGCCCTCTGTTTCCTTCGTTTTTTGTGCCTTTCTGCCCTCTGTTCCACCCGTTTTCCCCTTGTTTTTGTGCCCTTCTGCTCTCTGTTTCACTTGTTTTCCCCTTGTTTTTTGTGCCCTTCTGCCCTCTGTTTCCCTCGTTTTTTGTGCCTTTCTGCCCTCTGTTCCACCCGTTTTCCCCTTGTTTTTGTGCCCTTCTGCGCTCTGTTTCACTCGTTTACCCCTTGTTTTTCGTGCCCTTCTGCCCTGTTTCCCTTGTTTTCTGTGGCCTTCTGCTCTCTGTTTCACTCTTTTCCCCCTTGTTTTTTTTTTTCACAACCAATTTTATTGAGCAAAAAAAGTATTAAGCATGTGGTATCTTCACACACCAAGATCCCCACAACAGTATCAATGCAATAGTACAAACTTGGTAATCCATGAATCAAATGGCGAAGCTCAGCTTTATAGATGCCCAACAGCCCACCCCAACCCCAACTACACCCCCACCCACACCCAATACCCCCCCCCACCACACGTACAGAGGCAACATAAATATGGTAAACATAAAAGAATCAGGTATAATGCAACCAGGGCTTTGCCATTCGGGCCAGATATGTCACTGCGATCAAATGTCCTCCTCCTGCTCCGCTGGGGGTTCTAAGGACAGGCCGCGGTAGTCGGCCCACCGCCTCCAGATTTTGAAATGTTTGCGCGGGCAGCCCCGCGCCTCAAAGACCGGTTTCTCAAGGCCCATAAAGTAGTCCAGCCCAGCTCTCCATGCCGACAGGGGGGGGGCCCTCACAGATTTCCAAGCCCGAGCCAGATCACGCTTGGCCACGACCAGGCCCAGGAGCAACAGGTGGCGCTTATACATGTTACCCCCAACTCCTTCCATAATATGCAGTAGGCCTAGTCGGTGGGTTCGAGGAAGATCCCATCCCAGGACCTCAGCCAGGCAGCTCCACACACCCCTCCAGAATCCAGCCAGGCGACTACACGACCACACCGTATGTATCAGGGAGCCAGGCACTTCCCCACAACGCAGGCACTCCGATGACGCAATCAAGCCAGCCTTCCACAAGCGTTCACGTGTGTAATAGGCACGATGCAGGTATTTGAACTGTATCAGACGGAGCCGAACCGCAACAGCGGTGCCGCGCGGGGACTCCAGCGCCTCCCTCCAATCGTCCTCATCCAGGGCGCCTACGTCCACCTCCCACGCCTCCCGAAGGGAGCTGAGAGTGGAGGAGCAGTGAGTAACAAGGGACTGATAGATCCTAGAAACCTTCTTGTCTTCCAAGTCTCCCATGAACACTTTCGCCTCAATGGGGCTGAACTCGGGCAGGGAGTCGAGGCCGGCGATACTCGGGGCGAGGGCATGCCTCAACTGGAGGTAACGGAAGAACTGGGAGTGAGGCATCTGGAACTCCGCACGGAGGTCCTCGAAGGACTTGAGGGTGGTGCCCGAAACGACCTGGCCCAGTTGTGTAATCCCAATAGCCTCCCAACCCTCGAACCCGGCCAGAGCCGCTAGTTCCGGGAGCAAGCCATTGTGCCATAGCGGCGTTTCAGCTGTCAGTTTGCCCCACCAACCCATGCGACGCAGAGACTGCCGCCACACTGCAAAGACCACTTTAGTTACCGATGGCAACCCACGGCGCATACGGGCCGAATAAAGAATGGTGTGGAGCGTACGATCTCCCATGAGATGTCTCTCCAGGGCATAGGCCGGGTCGCTCCTATCCCCGTACCACCAGTCATTGAGGACAAGCAGGTGTGACGCCTGATAGTAGGAGAGGAGGTCGGATGTGGCCAAGCCACCACAGTAGGTGGACAGAAAGCACGTTTTCAGGGCCACCCTGGCTGCACCGCCATCCCACAGGAAGCGGCTCAGCACAGAGTTCACCTGACGGAACCACTCCATGCCAATAGGGTGTGGGAAGTTCTGGAGTTGGTACAACAGCCTCGGCAGTGCAACCATCTTAAAGATGGCCGACCTCCCAAAGATTGTAAGGGGCATCCTGGACCATGTTTTGACATCAGTCTGGACTCGGTCCCATACCGGTAGGACACTACGTGTCCATGCCACGGTTCGCGAGGACGAAAGGAAGACGCCCAGATACTTCAGGCCGTCCGTCGCCACGCGCAGGTCGGCGGCCCAAGGGTCGGCAACCGCTCCGCCATGCAGAATCCAGAGGGTCGATTTAGACAAATTAAGGTGAAGCCCCGAGACCTCGCCAAACCCCCGCATGATCTCCAATACTCGGGGACCCGAGCGCCGCAGATTAGTAAGGAACAGGAGGACGTCGTCCGCATAGAGTGCAATCCTATCTGTTAGGTTATCGTTCCAGACAAAGCCACGCAGATGGGCATCCATTCGGATCCGCGCCGCCAGGGGCTCCATGGCCAGGGCAAACAAGTAGGGGGACAGCGGGCAACCCTGTCGGGTACCGCGTCCGATCTGGAAGCGCCCAGAGACCGCCCCGGCCACACGTACCGACGCCGTAACATTGGTGTACAGGAGACGAATATAGGACAAGAAGATGGGCCCTAGATTAAGGCGGGCCAGCAAGGTGAATAAATACGCCCAACTCACCGAGTCAAAGGCTCGGTCCATGTCCGCAAGAAGGAGTGCGGCCTGTTCATCCCTAGCACCCATGGCGTCGATCGCTGCCTGTGCCCGCCGGATATTATGCCGGGTGGCCCTGCGCGGCATGAACCCGGCCTGGTCAGGGTGGACCAGGTCGGCGATGTGGGGTAGGAGGCGGTTCGCCAGGGCTTTCGCTAAAATCTTGGCCTCAATGTTGAGGAGGGAGATTGGCCTGTAAGAGTCGTGCCGGTCCGGCGCCCTGCCCGGCTTTAAAAAGACCACGATCTCGGCGTGGCGCCAGTCGGGTGGCAGCTCGCCCCTTGACCGCGCTGCCTCCAGAGCGTTGCGAAAGTGGGGTCCCAGCTGGACGTGGAACTTTTTATAAAATTCGGCAGGATAACCGCTCGGGCCGGGCACCTTTCCAGTGTTCAGTTGGCCAAGAGCCTCCCCAAGTTCCTCGGACGTAAGCGGGGCCTCCAAGGCCGCCCTAGTCTCATCCGGGACCGCCTGTGGAAGCAGGTCGTCCAAGTAAGAGGCAATTTCGTCATCCACCAATGGGTCACGAGGAGCGTATTGTGCCTCGTAGTAGCGGGCGAAGCTAGCCGCCAACAAACCCGGGTCAGTCATGACCGACCCGTCTTCCGCCGTAAGGCCGGGCAGTTCTAGGGGTTGGAAGGTCGCCTGGCAAAGCCTATGTAGCATGGTGCAGGACTTATCGCCCCACTGATACACCCTGCTGCGCGTGGCGAGCCACGCCTGTCGGGCCTCCTCGTATAGGACCGAGGCATACGTCTGCTGGGCCTGCAGGAGCCGTCGCACGACGCCCTCGTCACCCCCAAGTCGACCACGCTGCTCCAGCTCCTCCACGCGGGCCGCGGCAATCACAATGGCCTCCCGACGCTCCCGCCGAGCGGCCGCACACCAAGTGATATCGATGCCCCGTATCGTGGGCTTCAGCGCCTCCCACACAATAACGGCATTGGCACCCCCCACTAAGTTCTCGCGCCAGAAATGATCGATCGCTTCACGTATATGCTTCACGTACTCCGGCCGCTGCAGCTGCCAGGCTACATACGCCATCGAAAGGGCTGCCGTTTAGAGGGGAGGGTCACGGTGGCCAGGACAGGGGAGTGATCCGAGAGGCCCCTGGGGAGTATCGCGGCATCCCTGACACGGCCCAGACAGGCACCCGGTACAAACAAATAGTCGAGCCTCGAGAAGGATCCATGCACCGCCGATACATACGTGTAGGCCCGCACTGCGGGATGAAAATGCCGCCACACATCAATCCAGCCCAGACTACGCACAGTCGCACACAACCGGGTGGGAGCAGCCGCGGGGGGGGGGGGGTCGGTCACCACATGCACTCGCCGCAGGCGATCCAGGCCCACATCCATGACCTCATTCCAATCACCCCCCACCATGGTCAGGACCTCAGGGATTTCGTCCCACAGCGCGAACAGCCGCTCAGACAATGCCCATTGCAGGGGGGGAGGGGCGTAAACACTTCCAAAGACCACCGGCTCGGAGCCCAGTAGGCCCTGGATAAACACAAACCTACCCTGAGGATCAATCCATTGCCTCTCATGAACGTAGGCCACCCTACGATGTACCAATATGGCCACCCCCCGTGACCCCCTCACAAAGCCAGCATGGTAAACTTGGTTATAACCGAACCTCTGGAGGCTGAGGGCCTTGGAGCCCAGCATATGAGTCTCCTGGAGCAGGAGTACATCCACCATCTCCCTCTTCCCCCACCGCAGCACAGCCCCACGTTTGATCTTATCTAGGATACCCCGCACATTCCAAGTCACCACCCGCAGAGTTTTCGAAGGAGACATAAGCGCAGTATCAGCCATTGTCATTACACAGTCCAAAGTCCGGCCCTCCCTCCCACCCTGGTGCAACCCGCAAACTGATAATAATCAAAGCCTCAGACATGTGTGGACCCACCCCCCCAGCCCGCAAATGCAGCGCCCCCTTCCCACCCCGGAACCCCCCCAACAAGCGCAACGCCAAAACTCCCCCCCACACCCCACACCCACCACCCCAATACCTCAGGAAACATTGAAGTATCTGTCGCGGCATGGAGAGACCCGGGTCCAAAACAGAGGACCCAGAACCCGCCATACCAATGGATCCCAGTAACCCCACAACGACTCACACATCACCCCCCCAACAACACTCACATCCGTGAGGGTCTGAGGCCCACAAATGGTACCCCCCAAGCCCCACTGCGTCCCCATGATAATAACTGGAGTCTTCACATGGGAACCGACTGGTACAGCAAGGACAGAATGAAACAGTCTCACCAGCCAAAGCAGGGCAGTTCAGTATGCAGCATTCAAAGTGCGTGTAGACCCAGCAATGTTCAGCTGCCCGCGTCGGAGTGCTCAGAGTCCCGGGCACCGCCCGACTGCGACACACTGGCGGAGGCCGTTCTCTTCTTGGAACGAGACCTCCGATGGCGGCCCTTCCTGTTCGGGCGATCTGTCCGCTCCGGCGACGATCCCTGGGACCTGCCCGGATCCAGCCCCGGCTGGGCATGGGGCCTGAGTCGCACCGCCTCATCGGTCCAGCGGAACACCTCCTCCGGCGAATCAAAGAAATGGGTCCGAGACTGATAAATGACTCGCAGGCGAGCCGGATACAGAAGCGAGTACTGGAGCTTGAGGCCCCTTAGCTTAGCCTTGGCGTCCATGAAAGATTGCCTTTGTTGCTGCACCATCTTCGTGTAGTCCGGGAAAATCATGATAGTATGATTCTCGAAGGCGAGTGAGCCCTTGTTCCTCGCCTCCCGAAGGATAACATCCCGGTCATGGTAGTTCAGCAGGCGAGCGATAATAGGCCGTGGGCGCTCACCCTCCGGAGGCCGCTGGGTCAGGGCCCTGTGTGCCCTCTCGATCACAAAGCACGTAGACAGTGCCCCTTCGGGGAGCCAGCTTTCCAGCCATCCGGTAAGGAACCGCTCCATATTGTCCTTCTCGCAGCGCTCTGGAAAGCCAATGAAGCGGAGGTTGTTGCGCCGCGCGCGCCCTTCTGCATCTTCCACGCGGGCCGCCAATGTCCTTTGGATGCTTTCCACCTCCGCCAGTCGCTTCTTTAGGCCACCAATGTCCGCTTCGGTCTCCGTGATACGGGTCTCAGCCCCAGCGATCCGCTCCACCGCGTTGCGGAGGTCCTGGCGCAGGAGCGTGACATCCGCCCCGACCGCTCCAATCTTGGCATCGAGCATGTCCCGGGACTGGGTGATGGCCGCTAGTATAGCTGCATTGTCCGGCCCAGGGCCACCGCTGCCACCGGCCGCCCCGGCGCCACCACTCGGCCCGGTGAATTTATCGATGGGGCCATGTTTAGGCGGGCCACCTCCCCTGTCTCTGGTCATGGCACCCGTTAGGCAAGGCGGACACCACCCCCGGACCCTCGGACACTGTCACAAGTCCTGAGCAGGACGGCCCCGATGAGGCCCCAGAGAGGGATGCAGGCCGGCCACCGCGATCGGGCGGCACGAAAATCGAGGTCCCGGCGCCACCCAGGCGGGACAGGCCGCACCCGCACTCGTCCCCACGAGCGGCCGTCCAAGGTACAAAGGGAAGAAGCTGTGGGTCCGTGGTCTGTGGGCAGCCGCCGCAAGCGGGCCAGGCCCGGAGGGGCAGGTCAGATGTCACTACCGTCCGCCCGTCCGTCACCGGCCGCCTCAAGGCTCAAGGACCTCCGTCTCCAGACTGTCGCGGGGCCACACCTCACCGCCTCCGCTCGTTGGGCACACAGGGGGAGAGCCGTTGGGTAGGAGCTGATGGCACCGTCCCGATCCTCCAGACGATTGCAGCCAGTGAGAAGAGCCAAGGCCGGCGTAGCGGATGCCACCCGCACCCGCCAGATCGCAGCTGCCGCCAGGCGTCGCGAAACTCAAGGACCCCGGTCTCCGGCCTGCCACCAGGCCGCACGTCGCCGCCGCCTCCCTCCGATCTCAGGAAGGGAAGAAATGCAGGATCGACACACCAAAGTGGATAGGAGACCTCACCAGATCGAAATCAATCACTGGGTACCAACAGTGGGCTCGGGGGTCAGGATAAATGATCGAATTAAGTCCGGGCCGGCGGGAGCTCTACAGGGCTGCGACCGCCATCTTCGCCCGCCAGGCCACGCCCCCCCTTTTCCCCCTTGTTTTGTGCCCTTCTGCCCTGTTTCCCTCATTTTTCTTGCCCTTCTGCCTCTGTTTCCCTCATTTTTTGTGCCCTTCTGCCCTCTGTTCCCCTCGTTTTTTGTGGCCATCGGCCCTGTTTCACTCGTGTTCCACTTGTTTTTCGTGCCTTTCTGCCCTCTGTTTCCCTTGTATTTTGTGGCCTTCTGCTCTCTGTTTCACTCGTTTTCCCCTTGTTTTTTGTGTCCTTCTGCCCTCTGTTTCCCTCGTTTTTTGTGCCTTTCTGCCCTGTTTCCCTCGTTTTTCGTGCCCTTCTGCCCTCTGTTTCCGTCGTTTTTTGTGGCCTTCTGTCTTCTGTTGCATACGTTTTCCCCTTGTTTTCTGTACCCTTCTGCCTTCTGTTTCCCTCTTTCTATGTGACCTTCTGCCCTGTTTCACTCGTTTTCCACTTGTTTTTCGTGCCCTTCTGCCCTCTGTTTCCCTCGTTTTTCGTGCCCTTCTGCCCTGTTTTCCTTGTTTTTTGTGGCCTTCTGCTCTCTGTTTCACTCGTTTTCCCCTTGTTTTTTGTGCCCTTCTGCCCTCTGTTTCCCTCGTTTTTTGTGGCCATCTGCCCTGTTTCACTCGTGTTCCACTTGTTTTTCGTGCCTTTCTGCCCTCTGTTTCCCTTGTATTTTGTGGCCTTCTGCTCTCTGTTTCACTCGTTTTCCCCTTGTTTTGTGCCCTTCTGCACTCTGTTTCCCTCGTTTTTTGTTTGTGCCCTTCTGCACTCTGTTTCCATCGTTTTTCGTGCCCTTCTGCCCTCTGTTTCCTTCGTGTTTCGTGCCCTTCTGCCCTGTTTCCCTCGTTTTTGTGCCTTTCTGCCCTCTGTTCCACCCGTTTTCCCCTTGTTTTTGTGGCCTTCTGTCCTGTTTCACTCGTTTTCCCCTTGTTTTTTGTGCCCTTCTGCCCTGTTTCCCTTGTTTTCTGTGGCCTGCTCTCTGTTTCACTCGTTTTCCCCTGGTTTTGTGCCCTTTTGCCCTCTGTTTGCCTCATTTTTTGTGGCCTTCTGCCCTCTGTTTCACTCGTTTTCCCCTTGTTTTTTGTGCCCTTCTGCCCTCTGTTTCCCTGTTTTTTTGTGGCCTTCTGCTCTCTGTTTCACTTGTTTTTTTGGCCTTCTGCTCTCTGTTTCACTCGTTTTCCCCTTGTTTTTTGTGCCCTTCAGCCCTCTGTTTCACTCATTTTCCTCTTGTTTTTTGTGCCCTTCTGCCCTCTGGTTCCCTCGTTTTTTGTGCCTTTCTGCCCTCTGTTCCACTGGTTTCCCCTTGTTTTTGTGCCCTTCTGCCCTCTGTTTCACTCGTTTTTCCCTTGTTTTTTGTGCCCTTCTGCCCTCTGTTTCCCTAGTTTTTTGTGCCTTTCTGCCCTCTGTTCCACCCATTTTCTCCTTGTTTTTGTGACCTTCTGCCCTCTGTTTCACTCGTTTTCCCCTTGTTTTTTGTGCCCTTCTGCCCTTTTTCCCTTGTTTTCTGTGGCCTTCTGCTCTCTGTTTCACTCGTTTTCCCCTTGTTTTGTGCCCTTCTGCCCTCGGTTTCCCTCGTTTTTCGTGCCCTTCTGCCTCTGTTTCCCTCATTTTTTGTGGCCTTCTGCCCTCTGTTTCACTCGTTTTCCCCTTGTTTTTTGTGCCCTTCTGCCCTCTGTTTCCCTCGTTTTTGTGCCCTTCTGCCCCGTTTCCCCCGTTTTTCGTGCCCTTCTGCCCTCTTGTGTCCCTCATTTTTTGTGGCCTTCTGTCCTCTGTTGCACTCGTTTTCCCCTTGTTTTCCGTGCCCTTCTGCCTTCTGTTTCCCTCTTTTTATGTGGCCTTCTGCCCTGTTTCACTCGTTTTCCACTTGTTTTTTGTGCCCTTCTGCCCTCTGTTTCCCTCGTTTTTCGTACCCTTCTGCCCTCTGTTTCCCTTGTTTTTTGTGCCCTTCTGCCCTCTGTTTCCCTCGTTTTTTGTTCGCTTCCGCTCTCTGTTTCACTTGTTTTTTTTGGCCATCTGCTCTCTGTTTCACTCATTTTCCCCTTGTTTTTTGTGCCCTTCTGCCCTCTGTTTCACTCGTTTTCCCCTTGTTTTTTGTGCCCTTCTGCCCTCTGTTTCCCTCGTTTTTTGTGCCTTTCTGCTTTCTGGTCCACCCGTTTTCCCCTTGTTTTTGTGCCCTTCTGCCCTCTGTTTCACTTGTTTTCCCCTTGTTGTTTGTGCCCTTCTGCCCTCTGTTTCCCTAGTTTTTTGTGCCTTCCTGCCCTCTGTTTCACTCGTTTTCCCCTTTTTTTTGTGCCCTTCTGCCCTGTTTCCCTTGTTTTCTGTGGCCTGCTCTCTGTTTCACTCGTTTTCCCCTCGTTTTGTGCCCTTCTGCCCTCTGTTTCCCTCGTTTTTTGTAGCCATCTGCCCTGTTTCACTCGTGTTCCACTTGTTTTTCGTGCCTTTCTGCCCTCTGTTTCCCTTGTATTTTGTGGCCTTCTGCTCTCTGTTTCACTCGTTTTCCCCTTGTTTTGTGCCCTTCTGCCCTCTGTTTCCTCCGTTTTTTGTTTGTGCCCTTCTGCACTCTGTTTCCATCGTTTTTCGTGCCCTTCTGCCCTCTGTTTCCTTCGTGTTTCGTGCCCTTCGGCCCTGTTTCCCTCGTTTTTGTGCCTTTCTGCCCTCTGTTCCACCCTTTTTCCCCTTGTTTTTGTGGCCTTCTGCCCTGTTTCACTCGTTTTCCCCTTGTTTTTTGTGCCCTTCTGCCCTGTTTCCCTTGTTTTCTGTGGCCTGCTCTCTGTTTCACTCGTTTTCCCCTGGTTTTGTGCCCTTTTGCCCTCTGTTTGCCTCATTTTTTGTGCCCTTCTGCCCTCTGTTTCCCTCGTTTTTGTGCCTTTCTGCCCTCTGTTCCACCCGTTTTCCCCTTGTTTTTGTGCCCTTCTGCCCTCTGTTTCACTTGTTTTCCTCTTGTTTTTTGTGCCCTTCTGCCCTCTGGTTCCCTCGTTTTTTGTGCCTTTCTGCCCTCTGTTCCACTGGTTTCCCCTTGTTTTTGTGCCCTTCTGCCCTCTGTTTCACTCGTTTTTCCCTTGTTTTTTGTGCCCTTCTGCCCTCTGTTTCCCTAGTTTTTTGTGCCTTTCTGCCCTCTGTTCCACCCATTTTCTCCTTGTTTTTGTGACCTTCTGCCCTCTGTTTCACTCGTTTTCCCCTTGTTTTTTGTGCCCTTCTGCCCTTTTTCCCTTGTTTTCTGTGGCCTTCTGCTCTCTGTTTCACTCGTTTTCCCCTTGTTTTGTGCCCTTCTGCCCTCGGTTTCCCTCGTTTTTCGTGCCCTTCTGCCTCTGTTTCCCTCATTTTTTGTGGCCTTCTGCCCTCTGTTTCACTCGTTTTCCCCTTGTTTTTTGTGCCCTTCTGCCCTCTGTTTCCCTCGTTTTTGTGCCCTTCTGCCCCGTTTCCCCCGTTTTTCGTGCCCTTCTGCCCTCTTGTGTCCCTCATTTTTTGTGGCCTTCTGTCCTCTGTTGCACTCGTTTTCCCCTTGTTTTCCGTGCCCTTCTGCCTTCTGTTTCCCTCTTTTTATGTGGCCTTCTGCCCTGTTTCACTCGTTTTCCACTTGTTTTTTGTGCCCTTCTGCCCTCTGTTTCCCTCGTTTTTCGTACCCTTCTGCCCTCTGTTTCCCTTGTTTTTTGTGCCCTTCTGCCCTCTGTTTCCCTCGTTTTTTGTTCGCTTCCGCTCTCTGTTTCACTTGTTTTTTTTGGCCTTCTGCTCTCTGTTTCACTCATTTTCCCCTTGTTTTTTGTGCCCTTCTGCCCTCTGTTTCACTCGTTTTCCCCTTGTTTTTTGTGCCCTTCTGCCCTCTGTTTCCCTCGTTTTTTGTGCCTTTCTGCTTTCTGTTCCACCCGTTTTCCCCTTGTTTTTGTGCCCTTCTGCCCTCTGTTTCACTTGTTTTCCCCTTGTTGTTTGTGCCCTTCTGCCCTCTGTTTCCCTAGTTTTTTGTGCCTTCCTGCCCTCTGTTTCACTCGTTTTCCCCTTGTTTTTTGTGCCCTTTTGCCCTGTTTCCCTTGTTTTCTGTGGCCTGCTCTCTGTTTCACTCGTTTTCCCCTCGTTTTGTGCCCTTCTGCCCTCTGTTTCCCTCGTTTTTTGTAGCCATCTGCCCTGTTTCACTCGTGTTCCACTTGTTTTTCGTGCCTTTCTGCCCTCTGTTTCCCTTGTATTTTGTGGCCTTCTGCTCTCTGTTTCACTCGTTTTCCCCTTGTTTTGTGCCCTTCTGCCCTCTGTTTCCTCCGTTTTTTGTTTGTGCCCTTCTGCACTCTGTTTCCATCGTTTTTCGTGCCCTTCTGCCCTCTGTTTCCTTCGTGTTTCGTGCCCTTCGGCCCTGTTTCCCTCGTTTTTGTGCCTTTCTGCCCTCTGTTCCACCCTTTTTCCCCTTGTTTTTGTGGCCTTCTGCCCTGTTTCACTCGTTTTCCCCTTGTTTTTTGTGCCCTTCTGCCCTGTTTCCCTTGTTTTCTGTGGCCTGCTCTCTGTTTCACTCGTTTTCCCCTGGTTTTGTGCCCTTTTGCCCTCTGTTTGCCTCATTTTTTGTGGCCTTCTGCCCTCTGTTTCACTCGTTTTCCCCTTGTTTTTTGTGCCCTTCTGCCCTCTGTTTCCCTCGTTTTTTGTGGCCTTCTGCTCTCTGTTTCACTTGTTTTTTTGGCCTTCTGCTCTCTGTTTCACTCGTTTTCCCCTTGTTTTTTGTGCCCTTCAGCCCTCTGTTTCACTCATTTTCCTCTTGTTTTTTGTGCCCTTCTGCCCTCTGGTTCCTTCGTTTTTTGTGCCTTTCTGCCCTCTGTTCCACTGGTTTCCCCCTTGTTTTTGTGCCCTTCTGCCCTCTGTTTCACTCGTTTTTCCCTTGTTTTTTGTGCCCTTCTGCCCTCTGTTTCCCTAGTTTTTTGTGCCTTTCTGCCCTCTGTTCCACCCATTTTCTCCTTGTTTTTGTGACCTTCTGCCCTCTGTTTCACTTGTTTTCCCCTTGTTTTTTGTGCCCTTCTGCCCTTTTTCCCTTGTTTTCTGTGGCCTTCTGCTCTCTGTTTCACTCGTTTTCCCCTTGTTTTGTGCCTTCTGCCCTCAGTTTCCCTCGTTTTTCGTGCCCTTCTGCCTCTGTTTCCCTCGTTTTTTGTGGCCTTCTGCCCTCTGTTTCACTCGTTTTCCCCTTGTTTTTTGTGCCCTTCTGCCCTCTGTTTCCCTCGTTTTTTGTGCCCTTCTGCCCCGTTTCCCCCGTTTTTCGTGCCCTTCTGCCCTCTTGTGTCCCTCGTTTTTTGTGGCCTTCTGTCCTCTGTTGCACTTGTTTTCCCCTTGTTTTCCGTGCCCTTCTGCCTTCTGTTTCCCTCTTTTTATGTGGCCTTCTGCCCTGTTTCACTCGTTTTCCACTTGTTTTTCGTGCCCTTCTGCCCTCTGTTTCCCTCGTTTTTTGTTCGCTTCCGCTCTCTGTTTCACTTGTTTTTTTTGGCCTTCTGCTCTGTTTCACTCATTTTCCCCTTGTTTTTTGTGCCCTTCTGCCCTCTGTTTCACTCGTTTTCCCCTTGTTTTTTGTGCCCTTCTGCCCTCTGTTTCCCTCGTTTTTTGTGCCTTTCTGCTTTCTGTTCCACCCGTTTTCCCCTTGTTTTTGTGCCCTTCTGCCCTCTGTTTCACTTGTTTTCCCCTTGTTGTTTGTGCCCTTCTGCCCTCTGTTTCCCTAGTTTTTTGTGCCTTCCTGCCCTCTGTTTCACTCGTTTTCCCCTTGTTTTTTGTGCCCTTCTGCCCGGTTTCCCTTGTTTTCTGTGGCCTGCTCTCTGTTTCACTCGTTTTCCCCTTGTTTTGTGCCCTTCTGCCCTCTGTTTGCCTCGTTTTTTGTGGCCTTCTGCCCTCTGTTTCACTCGTTTTCCCCTTGTTTTTTGTGCCCTTCTGCCCACTGTTTCCCTTGTTTTTTGTGGCCTTCTGCTCTCTGTTTCACTTGTTTTTTTTGGCCTTCTGCTCTCTGTTTCACTCGTTTTCCCCTTGGTTTTGTTTTTTGTGCCCTTCTGCCCTGTTTCCCTCGTTTTTTGTGCCTTTCTGCCCTCTGTTCCACACGTTTTCCCCTTGTTTTTGTGCCCTTCTGCCCTCTGTTTCACTTGTTTTTTGTGGCCATCTGCCCTGTTTCACTCGTGTTCCACTTGTTTTTTGTGCCTTTCTGCCCTCTGTTTCCCTTGTATTTTGTGCCCTTCTGCCCTCTGTTTCCCTCGTTTTTTGTTTTAGCCCTTCTGCACTCTGTTTCCATCATTTTTTGTGCCCTTCTGCCCTCTGTTTCCTTCGTGTTTCGTGCCCTTCTGCCCTGTTTCCCTCGTTTTTGTGTCTTTCTGCCCTCTGTTCCACCCGTTTTCCCCTTGTTTTTGTGGCCTTATGCCCTGTTTCACTCGTTTTCCCCTTGTTTTTTGTGCCCTTCTGCCCTGTTTCCCTTGTTTTCTGTGGCCTGCTCTCTGTTTCACTCGTTTTCCCCTGGTTTTGTGCCCTTTTGCCCTCTGTTTACCTCGTTGTTTGTGGCCTTCTGCCCTCTCACTCGTTTTCCCCTTGTTTTTTGTGCCCTTCTGCCCTCTGGTTCCCTCGTTTTTTGTGCCTTTCTGCCCTCTGTTCCACTGGTTTCCCCCTTGTTTTTGTGCCCTTCTGCCCTCTGTTTCACTCGTTTTTCCCTTGTTTTTTGTGCCCTTCTGCCCTCTGTTTCCCTAGTTTTTTGTGCATTTCTGCCCTCTGTTCCACCCATTTTCTCCTTGTTTTTGTGACCTTCTGCCCTCTGTTTCACTCGTTTTCCCCTTGTTTTGTGCCCTTCTGCCCTCGATTTTACTCGTTTTTCGTGCCCTTCTGCCTCTGTTTCCCTCGTTTTTTGTGGCCTTCTGCCCTGTTTCACTCGTTTTCCCCTTGTTTTTTGTGCCCTTCTGCCCTCTGTTTCCCTCGTTTTTTGTGCCCTTCTGCCCCGTTTCCCCCGTTTTTCGTGCCCTTCTGCCCTCTTGTGTCCCTCATTTTTTGTGGCCTTCTGTCCTCTGTTGCACTCGTTTTCCCCTTGTTTTCCGTGCCCTTCTGCCTTCTGTTTCCCTCTTTTTATGTGGCCTTCTGCCCTGTTTCACTCGTTTTCCACTTGTTTTTTGTGCCCTTCTGCCCTCTGTTTCCCTCGTTTTTCGTGCCCTTCTGCCCTCTGTTTCCCTTGTTTTTTGTGCCCATCTGCCCTCTGTTTCCCTCGTTTTTTGTGGCCTTCCGCTCTCTGTTTCACTTGTTTTTTTCGGCCTTCTGCTCTCTATTTCACTCATTTTCCCCTTGTTTTTTGTGCCCTTCTGCCCTCTGTTTCACTCGTTTCCCCCTTGTTTTTTGTGCCTTTCTGCCCTCTGTTTCCCTCGTTTCTTGTGCCTTTCTGCTTTCTGTTCCACCCGTTTCCCCCTTGTTTTTGTGCCCTTCTGCCCTCTGTTTCACTTGTTTTCCCCTTGTTTTTTGTGCCCTTCTGCCCTCTGTTTCCCTCGTTTTTTGTGCCTTTCTGCCCTCTGTTCCACCCGTTTTCCCCTTGTTTTTGTGCCCTTCTGCCCTGTTTCACTTGTTTTCCCCTTGTTTTTTGTGCCCTTCTGCCCTGTTTCCCTCGTTTTTTGAGCCTTTCTGCCCTCTGTTCCACCCGTTTTCCCCTTGTTTTTGTGCCCTTCTGCCCTCTGTTTCACTCGTTTACCCCTTGTTTTTCGTGCCCTTCTGCCCTGTTTCCCTTGTTTTCTGTGGCCTTCTGCTCTCTGTTTCACTCTTTCCCCCCTTGTTTTGTGCCCTTCTGCCCTGTTTCCCTCATTTTTCTTGCCCTTCTGCCTCTGTTTCCCTCATTTTTTGTGGCCTTCTGCCCTGTGTTTCACTCGTTTTCCCCTTGTTTTTGTGCCCTTCTGCCCTTTTCCCCTTGTTTTCTGTGGCCTTCTGCTCTCTGTTTCACTCGTTTTCCCCTTGTTTTGTGCCCTTCTGCCCTCTGTTTCCCTCGTTTTTCGTGCCCTTCTGCCTCTGTTTCCCTCGTTTTTTGTGGCCTTCTGCCCTCTGTTTCACTCGTTTTCCCCTTGTTTTTTGTGCCCTTCTGCCCTCTGTTCCCCTCGTTTTTTGTGCCTTTCTGCCCTGTTTCCCTTGTTTTTTGTGCTCTTCTGCCCTCTGTTTCCCTTGTTTTTTGTGGCCTTCTGTCTTCTGTTGCACACGTTTTCCCCTTGTTTTCTGTGCCCTTCTGTCTTCTGTTTCCCTCTTTTTATGTGACCTTCTGCCCTGTTTCACTCGTTTTCCACTTGTTGTTCGTGCCCTTCTGCCCTCTGTTTCCCTCATTTTTCGTGCCCTTTTGCCCTGTTTTCCTTGTTTTATGTGGCCTTCTGCTCTCTGTTTCACTCGTTTCCCCTTGTTTTTTGTGCCCTTCTGCCCTCTGTTTCCCTCGTTTTTTGTGGCCATCTGCCCTGTTTCACTCGTTTTCCACTTGTTTTTTGTGCCTTTCTGCCCTCTGTTTCCCTTGTATTTTGTGGCCTTCTGCTCTCTGTTTCACTTGTTTTCCCCTTGTTTTGTGCCCTTCTGCCCTCTGTTTCCCTCGTGTTTTGTTTGTGCCCTTCTGCACTCTGTTTTCATCGTTTTTCATGCCCTTCTGCCCTCTGTTTCCCTCGTGTTTCGTGCCCTTCTGCCCTGTTTCCCTCGTTTTTTGTGCCTTTCTGCCCTCTGTTCCACCCATTTTCCCCTTGTTTTTGTGGCCTTCTGCCCTCTGTTTCACTCGTATACCCCTTGTTTTTCGTGCCCTTCTGCCCTGTTTCCCTTGTTTTCTGTGGCTTTCTGCTCTCTGTTTCACTCTTTCCCCCCTTGTTTTGTGCCCTTCTGCCCTGTTTTCCTCATTTTTCTTGCCCTTCTGCCTCTGTTTCCCTAATTTTTTGTGGCCTTCTGCCCTCTGTTTCACTCATTTTCCCATTGGTTTTTGTGCCCTTCTGCCCTCTGTTTCCCTCGTTTTTTGTGCCTTTCTGCCCTGTTTCCCTAATTTTTCGTGCCCTTCTGCCCTCTGTTTCCGTCGTTTTTTGTGGCCTTCTGTCTTCTGTTGCACACGTTTTCCCCTTGTTTTCTGTACCCTTCTGCCTTCTGTTTCCCTCTTTTTATGTGACCTTCTGCCCTGTTTCACTCGTTTTCCACTTGTTTTTCGTGCCCTTCTGCCCTCTGTTTCCCTCGTTTTTCGTGCCCTTCTGCCCTGTTTTCCTTGTTTTTTGTGGCCTTCTGCTCTCTGTTTCACTCGTTTTCCCCTTGTTTTTTGTGCCCTTCTGCCCTCTGTTTCCCTCGTTTTTTGTGGCCATCTGCCCTGTTTCACTCGTGTTCCACTTGTTTTTTGTGCCTTTCTGCCCTCTGTTTCCCTTGTATTTTGTGGCCTTCTGCTCTCTGTTTCACTCGTATTCCCCTTGTTTTGTGCCCTTCTGCCCTCTGTTTCCCTCGTTTTTTGTTTTAGCCCTTCTGCACTCTGTTTCCATCATTTTTCGTGCCCTTCTGCCCTCTGTTTCCTTCGTGTTTCGTGCCCTTCTGCCCTGTTTCCCTCGTTTTTGTGCCTTTCTGCCCTCTGTTCCACCCGTTTTCCCCTTGTTTTTGTGGCCTTATGCCCTGTTTCACTCGTTTTCCCCTTGTTTTTTGTGCCCTTCTGCCCTGTTTCCCTTATTTTCTGTGGCCTGCTCTCTGTTTCACTCGTTTTCCCCTGGTTTTGTGCCCTTTTGCCCTCTGTCTGCCTCGTTGTTTGTGGCCTTCTGCCCTCTCACTCGTTTTTCCCTTGTTTTTTGTGCCCTTCTGCCCTCTGGTTCCCTCGTTTTTTGTGCCTTTCTGCCCTCTGTTCCACTGGTTTCCCCCTTGTTTTTGTGCCCTTCTGCCCTCTGTTTCACTCGTTTTTCCCTTGTGTTTTTGTGCCCTTCTGCCCCGTTTCCCTAGTTTTTTGTGCATTTCTGCCCTCTGTTCCACCCATTTTGTCCTTGTTTTTGTGACCTTCTGCCCTCTGTTTCACTCGTTTTCCCCTTGTTTTGTGCCCTTCTGCCCTCGATTTTCCTCGTTTTTCGTGCCCTTCTGCCTCTGTTTCCCTCGTTTTTTGTGGCCTTCTGCCCTGTTTCACTCGTTTTCCCCTTGTTTTTTGTGCCCTTCTGCCCTCTGCTTCCCTCGTTTTTTGTGCCCTTCTGCCCCGTTTCCCCCGTTTTTCGTGCCCTTCTGCCCTCTTGTGTCCCTCATTTTTTGTGGCCTTCTGTCCTCTGTTGCACTCGTTTTCCCCTTGTTTTCCGTGCCCTTCTGCCTTCTGTTTCCCTCTTTTTATGTGGCCTTCTGCCCTGTTTCACTCGTTTTCCACTTGTTTTTCGTGCCCTTCTGCCCTCTGTTTCCCTCGTTTTTCGTGCCCTTCTGCCCTCTGTTTCCCTTGTTTTTTGTGCCCATCTGCCCTCTGTTTCCCTCGTTTTTTGTGGCCTTCCGCTCTCTGTTTCACTTGTTTTTTTCGGCCTTCTGCTCTCTATTTCACTCATTTTCCCCTTGTTTTTTGTGCCCTTCTGCCCTCTGTTTCACTCGTTTTCCCCTTGTTTTTTGTGCCTTTCTGCCCTCTGTTTCCCTCGTTTCTTGTGCCTTTCTGCTTTCTGTTCCACCCGTTTCCCCCTTGTTTTTGTGCCCTTCTGCCCTCTGTTTCACTTGTTTTCCCCTTGTTTTTTGTGCCCTTCTGCCCTCTGTTTCCCTCGTTTTTTGTGCCTTTCTGCCCTCTGTTCCACCCGTTTTCCCCTTGTTTTTGTGCCCTTCTGCCCTGTTTCACTTGTTTTCCCCTTGTTTTTTGTGCCCTTCTGCCCTGTTTCCCTCGTTTTTTGTGCCTTTCTGCCCTCTGTTCCACCCGTTTTCCCCTTGTTTTTGTGCCCTTCTGCCCTCTGTTTCACTCGTTTACCCCTTGTTTTTCGTGCCCTTCTGCCCTGTTTCCCTTGTTTTCTGTGGCCTTCTGCTCTCTGTTTCACTCTTTTCCCCCTTGTTTTGTGCCCTTCTGCCCTGTTTCCCTCATTTTTCTTGCCCTTCTGCCTCTGTTTCCCTCATTTTTTGTGGCCTTCTGCCCTGTGTTTCACTCGTTTTCCCCTTGTTTTTTGTGCCCTTCTGCCTTCTGTTCCCCTCGTTTTTTGTGCCTTTCTGCCCTGTTTCCCTTGTTTTTTGTGCTCTTCTGCCCTCTGTTTCCCTTGTTTTTTGTGGCCTTCTGTCTTCTGTTGCACACGTTTTCCCCTTGTTTTCTGTGCCCTTCTGTCTTCTGTTTCCCTCTTTTTATGTGACCTTCTGCCCTGTTTCACTCGTTTTCCACTTGTTGTTCGTGCCCTTCTGCCCTCTGTTTCCCTCATATTTTGTGCCCTTCTGCCCTGTTTTCCTTGTTTTATGTGGCCTTCTGCTCTCTGTTTCACTCGTTTCCCCTTGTTTTTTGTGCCCTTCTGCCCTCTGTTTCCCTCGTTTTTTGTGGCCATCTGCCCTGTTTCACTCGTTTTCCACTTGTTTTTTGTGCCTTTCTGCCCTCTGTTTCCCTTGTATTTTGTGGCCTTCTGCTCTCTGTTTCACTCGTTTTCCCCTTGTTTTGTGCCCTTCTGCCCTCTGTTTCCCTCGTGTTTTGTTTGTGCCCTTCTGCACTCTGTTTTCATCGTTTTTCATGCCCTTCTGCCCTCTGTTTCCCTCATGTTTCGTGCCCTTCTGCCCTGTTTCCCTCGTTTTTTGTGCCTTTCTGCCCTCTGTTCCACCCATTTTCCCCTTGTTTTTGTGGCCTTCTGCCCACTGTTTCACTCGTTTTCCCCTTGTTTTTTGTGCCCTTCTGCCCTGTTTCCCTGGTTTTCTGTGGCCTGCTCTCTGTTTCACTCGTTTTCCCCTTGTTTTGTGCCCTTTTGAATTCTGTTTGCCTCGTTTTTTGTGGCCTTCTGCCCTCTGTTTCACTCGTTTACCCCTTGTTTTTTGTGCCCTTCTGCCCTCTGTTTCCCTCGTTTTTTGTGGCCTTCTCCTCTCTATTTCACTTGTTTTTTTTGGCCTTCTGCTCTCTGTTTCACTTGTTTTTCCCTTGTTTTTGTGCTTTTCTGCCCTCTGTTCCACCCGTTTTCCCCTAGTTTTTGTGCGCTTCTGCCCTGTTTCACTCGTTTTCCCCTTGTTTTGTGCCCTTCTGCCCTCTGTTTGCCTCGTTTTTTGAGGCCTTCTGCCCTCTGTTTAACTCGTTTTCCCCTTGTTTTTTGTGCCCTTCTGCCCACTGTTTCCCTTGTTTTTTGTGGCCTTCTGCCCTCTGTTTCACTCGTTTTCCCCTTGTTTTTTGTGCCGTTCTGCCCACTGTTTCCCTTGTTTTTTGTGGCCTTCTGCTCTCTGTTTCACTTGTTTTTTTTGGCCTTCTGCTCTCTGTTTCACTTGTTTTCCCCTTGTTTTTTGTGCCCTTCTGCCCTGTTTCCCTTGTTTTCTGTGGCCTGCTCTCTGTTTCACTAGTTTTCCCCTTGTTTTGTGCCCTTCTGCCCTCTGTTTGCCTCGTTTTTTGTGGCCTCCTGCCCTCTGTTTCACTTGTTTTCCCCTTGTTTTTGTGCCCTTCTGCCCTCTGTTTCCCTCGTATATTGTGCCTTTCTGCCCTCTGTTCCACCCGTTTTCCCCTTGTTTTTGTGCCCTTCTGCCCTCTGTTTCACTCGTTTACCCCTTGTTTTTCGTGCCCTTCTGCCCTGTTTCCCTTGTTTTCTGTGGCTTTCTGCTCTCTGTTTCACTCTTTTCCCCTTGTTTTGTGCCCTTCTGCCCTGTTTTCCTCATTTTTCTTGCCCTTCTGCCTCTATTTCCCTAATTTTTTGTGGCCTTCTGCCCTCTGTTTCACTCGTTTTCCCATTGCTTTTTGTGCCCTTCTGCCCTCTGTTTCCCTCGTTTTTTGTGCCCTTCTGCCCTCTGTTTCCGTCGTTTTTTGTGGCCTTCTGTCTTCTGTTGCACACGTTTCCCCCTTGTTTTCTGTTCCCTTCTGCCTTCTGTTTCCCTCTTTTTATGTGACCTTCTGCCCTGTTTCCGTCGTTTTTTGTGGCCTTCTGTCTTCTGTTGCACACGTTTTCCCCTTGCTTTTTGTGCCTTTCTGCCCTCTGTTTCCCTCGTTTTTTGTGGCCATCTGCCCTGTTTCACTCGTGTTCCACTTGTTTTTCGTGCCTTTCTGCCCTCTGTTTCCCTTGTATTTTGTGGCCTTCTGCTCTCTGTTTCACTCGTTTTCCCCTTGTTTTGTGCCCTTCTGCCCTCTGTTTCCCTCGCTTTTTGTTTGTGCCCTTCTGCACTCTGTTTCCATCGTTTTTTGTGCCCTTCTGCCCTCTGTTTCCCTCGTGTTTCGTGCCCTTCTGCCCTGTTTCCCTCGTTTTTGTTCCTTTCTGCCCTCTGTTCCACCCATTTCCCCCTTGTTTTTGTGGCCTTCCGCCCTCTGTTTCACTCATTTTCCCCTTGTTTTTTGTGCCCTTCTGCCCTGTTTCCCTTGTTTTCTGTGGCCTGCTCTCTGTTTCACTCGTTTTCCACTGGTTTTGTGCCCTTTTGCCCTCTGTTTGCTTCGTTTTTTGTGGCCTCCTGCCCTCTGTTTCACTCATTTTCCCTGTTTTTTGTGCCCTTCTGCCCTCTGTTTCCCTCGTTTTTTGTGCCCTTCTGCCCCGTTTCCCCCGTTTTTCATGCCCTTCTGCCCTCTTGTGTCCCCCGTTTTTTGTGGCCTTCTGTCCTCTGTTGCACTCGTTTTCCCCCTGCTTTCCGTGCCCTTCTGCCTTCTGTTTCCCTCTTTTTATGTGGCCTTCTGTCTTGTTTCACTCGTTTTCCACTTGTTTTTCGTGCACTTTTGCCCTCTGTTTACCTCGTTTTTCGTGCCCTTCTGCCCTCGGTTTCCCTTGTTTTTTGTGCCCTTCTGCCCTCTGTTTCCCTCGTTTTTTGTGTCCTTCCGCTCTGTTTCACTTGTTTTTTTTGGCCTTCTCTCTGTTTCACTCATTTTCCCCTTGTTTTTTGTGCCCTTCTGCCCTGTTTCACTCGTTTTCCCCTTGTTTTTTGTGCCCTTCTGCCCTCTGTTTCCCTCGTTTTTTGTGCCTTTCTGCTTTCTGTTCCACCCGTTTTCCCCTTGTTTTTGTGCCCTTCTGCCCTCTGTTTCACTTGTTTTGCCCTGGTTTTTTGTGCCCTTCTGCCCTCTGTTTCCCTCGTTTTTTGTGCCTTTCTGCCCTCTGTTCCACCCGTTTTCCCCTTGTTTTTGTGCCCTTCTGCTCTCTGTTTCACTTGTTTTCCCCTTGTTTTTTGTGCCCTTCTGCCCTCTGTTTCCCTCGTTTTTTTGTGCCTTTCTGCCCTCTGTTCCACCCGTTTTCCCCTTGTTTTTGTGCCCTTCTGCCCTCTGTTTCACTCGTTTACCCCTTGTTTTGTGCCCTTCTGCCCTGTTTCCCTCATTTTTCTTGCCCTTCTGGCTCTGTTTCCCTCATTTTTTGTGGCCTTCTGCCCTTTGTTTCACTCGTTTTCCCCTTGTTTTTTGTGCCCTTCTGCCCTCTGTTCCCCTCGTTTTTTGTGGCCATCTGCCCTGTTTCACTCGTGTTCCACTTGTTTTTCGTGCCTTTCTGCCCTCTGTTTCCCTTGTTTTTTGTGGCCTTCTGCTCTCTGTTTCACTCGTTTTCCCCTTGTTTTTTGTGTCCTTCTGCCCTCTGTTTCCCTCGTTTTTTTGTGCCTTTCTGCCCTGTTTCCCTCGTTTTTCGTGCCCTTCTGCCCTCTGTTTCCGTCGTTTTTTGTGGCCTTCTGTCTTCTGTTGCACACGTTTTCCCCTTGTTTTCTGTACCCTTCTGCCTTCTGTTTCCCTCTTTTTATGTGACCTTCTGCCCTGTTTCACTCGTTTTCCACTTGTTTTTCGTGCCCTTCTGCCCTCTGTTTCCCTCGTTTTTCGTGCCCTTCTGCCCTGTTTTCCTTGTTTTTTGTGGCCTTCTGCTCTCTGTTTCACTCGTTTTCCCCTTGTTTTTTGTGCCCTTCTGCCCTCTGTTTCCCTCGCTTTTTGTTTGTGCCCTTCTGCACTCTGTTTCCATCGTTTTTTGTGCCCTTCTGCCCTCTGTTTCCCTCGTGTTTCGTGCCCTTCTGCCCTGTTTCCCTCGTTTTTGTTCCTTTCTGCCCTCTGTTCCACCCATTTTCCCCTTGTTTTTGTGGCCTTCCGCCCTCTGTTTCACTCATTTTCCCCTTGTTTTTTGTGCCCTTCTGCCCTGTTTCCCTTGTTTTCTGTGGCCTGCTCTCTGTTTCACTCGTTTTCCACTGGTTTTGTGCCCTTTTGCCCTCTGTTTGCCTCGTTTTTTGTGGCCTTCTGCCCTCTGTTTCACTCGTTTTCCCTGTTTTTTGTGCCCTTCTGCCCTCTGTTGCACTCGTTTTCCCCCTGCTTTCCGTGCCCTTCTGCCTTCTGTTTCCCTCTTTTTATGTGGCCTTCTGCCCTGTTTCACTCGTTTTCCACTTGTTTTTCGTGCACTTTTGACCTCTGTTTACCTCGTTTTTCGTGCCCTTCTGCCCTCGGTTTCCCTTGTTTTTTGTGCCCTTCTGCCCTCTGTTTCCCTCGTTTTTTGTGTCCTTCCGCTCTGTTTCACTTGTTTTTTTTGGCCTTCTGCTCTGTTTCACTCATTTTCCCCTTGTTTTTTGTGCCCTTCTGCCCTGTTTCACTCGTTTTCCCCTTGTTTTTGTGCCCTTCTGCCCTCTGTTTCACTTGTTTTGCCCTTGTTTTTTGTGCCCTTCTGCCCTGTTTCCCTCGTTTTTTGTGCCTTTCTGCCCTCTGTTCCACCCGTTTTCCCCTTGTTTTTGTGCCCTTCTGCTCTCTGTTTCACTTGTTTTCCCCTTGTTTTTTGTGCCCTTCTGCCCTCTGTTTCCCTCGTTTTTTTTGTGCCTTTCTGCCCTCTGTTGCACCCGTTTTCCCCTTGTTTTTGTGCCCTTCTGCCCTCTGTTTCACTCGTTTACCCCTTGTTTTGTGCCCTTCTGCCCTGTTTCCCTCATTTTTCTTGCCCTTCTGCCTCTGTTTCCCTCATTTTTTGTGGCCTTCTGCCCTCTGTTTCACTCGTTTTCCCCTTGTTTTTTGTGCCCTTCTGCCCTCTGTTCCCCTCGTTTTTTGTGGCCATCTGCCCTGTTTCACTCGTGTTCCACTTGTTTTTCGTGCCTTTCTGCCCTCTGTTTCCCTTGTATTTTGTGGCCTTCTGCTCTCTGTTTCACTCGTTTTCCCCTTGTTTTTTGTGTCCTTCTGCCCTCTGTTTCCCTCGTTTTTTGTGCCTTTCTGCCCTGTTTCCCTCGTTTTTCGTGCCCTTCTGCCCTCTGTTTCCGTCGTTTTTTGTGGCCTTCTGTCTTCTGTTGCACACGTTTTCCCCTTGTTTTCTGTACCCTTCTGCCTTCTGTTTCCCTCTTTTTATGTGACCTTCTGCCCTGTTTCACTCGTTTTCCACTTGTTTTTCGTGCCCTTCTGCCCTCTGTTTCCCTCGTTTTTCGTGCCCTTCTGCCCTGTTTTCCTTGTTTTTTGTGGCCTTCTGCTCTCTGTTTCACTCGTTTTCCCCTTGTTTTTTGTGCCCTTCTGCCCTCTGTTTCCCTCGTTTTTTGTGGCCATCTGCCCTGTTTCACTCGTGTTCCACTTGTTTTTCGTGCCTTTCTGCCCTCTGTTTCCCTTGTATTTTGTGGCCTTCTGCTCTCTGTTTCACTCGTTTTCCCCTTGTTTTGTGCCCTTCTGCCCTCTGTTTCCCTCGTTTTTTGTTTGTGCCCTTCTGCACTCTGTTTCCATCGTTTTTTGTGCCCTTCTGCCCTCTGTTTCCTTCGTGTTTCGTGCCCTTCTGCCCTGTTTCCCTCGTTTTTGTGTCTTTCTGCCCTCTGTTCCACCCGTTTTCCCCTTGTTTTTGTGGCCTTCTGCCCTGTTTCACTCGTTTTCCCCTTGTTTTTTGTGCCCTTCTGCCCTGTTTCCCTTGTTTTCTGTGGCCTGCTCTCTGTTTCACTCGTTTTCCCCTGGTTTTGTGCCCTTTTGCCCTCTGTTTGCCTCATTTTTTGTGGCCTTCTGCCCTCTGTTTCACTCGTTTTCCCTTGTTTTTTGTGCCCTTCTGCCCTCTGTTTCCCTGTTTTTTTTGTGGCCTTCTGCTCTCTGTTTCACTTGTTTTTTTGGCCTTCTGCTCTCTGTTTCACTCGTTTTCCCCTTGTTTTTTGTGCCCTTCAGCCCTCTGTTTCACTCATTTTCCTCTTGTTTTTTGTGCCCTTCTGCCCTCTGGTTCCCTCGTTTTTTGTGCCTTTCTGCCCTCTGTTCCACTGGTTTCCCCTTGTTTTTGTGCCCTTCTGCCCTCTGTTTTACTCGTTTTTCCCTTGTTTTTTGTGCCCTTCTGCCCTCTGTTTCCCTACTTTTTTGTGCCTTTCTGCCCTCTGTTCCACCCATTTTCTCCTTGTTTTTGTGACCTTCTGCCCTCTGTTTCACTCGTTTTCCCCTTGTTTTTTGTGCCCTTCTGCCCTTTTTCCCTTGTTTTCTGTGGCCTTCTGCTCTCTGTTTCACTCGTTTTCCCCTTGTTTTGTGCCCTTCTGCCCTCGGTTTCCCTCGTTTTTCGTGCCCTTCTGCCTCTGTTTCCCTCGTTTTTTGTGGCCTTCTGCCCTCTGTTTCACTCGTTTTCCCCTTGTCTTTTGTGCCCTTCTGCCCTCTGTTTCCCTCGTTTTTTGTGTCCTTCTGCCCCGTTTCCCCCGTTTTTCGTGCCCTTCTGCCCTCTTGTGTCCCTCATTTTTTGTGGCCTTCTGTCCTCTGTTGCACTTGTTTTCCCCTTGTTTTCCGTGCCCTTCTGCCTTCTGTTTCCCTCTTTTTATGTGGCCTTCTGCCCTGTTTCACTCGTTTTCCCCTTGTTTTTTGTGCCCTTCTGCCCTCTGTTTCACTCGTTTTCCCCTTGTTTTTTGTGCCCTTCTGCCCTCTGTTTCCCTCGTTTTTTGTGCCTTTCTGCTTTCTGTTCCACCCATTTTCCCCTTGTTTTTGTGCCCTTCTGCCCTCTGTTTCACTTGTTTTGCTCTTGTTTTTTGTGCCCTTCTGCCCTCTGTTTCCTTCGTTTTTTGTGCCTTTCTGCCCTCTGTTCCACCCGTTTTCCCCTTGTTTTTGTGCCCTTCTGCTCTCTGTTTCACTTGTTTTCCCCTTGTTTTTTGTGCCCTTCTGCCCTCTGTTTCCCTCGTTTTTTGTGCCTTTCTGCCCTCTGTTCCACCCGTTTTCCCCTTGTTTTTGTGCCCTTCTGCGCTCTGTTTCACTCGTTTACCCCTTGTTTTTCGTGCCCTTCTGCCCTGTTTCCCTTGTTTTCTGTGGCCTTCTGCTCTCTGTTTCACTCTTTTCCCCCTTGTTTTTTTTTTTCACAACCAATTTTATTGAGCAAAAAAAGTATTAAGCATGTGGTATCTTCACACACCAAGATCCCCACAACAGTATCAATGCAATAGTACAAACTTGGTAATCCATGAATCAAATGGCGAAGCTCAGCTTTATAGATGCCCAACAGCCCACCCCAACCCCAACTACACCCCCACCCACACCCAATACCCCCCCCCACCACACGTACAGAGGCAACATAAATATGGTAAACATAAAAGAATCAGGTATAATGCAACCAGGGCTTTGCCATTCGGGCCAGATATGTCACTGCGATCAAATGTCCTCCTCCTGCTCCGCTGGGGGTTCTAAGGACAGGCCGCGGTAGTCGGCCCACCGCCTCCAGATTTTGAAATGTTTGCGCGGGCAGCCCCGCGCCTCAAAGACCGGTTTCTCAAGGCCCATAAAGTAGTCCAGCCCAGCTCTCCATGCCGACAGGGGGGGGGCCCTCACAGATTTCCAAGCCCGAGCCAGATCACGCTTGGCCACGACCAGGCCCAGGAGCAACAGGTGGCGCTTATACATGTTACCCCCAACTCCTTCCATAATATGCAGTAGGCCTAGTCGGTGGGTTCGAGGAAGATCCCATCCCAGGACCTCAGCCAGGCAGCTCCACACACCCCTCCAGAATCCAGCCAGGCGACTACACGACCACACCGTATGTATCAGGGAGCCAGGCACTTCCCCACAACGCAGGCACTCCGATGACGCAATCAAGCCAGCCTTCCACAAGCGTTCACGTGTGTAATAGGCACGATGCAGGTATTTGAACTGTATCAGACGGAGCCGAACCGCAACAGCGGTGCCGCGCGGGGACTCCAGCGCCTCCCTCCAATCGTCCTCATCCAGGGCGCCTACGTCCACCTCCCACGCCTCCCGAAGGGAGCTGAGAGTGGAGGAGCAGTGAGTAACAAGGGACTGATAGATCCTAGAAACCTTCTTGTCTTCCAAGTCTCCCATGAACACTTTCGCCTCAATGGGGCTGAACTCGGGCAGGGAGTCGAGGCCGGCGATACTCGGGGCGAGGGCATGCCTCAACTGGAGGTAACGGAAGAACTGGGAGTGAGGCATCTGGAACTCCGCACGGAGGTCCTCGAAGGACTTGAGGGTGGTGCCCGAAATGACCTGGCCCAGTTGTGTAATCCCAATAGCCTCCCAACCCTCGAACCCGGCCAGAGCCGCTAGTTCCGGGAGCAAGCCATTGTGCCATAGCGGCGTTTCAGCTGTCAGTTTGCCCCACCAACCCATGCGACGCAGAGACTGCCGCCACACTGCAAAGACCACTTTAGTTACCGATGGCAACCCACGGCGCATACGGGCCGAATAAAGAATGGTGTGGAGCGTACGATCTCCCATGAGATGTCTCTCCAGGGCATAGGCCGGGTCGCTCCTATCCCCGTACCACCAGTCATTGAGGACAAGCAGGTGTGACGCCTGATAGTAGGAGAGGAGGTCGGATGTGGCCAAGCCACCACAGTAGGTGGACAGAAAGCACGTTTTCAGGGCCACCCTGGCTGCACCGCCATCCCACAGGAAGCGGCTCAGCACAGAGTTCACCTGACGGAACCACTCCATGCCAATAGGGTGTGGGAAGTTCTGGAGTTGGTACAACAGCCTCGGCAGTGCAACCATCTTAAAGATGGCCGACCTCCCAAAGATTGTAAGGGGCATCCTGGACCATGTTTTGACATCAGTCTGGACTCGGTCCCATACCGGTAGGACACTACGTGTCCATGCCACGGTTCGCGAGGACGAAAGGAAGACGCCCAGATACTTCAGGCCGTCCGTCGCCACGCGCAGGTCGGCGGCCCAAGGGTCGGCAACCGCTCCGCCATGCAGAATCCAGAGGGTCGATTTAGACAAATTAAGGTGAAGCCCCGAGACCTCGCCAAACCCCCGCATGATCTCCAATACTCGGGGACCCGAGCGCCGCAGATTAGTAAGGAACAGGAGGACGTCGTCCGCATAGAGTGCAATCCTATCTGTTAGGTTATCGTTCCAGACAAAGCCACGCAGATGGGCATCCATTCGGATCCGCGCCGCCAGGGGCTCCATGGCCAGGGCAAACAAGTAGGGGGACAGCGGGCAACCCTGTCGGGTACCGCGTCCGATCTGGAAGCGCCCAGAGACCGCCCCGGCCACACGTACCGACGCCGTAACATTGGTGTACAGGAGACGAATATAGGACAAGAAGATGGGCCCTAGATTAAGGCGGGCCAGCAAGGTGAATAAATACGCCCAACTCACCGAGTCAAAGGCTCGGTCCATGTCCGCAAGAAGGAGTGCGGCCTGTTCATCCCTAGCACCCATGGCGTCGATCGCTGCCTGTGCCCGCCGGATATTATGCCGGGTGGCCCTGCGCGGCATGAACCCGGCCTGGTCAGGGTGGACCAGGTCGGCGATGTGGGGTAGGAGGCGGTTCGCCAGGGCTTTCGCTAAAATCTTGGCCTCAATGTTGAGGAGGGAGATTGGCCTGTAAGAGTCGTGCCGGTCCGGCGCCCTGCCCGGCTTTAAAAAGACCACGATCTCGGCGTGGCGCCAGTCGGCTGGCAGCTCGCCCCTTGACCGCGCTGCCTCCAGAGCGTTGCGAAAGTGGGGTCCCAGCTGGACGTGGAACTTTTTATAAAATTCGGCAGGATAACCGCTCGGGCCGGGCACCTTTCCAGTGTTCAGTTGGCCAAGAGCCTCCCCAAGTTCCTCGGACGTAAGCGGGGCCTCCAAGGCCGCCCTAGTCTCATCCGGGACCGCCTGTGGAAGCAGGTCGTCCAAGTAAGAGGCAATTTCGTCATCCACCAATGGGTCACGAGGAGCGTATTGTGCCTCGTAGTAGCGGGCGAAGCTAGCCGCCAACAAACCCGGGTCAGTCATGACCGACCCGTCTTCCGCCGTAAGGCCGGGCAGTTCTAGGGGTTGGAAGGTCGCCTGGCAAAGCCTATGTAGCATGGTGCAGGACTTATCGCCCCACTGATACACCCTGCTGCGCGTGGCGAGCCACGCCTGTCGGGCCTCCTCGTATAGGACCGAGGCATACGTCTGCTGGGCCTGCAGGAGCCGTCGCACGACGCCCTCGTCACCCCCAAGTCGACCACGCTGCTCCAGCTCCTCCACGCGGGCCGCGGCAATCACAATGGCCTCCCGACGCTCCCGCCGAGCGGCCGCACACCAAGTGATATCGATGCCCCGTATCGTGGGCTTCAGCGCCTCCCACACAATAACGGCATCGGCACCCCCCACTAAGTTCTCGCGCCAGAAATGATCGATCGCTTCACGTATATGCTTCACGTACTCCGGCCGCTGCAGCTGCCAGGCGGACATACGCCATCGAAAGGGCTGCCGTTTAGAGGGGAGGGTCACGGTGGCCAGGACAGGGGAGTGATCCGAGAGGCCCCTGGGGAGTATCGCGGCATCCCTGACACGGCCCAGACAGGCACCCGGTACAAACAAATAGTCGAGCCTCGAGAAGGATCCATGCACCGCCGATACATACGTGTAGGCCCGCACTGCGGGATGAAAATGCCGCCACACATCAATCCAGCCCAGACTACGCACAGTCGCACACAACCGGGTGGGAGCAGCCGCGGGGGGGGGGGTCGGTCACCACATGCACTCGCCGCAGGCGATCCAGGCCCACATCCATGACCTCATTCCAATCACCCCCCACCATGGTCAGGACCTCGGGGATTTCGTCCCACAGCGCGAACAGCTGCTCAGACAATGCCCATTGCAGGGGGGGAGGGGCGTAAACACTTCCAAAGACCACCGGCTCGGAGCCCAGTAGGCCCTGGATAAACACAAACCTACCCTGAGGATCAATCCATTGCCTCTCATGAACGTAGGCCACCCTACGATGTACCAATATGGCCACCCCCCGTGACCCCCTCACAAAGCCAGCATGGTAAACTTGGTTATAACCGAACCTCTGGAGGCTGAGGGCCTTGGAGCCCAGCATATGAGTCTCCTGGAGCAGGAGTACATCCACCATCTCCCTCTTCCCCCACCGCAGCACAGCCCCACGTTTGATCTTATCTAGGATACCCCGCACATTCCAAGTCACCACCCGCAGAGTTTTCGAAGGAGACATAAGCGCAGTATCAGCCATTGTCATTACACAGTCCAAAGTCCGGCCCTCCCTCCCACCCTGGTGCAACCCGCAAACTGATAATAATCAAAGCCTCAGACATGTGTGGACCCACCCCCCCAGCCCGCAAATGCAGCGCCCCCTTCCCACCCCGGAACCCCCCCAACAAGCGCAACGCCAAAACTCCCCCCCACACCCCACACCCACCACCCCAATACCTCAGGAAACATTGAAGTATCTGTCGCGGCATGGAGAGACCCGGGTCCAAAACAGAGGACCCAGAACCCGCCATACCAATGGATCCCAGTAACCCCACAACGACTCACACATCACCCCCCCAACAACACTCACATCCGTGAGGGTCTGAGGCCCACAAATGGTACCCCCCAAGCCCCACTGCGTCCCCATGATAATAACTGGAGTCTTCACATGGGAACCGACTGGTACAGCAAGGACAGAATGAAACAGTCTCACCAGCAAAAACAGGGCAGTTCAGTATGCAGCATTCAAAGTGCGTGTAGACCCAGCAATGTTCAGCTGCCCGCGTCGGAGTGCTCAGAGTCCCGGGCACCGCCCGACTGCGACACACTGGCGGAGGCCGATCTCTTCTTGGAACGAGACCTCCGATGGCGGCCCTTCCTGTTCGGGCGATCTGTCCGCTCCGGCGACGATCCCTGGGACCTGCCCGGATCCAGCCCCGGCTGGGCATGGGGCCTGAGTCGCACCGCCTCATCGGTCCAGCGGAACACCTCCTCCGGCGAATCAAAGAAATGGGTCCGAGACTGATAAATGACTCGCAGGCGAGCCGGATACAGAAGCGAGTACTGGAGCTTGAGGCCCCTTAGCTTAGCCTTGGCGTCCATGAAAGATTGCCTTTGTTGCTGCACCATCTTCGTGTAGTCCGGGAAAATCATGATAGTATGATTCTCGAAGGCGAGTGAGCCCTTGTTCCTCGCCTCCCGAAGGATAACATCCCGGTCATGGTAGTTCAGCAGGCGAGCGATAATAGGCCGTGGGCGCTCACCCTCCGGAGGCCGCTGGGTCAGGGCCCTGTGTGCCCTCTCGATCACAAAGCACGTAGACAGTGCCCCTTCGGGGAGCCAGCTTTCCAGCCATCCGGTAAGGAACCGCTCCATATTGTCCTTCTCGCAGCGCTCTGGAAAGCCAATGAAGCGGAGGTTGTTGCGCCGCGCGCGCCCTTCTGCATCTTCCACGCGGGCCGCCAATGTCCTTTGGATGCTTTCCACCTCCGCCAGTCGCTTCTTTAGGCCACCAATGTCCGCTTCGGTCTCCGTGATACGGGTCTCAGCCCCAGCGATCCGCTCCACCGCGTTGCGGAGGTCCTGGCGCAGGAGCGTGACATCCGCCCCGACCGCTCCAATCTTGGCATCGAGCATGTCCCGGGACTGGGTGATGGCCGCTAGTATAGCTGCATTGTCCGGCCCAGGGCCACCGCTGCCACCGGCCGCCCCGGCGCCACCACTCGGCCCGGTGAATTTATCGATGGGGCCATGTTTAGGCGGGCCACCTCCCCTGTCTCTGGTCATGGCACCCGTTAGGCAAGGCGGACACCACCCCCGGACCCTCGGACACTGTCACAAGTCCTGAGCAGGACGGCCCCGATGAGGCCCCAGAGAGGGATGCAGGCCGGCCACCGCGATCGGGCGGCACGAAAATCGAGGTCCCGGCGCCACCCAGGCGGGACAGGCCGCACCCGCACTCGTCCCCACGAGCGGCCGTCCAAGGTACAAAGGG